>NC_139915.1:12595865-13200865 GCF_963514095.1 Eutrigla gurnardus
AGGAGGAAGGAAAACCACAACACAAGTCCGATGGAGAGGAAGAGATGGAGGAGACAATAATCCTCAAAGACGAGGACTATGAAGAGGAAGAGAAGACAGAGAGTGAGGAAGACTGTACAGGTGAGTCATCTACGTGATCTGTCAAAATGCACACTTTAGTATCATTTCATCATTTGGTCGGGAAAAATAGAAAATTGCACAAGAAATTGTGCATTGCCTTTCACAGCATTTCTAGCTACTGCTAATTGGCAGCTTCCTCTTAAGTGAACAAACAGCTTTGGGACTCGAGTGGCAAGGACAACATCTGAAACGTGAGGTGTGAGACGCGCAGTAAAACCTAAAATGTGGTGAAGCCAAAACTATACCAGCTGTCATCAGTGAAACCAGAGTGCTGATACCCTTTGCCCACCGGTATAAAGTGTCTGAACTTACGTGATGTATGTGCATTATATCAAGGTTTATTTGGACTTGTGCTCAACACTGTGGCAGCGTGTGTTCATCGTGCATTTGTGCTTTTGTCTCCTTTGTTTCGGACTCTGTCAAAGTCTTGATTTATCCTCCCCTCACAGGACAGGCGTGCATCAATACAGCTGACCTGCAGCACAGAATGCCAGCCTGGGTTCCTAGCATCCGCAGCAGCTTCGGGAGAGATGTCTACCATTATGCAGGACAGGACATTGTCATTCGAGAGTCCATAGACTCGTTTGGAGCGGTGATGTGGCCGGCAGTGAGTACCTATGAGAAACATCGTTACAGCTTTCTACCTATTTCTTAGTAAGCGTAAGAAATCTGTGTCTTTGACCGGCAGGCGCTGGCTCTGTGCTCCTTCCTGGACAACAACAGGGAGAGGGTGAACCTGCAGGGGGAGGAGGTGCTGGAGCTGGGAGCAGGAACTGGACTGGTTACCATTGTGGCCAGCATGCTGGGTGAGTCGGGTGACAAACTCCTCAACAAAGGTCCCCAGTATGATCTTTGACCTGTTACTGTAGCTATGGCGATGACAGATGTCCTGTTTGTGGGTCCTCAGGAGCCTCGGTCACAGCTACAGACTTGCCTGAGGTGCTGAGTAACCTCCGGGCCAATGTGATGAGCAACACCAGGGGGCGCTGCAGATACACACCCCAGCTGGCAGCTCTGTCCTGGGGCCACGACCTTGAGCGCACCTTCCCAAAGTCTGTCTACCGGTACGACTACGTGCTGGCAGCTGATGTGGTCTACCATCACGACTTCCTGGACGAGCTCCTGGTCACCATGAAGCATTTCTGCAGACCAGGAACGACTGTGATCTGGGCCAACAAGGTGAGGTTTGAGACTGATCTGACTTTTACTGAGAACTTTAAAAAGGCTTTTCACACACGTCTGCTGGCCGAAGACGGAGAGATGAAGATCTTCATGGCGACATGTCGAGAGTGAGGGACAGAGAAGTGATGGATGGGTTACTCAATGACCCTCACAGCCTGTTTAGTGTCATCAGCATTAGTCCTTGGGAAGTCAAAGGGCAAGTAGGAAGATCATGGGTCATGTGGTTGACCTCGCATTTTGCTACAGCAAACTCCCATCCTATCAGTTCTAGTAGGTATAGTAGGCCAAGTGCATCTCCCCCATCCGCTATTCTGCCCCCACAGTGGTGGGGGGCTAGCAGTTTGCAGCTCACTTGTATCATTAGTTTACAGCTTAGTGAGTTTCCTTTTGTTTTTGGCAAGGTTATATAATGTGTCTTATAAAATATGGAATGATTTCCTGCATTCACTGCCACTTTTTTTTTTTCATCACAAAAATGTTCATCACAGCCCTTTTTTCTGCATGTCTTCACTCATTATTAAATATGTCCTGTTTTTGTTGGCATGTAAATTGTAATATTTTAAAAACATTTTCTATTCTTTAATACAGTAATAAAAATCTCTCTTAACTTCTTCTTGTACTTTGCTTCGTCATTTCTGGACAAACTCTTGCTCCAGCTATCAAATCAGAGTAAAATGTAAAGTAAAATAAAGTGTAATGAAGCAACCATTCACTTGAAAACCAGGATACGCTCCGATTCTTCCAAATCATTTTTATTCAGTGTTGTTTTCCTTGTCGTGACGTAATTCCATGTGACCACAACGTATTGTGACAGTAGCTTGGGTCTTTCCCACGTCATTGAGGAAGAATGGGTATAAAATAATACTAAGAGCATACAACCTTATCTCATAACATTCTGTAAAATATTGGCATTTACTAGATTTAATTACTACAAATATAAACACTCAACATCCCGAAGAAGGTCTGAGGGTTTTTCCTGACACCAGCAGAATGAGAGCAACAGATACAGAGGAGGAGGAGTCTGGTCGGTGCCAGAATTGGACGGACAGTCCTGTGGTGAAAGTTAAGGCCATTTTCGGAGAGACTGTTGTTGGCAACGCTTACTGCAGACGGCTGAGCCCTGAACTTAACATCTGCCTGGAGCAAATCCCAAACACAAGAAACGAGAAGAAACAAGCACAAAGAACAAGGAGAAACCAGATGAACGTAGAAAAGCCGACCGTTCTGTTGAACCCAACTGATTCCAGTAAAGCCTTGCACATCTGAAGTGGCCTGTGCTCCGGAGGCTGCAGAAAGCTTGTGCAAGTCGCAGCTAAAAACAGAAACGTGTGTCCTCACCCCAAGGGCTGATTTGCTGTATATGTAGTCAACCCAGAAGAGATTGTTTAGTCCCGTGAGGACGAAAGCAGCTGCTTTTACATTCTTAAGCATGCACTCCCCATGTGTGAGGACTTAAAACATAATTTAGAGGCAATAGTATGCAGAACATTGATCCTCAAAATGGAGTCGGTGAATTTGC
This sequence comes from Eutrigla gurnardus, assembly GCF_963514095.1. Taxonomy (NCBI): domain Eukaryota; kingdom Metazoa; phylum Chordata; class Actinopteri; order Perciformes; family Triglidae; genus Eutrigla; species Eutrigla gurnardus. Next base: position 12,598,687 of record NC_139915.1, read on the forward strand.
TTCTTCTATTCAATGTGATGAGCAAATTTAATCTTTTTCAGCCTCCCTGCTTCTGTAAACCAACTTAATTCTTTGGTTAAACTACAGATGAAACTTTTTGTTTTTTTTGTGGTGGAAAAGTTTGAGAATCACAATTTCAAAAGATAAAAAGTCAATATGTAGTTTGTATCTTCAGCATGGCTCTCGTTCGCACTGGCACCGTGAAACCAAAAAAAAAAAAGGACCATGCCAGTGTTTTTTGCAAGTTTATGTGTGGGTGTAGTTTATTCCAATTTCAATCGACAACAAAAACATACAACCCCATCATCGCATTTTGATTGAATATTGCTAAACACTGATTGCTGCTCAGGAATATGCCCGTACAACTTCAACCCAGTGAGACGGCACAGATGGAAACCTCCTGTGAAATAATGAAAACTGCGTGTTCATGTAGAACCACATCTCTTATTGCAAAAAGATAATTGAAAAATGTGTTTAATGCAGCCTTAGTGTTCAGTATGGAGGTTGCAAAAGGCTCCTCATATTTAACTGACAAGAAACCGTTGTCTGGAAAAATCTTTTTTTTTTAAAACAACTTTTTTTAACAAACAAAATGGTCAGCTGTGATGTAAAGTATATGAGATTTGTGGTAAATCAGATAAAACCTCTGGCAGGGTCCTTTAAAGTAAATACAGTGAATGAAGGGAAATAAAACAAACAAACAAAGTCATGCTTAACCCCCTCTAGCTGGCTATCATTTCAGTTCTGTAGGGAGAAAATGTTCAGGTAACGCGTTAAACCATTCACAAACACACATTTGTGAAAATAACTGTGGATTATCATGAGAATCTTAATCTTGGGATTAAAAACCTTTCAAAATTCAAACAAACTAAAATCAGCTTCCAAATAAAACTACCGTTTCTCCTTACATGCTAGAAGACATGCATATATGCAAAATACATCAATTAGAATAATATTTGTATTTTATACCTATTGCATCTTAATATGTTTGTGTTATGCGTGTATGTACATTTTATGACACTGTATACAAATGCAACATTTTGAATGTTGCAGAGAAACCTCTAATAATCTTCATGAACATTTCACAATCTGAACATCCTTCTGCTACCCACAACTGCATCTATTATGATAGTGAGGTCGGGTGAGGTGGTTGGTCAAATGTGCTGCTCAGGTCACTGCAGTATGAAGTGGGTGGCCAACACCTCAGGAGGTAAGCAGGTGATGAGAAAGTGTGTTTGTCGCTCCTGGTTGCCTTACAAGTCACTGATGGCCTGCATACAGTGCAGATATGAGCTTTACAACCACATTTGACACCAAAGGCTGATGGGTGAGGTGACTGACAGTGGCTGAGTGTTGACTGATGCTACTGATTCTGCAGCCTCGCACTGTTTTCATCCCACCAGGGAAAAAAAGGTAAGGTACGTGTAGGAAGGCACCTCTATACTGTTGAGTGTTCTTTGTATGCGAGTCAGAGTTTAAAAAGACAGACGTGATGTAAGTTATCAACCTGGACTGACTGGAACAACGAAGAAAGAAAAAAAGATCAAGTTCTGTCTCCCATTTCATTCAGGGATCAGGACTCCGCGTGCCCCCTGTATGTCCGAACATCGTGCAGCAGCAAGTCCTCCCATCTTCTCACTTATGCATCATAACAGCCAGTTATGACTTCTTCTGCTCCGTTTGCTTGTGCAAGTTGATGTGGTCGCAGTCATTTTATTCTATTTTAAAAGACTCGGGATGCATCCCTGGAGTCCACACTGGCGCTTATACATATTTACACGAGAGAATGAGGTTACTGATGTGAAGTGGAGTCCCAAAAGCTGATGATGAGTGGGGATGTAAAAGCCTCCCAATGTGTAGATGACACCAAAATAAAGGACAACACCCAACTAAGAAAGCACTAAGTATCAACCAGGACGAACACGATACCGTCTCGCCATACAAGGTGTCGAGTGCCTCAAACCATTTACACTCCATGTTAGCCTTCATTTTGGTGTCCACCTACATCTAAATTTGAAAACACAGATGAACAGACCATGTGACGTTTAAGGACGCGATATCGAAGTTGCTATGTATGGCCTTGCTGCTCATGCATGAGTGTGCGTCTGTGCTTAGAATGGCGTGTATTCTGCAGGGTACATGACAGGAAGCCAGTTCTCACTGAAGGTGGCACAGTGTGTCCATTGGAGGTGTCGCATAAGCTAGAAAACAAAACAAAAACAGGAAGCGATTTAAAAAGGGCAACAAAGCGGGCATTCGGCTAACATTTCTTAAGCACAAATGTGTTCTTTTTATTATTCTACTCAATAAAGTGCATGCAGCCCAAACTATCTAGTATATATGTGGCACAGATCATCACTGATCTCATACCTGGATGCAGTTCTTCATGTTGTCTTTGCTGGGCTTCTCCTCCACCATCTTTGAGGCATATTTTAAGGCTCGGCCATACATCTTGTTCACAAGAGCGTGTTTGTATGAAAACATCAACACCTGAGCAGTGGCAAAGACAGAAAACAAAGAAAATATCTTAGCTTTTCATTCATTGAATGTATACAAAGTAGCTAGTAGCCACGTACAGTACGTCCATCAAATTCACATTTTAAGAGGGGAGAAACTGGAGGAAATCTCAGAACTCTCTCTTTTAATCTCAGATGAGGGGATGAAAACAAATGTTAAATCTGGCGATTTTCTTTATTTTAATTCGCAGGTAATCCCATGAAAAGACCAAAAGCAACAAAAGAATTGATTTTATACTTAAGTGTCGTCTGTGTAGCTGAAGCATAACATACTATATTCCTCAAATCATCGACCTCCATTGTTGACCACAAACTACTACAAACGCATCCATGAGCCACACAATTGCACTTTGTGTCATGTTCTTTCATTTCTATTAACATAGGAACTCACAAGAGTTTTGTTTCTTTTCAAATCAACCCAACACACCATTCTGCTGATGTAAATACTCATGACAATGACAAAAAGAATATTATAGAATATTGCCAGCCTTATGCTTTAAACTCGCATAACAGATCAAATCACATCAGAATCCCGAGTTACTCATTTAACTGTGCTCCATTACATTACATTTTCTTGATTTTCTACAAACAGTTTGCTCACCTTGGAGTCAGTTAGCTCCGCCCACTTCTGCACCTCCCAAAACGTATCAGTCAACACTTGAACCACGCCGTGCACCGAGTCGTCAGAACTGCTGGCCACCTGTTGCCCAACCTCTTCTTCTGCTGCTGCTTGTCCCGTGGAGACAGCAGCGGCACCGTCCTGCAGCACAGGGGGCAGCAGGAGCTGGTCGGGCAGCAGGAGCTGGTCGGGCAGCAGGAGCTGGTCGGCCAGAGCGCAGCCCTTCCTACACAGGGCGTCCAGCAGAGATGACTTCTGCTTCTCCATATCACTGAAACACAGACGTTAAAGACAGGTCAGGCTTTTCATCTGCTAGACAAATTGTGTGTTATTTCTTCTTTTAAAAGCCACATGGTACTGCTTTAACATGTCCAGTTAGTCAAATATCTTGATCACAAGGGGAGATGCTTGCGTTTGTTGAATGTTTCTCTTTTTTAGTTACTCTCATGCCCCCCCCCCCCCCCCCCCCCCCCCTTTAAAATTTCCCCTTGAGGGCGAATAAAGTGATTTGAATTGACTTCAAAGACTCCCTTTACTCTTAATTGAGTATGCCTTGATTAAGAATTCTAATAATGCTCATATTCCTACTCTTAATATTATTGTAGGTGCGACATACGTCTTGATGGAGGCGGCATCAGGCCGGGGGTCTGTCTTCATGGTGAGGTAAACAGCCAAGGCCGTCTGGTCGATGTGGGAGATGACGATATCGGCTGCTGATGCCACCTCCCTCAGACGTTTTACACGCTCCTGAAAACCAAACAGAGAAATGGCCGTGAGCACAGACAATTGCATAGTGTGAACTGTACTTGGACTTACTGGTACCGTTACCTTTTCAGAGTCCAGCTGATGCAGTCTCTGCACATGCAACGGGAGGTAATCTAGATAGTTCTCCCTCAGCTCATCATAGATGGAGCTGGAGTCCAACCTAAACAGCAAAGAGAGAACATGACAGAAGGTTAAATGAGAACTAAAATAAAGAAAAGTAAGCAATGTGTTGCTGAGCAAAACAGAAGAGCTACTGTGCACACTTTGTCATCCACTGAATCTTTAAGTCTCTCATAGCTTCTGCAAACTCCTCCTTCACGTCTTTCTCTTTGTCCCCTTCCTTGTCCTTCTCCTTCCCTCCATTCTTTGTTTTGTTGGGAGCAGGGATTAGGTGGTAGATGACTGGAAGGATATCCTGTATGAACACACAAAAAGATAGTTTAATCAAAAAATTCAACAAAGTCCATCACCTCTATTTTTAATACTCTGAATCAGGATCCCAAATGCTCACCCTCTTCCTTCACCCTGCTTTTTAATATCCAGTTATAGAAGCTTAAAATTCTGCTCATTATCAATTGATTTTTATAGATTAGTAATTTTTACTGACCACCAGAAAATGTTAGTCTATATCAAAATATATACCTGCTTTGACTAGCCTGTTGCATATTTCACTACAACAATAATGACATGCTTTGACATAATTAATGAAGATATAACAAATCCCATCTTGAGGTAAGGAATAAGCCATTTCCTGATGGAAGGAGAGCAGTGGACGCTCTGTTGTACAGTGTTTCTAGCTCATCCAGTACCTTTTTAAACTTTCCTTGTCGTTTTGCAGAGGCCTGCCCCTGGTGGTCAGAATAACACACAGTGAGGAAGCGAACACACAAACACACCAAAAAGGATTCTCTCTTTCTTCATGTTTCTTTCTTTTCATCTTCACTCAGAGTAACAGAGTCTAATCCACCTACCTGGCAGACTTAAAGAAATGCTACAGAGTAAACAGTGACTTCGACATTGACTCTTTTCTCTGCTCTGCTACAAGTGTTATGAACTGCATCTTCACTCAAAACAAAAAACTACAGTAAAAAATGAAGTGGATCGAATATCTGACTTGAAGATAGTAAAATTATTTGTATGGGCAGGAGAGAGAGAGAGAGAGAGAGAGAGAGAGAGAGAGAGAGAGAGAGAGAGAGAGAGAGAGAGAGAGAGAGAGAGAGAGAAATCATTTTCAGCAAAGCAATTTGGGAACAATGTGAAAAATATATACATTTGTAAATGGTTGCTTAAGTTTGACAAGAAGACATTTACTTCACTGAGTCAAGCAGGTTCTGCCAAACACACTGAGGCTGTCAAAACAAAATGATATAGATGTGTCCAATCAAAGCACCCTTTAGCCCATGGAGATAGTTGGACTAAGCTACATAAATTAAACATTGGCCAGTGTGTTGTACAAATCACCACAGTGAGTATTCCATTTTTGTTATTCCCTTTAAATAATTTTCTGTGGAGTTTTTGCACACACACAACCCTCAGCAGGCTCAATAGAAAGTAGTAAGTAGCACATAATACATGACTATGTTTTTTTCGTTTGTGTGCCATTTACTTCCCTCTGAAGTTGGTCTGGGTATCAAACCCAACTTTTTTTTTTTTTTATGTACAGACTAAAATGTCTCACTATCCTGAGGTATCTACTACCATCAGGTAAAGAAAGCTGGTCAGACTCATGATCTTGTTCACCAAATCTTGAAAAGGGTATTTGGTTTAAACATTTAACAATATATAACTTTGGCTTATTTTCTTCCATCAAAGTAAGGTTAAAAAGAAGTATCATTTTAGTATGGGTGCCAAAACCAATCATATCTGCACTTATATTGAAACAGCTCTAGGTAACCTGAAGCAAAGTCATTTTAGACATATCTTTGGTTTTCTGCATCATTCTAACATTTTTCCCATTTGTTCAAATAAAAAAATTAAAAACAGGTCAGAAAGGATGTTAGCAACTAAAATAGTCATAGTTATCTGTAATATAACGAGCCAGTAAACAGCCAGATCCAGTTTGCCGAGATCGGACAGAGGTGATGGTACGAGTAACCAGAACTTGTGGTTTTGGTCTGGCAGCTGAAGGATGGACAAAAGTTTAAGGGAAAAAAAGAGGCATGCATTAAGCTATAGGAAAGTAACCAATTCAAGAAGCAACACACCAGATCTGGTCTGAAGGTGATGACAGAAACCTTAAAAAGGGAGAAGCAACAAGCATTGCAGTACTGGTCTTCACATTTGATCCTCAGGAAAGGTATATAATAACCAGTTATGTCCTGCAGTGTAGTTTTATGAGTTTACAACAATGTGTAAAAGTCCCTAATAAGAAAAGCTGCCATGACTTCGGGAAACGGGGTAACAACAATTAAGCGCACTCACTGCTTTCTTGCCATATTCGCTCTTGGGGACAACGAGAGAACCTGAAAGATAGCATCCTGGACCAGTCCCCTTTGGGATCCTGAAGAAAAGGTACAAACAAAGGGAGAAAAACAATTATAGAGAGAATAAAGACAGGGACATAAAACAAAATGGAACACAATAACAAAAACTGAAATATTTCTTCATACAAGGCTTTTTATACCAATCATTCACTTCTCCATCAGTGCTGACCTTTGAGCTCACCCTCTAGTATTTTGAGGTTTAATACCTAAACATTCCCTGCTTGGAAATATATCCCTGTAGACCATCTGGGAGTCTGAAAGGATCTACAGTTGTCACTCTTCCTCAGTGCTATCGTGTCATGGAGGACTGTGCGTAAATACATTAAAAGTAATCATTTTATTTCTGTAATCTCTCAGCTATTCTGTAGAACGTTATGGTTTTCTTTGCTTAAAAATATATGATAAGCCCTTCCATAAGATCATACAATACAAACTGAAAGCCCCTCGCCAAATTGACTCACTTGTCGTCAGGCAAGGCTGTGACGTAGAAGGGATGTATGGCACCTGGGCAAAAGGTGACAGAGTTTGCCTTCTTCTTGGCCATGAGGGCAGCGCGCTGTGACTCATAGACATCTAGACTGAGTGTGGTGGACAGACGGTGAGAAACCACAAACGGTAGATCCTTAAGGCGCTCCAGCTCGCTGGACTGCTCATGGCGGACCTGCAGACGCACAGTGTAATCCCCCTTTTCCAGTTTCAGAGAATACTGCGGATGTAAAGCAGATAGAGGGGAGATGTGTTAGTTCATGACGTTCACACCAGGAACCTATCCTTTTTACCCAGTCCGACCATCAGTCAGTCAGTCAGTCCGCGTTCACTCGACAACGTTCCGTTGATGCATCTCATTGACTCTGCACGGGCTTGCGGCACATTATGCCGAAATGAATTGTGGGTCTGCTCCGTTGCATGGCTTGCCTGAAAAAGTTGAAAACTTTTCAGGCGCCGAAGGATCCGTCAGCCAATCGGATCAAGATCAGAGTTGACTGCGTCTGCAAAGGCATCTCTCCCATGGGCCAGACACGCCTTCCCTTGTCCGGCAACGGTCCATCAACGTACGTATGTAGTGTGAATGTGGCCTCAGTTAGTCAGTCAGGAAGGAAGCAAGACAGACAGACATGTAATCTTAGGGGTGAGCTCTAAAATGCAGCCAAGTGTACCTGGTGTGGATAGGCGTCCCCTGAGCCCAGTAGTCTCTTGTTCTGATCAAACAGCATCCAGAGCTGACTGTCAAACTCAGACTCATACAGCAGCTCACACAGCATGGGACAGCTGGGGGTGACCTCTCCACTCTTAGGCTGAGGATAGAGCAAAAGAAGATTATGAATGCATAGGAAAAACAAAAACAGAAGATGTTTTCCTCTCGTGGAGAGTGTTTCTGATGTTTGGGCAGTACCTGGTGAAAGCTGTAGGTTAGGACAATTTCGTAGAGTTGTCTGTTGTTAGGCAGAACGTCCCTCAATCCCAGGGCTTTTATCTTTGAATTTAAGGGCCTAGAACAAAAACAACAATAAGAGGGATGGAACTAGGAACTGCACTGATGTGGAACAGCAAAATTTGCAATTGTGTGTTTTAGTGTGCAGTTACCTGAGAGGCTGAACCCATGATTTGAGGGTGATAGTGGGGGACACCTCCTCGTACCTCAGAGGAGATGACACATCAAAACTGGTCACTCCCTCTGAGGCATGCTGTGCAGAGACAAAACAAGGGTTACAAACAGAACTGACTGAAGTTTACTAATCAGGGTTGCTAATCTGATAGTATTTTCTCTTCTTACTATGTGCAGGGGTGATGGGGAAGTGTTGAGTCCATGGAATGAGATGCTGTAGTCTACTGTGACGTCACCCAGGCTCGCCCACCAGCGTGCAATGCACAACTCGACTATTCTTCCTGACTGGAGAGCAGACGAGAAAATGAGTCCACCCTTATGTAATTTTTATATGTAAAAGTGAGCTTAAGTGACTTCCATTCCAGACACTTATTTTGCTGACAATATATACAAAATTATTTCCCAGTCAATTAAACATATTATAACAGTATATTTATAGTATAAAATATACATACCAGCACAGGGAAAGCTTCAGTTAGTGAGCCTCTTTCCAACAGTGAGGAAAACTTGTAGAATTCATTAGCTCTGTACGCTCTCTGTTTGACCAGGTGCACCGCATGGAGAACAAACTTTGATGACACATCTCCCGAATGAGAGGTCAGTGTGATCTCTGGAATAGAGTGATGAGGACAGAGAGGTGAATACATCAATTTGACAGCAAAACTCACCAAGGCAGAAGGAGTATGGGAAGAAACAGCCTACACTAACACCAAGGGACGCAGCAAATACATTTTTTAAAGTGCAGGAAAAAGTTTTCCAACAAGCGTAACTAAAGTGCAAAAATGGTCTAAAACAACTGCATCCCTGCTGAGAATCCACTTAACAAATAAGTGAGGCCAAACTTAAAATTTAAGACAATATGCTTTACTAATGCAATGCAATGTTCTTCCTCAAGCACACGCTGTACTGACCTGCCCAGGAGGCTCCCTGAGGAACAGTGATGAAGTGGCGTCTGATCTGACCCGGTCTGAAGTGGACGTCTGGGAAACACACCTCCTGATTACGACCGTCTGTCACTCTATCCCATGAAAGAGAGAGTGCTGTCAGAGCCACACAAGCACGCAAACCTCTTGCTGGAAGAGTGACAGAAACAAATCCAATATGATGTAAGAACTTACTTGGTGGGGATAATGACTGTGATTGGGACTCGGAATAGGGGGCCACAGCTAGGTGCTGCTGTATCATATCCACAAACCTAAAAAGAAAAAAAAAAAAAGCACACGCTCAATGTGACCACATTAACATTAATAGTCCATCTTTTTATCCTGCTCTCTTTCCGGTCCCTACCTCTGTGTAGTGCACTCCCTCTCTCAGTCCCACAGGATCGATGCGGACATTCACATGACGACACTGGTTCATCAGCTCTAGATGGGAGGGGCACTGGACCCACGGGGCGGCACATGTGAGCGCCAAGTGCAGCTGTAGGGAGATTCGCTCAGCGTTTCCTGTGGTGGATGTTAGAAGAAGGGAAATGGTATATAAGATGAAAACATTTGTCCAGACTAAATTAAAATGCTGCAAATGTGACCTAGGCGCTAATAAGTATGAAGAGTACCTGTGTTCTCTGGGAAGACGGGCTCAATTCCTACTCCATGATCCGAGGGTGCAAGAATATGGGCTGGGTCCCTGAGGTAGATGCCTCTCTGTGATCCCACACTTACTGAGAAGCCTATGTGGCTTGTGGGTAAAGAGGCATGTTGAGTGAGGTAGTCCAATGCCTTGTCCACCTGAGAGGAAGAGAATACTGGATGAAAACTGACATATGTAAAGAGATAACAAAAGACTTAAGTAAAGATAAAAATGAAAGAAGACTGTTACAAAAAGAGTTACCTGGATTATCCCGTGGCCCTGTGCAAACACTTCGATGTCATCAACCTTCTGAGCTGTGTGCTCCAGCGCTCTCCTCACCGCAGGAACAGAGGGGCGGATCCCGCTCTGCTTCATTCCTTTAAAATCATACAAGAACCCCACACTAGCCTCAGATTTGCATTTGTGCATGCTTCCATACATACAATATATTCCCACATCTAGTATGAGTCTGTGACTCTGGACACACCTGAGAGGATGAGTGCGATGCCGCCACAGGCATTAGGGGATGACATAGACGTGCCGTTCATCAGTTGGGTACCACGAAGAGTCCAGTTGGGTACCGATGCAATGGCCCCGCCAGGCGCACTGATGCTGACACCCAGGGCCCCGTCTGTACTGGGGCCCCTGGACGACCAGGTGTACTGGTTAGGAGGCAGCTTCTCCCTCAGGGAATACTCTGCTACCATCATGTCTGGAGTCACATATGCACCAACTCCTACAAGGAGAAGAGAGCCAGAATAAAGGCAAAATGTAAAGAAAATTAATACATATGTATTACGGCTACACAGTGTTTGTTTGCTTTTAACCATCATTGTAACTGGAATTTCCATGATAAAACATACCGTAAAATACTTTAATATCACAAACACTACCAACTATTCCTATAGCTAATGTGTTTTTTATAGCTTTCCTGCTGGGAATAATGTTAATGAGAATTATACAGCCATATTTAAGCCGTTATCATTTATTAATTAATAGGCTACAATATCAAATGTTGCTAACGTCTGTGTGATCATTGCTGCATACATCAGTTTTGCAGATGTTGTTAGAACATTGTACATACTGAATTTATTTATGTTTTGGCTTTTTTTACATGTACAGTTACATGCAGTCTGAGGGTGTATACTTGAATGATTATCACTTGATTGGAGGATTAATTCAAATCCTCATAAGTACCTATGACACTGCTCGTGGTTCCTCCTGGGCAGCCGACTGTGGACAGGCATGGGCCGTTGTTTCCTGCACTTGAAACAAATATAACATTGTGCTTCTGCACAGCCTCTGTGATGACCTCACAAATCCTCCTGAAAGACAAATTGACATAAATAAGAGACAGTGTTATACCCCTCCCACAGTGACACGGGAGGGTCATCAGCTGATTCGGCTCACCTGGGCCCTCGAGCTAAAAATACTGGTCCCAGTGCCAACTCAGGCTGTGTCCGAAATAACTCCCTACTCCCTATATAGTGCACTATAAAGGGAGTTCGCCATTTTGTAGTGGTGTCCAAATGTTTAGTGAGCATTACTATTCCCTATATAGTGCACTCGAAGTTTCCCACGATGCATTGCGAATAGCGAACGGGACGGGACGGACGTACTGCAGCCGCTGTTCAGGGTTCGGTGGACCGAGGAGATGTGGGGTTCCAGTAGTGCTGCAAACCGGTTTGATATTAAGTCAAACACCGGACTGGACCGGTAAACCGACATTTACCACAAGGTGTATAATTTTGCATGGACTCCCTCTCTAGTTCTATTCGCATGGATTAATGTTACACGGCAAATTCCGGACATGGCAGATACGCATGGGATTAAGATCACAGATGACCTTAGCAAATATTACAAATTATTAGATATCTCTTGGGAATACAAGACCGAGGCGAATAGGGCTCTTTTCACATTCCCTAAGCCAGTTAGTGACAGTGTGTAACACAAAACAAAAACCCATACAATCACACCCCGTTGCAATACTTACCCTGTATTTGGCCAGTGGGTGGCTTCCCCATAGCTATAGTTGACCAGGTCACACTTGTAGTTGATGACTTCAATCATCTTTTAGTGACAAGCAAGAGAAAACAATTTATCATAAGCATAAAAAAGGTAGGCAAACTGCTAATCTATATTTGTCTGGATAATATACCGCGCGTATGAGTCCTGTGCCTGTTTCCATGGTGCTGAGGCGGGTGTCTCCAATCTTCAGAGCCAGGATTTGGGCACCGGGGGCCACACCGTTACGCTCAGGATCCTCTGGAAAGTATCCTGCTGCAATGCTTGCCACGTGTGTCCCATGAGCCCCTTTAAAAATACATCAACATATTAGACTGGAGAACACGCTGTGGACTTTTACACACTATGCAGCTTTGCTGGTGAAGATACCATAACACAGTGGTTCCCAAACTTTTTCTGCAGGGCCCCGCCTTTGTCGATAAAAAAAAAATTCACACATCAAACGGTGTCTAATGTGGTTGATGAATCAAAATTCAATAAATCAAAAAGAAATATCAGAAAATATGATAAATGTATTGAAGAAACACTCTTCTTCTAATTCCTGGTTATTCAGAGACCATGAACATAATGCATAAATATGAAAATGTATGTGTAATCATTTATGGAGGAGTCACAATATACCACCCACTTTTTAAAATAATATCTTCCCCTAGGGGGCGCGCCCCCCAGTTTGAAAACCACTGCCATTACCTATTGTCTATTGTTACACTGGACATGTTTTGCATTAACTGACTGAATCATATGAAGACTTGCTTTCAGAGGAGATAGATCATGTGCTTTGGGATACCTCACCTCCACTGGTGACGATGCAGAGTGTGTTTCCCTCATCATATATATTTACAGAGTAGTTAAGCATCTCAGCATTTCCTAGCGTGGCATACTCTTGCGTCTCTTTGTAGGAGCTAAGCACAGTGCACTGAGACAGCTCTCCACTCTCTAAAGTGTCGACTACAGCCCTAAAAAGAACAAACAGTGAAGGACAGTGTGAAGGATAGATACAGTATTGCTAAACGGTAGTAGACAAAAGGTTTAAAATATCATGTGAAAAGGAAAAAAGTTAGGATCGCTTGCCTCCATGTGACACCGTCATGCCAAAGCACACAGTCATATACAGGACCAGGATCACTGTACTTCTTTTCTAGTGATGCCAGCAGCTCTGACTGACTCTGCAGCTCTTCTTTCTGCAACTTCTCCATCTGAAGAGAGGAAACAGGGGGATACATTTGACACTGAGAGTAGAGAGGAATCAGATTAGGAAAACTACATTACTGTGTGTACGTAGGTCTGACCTGTGATGGTGTTGGGTGAGAGAGGTCAAAATCTTCTGTCTTACGAGAGACCTCAGCTAGTGCTGCTCGGTGTTGTGGGTCCCACATCTTCTCCTTTCGCTCTTTCTAATGGACAAAAGTACAACAAAAGAACCTTTAAACATCCACACAGAATGAGGCACAAATAGAGTTTATTCATTGTACTACTGGATTCTCACAATATGCACTCTTGTTGTACTACTATAAATCTGTTCTCTGTATAAACACTGCAATTGAGAGAGGCTACCTTAGTGTTGCATAAATCAGACCCGTGACAAGCCTAGTACAGTAATAATGTAATCTCTTCTTACCTGTATTCTTTCTTTGAGAGCCTTAGGGAAGAACTCATAGCCATTTTTAACTCCAATGTGATACTTCCCTGAAGGATTGACCCAGGCAGGAGGGATCTGGAAGACATAATAGTTAGACAATATATTAAAAAAAAAACATGTGTACTAATTCTAATGATATAGTCAAATATAATTAGATTTGAAAAGTGACCATACAGAATGAATGAAAAATGATTTCAGATGTAGGACAATACCAGTTATGGAATATATCCTATTTGACAGCTATTATTGGTGTCTCTACTGACCTTAAGGGTTCTACCAGAGAGGCCAGCGATTGTCCCATCTTTAGGTTCTGCCACCGTGGTCATGTTCACGTCACCGCTGCCTGTTGTATCGATGATGTCGATGATCTTCGGCTTCCCCTCAGTTGTGACCTAAAGAAGCAGTAATGAAGAAAAACAATCAAGAGTCAATACAGAAATTAGGTGCACAGTATTGCATCGTGTATAGTAAGTTGTCCTGACCAGGGACATTTTTAATTTGCATTTTAAGTTATATATACAGATCACCCTGAATAGTGAATACACTTCCAATGTCTTGCAACAGCATTGCATCCCCTTTAAACAAATAAACATAATCATTCAATGTAAATACATATTGTGTATTTACATTGAATGATTCAGATTCTGCCCTTTTTAAGCACGTCTGAAGGAAGGTGGCTTGACATTGAATAGAGATTGTTGACCTAAATGTATCGACGATGATGTGACAAATAAGCTAGCTACACTGACATATGGACATTTGACACTGCATGGAAAGTGACAGGTTAGATCCCAGAGTGACTTGTCAGTAGTAAACGTGTAACCACCTAACGTCACGGTTCACTGACCGATAATCAATTATTTTCTCTACTACTATTGTTCTTGACACCCACAGGGCAAACTTAAATGACTGAGGAAATTGACGGAAAGCTGAACCGGACGAATTCAGCTGTTAGCTGTCAGGCTAACATGTTAGCAGACATTGCCAACTAGCTAACTAACCGTTATTCAGTTGTAAATTAATCTAGCACCAAAGCTCACTTTGGCAGCAGGAGAATGTCTTTGCCATACATTTCTTTGCGTTTTGTTTTGGCTGCCATGCGAGTAATACCTGCACGTTAGCTGTTGCCGTTGTGTAACTGTCTACTAATTAGCACGAATGTGAATGAGTCGGGCCTTTAGCTTTGCTAGCTTACACCGGCTAGTCCGGAGCTAACGTGAGGCAGCCGGTCAGCGGTACCTGCATGCCGGGGGCCCCGGGGTCCACGCCGGTGTCGAGGATAGCGATGAGCACCCCTCGGCCATCGTACTCGGGGAACCGGGTGAGATAAGACGTGGCGCCGGTTTCTTTTTTGGGGAGCAGCCCGTGAAAGGGAAACGGTTCTTCGGTAAAATGAGCAGCCATGGTCGAAAGGGCGACAATGAAAACAAAGCGGCGAAATGGGAAAGAGAGCAACACGGTGAGTGACGAAGAGTAGGAGAGTAGGGCTGTTTAAAGGGGCAGTGCCAGCCTCTCTCCCTCTCCCTCTCCCTCTCTCTCTCTCTCTCTCTCTCTCTCTCTCTCTCTCTCTCTCTCTCTCTCTCTCTCTGTGAAACCTCAGCAGGCTTTCAACTTTAGATGGCATTACAGTATTTTGCTGATAATACCTAAGGCTTATCTAGCAGTAAAAGCCAGGACCATTAGTTTTCTGGATGACTAGAAGGCCCCAAGTTCACCATGTGCTAGTGTGATCCAAATTGAATTTGTGTTCAATATAAGGACCATTATACAGACAAATTCTTGATAATGCACAGAAAAGTGAGCGTGCAGCAGCTCACCCATGGTCTGCACACACTCTGATTGACTGTCCCCTCAGCAGTGTGTCAGCGTGTACAAATAGTCGTTTATTGACATCTCCTTCACTCTACTGCGAGCTTTCACCTGATAGAGTGACGGAGATGAATACCGTAGTATATGTGACAGCACTTTAGATCAAGATCTGATTTCAGATACACGTCTAAATTCATCCATTGCACAAAGCCATCAAGTGTCTGAGTATTTCAAGTGGGACTCATTTGCGATTATTTCGCCTGCTCTCCTCTGGAAGAATGCAACACTTACAAGGACATGTTTTACTGTGTAAATATAGCCAAGGGTCTAGCAATACCAAACAAAAAAGGAAAAGAACATTACTGATAATATAATATAAATTAAAGATACAGTAAAATGATTAATCATGTGAACCTATCTAAATTGCATTAGTCCAGTGTAAGGGCAACATTTAGACTGGCTTATACAACTACAGGCCAGTCTTTATGACTATTGGCTCCATCCTGTTAATCTGTATTTGGGGCAATGGCCCATTGTGCACACTAGGTGGTGGTATAATACTGATAGTTGTATCATTGCTACAGTCACTCATTTACTCTTTGCTCATCAGGGTTTACTGACTAAACTAAAGTAATTAATTGTGAAGTGTGGCAGTGCTGCTACTGCAATTAAAAGTGGATTCATACCATATTTTCGGACAACATAATGGACATTTATGGCTAAAGATTTACCTTTCAAACAAGTTTAACATGCAACTGTACCCCACACTCGTTTTTCCATGCATTTAAGAGGTTTGGAAGGTTACGTATCATCATTCCTAAATTAAATTATTATTTTAAATTATCTATTTTTTCTTCGTTTACAATCAGAGACACAGATTAACCAAATATTGTGTTTTTATACATGTTTGGATTTGTGGTTCAACTGAAAGGATGGAGAAAGGACGGCACAGCATGATTTCTGCTTCTTGTATTTTTAATTTCTCCAGATGTGGCATTGAGAGTGGAGGAGGGTGGAAACAGTCAACTCAACAAACCTGATCAACATGCTTATATATATAAATATATATATATCACACAAGCAGACAAGCATGTATTGTTTTTTCCCCCATAATACCAGGATTAACTTTGCACATGTCAATCGCCATCTGTTCACCTCCGAGCTCTCTGTCTCTTTCGCATTTCCGTGCACATGTACACTGTATGTTACGGTGCTTGTGCTACTGCAAAAAAAAAAGAACAAGCAGGCAGGGAGGGTAAGTGTGCAGTTATTTTAAGTGTGCCAACGCCCTCAGACACTGCTCCCGTCGTTGGCTTGTGCAGAATAAAACAACAGTGAGCATCCTTTCACTAATCTCCTTAGAGTCAGCATCTGCCTTCTCTTCCTCTTTCTATCAATGGCTCTGCATTGTCACACATGTTGCTGTGTGGAGCCATGTCTCTCCTTGAGGAAGGTAGGCTGACAGCAGCAATGAGACACATACCTTCATTAGATTTAGAGCACACAAACATATTCAAACACTTGCCCAGATGCTTACACTTGAACGCATATTTTGATATTCACGTTCATATTTTTGCTCGAGATACGTCAGGCTTTTTTTCTCTCTCTTTTATACCATTAATGCACACACACACACACACACACACACACACACACACACATATGCAACACACACCCAGGCTTGTGGTGGTTTACCACAGGGCGTAGTCACTTTAGTTATGCAGAAATAAATGCACGTTAAAAACGTCTTTAAAGCATTATTTCCTTGCTCGTGCAGTGCCTGTTGAAAGCATTTCAGAATGGACTGACTGCATGCCCTCTGTTGCTGCTGCATGCAGCTCTCTTGAGAATTGCCCACGCAAACAATTTCACAACCAACACTGCATATTTTTGGAAGCCCTGCAATACACCTGCCCTGACATGGCTGCGTCATACACGCACAAGTAGCGGCTACTCTCCTTCAGAAACACCACTGAAATAAACCTACGGCCTGGTTTACAGGGGGAAACACCGGACTTTACCCTGGGCTCAGGGGCCCTAACTGAGAGGGCCCCAAACAGCTATAAATTCATTATGATTTTAGATAGATTAAGATATTACTCGCAAAATACAACTCAAATTGAATGCATTATTATTCATTAAGCATCATATAATTGAAAGCTTCAGATTGAAAAGACACTAGCCCTACCCATTAAGCAACATTCGAGCAACATTATCGAACCGAAAATTGTTACAATAAAGCGGTTTGTGGAATCTGAAAATCAATCGTTTTTTTTGTAATCTTTGCTATTTTTTTTGTGAAATATTGGATAATGTTATCTGCTTTGGCCTTGATCTATTTAAATGAAACAGTGTGAGAATTTGAGTGGGGATGTGTGTCTTTGGTGGCACTGCTGACAACTCACAAACATATATACCAAAAGCCTCAACTGGACACTTGCTTCTTAATAAGTGTTCACAAAAAAAGATTGGGGAAAAACTGGATTGAACTAGTAGAACCTCAAAAGTACAATAGCAGTACATGTATTTGGTTACCTTCCACCGCTGAAAATTAAAGATTGAATGTGTACTTGAATAAATGTACTTAATTACTTTCACTTCTGCACGTCAGGCTTGTTGCTGTGTGGAGCCATGTCTCTCCTTGAGGAAGGTAGGCTGACAGCAGCAATGAGACACATACCTTCATTAGATTTAGAGCCGTTCTAAAGGAGTCACAGCTAATCCCAACACTTTAGCTGGCAGCAGAAGCACTGCAACGAACCGAAGAGAGACTGTCCCACTGTTCTACCAGTCCCACATCTCTGCTGGGTTGGGCTTGGCCAGCTGGGTTTGTAGAGTGCTCCAGACCAGAGTCGGGCTATTTTGAGGAATGTGGTCATGGTGATCTCAGAGGCGTGGGCCAACAGGCTCAAGTGTGGGCCGATGACGATCCTGTCTTTCACCTGAATGAACGTTAAACCCTGTCCAGACATCCCTCCCTCCGAGCAGGCACCTTGTCCTTTCTCCATCTGTGAAATTTGGCCCGAGTTCAGTGTCATCAGCAAAAAAGGTCAAACTGATTATTTCCATATTATTGCTGTCTTGTTTTATGACTGCCTTTTATATGTATACTGAAATGAAAAATGCTCTTTTCACCCTTTTAGATGACATCCCTTTTAGATCATACTGTGCACCTATTGACAATATTATGCTGAAGAAAAACAGAAAATTGATTTCTCTGTAATTTAATATAAAAATCCAATGTTTTCCTCTCCCCGTAAAACAAAATTACATCCCATCAAACAATATCATGACATCTATCCATAAATCAATCTTGAACTACGCCAGAGCTAGAGTGTGAGCTAATCCATTCAACTATCAAATCCCTCCCAACGTAATGTCCCGCCTGTTCATCCTGTTTCTCTTGGAAGCTGCTCTTGAAATGCCGTTTCAGAATGACTTTATGAACATTTCTCCTTTGGCTCTTAAATCGCCTTGTTTCCATTAGCTCATTTCGTCGGACCATAGCTGGTAAAAGTTATGAATGAATAGCATTTTTAATTATGATTGTTTAACTTTGAGAGACGGACACGTATTTGACCATTCAATAACAATTTATTGGCCATAACATTTGGATGATCATTCTATGTTTAGAGATTTGCACGCTTACCCTCTTGTGCAGAATGTTTTAACAAAGATTATCAATGCAAACAAACAAAATGACAAAAAAAAACTCCACCCGTAATTATCTTCTACAAAAATGGCGCTCATTTCTTCATCGTGCATTTTGTCTCGCTTTTTCATCACTGTAAGGCCATGCAATTGTAAAACACAAAAATCCCCTGACTCAACACAAATTAACATTTTGCTGCATTAAACAAAGTGGTCGATGTAATGTATGCTCCCGAAGCCAAAGCTGACGTCTGATCACTCTCCCTGTAAAGGCCTAACATGTCATTGTGTTGCACTTTTAAAGCATATTATTGTGCACCATGTCCTGAGGTTGGCAGTGTCCATTACTGCACAGTAGTTGACATTGAAGTGAGGCTAATCCTAAGTCGTTTACAGCCTGTAAAGCTCAGATCATGGGAACAGCAATAGATCATTTGCTCCACAGAAATAACAGTTTAAAGCTGTTGTTGTTGTTGTTGTTGTTGCTGCATCTGCAGTCTGTTTGTTGTACGAAACTGATCTGGAGATCTCCCGTAGAGTCAGGCCCAATGGTGCTGCATGTGGGGCCCATAAAGGGAGTAACGCTGAAAGCTAAGATGCATCCCCGATTCTCACAGAGGAAAGGTACAGATAAACTGTTGATGTATACGAGCATGGTGACCTAGCTTTGCCAGCAGCTACAATTATATATTTGAAACCATTCAAAATTATGAGCTAGCTCTTGTCAATTCAGAGTCTAGCCATTCTCATGAGGCTGTGGCCTGTATGAGGGGTGATTGATGCCAAAGAGGAGCAGAAACGTTGAAGCCAGGTGTGAGGGGTGATTAATGTCAAAGAGGAGTGGAGAGATAAGAAGAGATGTAATCCAAATATGACAATATGTAGGTTCTGGTATGTAGATTCTTACCAGCCTTCTAAATAATTAGATTAATGATATAATTGCTTGTCTCTCTTAAACCACCCAGTAAAAATTGAGCTGGAAACAATTTAATTGCATTACACATCCTGGAATCCCAAGAGGCGGAGACAACAGGGCATTACCAAGAGATGTACCACTGTCTCGGATTCGGCAGCACAAAAATCATTCATAACAATTAACCCCTTGGACTGTGCCCAACCTACACCAACACGGGGACAACATGCAAACTCTACACAGAAGAAACCTGAACCCAGACTTGAACCTGCACCCCTCTTGCTGCGTGGCAACACTGCTAATCATCCTGCAGCTGTTATTATATAATATTATTAATTATTATTATTGCATTATTATTGCAATATCATTATTATATACAATTGTTGTTATTACAAGTTGTTATTACATGTCATGGAGAGTGGGCGGGACTTCATCGCTCTTCAGTTTCCTCAATGGCACAACTTCCTCCTATTGTCGGTGGCACGGATCACCCTCCATACACATGTGTGGGCGTTTTTTTTGTATGGAGCCACACCCCCTCTGGCGATGCTGCTGCTGCTGCGGGACTCACTGAAGCTCAATCTGCCCGCTCGTTCTCAACCAGCCAGCAGAAGCAGTGATCGGGACCGGAGTATGATCGCTGTCCGAGGAGCATAGATGTGCAAAAGCCCCGAATTATCCGTGCGCTGGAGAGGCCGGGAGCGACCACCGTGGAGGACTGTCTGTATCTAGTCGTCAGAAGGGAAAGAGCCACGGGGAAAGCATGGCGGTAGAGGAGGAAGGTCTCCGGGTTTTCCAGAGCGTTAAAATCAAAATAGGTAAGAAGAAAAAATCCCTACCCCCCAGTCTGAGCGCCTCAATGGATGGCCCCATGTTAACGGGCCAGGCAGGCAGCGGGGGCTGCAGACTGGAGGGGGGGTGGGGGGGGCACGGATCTATCTTGTTCCTGCTGTTATTGTAATTCAAATCACACGCTTTCCTCTCGGCGCTGTAAACCGCAAATTGTAAAAATGTAATCGAGATTCAAAGCCGTGTGGGAATTTGGCAGCTGGCATCAGAATCCGGATCATGTATGTGAGAGGTGGTCCGGACTGGGACTGCTGGGTGAGATTTAACAGGCTGCGCGAAATAAAGGCTCCACAGCTGCATAGATCCAGATGCCTTTTTTTCTAGACACTTTAGATCACACCAACCTTTATTACACCTTAGTTGCTGCCACCCATTCATGTTATTGTAACCCGCTCCCCCCTCCTCCTCCAAACAGCTTTATGCTTAACTGTCTAGCTATTGATTGTTAGTCCAGATCTCTATTTTTAGATATCTAGCTGGTCTCCAGTGACTACTCTGGTTTGTAGGAGGCATGTGGTGCATGCATATCTGGTGAATGGAGCCATGAGGAGGCTGAGTATACGGTTTGCAATGGCAGACTGTGTTTTTGTCATGCCTGTTGTTCATCTTGATTTATTTCAGAGAAACTGTAGTAATTACACAATGGAAACTACAACCACATGTATGTCATGTCATTAAATAATAATATCAACAGTAATAAACATACTGTGGGGGAACATGCAGATGCAGATCTTTGTATTTCAGAAGCTGGAATAAGAACATTTGTGTCAGTTTTGCTTGGAAAAGTATATAAATGGTGAATTGACGATCATTATGAAAAGGGAAGCAATCGTTCCTGCAGTTGGTTTTTTCCTTTTTAATATCAAACAATCATGTCCTCTGTCTTCTCTGGACTGTTATCTCTGGTCAACATGGCCGCTTGGAAGCGTCTGCTGGAGTTTTCATCTTGGCTCCGTTGTCCAGTTTGTTTTGACTCCAAACATGTGACAGGACGGATGAGCAGAGCGAAAAAATGGCAACAAACAAACATACAAGCTATGGGGCCGTGTGACGATTCCAGCCGGCATCAGACATTTGAGCAGACTCGACGAGGTTGTTTTGTGTGTTTACCTGCTGTTCAAATTGTGTGGAAACAGCTGGAGGGAGAACCACCCGAAGTTGATCAAATAGTCAGGCCCCAGCAAGATGATATAATCAGACCTGCAGCCCGGGGAGAGTTGTAGCGTTAAATCACAAAGGCCTCTTTCAATTGCTGCACTTTTTGAATGAATGTTCAGTCAGCCAGCAGTGTGAAGTTCCTGTGAATGAAAACGGAATGAGCTGGGGACCTCTCATCGCCACAGACATCTAGATAAAACCCTGCTTACTAATCACGCCAGCAATTTGTTGTTGATGAAAAAGTCTCATTTTGAAAATGGTAGTGAAGTAGAAGTCCAGTAGTATAAGAAAAATGTACATAAAGTATCAAAAACCAAAGTACTTAATGCAGAAAACTGCCCCTTGTGAGTTATTATACCATACTGAATTATTACCAATGCATTCATGTGTAAGAAGTGTTTCACTGTCAGAGCTGCAACGACTAGTCAATTAGAAAATCATCATAAAAATAACTATCTAATCTTTTGTTGCATACATTCTTTCACTATTTTTTGATGTTTTCTAGACAAATGATTGACCAGGAAAATGATCATGAGATAATCAATAATAAAAAAAAAATACAGTAGTAACAAGTAACTTGCTGTGAAGTCAAGATGTCAAGTGGCATCATGTGGCAACACCTAAGTACAAGTAACTGACATACAGTATACTTGAGTAAATATACTTTGTTTTATTCCTTCAAGTCAACGTGATGTTACATTAAATATTTCCAAGCTTTCTAAAAGGGTCATAACTTGTTCTTTACGTTACCTGATGAAGAGCGTTTATGTTGCCGTCATTTCCAAGCCTGGACTCCTGACTTTCCTCCGTCCTCGTTCACGTTGTGCAGTAATGACAGTAGAGTTTACCCTGTGTGGTTACCTAGCAGCAGTTGCACTGTCAGTCTGATCCCCACGGCGCTCTGCTCCTGTCATGTCTATAGCCCCTTTTAAACACACGATTCCGGCGTAATGGCGGAAAGGCGAGTCACAATATGCCACAAACCAGAGCGTTTAGATAGAACTTTGGCGTTGCGGAACGAGTGACGTCACACAGCGTGGCCGCGGTCTCGTCTATGGACTCGTCGGCCGTGTTACGTATTCAATGAGCGTAGGAAATCTGATAAGCTCGATGCATCAAAACAACTACGAAAGGTGAACTTTTGCTCGTCATGCATGCATATTTACACGACTCTTCAACCGCAAGCGAAGTTGCTGTGCATCATGAACATGTCGAGGCGTATAACCGACCTCCGTTGCCGTCTCAGAGGCGGAATATTCTGTTACGCCTTTCCGCCTCGACGAGCGTTTAGACTGACAACAAGACGGAATACTCCCACAACGACAAGGCAGTCTAAAAGGGGTTTATGTAATCCTTGCATCACATTGTTTTCATCAAAGTGGCTGTTCATCCGGAGCTCAGTAGACGACAGAGAGAGGACTTATCTCAGGCCCTATGATTTCCGCGATGCGGTAATCGCGGACGGAATCTCGGAATTTCACAATGAAATGGAATCAATTGTAAAACGGGGAATTCCGTGGAATTTGTCAAAATCTGCAGACAATTTATGAAAAATCTATGTTTTCTCTAACATTATAAGCTGAAAGAAAAGAAGAAAAAACACGTTGCCGAGAGTATCTACTCTGTTTTAGTGTAATTAACGTGCACACCGCTTCATCCAGCGTCTCTCCTCTGTTTGTTTGGGGCTGAGACACACGCAGTGACAGTCATGTCGAAGACGTTTTTTCTAACTTTTCAACATGAATGACTGGACCCGCAAGAATCCGTGTGATGGGCAGCTACAAACAGAATCTCACATCAGAAACGTTCAGAAATGAACTGATACACAACTGAATGTGAAACTTAAATAACGGCGAGTGGATCGACAGATGTGCTGACTTCAAACACGGTGATTTTGATTCATCAACCACATGATTAGACACCATAAAGGACCACAATAAAGGAATTATTATTATTTGATGGAACAAATGCTCTAAAATGGTAAAACACAGAATTTAGAAAAATTCAAACAGAAAACACAGAATTTAGAAAAATTCAAACGGAAAACACAGAATTTGGGAAAAATCTAACGGAATCTGGAAAAAAATTGGAAAAGACGGATTTCATAGGGCCCTAGACTTATCATTGTTATGCTCCACTAGGTGATGACTCTCGTTAGTTTCCTGGAGGAACACGGAAGATTTGGAAAGCGACCGGGGCTACCGGGCCCAAGTCCGTTCTGTCTGGTGAGCACAGGAAACAGGAAACTACCCCCAGTTCACTTCCTGATTAGCTGGAATAGACTACAAAAGAATTGTGTTTTTTCCTGCATGGCAACAAGCTAATGCAAAGCAGATGTAGGGAGAGACACATGGCGAGGGACAGAGGTGGTGTCTCACATACTGGAGGAGGGCAGTGATACCTCTGTCTAGCTGGAGTCGGGACTTTGTACTAATTAACAACAACACATGAATGAATATGATTTCTCTGTCACTGCTAGAAGCATTGTGTGACAAACTTTGAAACATTAGGAACACTGGAAAATGTGTACAAATTAGTTAATTCACTTAAAGGAACAGCTCACCCCAAATCAAAAATACATATTATCAATATGAGCTGCCTTGTTTTGGAGATGTCGGCTGTGGTGATGCCTGCCTTCTCTTCAATATAATGGGACTACTTTTACATACCAAACATGTACATTTTAAAAACTCAACAGCAATGTCTCTTTTCAGACATGGCTAGTCAAATATCCGCAAAAGGTTGTTGTGAATAGTTTCATGTAGGGACTACTTTCTTTCAACCATAGTTACGATTGATCCCAACAAAGTCTGAGGAAGGGAAGAGGAAAAAAATGGGTTTTTATTTCATGATCAGCTGTCCCTTTAAAGCCCATTGCCCGTGAGTGATGGTACATACGTATGTGTCACAATGAATTCAACGATTTAATGAATTTGATTTTGGTGTGTGTTTACAATGCTGCTTAATCCCAAATTAAAGGTTTAGGTCCCTCCGTAGTTCACTGTGTGCTGGGTACCATGTGACATGGCAGAGAATAGCTACTTGAGGCTAAGCTACTCATCCTGCGCTGCTAAGGCTGTTGCCCTGTTGTAATAGTCGACAGCGTGAGTGGACACACACACGTTACATAATTGTAATACATATTGTCCGTAGGAGGTAAAGTGTTCAAGGAAGAGGAAACAAAAAAGTGGGCAGATGAATTCAGGCAGCTTGGGCCAGGTTGAGCCCCCCCCCCCCCCCCCCTTTCCTTGACAACTGGCCAACAGAGGTTTCCAAACTTCCTCCTGTCCAGACTGAATATGAGACACGGTGTGACGGGGAAAGGCAGGGGAGGAATGCTTTGTTTTGTATGTGAAGGACTCCTGCTATTTTTTTGCTTTTATTTATTTATTAAGAAAAATAAACCAAGCATCGTATGAGGCTATGATTGCATCATGAAAGGCCGTGTGTGCGTCTTAGGGTGGAAGTAGTCACCATGCCTCCCCTAACTGTGTACGTACAATCATATATGTGGCAAGTTCTCCATTTTGTCCTAGAAGGCCAGCTCTCTGGGAAAGTCATTTGCTGTAAACACGTGTGTTGACTGTTTAGATGGAGGCCGTGTTTTAACTCCGGTCAGCTTCAGGCTGGTGGAATAATCCGGGTCTGATGCAGCGGCTCTCCCCGCTCTCCTCGCTAACGTGCCCTCCACGAGAACACAGTACCAGGAACAGTGGACAAGTTACACCGTAGGCCCAGCATGCAGGGTCAGCAGGGGTAAACAAAGGGCTGCACCCAAGGGTGCCACTCCTTCAGGGTGTCCTTCACGTGCCCCGTAGGAGAAGTGGACTCGATCCCTCCCCGGGATGACCTCTACCTGCTGTCAATGACATAAGCATGAAAACATTCACCACGTAGAGAGAGAGCAACGCATGTGTCAAGTATCTGAGAGTTACCATACTGCGGCTGTGTTGTGAAAAAGCGAAATTGCAACAAAAAGAGCGGTGAAAAGCAGCGTAGGAAAATGGCTCTTTCAGACGCTGATTAAATCGGGGTTTTGCAACAACGTTACTCTGCTCTGGCAACACAGGCGATGTCAGCTTGCCACATACAGGGCCGACACACAACCCACTCTGCCTTTCCTGTGCTTGCAAAAGATATCATATCACCTCACCATTGTGTTTGCCAAGCCCTCACGCTGCGAGTGCATGTAGGGGAGAGTTGTCCTCCTTTGACATCTTTAACAGTGTTCACTGGATGTAAATGGACGAGGAAACTGGAGGAAGGGGCTGAGGTTAAAGTGGCCAGGATGAAAAGCTGTGAATCCAGCTCCTCTACTTCTAACTCCACCGTGACGCCACACTGATCTGACGGATCACACTCGCGTCCTGAACGAACGCACCGGCTTTCTGAGCCTGAGGTTTTAAAGAGGATCTTCTCCACACAGTGTTAATTCACTGCGTTTGCCCTTTTGTGTTACTCAAGTTTTCCATGAAGTTTTCCATTGAGACTAAAGAAGTCTGTTTGAACATTAGACAGAGAGCGAGTTTGATGAGTAACTGAACGCTGGTTCCGTGGCGTTCAGTCTTTAACTTGAAACTCCCCCTTGTTTTTCCTCTCCACGCTGTTCCTCCTCATGCTGCTCAACTTCAGCACAGCCGCTGGACGACTTGTATGCAGCATTGCATGTAAAAGTGTCGGTACTTTGGCTGCTGTGACCAGCTTATAAACCAAACCAGCTGTTAAATAAGAGCAATAGAAGTATCAACACTGACTGTTTGCTGACTCACCAGTGTTACGAATGCAAATTTGTGCTGACTAAATTTGTTCGAACCCAGAAGACATTATTAGAGTGATAAATGATGTAGTCAAGAAGCGTGCGTCGCTACTGTTTAGCCCATCTAGCGTCGCTGAGCTAACTGACGTCGCTGTGTGATATATGTCATGTTGTCTAACAGGGTGGGGTCATTCATATCTGACCTTTAAGCTACTCCTCACAGATCTGCAGCTGTGTCTCTCAGCCGGCGTGGTTGTCAGGAACATGTTTGGATGGTGGAGGAGTGGATTGTGCTGCAGTTGTGAAAACGTTCTCTGTATGAACTCTGCTACTGACATGCAAGTTGACCCTAGAGGAATGAACCATTGAAGCCTTCAAGTGGGTGAGGGTTTGATACTGACATGATGCAGGCCAAATGAACGTTTCAGAGGGAAAGCAGGGTTTCCATGGATGGGATGGGCGAGTGGGTAAATGTGGCTGCCTGTTGGTGATGGTGTTGCTTATTTTTCGTTTCAGTGGTGTGATATTTAGGCCTTGTGACGAGCGTGCTCCCTGGATTATTGCAGTTAACACATCCGCAGGTGTTGTCAGGATATCTGGGTTTGGTGTTCAATCTTTAAATGGGACATTTTGTGTTACAGACTGGAGCTTAACCCTATCAGAAAACTGAAGGCCAAGATGACACCCATTCATTTAAATGGAAGTTGCTCATTAGGCACATTTGGTGAAGACGTTTTTCAGGCTTCTGCACTTTTGCCAACGCATGACAATGGATTTATTGATTTGGCTTTCCCAGACATTCATATTTTTATTGGTCCTAATGGTTTACAGTGAGTTTTTTTTGTATTTGTCCATAATACAAATGGTATAATTGTATTTGGCCTTTTTGTGCCGCTGGACATCACTTGACCTGCAATTCTGACAAATGCCGGTGCTGTTTGTGGGCTTGAAATACGTGCACGCTTCACAAAGCACACTATCGAGTTGCATCATTTTTTAGAGTTTTAGAGTTTGGCCCACAGCAAGGACTAAAAGAAATCACAGCAGAAAGATTTTAAGACTTGACTTTGTGATCTGAACACTGTCAGTGAGCGTCATCATTTTACTGTGAGACAAAGACACATAGACGTCTTTTTGTGTGTGCGTGCAGTGTTTTTATATTTTTATGTTTAGTCACTTTCAGAAAGACAAATAACTTACAGTTTGTATTAGTTCTTGTTTCAAGTCTCTAATTTGGACCATCAAAGGAACTGAGTATTAACTGTAGCATAATAAATTGTTCTCTACAAGATTCAGTCCTTCTTTCCATTCTCACGGTCTCTCTCTCTCTCTCTGTCTCTCTCTCTTACACACACACACACACTCAGGGGTAACTGGGTTGTTCACTGCTTTTTAAACTACATCTTGGATCCAGTTGAAATTCCTTTCCCCTCATCTCATTTCCTGTTGTAGCTGTTCTCAAAAGCTAACCACTCTCCAGTTTTCTATCTGACTGACTCTCTCTCTCTCTCTCTCTCTCTCTCTCTCCCTCTCTCTCCGCCTGCAGTCTTCCTCCTCTCCCCCCCCTTGATTGAGTACACTGCTTGCATTTTCCTCACCGACACCCCCCTCCCTCCTTCCTTTCCTGAAAGCCTGTGTTTCTCAGGCCTGCTAGTCGAGCACGCAGCCACTGAGAGCATTCACGCCCCTCTATCCTCAACATGGTCATGTCGGAGAAGATTAGAATGACGAGTCGAGCGGCTGTAACTGGACCCACGAGTGTGGCCGACTGAAACTAGTCCACAGAGGATGAAGCGGAGCAAAGCTGCACATTCACCGAGTCCATCACGTTGCTTCCATCACTCGCGCTTCCTCGTTTCTTCCATCTTTTCCTCTGAAGGAATGAGGTGGAGGAGTTGACCGTTTTATGATGTGGGGATGCGCTCCTGTTCACTCTCTTTGGGGTGTTCCCGTCATCATTTTCTCTCTGCAGCTCTAATCAAGGTTTTTCGTGTACGCCATCACAACGCTCGCACGTAGCGTTCGTGCAAAGTGTGTGTCTTTGCACTGTGTTTTTGCTCAGATACTAGGGCAAGATATTCTCCAAGGGCAGCCGCAGTGATGCTTGATGAAAAGAAAAGGCTGCTGCTGTTGTTGTTGTTTTTAAAATGTTCTGCTTATTTTGAATCTCAAGGAGAGAGAAAATGCTGGAAGCCCTCTGGAGAAAGTAAAAGAGAGAAAGAGAGATTTAAAAAAAATAAATAAATCCGGAAGCAACCAGAAATAGAGGAAAGTGAAATCAGGTTACAGCTAATTTTGAAAAAGGAAAACGAAAGGGACGATGTAACACAAGCCCTACATAGATAAAAAAAACAACCAAAAAAAAACGTGTGGGTTCAGACAAAAAAAAAGGAAAGAAGAAAAGTGGCGGCACAGACCACAATGAAGAGAAAGTGAGAGAGAAAGATAGACATGCTGAGACGGAGGATTACACCCTCTAGTTTCATCATAAAGTCTTTAATCTAACGCGTTGAATGGCAGGTTGCTGGAGAGTCTTATCCTTTCTTTTGTGACTCGACTGGCTCTCCATCAAACATAAACACACACACACACACACACACACACACACAAGCAAAAGCCTCGCTGTTGTAGTGAACTTCCCCCAAACTGCCAAACTGCTGCTTATCAACTCATCCAGAAAGACTAGTGCCCTGCACTTCCTTCTCCCCGACACAGGAAGCTGCAAGATGTCACCCTGTATCTGCAAATGTGCTAATTACCAGGTCAATGCTGCTTAGGAGCGATAACTTTTGCATCTTTTCTTATCCTTATGAATTTCCGATTGCATTGTGAGCGTGGATGTTGAAGTCAATGAGGGAGAGATACCATTTCTGTTTGTTTGGTGGATGTTGCAGTCTCATCATGGGCCCACACAGATGTTTCCAGTTGCCCCCGCTTTTTTTTTTTATTGCACCGAGGTGCCATCCATATTGTTTTGTTGAAGATCCCTTCAGTTTGGTAATAAGGTGTCATGACTAACATGTGTATTGAGTTTGACATTTTACGGTTCAAGAATAACCTTGTGATGGCACTCTCTTTGTTACTCACTGTACGTTTCAGGCTATACGCCAATATATATACCGGTTGGTGGGAAATTCTCAGATGTTGTACTTTGATCCACCCACACAGAGAACTTTTAACCCGCATCACTGTACATCCATTTGAAACAAAAAGACAAATGCAGAAATTGAAGACAAAAAGATGTTGAGTGTGATGGATTGTTTATCCCAAGTAAGTTTCAAGTCCCTGCAAGTTGAATTTAATACCATATATGCATGAGTTGAAACCTCTGACTGCTAGGAAAACGCAGAAATTGCATTCATCAATCTAAGAGGGTTGGGGAAAAGGTCAGCAGTGTGTGTGTGTGATGCACGTTGACGCATTAAAACAAACAAAATTCAAATGTATTGGATTTTTTCAGCTGTCTAGTAGTGAGGTTTTGGCACAGAGCACAGAGATTTGTTTTTACACTGGGAGTTGAGTCATTAAACACACACACACACGTAATCTGTGGTAATCCCATGATGTTTTGGTTACTAGGATGACTTGTATGGTGCAATCCAATCAAGGGTCCTCGGAGGTAACGAACGAGAGCTGGAGGAAAACAGAGATGGGAGGGAATTCAGGAGCAGGAGAAGTGAATGAATGCCGGAGGGAGATCAAATAAATGTAGGGGGAATAAAGGGAGGAAGACGGAGATACGAGAGACTTACGTCACCGCTCTGCTCTCGCACACAAACACAGACGAGGGTCGGATTCTGCGACAACAAATCGAAGGCAGTGGAGCGTGTTTGAGTTTTACATCTCGGGTGTCTTTTTAATTTGGGAATGATTGTCGTTGTTGTGATCCACATACCGTGTGAACCAGCCGCCAGAGGAGAGGTCATAACACTGTGTTGTGTTACAAAGCCCACAGAGAGAGATCGCCTCTGTTTGTCTTGGCATGGTTTTATATTTATCCTCTTTGTGGAATTATGGATCAAAGGTAGATAAATACCAGATAGGCTCTCTTTCCTCACTGGCTATGACGTATTTTACAAAGACTTTCTAGTACTAACAAGCCGTTGTTTAGAAGAGCAAAAGAATACACCTGACATTTTTATTATATATATTATATACATATTATATATGTTATTGTCAACAAATCGTAACAACGCTGTTTAAAGCTGCCAGTATGAAGAAACTTGCCAAAACCGACAACCCGGCATTCACACCCAGGTCTTGAACAAATATGACTCAAACACGAGTAAATAGTGGATTCCTTGGGACAATGATCAGCTGTGGATTATTTAGTGCACTGTTGAGTTTTGATGGCAGCAGGTCGATGTGTGTGGGATTGACTTCAAGTAGACTACGGTGCCTACGTTCACTGTTATGCAGAAAGATGTAAGCGAGAGAACCGGTGGTGCGGCTCATGTATGTGTTTGGGCGGTGGAGCTCTAAGCTGTATCTTAGGATAAAAAGAAAACAATTGGTTTCAACGACAACTATTCACAATTTACAAAAATATAATGAGGTCTAGCTGTTAAATTCACAACATTACAGTGCAGGACTTTTGCTGAACTGATTGAACTCATGGCTGCAGGACAAGCCTACCATTGTGTAAATAAATCACAGGTTGTATCCCAACAGTGTAATTGCATATTAGAGCGTGCTGCATGACTAATGTGATAACTCACCTCCCTTTCCCTCCGTTTCTTTGTTGCAATACCAACTCGGTCTGAAACCGGTTCCATGTTAATTGAAAGTTGCGAAATCCCACGAGGTGCAGATATATTGATAGGAAAAATGACCAACATCATCTGAAGCTATGTTTTTTTTTGCTCTTTTAGTTAACTAGTGTCAAATGTAAGGTCAACTTTCTGCCCTTTCCCTCCTCGGAGTTCCCATGAAGCAGACTCTTTTCTCTATGAACGTATGACTGTAGAAATGATGATTGACTTTTATGAAAGATGAGGTGTTTAATCGTTATAACCCCAAAAGATACAGTGATATATGATATATGTATGATCATATACAGTGATCCCTAATAGACAGCCCCCTCCGTGGGGTAGGTAGTCTTTCTTAATAGATCAAGTCCACAATGGGCCAGTCACCTCATATAAGGGTCTGGCGGCAACCCATAGCTGGACCAATCCATCCCAAAAAATAACCTTTGTTGAAATTAAAAGAACTGAAAAGAAAAAACATTGTCTGTGAGATGGTCTGGTATGATGTGCAGGGGGGGAGTGGGGCGTCCCTGCAGGATTGACCCTGCTGACCCGTTCTGGAGCATCCAGGCAGAACCTTGCTTGGTTTTTGGCGGTGCCCCCCTGAATCTGTTATTTTGTAGTTTTTGGTGGTATTATTAGTTTTAGTACTATTGTCATTATTATTATTGTAGAGTTTGTTTTTGCTTGCACTCTCAAACGCACACACACACACACACACACACACACGCACGCACACGGAGATACCTGACAATGTTGTTGCCTGTTCTTTATAAACTGTAATTGGAGGGCACTGTCCTTATTGGCCGCTTTTGCCTTGTGTCGTATATTTTATTGTCTGGCAATTTGAAAAAAAGAAGAAACAATATAATTGTAGCATTGCTTGATTTGACGGGGTCACAAATCAATCGGGTTGTGGAGGATGTTTGTGGACGGCATCACCCTCACAGGCTCATGCTGCCATGGTGCAGAAGTTACTCCCTGAAGGTCTGCAATAACTGTGCGAGGTGCCGGCTGAATGGATGACGGAGCGAACAATGACAATGTTGCACCAACACGTGTCACTCTAGACTACAGAGTCCCACGGGTCCTATCCAACCGAATAAGTGAAGAGAGTTAACAGACTAACACGGATCTATGGCTTCATAAAGGAGAACGTATCGCTCCTGAGGGACTGAATGGTGCACCACCTTTGTCTTGTATGTGTGTGTGTGTGTGTGTGTGTGTGTGTTCGTGGGTGGTTGGACCACATTCTTGTCAAAGGGAGTGCTATCTGTCACACACGATGAACAGATTGAACTTGCAGGATTCAGGAAATGTCCCACGCAGATTCTTTCATTCACAGATCTGACAACACACACACACACACACACACACACACACACACACACACTCATTCACATTTTCGGAGAGCATGGCTTAATATTTGTGCTTCCGGTGTGAAAGTAGTCACCCTTGCAGAAGGTGAGCTGGTTATATGTGCGGCGGTCAGATTATTCAAAGCTAAAACAGGTGTGAATTTACACAATGCCATTTGTTTTTTAACTTTGCATGCTTTCCGTGTTCATAAATAAGTGATCGCTTGCAGCAGCGTGCCTGAATAAATTCATTGTTACTGCTTACAACAGCGTTTCTTAATAATAACGGCCCACTCCCTCTTTTCGTTGTGCAGGGGAAGCAAAAAACATCCCTCCGTACCCGGGGCCAAACAGGATGAGGGACTGCTACTGCACCGTCAACCTGGACCAAGAAGAGGTCTTCAGGACCAAGATCATCGAGAAGTCCCTTTGGTACGTTGAGAGGCCCTCCACCCGTTTTGTTTGCCATCCTCTCAGTCTGTAGTTACAGAGAGGTGCAACCATGAAAGCCACTTTCTCATCAGTATCAAATTAAGGCTGCGATGACATAAACATGTAAGCAGGTTGTCGTCACGTCCTGTAATTCCCTCTGACTTTATAAGATGGCAGATTAAACAATGCATTAGTTTATATATCAAGTCAAACTAAAGAAAAAATGAAAAAAGGACTGTATGTCAAGTCTCTTCATCTCAAGCTATGCTGTACATATTGTATAGTATTACTTAAAGATCCTGCATGGATGAACAGATTGTGATTTCCTACACTGATTACACAGCCCAGCGGTTTCACATCTTTCTTCGGGTTGAAGAGGAAACGAGTGAGATCCTTCCGGCTCACAGAGTCGACCAAATTGAATTACATTCATTTAAGGTTCCTGTATTTGTAGGACTGCATATAAAGGCGGCCATGCCTCTGCCTGCCTATCCATCCACCCAGCCCTTTGTGTGTCTTTATGTCTGAGGAGTTACAGAAGAAGTCAGTCATTGTTAGCGGCCCCCCTGAGGGCTCCGCTCACGAGATGCTCATTGCTGTCATTTAGCTTTGTCCACTGTTTAGGTAAGGCAGAGCATGGCAGTTGATGTACCCTCCAGCCAATAGTCACAAACAGGCCTATTGTTATTGTTTTGTGGATTCCACATGACTCATGGCAAAATGTAAATGCATGTGATCTTTACTTCATATCTGTCCAAGGGACAAAATCAAGACTGATGAACAACACTGTCACATGTTATGGTCGAGGCAGGAGAGCGTGTTGAACATACTCAGACTTTTATTATCACACCTTAAAGCTACAATGAGGAACTGTCATGCTGTGTCGATTTTGGCAATCCCTGTGGACAATAGTGGTAGTGATTCTCAGCCTCCGAGCCCGTTCAGAAAACCTCTCATTTGACTGCAGCAGGGACTAGATCTCGACCCTGCTCAGTCCTGGTCCTGGTTCTCCCGTGCCTCCCTTCCCGGGTGCAGTGATGAGGCCTGGGCCTCCAGCAGCATGGTGTCGATGTTTTTCTCCTGGCCGGAGAAGAAGCTGCAGCTGCTGCTGCTGCTGTTGGACGCAGAGCTCTCCGCCTTTCGCCATATCAAAGTGGGATCTGGGTTCATCCTGAGCGGGCTAAAAATGCTTCTGAGGGGGTATTTGTCTGGATGTCACGGTGGAAATGACCTAGGGTGCATTTCACTCCGAACCATCACTTTAACCAGCTGGGTGGACATGGCGTCTCCTTATTTTCCCCTCACAACTCGTCTTTGACAACAAACGTGTAAAACTACCGTTGTGTTTCAATGAGACCCGAGGACTCTCTGATCACAGTTTCCCTTGTGTCTGCTCTCACCTCCAGTCCGTTCTACGGGGAGGACTTTTACTGCGAGATCCCACGTAGCTTCAGACACCTCTCCTTCTACATCTTCGACAGGGACGTTTTCAGGAGGGACTCCATTATTGGTGAGTAAACGGTTGCTCTCCGCCTCACTCCGCCTCACCGTGGCCTCCCTGATTTATGATTAGTGTTTGGAAGTGAGCAGTTAACCTCACGTTACAGGCTTCAGTGTGGTTTTACAGCAGCTAAAGCAACAACTCTGTCTGAAATAGTAGTAGCACTCTGTTGATTTAGAAAACTCTCATTTTCAGACTTTTTTTCGTCACGTACAAGGTCAAATTTATACTTTAACCACTTTCCATAGAAATGCTTACAGCAACTTTCAAAGGGCATTAAAATGTTGGTACCACAGGTTGGATTTAAAGTCGCTCAATTTGAAATTCTAAGCATTACTTTGTCAGCAAACAACTATTTGCTATATGAAGATTAAGTGGAGTCTTTGTGCTTTGTTACATGCATGCATGTTAGATTATCAGCCGCATGAAGGCAATCCCTCAATCCCTCTGCCTTTTCACGCAGGCGATTCTGCCGTAATCAGGATTTCAAACTATAAAAACAAATGTGACCTTTAAGTGATTGATTATTTAAAATCTTTTATCAAGGAAAAAAAAAACGAGATCTGTTGTTTTTCTGTTATAGATCACTCTAACTTGCACTTTGGAAATTGTGGCATGCATTTTTTTTTTCTAAATCTTTATCGATCGTCCTTCATCGTTATCAAAAGGATCAGCTGTTAAAGTGAAACGAGTTGTCTTGATGTTGGTTGCTGCTCTAAAATGATTCAAACCCAGCATTTTAGTGCTTTCACAGCAACGAAACAGGAGTCTACCAACTATCACATTGTTAAATATTTACCTCCAAAACATTTTAAGTACTATAAATATATTCTGTCTTGAAATATTTAACAGTTAAATATTTAAATTTGCTGTGATCACAGGTGTGCGTTTGTCAAATAGATTAAATCAGCCAATCAAACCTGTGGATCTGAACAACCATTCGGATGATTACATGCAAGATGTTTTAATGAGTGTGCTCTTAGAGGTGATGATGCATTTTGTCACCTTCAGACAGAACCGGGCCAGCAGGTTCCAGTCTTTATGCTAAGCTAAGCTAACCGGTTGCTGACTGTAATGGGAAACCTCTGCAAGAAAACCCAATAATAATATTTAACAAATTGTGGAATTATTCCTTTCAGGTCACTTTATAGTCTCACTTTTAGTGCTCAAAAGGTGCGTGTCTGTTTGGATGAGTGAGGATGTTTTTATCAGTGGCATTGGGCGTGTCAGTGCGCATATTAATGGGTTTCTTTTTGTGCGTTTTTGGCCAACCTCTAAGGGGAAAATCTTTCTTAGGGTGTGATTTGTATGATCAACAACTCCTGTGTGTGTGTGTGTGTGTGTGTGGGGTGGGGGGTGGGGGGTGGGGGGTGGTTTTGTGGGTGTTGTCAACACAAAAGTAACTTGTTGACAGGGTCATATCCGGGACACTGATAGTACACGTTGTGAGATTTCTGCCCCGGGTGCCTTCATGCATTCAAAAAAAGAGACGTGGCGTGTGGATTGACAGCAGATGTGTGGGTGTTCATAATGTGTTTGTCGAAGCTTGCATCTGAACATGCAGGTCATGTTTTGAGCACATTTGTCTTTGTGTATTAATGTTGTGTGTGTGTGTGTGTGTGTGTGTGTGTGTGTGTGTGTGTGTGTGTGTGTGTGTGTGTGTGTGTGTGTGTGTGTGTGTGTGTGTGTGTGTGTGTAGGCAAGGTTGCAGTGAAGAAAGAGGACCTGCAGAAATATCACGGCAAAGACACCTGGTTCCAGCTACAACCTGTCAGTGCTGACTCAGAAGTGCAGGTCAGTACAGAGAGAGAAAACACACACACACACACACACACACACACACACACACACACACACTTTACAAAGCTCTCTCTCTCTGTCTTTTCATCTTCTTCACTATCAGATCCTCCAGTTTTGTTTTAACAGTTTCTCCGCAGAAACCACAAGACTCTTAATAGTTGGCGGGATACTTTTTAGTACAGCCCGACATGTGCTGGTGTCGAATGTTTGCTCAGATCAGTTTGATTATTTTCTCTTTCAGGCTTTTATGTACAACTGTGTTTGTTTCGGCAATATTTAGAGTAAGGCTTCCATAAAGTCTCAATGTGTGACGCAGAAAGGCCTTTATTTGGTACAGGCTTGTATTAGAGAGCAGTTAGTGAACAACAGAATCATGTCGCGTATTCCACTTTGACCCAGAACAACTTTTAAGCTGCCATGAATATATATATATATATATATATATGTGCTTTCTAGTTGTGTAGTATTTTATTTTCCATATTAACTGTCTGTATTCATTTTGAAATAAATAAAAATCTAAATCTAGTATATGATAATGTTACTTAGCTGGTTTAGAGAACATTTTTTTATTTATTATTAAAATAAAATGAAGGTATGCCTCCCATTGTGCACCACATTTGTATTAGTATGTGATGGTGTGTCCGGATGTTAATGTTTGAAGCCAAACAAACACAGCATGTGTGCACCTGAAACACCTGAGCCTGCAGGGTCAAAGTCACCCGGCTCTCCGTTTATACTTTAGACCCCATCCGTTCACCTCCGTCACACCTGAGTTTGCGATCGGCCGATGAGAGAGCTTTGCTCAAGCTCATTCTAATTCCTCCATGGACGTGTGTCATGAATGGATGGCGGCCGGCTGTGAGAGCAAAGTGTGTGTTTGAGTGGCGTGGTCGTGATTCAGATTTGCTGTTGAGAATATTAATAATAACAAACCAAATGCACAGCCAAACATTAGTGTGAACATTAAGAATAACTGGCTGTCGTGTGTTGAGATCGCTGCTTGTCGTCTGCTGCTGACTGTGACGGTGCAACAAGTGGAGGGGAGTCTGCACAATGCACGGCAAGTTGTAAACAAGCTATAAAGTGAATGTAATGTTACACACATGTGAATAATTGACCTAAGTTTGGGGAAATGCCCTCTAGGTAGAGACAAGTAGCTTTTGTTTTTCTTCCAGTTATCCAGTTGATGCATTTTCCCCTCACTTGTCCTACATGCTTCTTTAACACGTGCAGCATGTTCCACTATTCTACTATTTCTACTGCTCACACACACACACACACACACACACACACACACACACACACACACACACTCAGCACATAGGACTACACACACACACACACACATATACGCACACACTCAGCACAAAGGACTACACACACACACACACACACACACACACACACACATACGCACACACCCATCACATAGGACTACACACACACGCACACACATATGTACACACACACCCATCACATAGGACTACACACGCACACACATACCACACACATGTACGCACACACCCAGCACGCAGGACTACACGCACACACACACACACACACACACACACACACACACACCCAGCACGCAGGACTACACACACACACACACACACACACACACACACGTATGAGCACACCCAGCACGCAGGACTACACGCACACACACACACACGCACACACATACACACACACGTATGCACACACCAAGCACATAGGACTACACGCACACGCACACACACACACACACACACACACACACAGGACTACACACTCAGTCGGAGACACAGTGAACAGTAACATCTGCAGACAGATGGGTGTGTGTAGCCCTGCAGCAGGGATCTGAAACAGAGACACATTCATCCAAGGAGCCGGGGAGAGGAAGGATGTGTGAGAGAATGAGAGCGAAGAGAGAAAGCGAGGGAGACGGATCAAATGAAGTAGGAAGATAGAGTGTCTCTCTTCTCTTTTCAATAAAGGACACATTGTTTGGCCCGTGTGCACATGTGTAAGTGTGTGTGTTTGTTCCCTCTGCCTGAATTGGCCAGAAAGAGTGACGCCTGTGAGTTTGCATACTGATGTTGTTAATTAATGGTGCTTTTCTAGACAGCTGCACAACTACACTGTCATTATGTCATTAATCCAATCACTTCAGAGAGGGGAAATAACTTCAGCATGACGCTCAGGCTCGCAGCTATTAACATACAGCGTCTCTGTTGGTGGAGGAATGCTGCGTTTTCCCTCCACGTTTTTGATTTTCTCAAAGAAGAATGATTGTTTCCGATCGGTACTCACCGTGCATACGAGATATTACTATACGTTTTGAATTTGACATTTTTGGTAGTACTGGGTGAGGAGACTACATATACTGGCAATGAGATGTAAGAGCACTGTGGAAACACTGGATCTTCAATCATGTGTTTTCACATATCCGTAGGATTACATTTTTTTTATGGGTTGAGACCAATGGTTGAACCTGTTGGGTTATTCATCGGGAGGAATAGATAATCATCAAGCAACAGGTGTAAAAACATTTTTAGTTGGCCGTTGTTTTCAGCAGAAAAGTGTCGAATGCGTCAACTCTGTTTCACACGCACATGAAGAACATGATGACAGCATGGTTTCACGCTGGTCAGTGACCGTCCCACCTGCCACTGGGCACCTGGCTGTGTGGTGGGCGCCGGTGTTATACAGACGCTGTATAAGTGTCCATTAGCACTCTGTAGAGCTTTGAACATTCAAATGAAAACGTGCGTGCATTCAAAAAAAAGTGTCTATTTCTGTGCATTCTGCAGGGAAAAGTGCACCTGGAGCTGCGTCTGAGTGAAGTCATCACAGACAGCGGAGTCATCAACCATAAACTAGCCACACGGTGAGACTGCACACACACACACACATACACACACACGTAAAAAAATAACTTGTTTATGTAAAGAGAAGGAAAAAATCCTTTCCTCCATAGATTGATTCTCTGCTGTTTACAGAGAAACACCAGTTTTCTGTGAACTGGGATCTCACAGCTTCGTGTCCGTGTTACTCTCACTGAAATATCTCCAAAAAGACTGAATGGATTACCGTAACGTTGTGTGCAGCCGTTCATGGACCTCGGAGGATGTATCCTGTTGACTTTGGGGATCCCCTGAGCTTTCCTCTAGCGTCACCATGAGGTCAAAAATGTGACTTCTGGGCTGCGTTCAGGCTGCATCCGTTGCATCCTGGTATTAGAATTCAGCTCAAAGGGCCGCTGTGCCTAAGTACAGCCTTTGTAGATCTAAGTCAACATTGAGGTTGGCCTAACACGGCGGTGAGTACGGTTACCCGGAACATGCCATTGAGCTGTGTACACACGTGGTGGTGTCCACTTTGTCTTTTGATACATGGTGCTGCTGTTTATCGATTACATTTAAGAGCAAACTGAAAATCACTCCCTTGTTCACTCACTGAAGGATACTCAATAGCGAATGTTGCACTCGTATGCCTAGTTGCTGTTGAACCAGTAAGGAAGTAGCAGGAAGTAGTGTTTTCTTTAAGGTAATGCCATTTACCCAATGTGCAGGGTGCTGGAAATCTTTGAAAATTAGCGTGGTGTTTGAAAGTTTAGAAAAAAGTGCTTGAAAGTGCTTGAAATGTATGTTCTATGTGATGACATATGATGATATTACACAGAGAAAAGAAGATCTCCATATTTGAGGGACTGAAAACAGCATTTTCTGACATTTTTGCATGAAAAATGACTTTTAATGACAGATTATCAAAATAGTTGGTTATATTTCTGTTGATCTGTTAGTGGAATTAGTTTTCCTTTCATTTGTGGTCCTTCTGTAAAAAGCTGTCTCAAAACATCATGTTGGTTGTTTATAGGACAATATCTCATTTAATGTGACGAACAAGTGCAATAATAATACTGACTACTGAGTATTGTTGTGTATACAAATATGTAATTTACCACAGCTGTACGGTGCTGGAAAAGCATGAAAATGCACTTTGAAATGCTTGAAAAGTGCTTGAATTTGACTTTGGAAAAGGTGTAGGAACCCTGAATGTAACACGCTTCACTCTCATTCCAAGGTGCATGGCTTGTTGCCTGGCAACAGCTTTGACAGGCAGTGAGCTTGTAGGAGGTTGGAGCTTTACGTTCAGAATAAATCTGTTTTTTAAAATCTGTGAATCAATATACCGTGGATGTCGTTAGCTTGTAAATATGCCCGTATGACATTGTTTGAGTGTGTGCGTGTTGCTGTGTGTGTAAAATGTGATTGTATGCTCATGTGATGTGTGAACTCCAATGTTTGCAACTGATCAATGATATGCTTATGGTCTGGATGGATTATTCCATGCGTGTGTGTGTGTGTGTGTGTGTGTATTTTTGCTCTCCAGCTCTCTGTAACATGCAGCAGTAAAGTGTGATGATGAGCCAGCGTGGCTCCGTTCCCAGAGAACATTGTGGCTAAGGAGCTTAAGCAGGAGTCATCTAGTCAGATTTCTCTAGGAAGACACGTGTTCGAGAGAGCTGCGTCCATTCAGCTCT
Source organism: Eutrigla gurnardus (assembly GCF_963514095.1). Classification (NCBI taxonomy): domain Eukaryota; kingdom Metazoa; phylum Chordata; class Actinopteri; order Perciformes; family Triglidae; genus Eutrigla; species Eutrigla gurnardus. The sequence goes on from NC_139915.1 coordinate 12,639,412, forward strand.
ACAGATCCAACTGACTGCTTGAAAGAAACGTTCTTCAGGCAAGAGAGGAAATCTTATTTATCATTTTATTGCAGGCCAACTGTGTGTGTGCCTTCCATTAAAATGCATTTGGCCTTCAAGCAACAGGCACTAGGGATGCACTGAACCGACTTTTTCACTCCTGACACTGATACCTGGGCTCTGGGTATCAGCAAATAACGAGTAGGGATCCGATACCAGTGTTTAATCAATAAGCTGTATGCCTCACTGTGTGGAAGCATGTTCAACTTCACTGAATTGGTATTTATTATAAAATGATGAATGAACAGTTTGAGTGTAGACCTTTTGTAATACAGCAACACATTGGTCAAAAATGTGTGTGTGTGTGTGTGTGTGTGTGTGTGTGTGTGTGTGTGTGTGTGTGTACAGGAATTAAAGTTCAGTTCTATGTATATATAGGATATATACATAGAACTGAATTTGATATACGTCTGCCCCATTGTCACTGATACCTGATCCAACAATCTGAGTCAGGATCAGCCCAAAATTGTATTGTATTCCTCAACATGCACGATACGATAAATAGAATAGCAACAAAAATGAAAAAAGTACAAAAACGACACCAGTTAAGTTACATTTAGAACTTCTTCCAACAAGTACAATTGTGAAATACTACTTACACAATAATGCATCAGTAATGATAACCAAATAATATAGAACTCTCCGTGGCCAGTTTTTGCATAACAACTACTTCTACTTTCAATGCATGTGTGAACCTTTTTCGAGCAGTACTCTACTGTACGTCATAAAAACATTGAATCGGAAATCAACTTTTTCATTTCACACATTCTTCTTTCTTGTGAAAACATGCTGCTGCAACGCAACAGAACCACTGAAACCACTGAAACCACCGACAGTTCACTCTGAGATCCGAGGGTGTAATCCACGCAGCCTCGCAGTACCAGTCATAAGCAGAGATGAGGAGTGGCTGCACAGGTCCCCCTCCTTTTCTAACTCCACACCTCCAGATTTTTGTCATTTTCAGATTTGTTTCAGAACTGACTCAACTGACATCCACTTTAGGTGATTTGTCAGATTCTGCACAGCTTCCCCTAGAGCTACAAAGCTCTCCAAAATTAACAGACTTTGTGGCAGAAAAGGTCCCCTTTGTAATAATATTTTGGATGTAAGTCTTTCACTTTTTACAGTGTGGGTTACTGGTGGTTTGTACCCAAATTGTCACCTGAGAAGAAGAAATCTTATGACTAAATGCATTGTTTTCTTATGGAAGATACTGTTCTGATTGAATATTTGACTCCCTTAAAGTAGTGCAACCGTCAGTGACACGGACTCATAATCACATCCATGTTTCTGTGTGTGGTTTTTGGCACGGTGGTGTTATCCTTTTCCTTCTCGTTTGAGCCCAATTGTTTTTGACAGGTTACGTGGGCGTTCGAAAAGAAGCACATTAACCTAATATGAGTAATGATGACTAAAACAAACAAGTCTAGTGTCTGGCATGTCGGAACTCACAGTGGTGATGAGAGAGAGAGAGAGAGAGATAGAGAAAGGGAAAGCGGGAGAGGGATGGTGGCTGGATAGTAGGCCAAGCATGGGTTATATAAACAAGCTTACTGGACAGGAAGCGCTCTGGCATTAGTGATGCTTAACCCAGCCCTCTCCTTATTCCTTATTAGGAACCTGTGTGTGTGTGTGTGTGTGTGTGTGTGTGTGTGTGTGTGTGTGTGTGTGTGTGTGTGTGTGTGTGTGTGTGTGTGTGTGTGTGTGTGTGCGTGTGTGTGTGTGTGTGCGTGTGTCAGCAGGATGGTGCAAGCTGTTGCGTGGGTATTCAGTTGAGTTGTGGGCAGCGCTGTGATTTGCTGTGAAACTCATCATGCGGTGTGAGTAGTGGTGAATCACCGTGACACACAGGAAGTGATTTGTCCCGCTGGGTGTCCTGTCCTGTTTGGAGGCTAATCCCCTACAGCATGATGTCATCGACACACGAATAGATCAGAACTTCAACTCTGCACCTTTTGGTCAATATATTTGACCTTTATGTTTTTTTCCGTACGCCTACTTTGTATCATATGAGCAATTTGAAGACGGTTATGTCAAATTAAATATACAATACTTACTATTGATATTTTTGTTGTGTTGTTTGTATTTATGTTTTCATTCATGTTTTGTAAGGTGTCCTTGGGTGTATTGAAATTTTTCTTATTGTTATTATAGTAAGGGGTATGAATGAGCATATGCGAAACACTCAGTGTAAATAATACATTAGGACATCTGTATAAAAGTGTGTGACAATTGGTGAAACAAATGCACATATCAGCTGCTGCAGTGCACAAAAGAGCGGCCACTTAATATGAGGTATTTTGAATGGCAAGACCGTTCAGTGGTACAGCAGACAGGTAATAAAGTTGAATTGAATAAATGCATGTCCATGAATGAGAGCTAGAAAAGGAACAGAGAGGCTTCTGCAGGATCACATGTGAGGATTAAATCCTACCTGAGCTTTGTTTCCTTTATCTCACGTGTTCGGAGAAGTCTCAATATGGTCCCTTATGCCTCTTATTTGATTTTTTACTCGGGCCTCTCTCAAGTGGTCTCCGGTTGTATTTGCTGGATCACACCAGATTTAAAATTGGCACAGCTCTTCGCCAACAGCTCCAACAGAATGACTTCCCTTCATCTCTTTTCATCTGTCCCTCTCTCTGTTTCTGTGCTTCTTTGACATAAAAGGCTGCAGACACACCTAACACTGACTCCAGAGGCCCTGTTGACATGCGGAGAAAACTCTCAGAGCTCTTGGCCCCAAAATCTTCTAGCAAGGGGCTTGGAGCGTAGGAGTGAGCTACAGTATGAATGGACCAGATGTTTCATGTCTGTGGGAATGGGGAGGTTGACTGGATTACTTGATGTGATGCTACTAGCGTTTTGTCAGTAAAAAAAAATATATTCAGTCAATCGGACACAGACCGGTACCATGCTTTTTTTTAAACATATTTATTGAGATTTTTATTCACTTAGACATGAACATCTTTTCAAATGTAATGAATACATTATCCCTCAATCTGGCATAATAATGACTGAAATAAAAGTCTATTTTGAACAAATATCCACAGATGATGTGCATTTTTGTAGATGCTACGTTAGCATTGTAGAAATTGCTTAGCTTAATGACGATACGGTAAAAGCACCTCGTAAGAAGCTCATATCTACCGTTCCAGTTTCAGCACCGTCACACCTGACATTTAGGAGATATTAAAGTGAGCATTAGGTTATTGTGTTTCATGTGTGTGTCCTGTGTACACTAGTGTGCTCATTCATTCGTCTTTTGTGTGTGTTTTCCACAAAGGGTGTTGGAGTGCCAAGGTCTTCCAATCGTCAACGGCCAATGTGATCCCTACGCTGCTGTCTCCTTACTAGGACCGTCAAGGTCAGAGCCCTCACGGGGTCGGACGTGGTTTCAACATACACAGCTTCGCTTGTCACGTGTTAACTTTGGATAAACACAAGGTTTTTTTATCTCCTTCTGCCTCTCTGCTGCTGTCAGGTCGGAAGCCAAGAAGACCAAAGTGAAGAGGAAAACCAACAATCCACAGTTTGAGGAAGTTTTCTATTTTGAGGTAAATATATCTGTGTGTGTGTTTTTTCCAAAATGATTTTGTTCCTCGAGATGTGTGTTCGTGTTGTGTATCAGTCAAAGCTAGAGACATAGTGAGAGTTAAAAAACCCACGACATGGACAAACGTATGTATACGTAATAATACAACCATATGTACTTTGCTAAACCCCCTCTCTTTAAACTAAGATTCATCTCTTTGATCTTGCTATTATTATTTTTGCTGCACATGTTCGGGTTAGTTAAGTAACACCTTTATCTTTGTTATTGGTTCATGATGTTTGGTGACGTAATGTAATTCCAGCTCAACTCCACCTGACTTCTATAAGCTGTGGTCCAAGTAACACTTGAGAAACGTGTGTGTGTCTGTGTGTGTGTGTGTGTCTACAAGGCCAACACATTGTATGAATAACTGAATAGTGTTATGAAATACAACAATTCGATCCATGAAATTTGGTCAAATCTTAAGATTTTCATTGACAAATTTGAAATGACTGTAGAATTTATTATGTTTCAGTTACAAAATAAGTCGTAAAACACTGCATGAAATATTTTGAGAAGATGTTTCTCTTTTTCTGCGGGTCTATTTGCTCCTATAAATATAATATAATCAACTCCCAAGTGTACTTCCACTTTTGACCTGGAAATGCAGTGTTAAAAACATGTCACAAAAGTTTATAATTACTTCATATTTGTACACGCACACTCACAGTGTCCCTTTTATGTCATTACTACCGTCATTCTTGAGTGTTAAAAGTTCCGAAAAATTTGCGAAATCCACTGGGAACATAACGTATGTTTGCATTTTCTTTTTCTCTGAATGTCTTTTTAAAAACTTGCCACAGTTTGCATGTATCTTTATTCATGAGTATATATATATATATTTATAGATATTTTTCATACACACACAAACTCCCTTTCATACTGCCCCCTTCACCCCTCCCTCGCCAGCCTCTCTGCTCAGACATTTTTGTGCCGCCCCTCCCCCTGGCCTCCCGCTGCAGCACTAGAAGACAGCAGGACAAGAGTATGATTGATTCGGACAAACCACCACCAAACAATCTGGCCCATTGATTGTACCCGTCAGAACCCTGGGGTGCTTTCTGCCTCCAGCTCCCCTCTGAGGCCCACGTCCGCACACAGAAACACATGCCATCTATCTATTTTCAGTATTGTGTTTCTTTTTTGTTTTGTTTATTGTTTCGGGTTCGACTTTCTCACACCTGCCAGAGTCTGATCTCCCTTTTTGATCCATATCTGCCAGATAGTGAGGTTCCCACAATGCAAAGGGGCATTGTATGCTTTACAATGGAATAGTGACTCTGATGAGTCAATGAAACTTACCTAACTACGTCTGCAACTTACCATCATTTTCATTATTTATGAATCTTCTTTGTCTGATATAGACGACATGTCATGTATGTAGGGCTATGTGTACATATGCATAGCCCTACATATGTACATACATACATCATGGGGGCGTATATATATACACTATATATATATATATATATATATATATAGTGTATAGTCTCAGTCTTCTGTCTCTCCTCCACCATGTTGCTTGTTTTTATGTGAAATGTTTACTGTGTCTCCGTCTCTAGGTGACGCGGCCACTAAGCTATACGAAGCGACAGTTTGACGTCGAGGAGGAGGATGTCGACAAGCTGGCACTGAGGTGAGACTTTGGAAGACAGCGTGTCAGGGCTGAACTTGAAAACCTCTCCCGTGATTGAGCGGCACATTGTGTTCTCTGTTCAGGGTGGATCTGTGGAACGCCAGCAACCTGAAGTTTGGGGATGAGTTCCTGGGAGGGGTGCGAGTTCCCCTGCGAGCGCTGGGTCAGGCTGGTGTACACGACGCATGGTGAGAGGAACATGACGGAACATCATCTTCTTTCACACACACACACATTCAGTCACTTTGGGTCTTTTTAAATCTTTTTTTCCCCCACTGATCAAGCACTGTACTCTACCCTGCTGGGCCTGGGTGGGTTTGATTTCATAGTCGATGTCGGTCGACATTCCCAGTATGTGTTGCCGTAGCAACAACCATCAACGTTGACAAGAGATCTTCTTTAAGGATTTTACTTAACCGTGGTCGATTTCACTTTTCCAACACTGCTGAACCAACAGACCCTGTTTTTGTGTTTGATTTCCTTTGGAAGACTGAACCTGATGGGAACACTCCTTTGGAAATCTGACAATAAATGATTGGGCAGTCAGTGGAGTCCCATACAGAGTAGAACAACCATTCCCTTACATTCAATGAGAAGACATTCAGTAACGCAATTTTGTACATTTTGATATCTGAGTTAAACCTTGATTAATTGGTTTTATTTTTGGACAAGCTTCAAACACAACATTGACATATTGTGGCCTAATAAAGGTCATAAGACCAACAGTTGCTTCGTAACATATCGAGTAGATAGAGAACAACTGTCGTATTAGAGTCGTGTTTATGGCAATATTTTAGCTCGGCTTTCGTCTCCACTAACTCGAGTCAGAGGAAACAACAGGCCGAAGTGAGAATGAAGTTGTGGGCTGTAAAACCAAAAATCACAAAACACGCTTACATGCTCTGTAGAGCAGAGAGCAACTGCAGAGTCACGTGAAACAGCATATTAATTTTCTCGTTAGCCATGTAAACAGCTTAGTAGGGATATTTTCTTTTCGGCACAAAATAATAATAATAAGCTCCCTCCAGCACTCAGTGGCACGGTAATCCCCCCCTTCTTTCTATGTTTCACTGTTGGATTTCATTTCATCTTTAAAATGTAGAAAGTATGATTTTTTTATTTAACCGTGAATCTCATTGTTAAACTGTTAAATTTCTAAATAAAAATGTAGAATAAAAACAAATATTTTGTTCCTTTTGATGTAGTTATTATTGTACAAATATGAAACAAATGTATTTAACAGCACAGTCTGATCTATGATCTGCTCGCTTGTTCTTCCTCAGGTACTTTCTCCAGCCCAGAGAGAACGGAGGGAAGTCCGTGAAGGTAGAAGAGCTCGGCTCTCTGCGCCTGAACATCGTTTACACCGAGGACCACGTCTTCCCCTCCGAGCACTACACTCCCCTCCGAGAGCTGCTGCTGCACTCTGCTAATGTAGAGGTTTGTGTACGTGTCTCAGCTCCGCTCGGACGTACGTGGCGCGCCGCAGCATCCCTGTTTGAATGCTACATGTTTACCCCCCGCACCTCTCTGTCCAGCCCGTGTCGGCGTCCACAGCTCACACTCTGGGGGAGGTGTGCCGAGAGAAACAAGAAGCCGCCATTCCCCTCGTGCGTCTGTTTCTTCACTACGGCAAGATTGTGCCTTTCATCAGCGCCATCGCTCACGCCGAAGTCAACCGCACGCAGTGAGTGCCTGTTCTCTTTTCCCTGGAACCACACATCTAATACGTGTCACGATTGAATTGATTAAGTTGTGCCGGACCGTCCAGCTGTTACATGAATTCTGTTTTCTGTTATACAGTATTTATCTCAGAAGAGGGAGACAGATCAGATACTTTGTTGTATCTTTGGTGTATAGATATATATATATCTTACCAACACTATGAGCACACTTCTTCAATCTAAGCCAGTCATTTCACTTCTAAATCAGGTGCAGATTTATTCTCAAATGATAGGAATTAATGTGATTCTAGAAATGAGGTCATCGGGTTGTTGTTTTGCCTGTGACAAAACACATAGGCAGCAACAATAATGTCATTTATTATGGATATGAATAAAGTCTCAGTACTCTTGTGTTGTTTATTCAGCTGCGGTTTTGGTTTGTCAGTAAAAACACAGCCTGTCTCTCTCTGTGCGTAGGGACCCTAACACCATATTCCGGGGAAACTCGCTCACTTCCAAGTGCATCGATGAGACCATGAAGCTGGCAGGGATGCACTATCTGCAAGTGACGCTTAAACCCATCATCGATGAGGTATGACACTGAGATAGATTCCATTCATATCACATGTCTGTAGGCTGGCACCTACATATATCAGTATATCAGTTATCAATGGATGGTTCAGTACTTTTTTTTAAATCTTCACAGATCTGCACGGAACACAAATCCTGTGAAATCGACCCGGTCAAGCTCAAAGAATCGGAGAACCTGGAGACAAACAGGGTATGAAGTGTGTGTGTGTGTGTGTGTGTGTGTGTGTGTGTGTGTGTGTGTGTGTGTGTGTGTGTGTGTGTGCGCGTGTGCGTTCAGTGAGTTATCTGACACATCTGCCCTGCCTCCCCTCTCCAGGAAAATCTCCGGCAGTATGTGGACCGTATCTTCAACGTTATCACCACCTCCGGCGTTCGCTGTCCCACTGTCATGTGTGATATCTTCTTCTCTTTGAGAGAGTCTGCGGCCACCCGTTTCCAAGGTAACTCACCCCCTGGATGACTTTCAAGTGAGGGAGGAAAGAAAGCAAGCTGCTATTAAGGAACAGGAAATGGACAATAAAGAACAGGATGTGCAAGATGTCCAAGGACACTTCTTCTTGTGCTGTTATTTGTGTCAAACCTGCAAACACTTAAGCCTCCCACACACGCATTATGGTTATGTGTGGAGTACAGAGCATGTACACCCAGTGTCACATACTGGGCTGCCTCCTGTTGGCCGTCATATGGCACTGCAGTCATATATAGATTATACAACTCCATATAATTCATTGAACAAATCTGCTTTTCTTCTTCAAGACTTATCTGTGATGTTTTAGATACATTTAACCAAGGGTTCTGCTCTTCTTTTTGCTGTCTAGTTGACCAAGATGTCCGATACACAGCAGTCAGCAGTTTTATTTTCCTGCGTTTCTTTGCTCCAGCCATCCTCTCCCCCAACTTGTTCCATCTAAGGCCGCACCATCCGGTGAGTCCGCTAACATACATGCATATGCATATGTTCCTCTGAAAATCTGTTGCTTAAAGTGTTTGAGCTTTCATTCATGAAAGAAGAGTTTGTTTAGTTATCCTGATTTTTTTTTTTTTTAATGTTCAAATGATGTCTGTTTTTTCGCCCCACAACCAGTGCGTTTTCTGATGTTGTCAAGGGTGATAGCTGATTTTTCAAATTTGGATTTGATGTGTTTTTGTGTGCCTAGGATCCCGCCACCTCTCGAACCCTCACCCTCATCTCCAAGACGATCCAGACACTGGGAAGTCTGGCCAAGTCTAAATCTGTGAGTAAAGCGTTTTTCTATTTTCATTCTGTAACTGACCTAGATTTCACTTGTATTTCAGTCCAAAACATTTGAAGTGAAACAAAACTGGCTAATCTTCCTCTCTCTCTGTCACTTTTTCTTCCCATACTTTTATTCCTTTCAAGGCCAATTTCAAAGAGTCTTACATGGCTGCATTTTACGACTACTTCAATGAACAGAAATATGCAGACGCTGTGAAGAATGTGAGTGTTTCCCTTTCGTTCCTTATTATGTGCTATACATCTCTGGTGGGCAGATGCAGGATGAAAATGTTCCCTTTCTTTCGTATGTCAGCTGAAGGGAAGCTCCGATGAATGCCTAATGAAAGGTTTAAAAAGAAGTGAAAGAGTGGAAAGAGGGGTGGCAAGACGTGATTTTCACAGTTGGAGTTACGTGGATGTGGCATGAGAAGGGCTAGCAGCACAGTTAATATAAATATTGATTTATAACATCCTTTATTTCCCTCCACAGTTCTTGGACCTCATCTCCACCTCTGGCAAATGGGACCAGAAGAGTATTGAAACACCGATCATGCTCAAAGAGGGGTAAGGAGCCAGTTTATTGATGAGCTGATATTTATGGAATTATCAAAAAAAGCATCTAAACGACACACTGCTAAGAAATCCTAAATATGTTGTGTTTGATTCATTTAGAGAATGAATAAATGATCATTTTGAGATTTTGTTAAATGAAGTTTCAGGTGATGTGGCCGTCCTTCAATATTTTCTTTATTTCACCACATTAAGGTCGTCTTAGCCTTAAAGGCTTAACTGTCCCCACTAACTTAAAGGAACATTTCGGGAAGTATCCGTTCTCTGGCTGAGGATTAGATGAAAAGATGGATGCCACTCACACATTTGAGAGATGGTACCAATCTTCTCATTCAACTCTGCCAGAAAGCAAATAAGTGTGTTTCCCAGATTGTCAGCCCAGTCCTTTCAGTTGTCACTAAAGTGGAGCTGATGTGCCCTCGTGGTCTGATTCATTTCCAAAGTGAACCGTTACAGTACGGATGTAAACCCCGGCCTGTAAACTGAGCGCTCCCTGACCGCACATGGGCTGTTGTCTTGATGACATCTCTGATGAGGCTGTAAAGGGGAGGAGAGCTTCCAGTCGACGTTAGTTATGCCAGCGCCCTCGCTCATCACCACCCCCACCCTCTTTTGTTTCTGCTACCTGGCGTAGGAGTGTAAAACTCACAATAAAGAGGGTTGATGGGAAGGGGTCAAAAGGCACGAAGGGCAGGTAAGAGCTTCTCTATATAAAGGCTTTGCCCTTGTGACCCCCTGTGTTTGCCCCGTAACCTCTCAATCCAAGACGGCTGTTTTGTCTCCAACCGACATCACGCGCTATCGTAGATGCTGCTGCGCTTTACTTTATATCTGTCCCATATAGAAGCAACCTGTCCGTTACTGTCTGACACCAAGTGATGGATTTGAGTCTCTCCGCACGGTGGCAGACTGACTGTAATGGTATAAAGTAAAGTGTCAGCCGTTACGCCTTTAAGCCCTCACTAGTGCCGATTGCCCTCCTGGATCCTCACCATGCCAGATATGCTTGGTGTGAGAATGACAGCAGGGATTGTTTACCCCACAAACATTTCTTGGATCTCATATCCACCCACATCTTGACCCTATATACCCTTTGTCTATCGCTAGTGGCCAAGTTTCCAGCGGGAGAGTCCTACCTTTGGTGTTTATTATCCTCGTGCTTCATATTTCCTGTATGCCATGGCCCTCCAACTCCAAAACCAAGACATCCTGGTGTTTACTCTCCCTTGAAGGACCATACCGGTGGTTTCACATGTTTTAGCCCATTAAAAGTCCAGGCTGTAGCTCACATCACCTTTCAGACATTTGACAAAGCAGCTTTTAGAGTGATTTAAAGTTACAGTCATCAGCGGTTCCATTTGTTTTATTGCCGTGTACTTGCAGAGATTGGAAACTTCCTTGAGATTGATAATCAGTCATAGTGGCTTATCCATCATAATTGATTTCTGCAAACATTTATTGATTTATAGGTAAACAAGTTTCAAACTGAGGGCGCTACATCCAACAGTTTTGGGATGTATTTTAAAAAAGTATGCAAATCTGAACATTCTTGTTTAACGTGGATTATTTTCATTATGGATTCAACTGCAAGTGTTTGCTCAATTAATCAATGTGAACTCTTCAAATGTATTGGTAGGACCACATTACACAAAGAATAGTTTAATTTTTATAAAATGACTAAAACAGTTAAAGTGGGCATCCGTCCTTCAACACACCAAGGAGAGGCAACCCTCCCCGTCTGCGACTGCGTTACCACATGACATGATAATACAGCCTTGACGTAAAAATAAACACGCCATGAATTGTTCAGTGTGATGGATTTGCCATCTCGGGTTTCCAGTCTCTGCAAGCGATTTTCATAATGTCCCGAAACAAAAAGGAAACTCAGTGGCTGTTTGAAAGGAAATCACTCTGAAACCTTGTGTTATGATTTGGCAAAAAGCCAAGTAAGGATTTATCGACAGCGTTGTAGCAATTTAGATAATGGGATAAAATATGCAAAAACACAGGTGGCTTTGTTGTGCTGACGCATCCTTCTTGACTCATAGACTGTTGAGTCTATGAGTGCTGTACTGACGTGTTTTAACATGTGCAGCAGCGATGAGCACAAGGAACTGCAAGCATGTTAACATAATAATGATGAATGTAGACTAATGACTGCACTGGAGTATTTTAAACCAGAATGAAATGGTGTTTGTGAATGATTTTATGCATTAATGTATACTCTTTAAGTTAGTGCACTGTAGACATATGTAAGGGATGCATTAAGCCATGTAAATAAAACATAATGTGATATTTGTGATATATTTATTTCTGTGCAACGTGAGCTCATCTGTGCAAGGCTTTCAGTGGTATTTCCATTTGTCTTCAGATTTATGATCAAGAGGGCGCAAGGGAGAAACAGGTTTGGAATGAAGAACTTCAAGAAGAGATGGTTTCGCCTGACCAATCACGAGTTCACCTACCACAAAACGAAAGGTACGGGGAAAGAAAGGTCTCTCAGGGTCGGCTTACAGTCGTCTGGTCCTGCAGTTGTGCGTGCTTGTGTCCATTCCCTCTAATAACACTTTACACAATCCTCCATCGGTTCCATCCTTTATGTCCTTTCTCATGTGGGATGTGTTTCTTCTGGATGTCCAGGTGAGACGGCGCTGTGCAGCATTCCTATAGAGAACATTCTGGCGGTGGAGAGGCTAGAGGAGGAGTCTTTCAAGATGAAAAATGTAAGGACCCCAAAAAACCATGACCACTTTTGGACCCAAACCCTACTCCTCCTCATAAGTCTATCAATTCCTCTCTCACTTGCCATCCCTTTTCCCCTCCTCCAGATGTTCCAGGTCATTCAACCTGAGCGGGCGCTCTACATCCAGGCCAACAACTGCGTGGAGGCTCGCGACTGGATCGACATCCTAACCAAAGTCAGCCAGTGCAACCGCAAGCGCCTAAGTACCTACCATCCTTCAGCTTACCTCAACGGCCACTGGCTCTGCTGCAAGCTCCAAGCAGACGCGGCCCCTGGCTGCACGCCCTGCACTGGGTAGGTGTCCAAAAATCCATCCGCCGTCGGATTTCCTTTCCTTTGCTTCTGTTGCCTCATCGTCCCTTGTGTGTCTGTTTTCAGCGGCCTCCCAGCGAATATCCAGCTGGACGTGGATGGAGACAGAGAGACCGAGAGGATTTATTCCCTGTTCAGCACGTACATGACCAAACTGATCAAGATGCAAGGTCAGACGCCGAGTGATTTTAGGTGTTTGCGAGCATATCCTTTGGTTCCGTCTCTCACTCTGCTGCCTGTCCATCTTCCTGTGCAGAGGCCTGCGGGAGTAAATCTGTGTATGACGGGCCCGAACAGGAGGAGTACTCCAGCTTTGTCATCGATGACCCCCAGGAGACCTACAAAACCCTGAAACTGGTCGTTTCGGCCGTGCAGACCTTGGAGCAGCAGCACACCAAGTACAAACGTGACAAGTTCAAGAAGACAAAGATAGGCAGCCAGTATGTGCCTTCTTGTTTATTCACGCTTGTAGCTCGGATTAGGTTTTGTTAAAAGCTTAAATGATTGTATATAAAAAAGCAGCGGAGACTGAGAACTGAGGGAGAAACATTCGGTGTAAAATCTAGTTCAATGCCGATCAACTTCCCCTTTGGGCCAGCAGGTGGTGCAGGTCCACAATAGTACAGTATGTTGGAGATTAAATGAAGCACCTTTAACATTTCAAATACCATATTATTGGCATCCTGATTTTGGCTCTGCTCAGCACCTGATAATCTGGACAGAAGATGTTGTAGTTTATGTTGTAATTTTAGCACTCTGAAACCTCCAGCCAGCAAATAAACACCATCCTTCTCTTTGTTTCCTCAGGGAGCATCCGATTGGAGACAAGAGTTTTCAGTGCTACATCCGCCAGCAATCAGAGAGCTCCACCTACTCCATCTAGCCCTGAGTACTGTTTCTGTGATGCCTAGAACCAGCATAATTTGTCTTTACTGCAAAAACCTCCACCTTAACAATGCTCTGTGTTTTAAATATTTATTTTCCCTTAAACAATATTTTTTTTACAAGTCTTAAAGGTGAGATGATTTCACTTATTTCCAATGCAATGTATCGATGCTTCACTTTTTTTTTAAGACTTCTGGAATCAGGAAGCAGCATGCTGTTTTGGAAACAAGTGTCACCTGACTGGCTTATGTGTTCATTTTTAAGGAAAAATAGAGATGCATCACTCCACCTTTGGAGAACAGACCTCAGATCAGCATGAAAAATAGAGGAACAGCTGTGGAGGAAAGGAGGGACAGGAAATAAGACATAATCATACCATACATCTATGTGGGTCTCCTCTCTGTGATGTGACCAGAGAACAAACTATTGTTTTCACTGGACAGTTTTGACAGTGACCAACACGCACTTTAACCGCCTCCAAATCCGTGGATGAACAAGCCTCGCAGCACACTTTCAAAATCGTATTTTTATCTGTTTGATTTGTATTTGGTTGTTTTTAATTGACATGTCGAAATGTTCCATTGTATTTCACTCCAGAAGGAAGGAAGGACTTTTTTCCCCTCCCCATGTTTTTTTTTTTTTTTTTTTAGTTTTGTATTGTACCCAACCTCCTCAGGAAGGCTGTGAAGGTGGAGGGCACACAAGAAGGGATTGCGCAGCCAAGAGCTTGATCTTGTCAATGTTATCTATCAGTGTCATTCCATCATTTTTAATCCACATCATCAAGCTTTCATGTTTCATTTGAAGCCTTGTTCTGTTGCGGTTGGATATCATGTTCCTGCGACACCAGTACATGGGGTGAAGGAATAGCTTCTTCTGGAGACGTCTGACACTCAGTCAGACGAACCCATGGATGCCTTTTCGGTATCTTCATGGGTTTTTCAAGTCGCAGCTTCTCTTTTAAGACTAGTGGCTATTCAATTTAACTCCATTTGATCTTCATTTGTGAACAAAGAAATTAAATAATGTCCAACTGCCGGGCCAGATGAACCCATTCGGGGCGAAACATGTGCGTGCTGTGTGGGCCCCTGTTGACTCTCAAAATCTGTCAATTGTGAAATGAAACATGCATTGGTAACAATATACACTCAGTGGGCACTTTATTAGTTACACTGGTCTATTGCAATTCTGCTCTGCCATAAATTCAGCGTTAACCAAGTTTAAAATGTTCAGATTGTGACTGAATATTAGTGACGTAAATAAATACGTAACTTAATGAACACGTCTATGACGGTGTGAAAATGACTGAACATCGTCGGCATCATAAAAGTCGACTTCATGGCGGGATTACATTTCACTGTACAGGTCAAGTCAAGTCAGGTTTATTAGCCCAATATCACAAATTCCAAATCTGGGTAAGTGGCCAGTGAGTGTATACATTCTGTAGGTTGCATAAAACACAGTTGTGATTATTGAAATGACCACTAACTAATTACCATGTGCTGAACAAAGAACGTTCAGGCCCCTGTACGTCTGGGGCCTATGTTGCCCGCTTCGCCCTGTTGGTTGTCCAACCCTGGTTGACATGCACACACATCCATCGTGGATAAATATTAGTGATGCCCATTTTGTTCCCGCCCTCCAGTAATTGAGCTTCACCTTGGCTGAGATCCAGAACACACCATCACACTGCATGCAGGTGTGATGAATGTGTTCTGCTCTGCATAAAGGGCATTAAAGAGAAACTGTTCCTTCAATCATCACAGAGCAGAGACTTTAATGTCAGGACAGCTCAATGAAAAGAACCCTGTTTAGCTTTTAACTGATATACTAACATTTTAACCAGTCTTGTCTCAACTTATGATTGTGAAATGGATAGTGTGTTACTGCTTGTGTTGCACTGTTGGCTGCCTAATGATGTTGTTTTTATTTTTTTATTTTTTTTCTGAGTTTCTGTCTTAATTTGGAAAAGCTGCAGCCTGTCGTTTCAAATCTATTTATATGCATTCCTCTGAGCAATTGCCTGCTGGTAATCTTACCGGTCAGCAACCCCAGAATCTGTTGAAGGTACAGGATTTATTGTTGTGTTGTTCTACGCTTCCCAAAGGCGACCACTCTCATTGGTTCGTTCATATTAATCAGCACTCGCTGGCACCAAAACCAGTGCATGTGAAGTATAGTTGTAGTCACAGCATCGGTAGCCTCCGCAATCACTTGTGTGCAACCAGATGACTACAAGCCCCAACAAATTTTGTATTTTCTAAAAATCAAGTACCCGGTTATGAGTCTTCATGGGTGTTCCCGTGATCACAGGATCCCAAACAGTGCCAGTCATGACTTTTATAAAATTCTCTTTTGAAAAACAAACAAAAAAATGTTTATATATATATATATAAACCTATACTGTTTTAAAAACAGTCAAGCAATTATTCTGATGACGTCTTTTTCTTTGTCGAATGGGTTGAACTATAAGGAAGGTTCTCAACTCTTTGACTCTGTTTTCTATCTTTGTCTTGTTATACAGAAATCTCGCTGTGTATCTGGTTCGAATGACTGAGGTGTGTGTGTGTGTGTGTGTGTGTGTTGTGCGTATATGCTTGTTTGTGAGCGTGCATTTGTCAGTGTGTGCATGAGTGACTGACATGATGGGTTGTATTGCCAATTGAATTGCCCCAGTGTTACAGGTCAGGAAAAGGCAGAGTCTCACTTGTTGGAAAAGACAAAAATCACTGCCTGTAATTATACTAAAGACTGTGGTGTGGAAACACTGTTACTGTTCTCTGGCCTGATATGATGTATCTCCTCTTTTCTCTTGTATAGAACCACTGTTCCATTTTCAAGGAACCTTTGCCAATATAATCTCCCCACTCATGTAATGTGTAGTAACATCGATGCAACATTAAGAGAGCAGCGTTGCTGTGACCTCTAAACTTTGACGAGTGTTTGTTTCCACCAGTTAACTCTCCTCAGGTTTATGAAACTGAGCACTGCATGTTTTGTTTTGTTTGGTTGTTTTTTTTGCCAAGAGCGAGGAGACTCGGACTGAAGTATAAGCCACCAAACAGCGCCGTCTCGCATCCCTAACTTGGCCATCATATTTATTATCGTTTTCAGCAAAACCTTTCCCGAAAACATCGGCAGAGTCGGTGGGGTAATGCCAGATACCCGAAGCCCACAGAGGAATGACTTATGCAATAATGGTGTTTCAGCATGCAATAACAGTAACAGCCCCCTCAGTAAGGCCATCAAATTATGAACGCACATCTGCTGACCGTTTGCAGTCAAATTCCTCTTCAGAGAAACACACGTTATAAAAGGGAGAACAGTGTATTTTGTACAAATATTTTAAAAGTATTAAAATAAGCCTGTTATATGTGTACATAAAACAGTTGAATGAATGGTGAAAATGTGATGTGTTTTTCCCCCCTGAATAACTAAATGAAATCAATATTAATGCAAATGTGGTGTCTGTGTCATTTGTTAAAGAGTCGGCCTCTAGTCATGTGTCGTCTGTCTGGATGGCCTCAGTCTTTTATGGGGAACCGAATGGAGTCGTGCCTTTAAAGACTGGCATTGTGTTCTCTTGGGTTGCCTGTGTTTCGTCGTCTGTATTGGTTTTCATTCCGGCATTCTCTGAGAT
This sequence comes from Eutrigla gurnardus, assembly GCF_963514095.1. Taxonomy (NCBI): domain Eukaryota; kingdom Metazoa; phylum Chordata; class Actinopteri; order Perciformes; family Triglidae; genus Eutrigla; species Eutrigla gurnardus. The sequence goes on from NC_139915.1 coordinate 12,656,342, forward strand.
TTCTGTTTTCTGTTTCATGTTTTTTTCTTCCCTTCTTTCAGTCACGCGTGTTTGTGTTTGTTTTGTTGTATGTGTCATGTGTCGTTTTACTGCCTACATCTATCTCTCCTTCCCAGTGGTTTGGCTTTCCTTGAGTTTTGGTTAAACCTGCTATCTGCCAATTGCTTCCCACTACCTGTCTGCCTTCCCTCGGACTCTCAGGTTGAAAGCCATTCTCAACAATAAATCATTTAACTTTTCCTGCTTCCTCCTCATCAGTCCGTGTCTGGCTGCAACTCTGCAATCTCCAGAGTCTGTTAGTCATATCAAGAGCTTCATTTTGTTGCATTAGTAAAGAAATTGTGTTGAATTAAGTCAGACGATAGACTTAGGAAGATATTATGTGTTCATTGTTGCTCATAACTTTTTCCACATCATAAATGTTGCGATGACATATCAGAAAAGGACTAGGTAGGATTCAAATGACTATGCATGTTGCTGGTGTGGCTTACTGGGACAAATGGAACCAGTTTTAATTATTATGACTTCCACCTTTGCTTTTCCTTCCATGACAAATGTACATCTACATTGCAAATACCTTCTGAATGATGCCAAGCTATGTCCCACTGTGGTGAATCATCCGGTTATTGCTAACAACTGCAAATAGATGTAATAATAGTTGCAATAAGTAGGCCTAATTGTGCTTCTGCCAGTCTGTTTGAATGGTGAACAAAAACAAAAAAAGACACCAGCTGGTAGAGGTGGTGTCTTTGAATTACTTTATCTATAATAGGCTACAACATATATTAAATGTATATTGTTTATCTATTGGAATGATATCTGGCAAGCTATCAAATAATTGTAGTTACGTTTAAAAGTATAATATTTTCCTCTGCATGTAATGGAGTTAAAATTATAGCACCACAATACAAGTACCTCAGACTTCTACTCAAGTAGGGATGTGCTTCTTATGTCGTCATTATTGGTAAAGTACCAGGAAATGGAAACAGTCGCGTATAGATACTTTAAAATGAATGTGACGTTAAAGAAGACAGCAAGGAACGGTGTCACCTAGCAACAGCGCAATTCCCTGACTTTGGAACGTGGGAAATATGGCGGCTGACTGTGTGTCACTGGTTTTGTCATTTCTCTGTCCCCTTTCATTCGAGTGTAGTGATGCTAGGCTATTCAGGTTTTACTACACACTCAGCAGCAGCATCATGCGTGGTAACGCTGAACACGGACGGTGTGTGTGTGTGTGTGTGTGTGTGTGTGTGTGTGTGTGTGTGTGTGTGAGTGCGTAGCAGCGCTCTCTAGCTGGCAGCTCTCCTCCCCTCCCTCTCTCTCTCTCTCTCTCTCTCTCTCTCTCTCTCTCTCTCTCTCTCTCTCTACGAAAAACACTTTCGGGAAGAATAAAGTTTTTCCTGCGCCCAGCCAGTCTTTACTCCGAGCCAAACCGTGGCCTAGCGAGAAGAACGGCTCGACTATGTGGAGGAAGAAACGGGCACTTTGGGAATCCTTGGCTTGTCTCGTGTTTCTCGTGACACTCGTCGATGCTTATCGATGTAAGTATGTGAGTGTTTGGGTTTTTGCGGTTTTGCAGTCTGAACCCTGCGCTGATTCACGGGACAGCCTGTTACGGTCTACTTCGCGTCATGCCTCTGATTGAAAGCAGCCTCTCAGCCTGGATGGGACCAGTCGGGAACGGTTACAGGACTCGTATAAGCTTTTAAGCAAAAAAAAAAAACGTGTGAGGGGGTCATGACTCCTTTCTACACCGTGAAACAATGCTTCCTTGGACAACATGTGCGCCTTGTTGCAATAATTAGGGGTCATTTCTGGGAAATAACGGTTTCGCAATGGCTTTTTTTTTTCTTTTTTCTCAAGCCAATTCACAGAAGAGTAATTAGGTTGTCCGCAGTATCCATGCAGGCATCAGCCATCTGTCATGAGCACTTGAATTCCTGCTGTGATAATGTAGCTGCATGTGTCCAGCTGTATTAATCACATATGCACCTTTTGCACTCAGACCTGTGCTGTACATATACCTTATATATATATATATATATATATATTTGTACATACCAGTGTTATGCTTACCTTTTATTCAGTTTGTTATCCTTGCTTTATTTATTTCTGTGTATGTGTATTGAGAGCAACATAAAGCCAGAGTCAAATTTCTGATGTTCACACTTACTTGGCCAATAAAGCTGATTCTGATTCAGATGTGAGGCTGATCACTGGTTTGTTGGTTAAAGATAAGATGCATCACTTGCTCTAAACGAGGTGTGATTGTTTTCATAGACAAACCACGCTGACAATGACAAGACAGCTTTTTGTTTGCGTCCGTTTGTCTCTCCTTAGTCCTGAGCCAGAGCACAGCCTCCCAATTCCTGAGAAGGCACCGGAGAGCCAACTCTCTGTTTGAGGAGCACAAGAAGGGCAACCTGGAGAGGGAGTGCATTGAGGAGCTGTGCAACAAGGAGGAGGCCAGGGAGATCTTTGAGAACCAGCCAGAGACGGTAAGAGAAAAGCAGCAACCCCTTGGCCTTGGGGCCCTGAGGGCAGGGTGGCCTGGTTCCAGATCTATAACATGTAAATAAATAGCAGATAATCCAAATCCAAAACATTTTCCTTATGCTTTCACAGGACATTTTACTGAAACATAACTCGATATCAAACAATTTCCTTCTGTAGGTCTAGATCTCTTGCTATAACTTTGATACATTACATTTCCCTTCAGTATAATTTAAAAAGCAGCATATCAATTTATTAACACTCTTGCCTGTTGTTTTCCCCAGGAATACTTCTACCCCAAATATGTTGGTAAGTTAGAATCGTTTGTGCATCTTGTTTGCTTGTCATGTTTTGCTTTACTAGCCTCTTGTGTTAAAGACGACTCTTCGTTGCAGCCTGTCTGGGTTCACACCGCGTTGGCATCAGGAACCCCAACTCGGATTCTATCCCATCAGACCTGCGCACCTGTGTGAAGGGTGAGGGGCTTTTCATCAGTTAGTCTGTAGGGTTACTTCCCCTGTGAAATTCTTTCTTTAAAGCATTCATTAACATCCTGTGTGTGTGTGTGTGTGTTTGTGTGTGTGTGTGTGTGTGCGTGCCCACAACTGTTTCCTGCGTGGCAGAGATCAGTGACCAGTGCACGCCGTTTCCGTGCTACAGGGAGGGTTCAAAGCGCTGCGTGGACGGACAGGCCTACTTCACTTGTGAATGTAAACCCGGCTGGAAGGGGCCGCGCTGTGAAGACGGTGAGTTGTGATACATCATATGGGATGTATGTATTGTTAATGTGCACAGACACTTGTTCTTTTTTTTTTTTTTCAACACCCTCCACCAATGTCTTTAGCTAATAATTCAACATGAAACTGATGAACCTGATAGATGTTGTTGTGTGATGGGCAGATATCGATGAGTGTTCAGATCCTGAGTTTCCAGCGGGATGTAACCAAAAATGCTACAACTTACCCGGCAGTTTCCACTGCATGTGTGAAGATGGCTACTTCATCAATGACAACGTCAACTGTGTGGGTAAGACTATTCATTTCAGTTGCAATTTGTGCAGCTAAACTACAATAAGGACAGAGAGGTACGGATTCATGCCCTTTTTAATGTACTTCTATGTCTGTGTGTGTGTTATTTGTTATTATATCAGATATTTGAAGGCATCCAGCTGTGTTACTGTTCCTATAGAAGACAGACATATAGTGCTTCTAGGCAGCTGAGCAAACACTTCTACAGGGTTTATTATTCCTTTGATAACTTCTTTCTTATGTAGAACTTTGTAACAAGAACGCTGTTGACCAGCTGTTGTCCTCGGGGCTGGAACCATTTGTTATTTCTAAAGCTGACCTCGGGTGACCTCTTATGTAACAGAATATGAAAAGCTTTTAACATCTGAAAAGAGGCTTCACCGGTCTCACATCACAAGCTGTTAAAACTTGTTTATAGTTTATAGATGCGTGTTGCCTCATTCCTGCATATTTCTATCTGTCCCTCCTTTTTGTGTGGGAAGTTCACTCGGTGTGTGTTAAGGCTTGTTGAGTACAAAGTCTTCACAAACATGGAGTGAGTCAGTTTGGTAAATTTGTTTTTTGGATTGGCTGCGGAGATTAAGGAAGAACACACATCAATACATATCCCACAATATACATGAATGTTGAGTCATTGATATTTTCCAAAGCATACCACACAATCCATTACCATTTATATTAGGAGTATTCAAGGTAGCTGCAATTTGTCATTATTTTCTATTTATCTGTCAGAGATTTTTAAATGGAATCATTCATTTCTTACTGCATAACATGTCAGTAATTGAAATATGACCCTCACATTTTCCCCAAGCCTTACATGATATCCTCAAATTACCTATTTTGTTGGACAAAAGTGTAAAAAGAGCAGTAGGAATTATTCAGTCGAGCTTCTGGAACAAATGTTTGCTTTATAAATGATGTAAGCTGTTAGATCATTATCAAGCTGGTCATGGATTATTTTCCTTCTATCAAAAACTGGTTTCTGCACCACATTGAAGGAAACTGGCAAAAAGCTTATTGTTGAGTTGACTCCTCAACTGTATTCTGTTCACACACAACGGTCACGTTTACTTCTCACTTGTTTGCTCAGTTAGATTTGACACCAACATATCTCAAGAGAGCAAATCATTTTCAGCAGCTGATTTCTTCTCTGCCTCCGGCTGCATTATTGCACAATGATGATGTAGCAAAAACATAATGGTGTCTAAAAGCTCCAAAATTGAATGATAAGAAATTGTAGTTACTGTAATCTCTATCATATATATGTGTCGTCACATTTTCACTCTTTATTTGCTGTTTTCCAGATATCAATGAATGCCTGTTGTACCCTAGTACCTGTAACGAGCCGGCTAAATGCGTCAACACACCGGGCATGTTTGAATGCCAATGTCCCTCGGGTTTCAAATATAACTTCACTTCCAGGACCTGCAATGGTGAGAGTTTGATTTGTTGTTCCTGAGTCGTATAGTCCAACAGGTGACAAATCTGAGTAATGAACCCGCTTTTTGTATGTTTGAATCCCACTGCAGCGCACATAAGTAATCACACACCTTCAATGAAAAAGCTGCCATACACATTAAAAAGATCAGTGCTGTGAATGTTTCTTGTTCTGTCTTTGCAGATATAGATGAGTGCGAGATCAGCGGGTGTGATGGGACTTGTATAAACACAGTGGGCAGCTATGCATGCCACTGTGATGGTCGTCGGCGTCTGCGTTTGGCGGAGGATAAACACAACTGTGAAAGAATCCCTGTTTGTGTGGACCTGCATGACTACAGACACGCTGAAATGCTTTACCTGGGGGAGCAGTTTACAGGCCTTCCTGTCATCTTTCTGCTCTACCGTCTGCCAGAGAACACAAAGTGAGGGTCACGAAAATCTAGCATACTCCTTTTCTTAAAAGATCATAAGTGTTTTGTGTATTTTAACCCTTAAGCACAAAATATAACAAATAGCAAGCCATAGCCTTATATTTATGTCAGAAAGAGCACTATTTGTAGTTTTCAAGATTGAATGGATGAGTATCAATCATCTGAAGACGCAGCTTCAACACCATCTCAGCGAATGTCAAACAAAAACGTATCAAGCAAGTCCCAGGCCTCTAGAAGTTGACTGTCATACCAAACTGAAATGAATCAAGTCTGTTGATGCACGGAAAAGGGACTGGGCTAGACAATGCAATTACATTCGCACATAGTTGGAGTTAGATTAGTGTGTAACGTCACATTTCTGTCTTTCTGTTCCTAGGTTTGCAGCGGAGTTTGACTTCCGTACATTTGACCCAGAGGGAGTTGTGCTGTATGCAGAGTCCTCACAGGATTCATGGTTCATGTTGGGGCTAAGGGGTGGTCGCATTGAAGTCCAGTTCAAAAACCAGCACACGTTCAAGGTCACCAGTGGAGGGAAAGCCATCAACGATGGACAGTGGCACGTGGTAAGATCGAGCTGTTCACGTTCAATTCTTGTTCCGTTATGGCTAACGTTGCGGTAGCTGAAGTGTTAATTGATCAAACTGAACTGATGGAAAGCGGGTTGTGGGTAAATGTGTGCTCTGGTGTCAAACTGTGACAATACACTGAGAGAGTCATGACGATACACTGTTTGAAACACGCAGATCTCTGTGGATGAACTGGAGAGCAGCATCAGTGTGAAGATCAGTAAGGAAGCCGTGATGAGCATCAACAGCCCTGAGAGTCTCTTCACTTCGGTTAATGGCAAACTGGAGACCAAGGTCTACATCGCTGGTCTGCCCAACCGCACTGACAACGTCATCAAACCTGTAAGTAGGTCGTCTGAATGAGTGCACACGCAATGAACCATCTGCTTTTTGACCTGTAACCACATCTTATCACATCCCCTTAGTAACATAGAGGAATGAATGTATCAGGATTTACTTTGGACAAGTTTCAAGCCAGCGTACTGAGTTCGTGCGTCCATTGATCCATTAGATAAACCCTCGACTCGACGGCTGCATCCGGGGGTGGAACCTGATGAATCAGGGCGCATCTGGGGTAAAGGAGGTCATCCAGGAGAAGCATAGTAAACATTGCTTTGTATATGTGGAACGAGGGTCTTTCTTCACTGGAGCAGGATTGGCACACTTCAACATTGACTACAGTGAGTAAGTTATACTTTATTAATCCCTATAGGAAAGTTTGTCCTCTGCATTTGAGCCATCTTAAATGGCATCCTAAATTATATTTTGGAGCATTGAGCAGCCACAGCACAGGGGACTAAATGTAGTTTTAGGTGGCAAGTAAAAAGGCCATTAGGAGACATTGGCTACGGAAAAACTGCCCCACTGTCAGCGTCTTTGTCAACATTGTTAAACAATTGCAGTGAGACACATCTCTCTTAATTACTGTATGTTGTTATGTGTGATATTACTTTTTGTATGAGGTAATCTTGCCTTGACAGAATGACTTCCCCATGACCTCATATTTGTTTTTCCTTTCTGTCTTGTCTCATTTCCTGTTGTTAGTACACCGTACCTAAAAATATTATAAAAATGGCTTTAGTAGGTTTGAGCATGGGGACTTGGTTTAAAGGCAGCGACAGGATGTACTAGCTTTGTATGTGTGTTTCTCCATGTGTATGTGTAGGTGAATCTGGGAGCTGGAATGTGGAAATACAGATGAACATACGTCCGTCCAGCAGCACAGGTGTCCTCTTTGCTCTCGTCCACAACAACACAGTCCCCCTGTCTGTCGCTGTTGTAACGCAGGGAGAAGACGATGCTGTGAGTTCATTCAACAAATTGCTGTTGGATTAAGCATGTGTGCACCTCTGCACAAGCACACATGATTAAATGTTGCCATGTCATCGATGCTACAGAACCTGCAGGTGTTCTTGGACGGCGTCTCAGTGGCGACCCTGGACTCACTGATGCTGTGTTACCCTGACCGGCTGACCGTGCAGCTGAATGTGACTCCCACAGAAATCCAGATCTCAGCCAACTCCTCCACTGTTACCTACATGAAGTCTGATGCCCTGCAGGAGGCACTGAAGCACCTCAACAGTACCATGCAGAACCCCATCAGTACATATATTGGTGGGATACCAGGTTAGTTAAAGTAGTAAGTCAATGTATAAAAGTAACTCTTTTGAAGATGAGTATGAGCTATGAATTAGCTATATATGGTCACTATTAAAGGTCGTAGCTTCCTGGCAATAATCATTCCAGTATGAATACCAACCGGTCCTCTTCTATTTATAAGAAAGCTTTCGAGAGGTTTCCTCATGCCGGTAAATGGAATATCCTCTTGTGCTCTGAGGCTGTACTTTGGTGTAGTGGTCCTCTGAGCTAAATGCTATTGTCAGCATGCTGTCATACTCACAGTAATGATGCTAACTGTGTTGTTAAGCAGGTACAATGTTTACTGTCGTCACATCTTAGTTTAGGTTGTTAGCATTTCCTATCTAGTGCTAAACACAAGTACAGTGGGGGAAACATTAATGTTATTCGTTTTGCAGGATTTTGTTCATGATCCCAAATATTGAATATTTACATTTTTGACCAGATGATGGCGCTAGATTAAAAGTAGAGGTTTCAAAGTGATAACCATTCATACTGAGAGGGATATTAATGTATGCATGGCAATGGTTGTGGAGATATCTCCATTAAGCCCAGGTGTCAACCTCTTGGTGGTGCTAGAGGAGAGACGGTGTATCACCAAAGTTATTAGGAGACATTTTCTTGGAACCATAAATGTCTGAACAGAATCTGAGATGAAGAGTTGTGGAGATATTTTAGTCTGGACTAAAATGGTGAACCAACAGACCAGTATTGTAATCCAGAGAGCCGTGGCTAAAAACTCTCATTAATTCAGCAAAGTCAGTCTCTCCTGGTGAGGGGGAATGTGTTTCAAACTTAAGTCAAAAGGTTGTGACTCATCTCTCTCTATTGTGATGGTCCATGTTTTGCTAAATCTAAACTACATGAAGGCCCTTCTCATCTCTCTTTTCCTGTTAATGTGTGTCTTTTTTATTGTGTAGCGTGTTATAACACTTAAAGTATCCACCATCGCTTGTTATTGTCATTTTCCCTGACGGTCCCTCTCTGTCTTTCAGACGATGTCCCGTTGCTGGCGACCCCTGTGACGGCCTTTTACCACGGCTGCATGGACATCACTGTCACCGGCCAGCAGCTGGACTTCGACGAGGCTCTCAGCAAACATAACAGTATTAAGTCCCATTCCTGTCCTCCTGTGTCCACCCCTGAGATTCACCCTGAAGCACCGCACCTGCACAGAAAGTGACCCTAATTAACGACACGTTAAAAAAGCCCTGACACCAGGCAACATCCCACAGCGGCCACTTCTTGGGATATTTTTGGAAACATATAAGAGGAGATGGGAGGGAGGAAGGGAATGTGAAAGAAGTGACAAGAAGAGGAGACACGTAGAATTACGTCATTTTTGTCGACTTTCTCTGATGGGTTCATTTTAAGCTTTCTTTATGCTTTTCATCCATACAGTATTATTGTTCCTGTCCAGGGAGCTTTTTGATTTTTTTTTTTTTTTTAGTCAGGCACAACGAAAGCTGACTTACCTGTGAGCAAGCAGGGGGGACATAGGTGTAGTAGTTTGTTGCTATTAATTAAATGTTTTACAAGAAATGTTTGAAAAGAGCTGAGCTCTGTAGCACACATACCATGTGTTGAGCAAGAGGTGGTTATGTTTGTGTAGAAAAATTAACAAATGGTCACTGTTGACCAGGCTTGGAGACCACCTGCATCTTTCCCCTCTTGTTGAATCATGGTACTATCTCTGAATACAATTCAATTCTGGTCTCGTGGGAAGTAAACGTCTTGGAGACGACGAGGCATCGTGGTCGTTGGTTGTGGTGGTAACAACCACAGGAGAGAAAGCTTAGCCTCCAGGCTTTCCATCCAGTTCGGTAGCATTTTCTTGTTTTAAATGGCATCCCTTATTGGGGCTAGCATTGATTTAGTAATGTTTATAAACATGGTTTATCAGTTTATTGTTCCCAGAATCTACCATGGTTGTTGCCAGATGTATTTCTCAGCTAATTTCTGTCCTCATCTTTAGGGTTTTCCTGGTTGGTCCGTGTTTAGAAGAATTCACCTTGTATATAAAAAAAAGCCATCTGTAATGTATAACTTAAAATGTAGATGTTCAATGTTTGTTTTAATAAAATTGGTCCAAGCAAACTTGTAGTATTGAGTTTCAACATTGAATGTGCATATCTGCCCTCTGCCACAGCCTGTGTGGCCAACCCATCTTTCCTAAGTCCTTGGTGACGCAACAAGCTGAGTACAAAATACAGTTTTTTCATCACTTGATGGTAAATGGACCTGCATTTATAAGCGCTTTTATAGTCGTTTCGACTACTCAAGACTCTTTACACTACATTCATTCTATTTACCCATTCATACACATTCATACACCCGATGTATGCACCAAGTCATTAACACACATTCACACGTCGGCGGCCTTCAGGCAGATTGGGGTTCAGTATCTTGCCCATACTGCATGCGGACTGGAGGAGTCAGGATTCTTCCATTTCTGTAAGGATGGATGGAAATGTTCACAGCACATTCCATTAAAGGTGCATTAACATGGCATCAAACAATGATTTGTGATGTAAATATATAGTGGAATTATGTCTACCTGGGCAAAAAATGGCTCTCAACTCTGTCAGCACTGTTAGCTGCCATGACACCTGATATACTTGGCTGCGGAAATATACATCACAAGATGTACTTTATAAATCCCAACCTGGGAAATTATTTTGAAAATCATATTCACTCAATATTAGCATACTGCACCATAACTTTTTTATGTCACCCATTACGTTTTGGGAGATCATTGCAATACTTGTTTAATGTGTATTACAAAATATGTATTTCATACCCCTCAGTAATGGTGTCGATAAATCAGTCTGACAGATTTAAGATACATATTTAAAAAGACACCATGCATCAACAGTAATATTAAGAAATCACTTTAAACAAGTATAATGCGGCAACCTTTTCAGGTACATCACACTGCCTCTCATCAGATGATCGATCAGCTGATTTATATTATTATTATTTTTAAACACTCTACCATTGCTACTTCATACATATACATCTGGATACTTCTTCCATCACTTGGAAACAGCACACAATCCGGTAAATAAAGCACACCAGTGAGCTTTATTTATTTATTTGTTTTACTGGGCGATAATGTGTACCAGCGCACACGCGCGCACGCACACACCGGGGGAGGGAGGGATGCATCGTTACAAACTGCTGCCTGCACGGTAAGCTCTACAGTCCCCTCCTGGAGCAGCAGAGGCGTGCTGACAGTCCCGCCAGAGAGAGCTCAACACAAGAGAGGAGGGTTACAAATCAAAAATAAAAGCACAGACCGCAATGGGGGACGTGCTGCACCGCATAGAGAGGACAGCCGTTTAATTTCTCTGTTGTGAACGATATACGAGAGAAAGCCGCCACAGTTTCGGTTAGGTCGCAAGGGTCCTCGGCGGCGGTTTTACATCCAAAACGTTAGGAGGCAACGGTCGGAAGTACCTGAATACCTGCAGTGTGTTCCGCTCCGCGTTAGCCTCGGCTCGGTGACATTGAGAGACAGAGAGAGTGGCATTGAGAGACTACTGGACGGGACTAGAGAAAGTTTCTCAAGCTTGGCGCAGACACAGCGGTTAAACAATGCGGCTGACCCCGACAAAGTCGCTTCCATCGGCAGCGCTGCTGGTCCTGCTGGTTGTCCGCTGGTCCGACAGCAGTAAGTAAACAGTTATATGCTAGGTGGCTAGCTAGCGCGCTAAGCCCCCTTTGACATTTGTGTTGTGGCGAATGATGATGCGTGTTATTAGCGTCATTAACGGAGCTTTGGCGGTAGATGTTTCGCAACGTCTCTGAAATTTTTTCGTTTGTGGAGCCAAAAATAGCGCTTAAATCCAGAGATGTTTGACCTTCTCCAGTTCCATTATGTGAACTAATGTGTTTTGGGGTGTCTTTCTTTTCTCGTTTTAGTTTCGTTGTCTCCCCAACAGGCTAACCAGTTTCTGAGCAGACACAGGAGAGCAAATCAAGTTTTCGAGGAGACAAAGCAAGGACACTTGGAGAGAGAGTGTGTGGAGGAAAAGTGCTCCAAAGAGGAGGCCAGAGAAGTTTTTGAAAACGACCCGGAGACGGTGAGTGTATTATGGCACCAAACCACCATTACAGTTGTGGTTTTCAGTCTATGGTGGCATGCAGCCACCAAAACACGACCACAACACCACACCTTCTTCTTCCCCACTGAGGTGCTGCGGTATTAAAAACGGAGCTTTGTCTGTTAACTAATTAAAACACGTTTACCGGTTATAATGGACCCAACACTGTAGTTTTTGCCATCCTGTATTTGTTAGAGAACATGAAGCTGCGAGGTCGGCTGTGTACATCGTGATCATATTGACTGTGAATTGATGACTCTGTAATGCAACGGTAGACTAGTGATTCATTGTCTGGGCCACTGGTCTTCATGCTCCAATAAGTCCAGAGTGCTGGTAGCTGCACATATCAGCACATAATATTCCCATATTAAAAACTTGTTTTCGTCTTCCTTTTGTTCGTTTCTGTGACAGATATTGAGTCAGCGTGTGACTAAGCTTGAGTTTATGAAATACGGTTTCAATGAAGACACTGTTATCCCTACACATCATTTGTGTGTCTTCTTTTTTAGCTCAAATATATTAAGTTTGCTAAAATGTGTCCCTACCTACTGGAGAGCTACTTGGCTTATGGGATGCCAAATATGGGAAGCTCAGTCTCTGTTCTCACCATCTCTATTGCTTTATGTCTACAGATGGCTATTCTTAATCATCCCTGTGCTCAAATGCATGTGAATTGCGCAAACAAACTCCCCTGATTCGGATAGGTCTCTTTGGGAGCTGATTAGCTGTTTTCTGTTGAACTTTGGTTGAGAAATGTGTTTCATTGAACAACGTTACTATTCGATGTTGACCAACAAACAAAAATACACCACACTGTGTGTGTTCAGGAATATTTACTGCGGACTACTTTCCATTCTGCATTTATGAATGCACTGATTAGCCTTTACATCCATGTGAATACATACGCCTATTGCATATGTACTATGTGTGCTGAATATGCCAGCATGCTCCAGAGATATAAATGACATACTTTTCAGAGAACGTGGAACATCAGCTATCAAACGCCTGTACGCGGTGTGTTGCACATATGAATATTACTCAGCAAGCTAAATTATAGTGTTGGCCATTTTCAGTGCAGACTCTTGCTTAAACCCCTTTTAAAGTGTCAAGAACAGCATCAAGTATACTGACATTGCTGAATGTTTTTGTTTGTCTGATTTGGAAGTGAGCGATTCAGATTAAAATTTAAACTGCGTGCGTTTGTTAACGATGTGGATGTTATGCTCTTTAATGATTGCTCTTAATCTTGACGTTATGCCAGTAGGAATTGTGGTGGCGAGGGAGTGAATGAGGCAATCGATGAGTCAGATTACTTGTCAGATTAGCTAAATAGACAGACGTGGAAACTGATGGAGGATTAAAGCGAAGTTGAGCTGAGTTCAGAGGAAAAGGTGAAGTCAGGTGAAATCCTTTCCAAGTTGAGTTTGAATCAGCTTGACTTGCATCACCATTATAATTTTTTTTTTTACCAAGACACGCCACAAAGCTGCAGTCTCATTCATAGCTGCATTATTCATTCTGAAAGTGCCCATCTCTGACTCCGCATTTTCCTGTGCTGCAGCTTTCTGGCTCTGCAGGGAGTGGGTGTTCCTGGGTACTCATGAGTATCTTTGGCCGCACGCGATCACGCCACATTTCTGGTCCCTCACTTGTTAGCTGAAGTTAAAGGCATCAGTATATAAGTTAATGAACTAGTTTTGGGAACACACTGCATCTTAGCCAAATGTGACTGAATTTTCCAAATAATTTGTTCCGGAAAATCAGGGTAATAATAAGGCTATATTATATTGTGCAATATGTTCCTATCTTTAGCGAGGAGACACATTTTCACCTCAGTTTGCTGCATCAAGTCTCTGCCCAACCAGATCCAATCTTTCTATTGGTAGGCAATGCCCAATTTTGACCTACATGTGGAGGAGTACTGCAGCCAGGAGGCAGAAGGGATGCTAATACGATCTGGAATGCAGAGAATTCTCAGGGAGCCTTTGGCAAAGGCCGCACCCATTAAAGAGAGCACACACACAGATTAGAGAGTAATCATATTGTCAGTTCTCTCCACTCGTTATATGCACACACTGATACAAATGTCCAAATTAGTGATCGTTTATAAGTCTCTTTTCACTCCCACGATTATAAGCACAGAGATCAGGAATGAAACCAAAACAAATCCAAGTTAATGTCAAGTATTAACATCAGCATTTATTTAGATTATCTCGTTCTGTTTAGATGTTTTGTTTATACGCCCACCTAATTGTTTCCCTCTCTTTCTACCTCTTCTCCCTATTTTAGGACTACTTCTATCCCAAGTATTTAGGTAAGTTGTCATTCTGACTAATACTCTTCATCTGACTGATGAAGACTGATAGTGTTTTTTAATCTCTGTTTTCATTTTCATTTCTTCCAGCCTGTGTGGATAAGTTTGGAGATGTTGAAAAAAGGAAAGATCTGATAACATGTGTTCACAGTAAGTTTCATGTCCTCTTGTCTGTCAACCCACTTAAATTGGGAGCTCAATGGCAGAACCGTGGACTTGTTCCTCATTCTTCCTTTCTGCCTTTCTATTAACTGTGTATTACCACATCCAGAGAGAGACACCTAGTTGTAATGTGGGGTTGGGCTGCACTGCAGTATCGTGGTCTGCATTGCACTGGCACGTGCACTCTGTAAGCTGAAAAGCAAAAAAGAAGGAAAGATGATGAAAATGTGCTGCATTTCTTTAGCAACTACATTCCAGTTTTTGCTGCGTGACACCCCTCACTGCTTCCGTGACTTTGAAGTAGCCTGAGTGTGCTATTCGTGCGTGAGCGCCGGTATCTGTGAGTAACATTGCAGCATCTTGATAAAGTGATGCTGCAGATTGGTGAATGAGTGACACACCCCTTCAGTCGTCACATACTCGCTCACTCAATCATTATTACTGGGTGAAAGCACCAGTGTCTTCGTGAGTTGGCTTAGCAGAGGAGTGACGTGGAAAAAAAGCTCTGACGTGAGTGGAGCACAGGATTTCTGCTGCATCAGGATACAAGAGACCAACCTGGCTTTACTGCTATTGGCTGAGGAACCTGGGGGATGGGGAGGGGGGGTCTATGACTCAGCTGCAGCATCATGACACGGCAGCTCACCAGCTATATCTCTGTCACCACTTCTCTTTATCGTTGCTGCAAATCTCTGCCTAAATGTCTCCTGCCTCAGTGCAGACTGGTGGTGTGGGATCGATCATGGCATTCAACTAATTCCCTTTATGGAATATTTTGGATATAGCATTTTACAAACATGGCATGTTATGGAATGATTTGTTTTGTGTTCATATTTGCACATACCAAAGCAAAGCACAGCAGACAGTGTCTATTCTCCCACTCCACCCTGGTTCTGTTCCCTTTGTTGCTGCTCTGTAAACTTATGAGGGCTTACCCAATTGTCATTCTGGTAGCCACAGAGTGTGTTTTACTAAATTAAATCAAATGTGGACATGCTGTTAAGGGACTTATAAAATGCTAAGCAGTGGAAACAAGTGAGGCTCCTGCAGCAGTAACCCTGCTTGCTCATATACCCCAGCCGATTTCTAACCAGGAGCTTTGTTCAAATTGGTCTGATAAATTTGCAGGCTACCGTTAGAAGGGGACACACAGTACAGCAGCAGGATGTACCAATATAGAAACTGATATTTTAATGCTTTTTTAATAGTCCATAACACAGCTTGAGTCTGCGGTCACTGAAAGAGATGAAGACAAGTCACTCAGACTCAAATGTTGAACAACTACAGGCATAATTGTAAGGTAGTTATTGCTCCTATACAAGGATATGACCAATATGTTTTGTATTTTGAGATTATTTAACCGAGTTATGCACCATGGATGCATGGTGGCATGGCAGTAGCTTAAAGAAAACACTTGTTTTAAGATTACAGGTAACATTTTTGTAAGACCTCTTGTTTGTTTCACAAACAGTTTCACAACTCAACTCTCTCCTCTTCCCCCAAATTTTCAACAAACTCTGTCCTTTTCCTTGAGCTAACATGCCCAGACTTGTCGAGCAGTCAAACTCCACTTCTGGGAAAAGGAAAGTACATGGAGAGGTTTTACATATGTGCTCACTTTCACAAGCTTGGAGTGAAAGAGAGAGAGAGAGAGCTGAAATGAAACTGAAGTGTCTAAAAGTAGAAAACAAATAGATACATTTCATTTCCATTTGATTTTGTTTTTGATGAGCTAGAGGACAAGTATGCTTTGAAGGTTAGAATTAGGGCATCTCTGGCAGGACGGCTTAGCCAGCATTAGGCTATTTATATTGAACTCCTGATATGCAGAATGTTCGAGATGCCCTTCTTCTGTCGGGTGTCAATATACAGTTACACTCATTGTATGCATCCTGTTTGCTCAGATCTGATTTTTAAAGCAATATTAATCTTCCTCTGTGTCTGTCTGTATATTTTTCTGTCTCACTTGAAGATATTCCAGACCAGTGCTCTCCTTCTCCCTGTAATGCCAGAGGTACGGTGCGCTGCGAGGACCAAAAGGGGGACTTTCTCTGTCACTGTTTCACAGGATGGGCAGGAGCCAGATGTGAGAAAGGTACTGTCATCGCTATGGAAAGTGAGAGAGGATCTATTGTTGGACAGTGCGTGCTAGAGCTCAGCAGAGGATGAATTTTTGCACTGTCACTGTGCGTCATCTCCAGCGTCTCTTGACAGATGGACAAAGTCTCTGTAACCTTCCTTCAGACAGACAACTCCTAAAGTGGCTTCCCGTCACTTTCATTAGTGTCAATTTGTCAAATATTTTCATAGATTTTGTTATTTTGACCTTGCAAAACTCTACTTCTGTTGTTTCTGTTTCACTTTTACCCTTGAGTTGCAGCTGCTGTTGTTGGCATGCCTCTTTGATATCCGACTGTTGCTGCTGTTGATATTAACAATGTCATTAATGAATGGGTGTTAGGTCAATATGAACTGCATGTACAGAAACCCACAAAAGGAACCTATTTGTCTCATTAGAGGTCAAAGCTAGTTACTGTCTATAGATATGAGGAGATGCTTGCATCTGAAGTTATTGCATGGACTCAACTTTTACAAGGGAAATGTAACACATGTTCAGTGTATAAGCAGGAAGGGGAAAACACACATCATACATACACACAGTTCGGGAGAGGGAAACATGTTGATTTATAGCGGGCCACCATTCCACACATTTCCACTGTGACTCATCCTGCCACCTTACTGCGAGAGGAAACCAGAACAGATTTGGTTTGACTCGGTCGGAGCCTTTTCCACTGGATGACCACACTCCTCCTAAACACTCAGCTGCAACACAGTGACATAGTGTGTCAGTTATTTGTGAGGCGTTTAACAAATTCAAATTCAATAGGACATTCAAGTAAGCTTGTCTGACTGTAACAAACTGGCAATTCACACTATGCAATGTTACCTTAATCTTAACATGACCCAAAAACGGCTGTCCACAGGCCATGATGATGTTTTTCCTGCATTCATGTGGACTGTATCGTCACCCTGTTTGCAGACGTTGACGAGTGCAGCAAGAGAAATGGAGGGTGTGACCATGAGTGCAACAACACTATGGGCAGTTACCGCTGCTCCTGTCACCAAGGCTACATGTTGGTAGGACGCCACATCTGTAACGGTAAGCACATCATTGAACTGCAATCATGTCAATACTGTAGCTACAAATGAACTGCAATAAACTTTGCACATTATTTTTGCACTCATTGTTGTATACATATTGCAAATTAATTTGCAAGGATTTTGAATGTGAGTGTCTATGTGGTTGAGGTAATCCAATGGCACTGTTGTAGGTCGAATACATGGTTTAGTTAAGGGATTAGGAAAGAACACCACCTCTGCCCTGACTTTGACCTGTCCAGCTGACCATTTGTTGTTTTCTTTCAGATGTGGATGAATGTGAGGACCCAGGCGTGTGTGGAACAGTGCAGTGTGAGAATACGGAGGGCGGCTATGATTGCTTGTGTGACATCGGCTATGTGTACGATAATGAAACCAAGAGCTGTGTTGGTAAGTGTGTATACACACACACACACACACACACAAAGGCACACAAACACATAGTTTCGTGAGAACTGACCGAGGAGCTTCAGCCTCAGCAGGACTTGATGCAGCTGTGTTGTAGGGTCAGGAAAGGAATGCAAAGACATTTGGAGAAATTCTGTACAACTAGGTAACAGGTCACCGTCTCCATGCATTAAGGGCATAAATACACAGTGACCCTGTTATTTGCTTTTGCTTGGTACTAACTGTTATTGCTTATAGAGTGTCATTTTGATTTCAAATGTGGTAAGGTCAGAAATGGTTATAAAAGTAAAATTGATAGGAAGCTCAAACGCTGTAGTCAGAATTCACACAAGAACACACAATGATACATGCCACAGGTTTACAGGGAAGAGTGTCACATTGTGGAGTCATCTTAAAGGCAATTATGCTTTAAACATGCAATCACTGCATCATCACCAAGCCTTGTCTTCCAGTAGCCTTGGACTTTAATACAGTGAATGGTAAGAGCCCACAAAGTACAAATATAATATTACATACTGTTTAATGTTCAACAAATGACATATTGTTTTCCCAAGAGTTCCCAATTAGTAATGAATTGTTCTTATTTCTTTATCGTATCTATGTGTTATTTCTATGCATCTTAACTGCTAAACTTTAATACTCAGGGAGTGGAAGTATGTCCAAAGTATAAAACATGCTATCTTGGTATGTAATAGGATAACATGATAAGATTAATAACCACAACATCAGGTCTGTTGGTAAAAACCTTGAATAAGAATTCACAGACTTTAACCAGAGTCATTAATCACTTTGTGCGCCTGATATTCGCTGCAGTGGAAACCAGACTTTTCATAACCTCAGTGTCCCTCCTCTGAGAATTAACGTTTATTATAGCCAACCTTCTCATGGCCATGTACGGTTATATATGGAGTAAGGAGGTTCCACCCAGGCGACGTCAAAGAGCACTTCACTCAAGTGTTGTTTGCATTCCCTGACAGGAATGACATCTGATATTTTTGTAGTCCTTGTGGAACTGATGTGTTTAAGATCCTCTTAAAATTCCCACACAGATGGGACTCTGATAACTTCATGAACTTGAACATGACCTGAGGTTCATCTCTCCTTATCTTGTTTTTCTTCAATGTGCTCTGTTGCTCGTCAGATGTGGATGAGTGTGAGGCGGGAGTGTGTGCAGAGGAGTGTCTGAACACTCCAGGGAGTTTCCGTTGCTTCTGTGATGGTCGACATGGCATGAAGCTGGGCCAGGACCTCAGGAGCTGTAAGGTGAAATACATGAACTGTGGCAAATATTAACCAGCAATTGCATAGTTCAGCTATGTGTTGTTTAATGTGATCTGCAAACTTTATTGTTGATATTTTAAATCATTTTTATTGAAGTCTTCGTTCTCATGTAAGTAGCGGCATGTGTTATCTCCAGGTTTATGTTTGTGTTTTCACAGCCTATCACTCCCTGTATGTCACCATCTCTGAAGAGGAACTCTCGTTCACTCTACCTTGGCCGCATGTTCAGCGGCGTGCCAGTGGTGAGGCTGCGTTTTCGCAGGAGGATTCAAACTGGGTGAGAAAATTGTTGTTTTGATGCTGAACCTCATCAACCGTTGACTAACAGGTCCTAACAAACACATCACACCTTAACTAAAAAGACAGATACATTGGTAAATGGACTCTTCCATTTACCAATAGCAGGCTCTTCCAGCTATAAGACTGCGCGTTTCACTTGTGACGTACGGATGTGTGAAGGATTACTCGTCAACGAATGGTGAAGGAACGTGGAATTGAATCAAACTCAAAAAATGTTGCCTAACCAGCTGCATGTTTGTGGATATGTGTGCATTCAATGATATAAATCTGTTTTTACAAGCAATGAGATTAAATAAATTTGAGATTTGGGCTTTAATCAAAAAATGTTGTTCATATATTTGTTTGTATTTTTCAATTTGTATTTAAAATGATGTTCTTTTGACTTACCCCTACCTCTCAGCTTTTCTGCCGAGTTTGACCTTCGCACATACGACCCTGAGGGGGTGATCTTCTTTGCTGGAGGTCACCTAAACAGCTCCTGGATTGTGCTGGCAATGCATCATGGGAAGCTAGAGCTGCAGCTGAAGTACGGCACTGTCAGCAGGGTCACCAGCAGCGGACCCAGGGTCAATGATGGCCAGTGGAGAAAGGTTGGAGTTTTCTGTCTTGAAGAGCAATATATTATCTGTAAATGAGCGTCTTAAGCTCATTGAAATCTTCTTTTAAATGTTTTGTTTCTTCACAGATCTCAGTGGAGGAGCAGGGCCGGAGTCTAGTGATAAAGATCGACAGGGAGGCCGTCATGAAGATTGCTGTAAACGGTGATCTGTTTACACTAAAGAAGGGCATGCATGAACTCAACCTCACCGTGGGAGGAGTCCCTTTCAGAGAGGACGGCCTTGTCAATCAGGTGTTTATTTGTATGTGCTTGTGTATTTTCTTGACTACGTACCAAAGGGAGATGTTCTTTACTCATTTCCCAACTGGTGTGTTTATCACGTAGGTGAACCCCCGTCTGGACGGCTGTATGAAGGAGTGGCGGTGGTTGACAGGGGAAGATACGTCCATACAAGAAACCGTTCGGTCCAACGACAACATGCAGTGTTTCAGCACCGAAGACCCTGGAGCGTTTTACCCCGGCACAGGCTTCGCTCTCTTCAATATCAGCTATGGTGCAGTGTGTGCATGTGTGGGGGTGTCGTGCAAAGCATGCCTGGGTATTTCATATCTGCGTCTAATGGCATCTTCTTGAAGTCGTTAGTCGATGTATATATTTTTCTGGTTTTGTCAACCGTGTGCCTCATCGTTTTGTGACCTGCTGTTTTCTCACATCCTGTCATTGTTACATTAGAATCACAGAACATGAGTGTGCGGTTGACCCTGCGTCCAACTTCTGCGATCGGAATACTGTTTGCCCTTGTTCACCAAGACAAAGTCCCTCTCTCCATCACTCTGGCTGACTATCATCCCGGCACTGAAGAATGGCGAGATGTGAGTACTGTAACGCTGAACCTGTGTCTGTGTGTGTTACTGTATTTCATCTCAAAACTGTGCTTTGTGTGTCTTCAGTTTGTTCTGGTTTCTGTAGGTGATGTCATCATTGCCAGCTCTCCTGCCCCCCTGTGTGACGGTGAGAGTCATGAAATCCAGGTGACGATCTCAGGCAACCAAACCCTGCTGCTGGTCGATGGTCATGCTGGACGTAGTGAAGACACCGAAATACCTATGGACGTCCTGTCACAGTCCAGCACCTTTATAGGAGGCCTCCCTGGTGAGGACACACACATGCACATTGTGTATGTAGGGTGTATGACACACGCACACACACACACACACACACACACATATTTATGGCTATTCATGTGAGGTGATTTCAGCAAAATTCCTGCCAGTTATGAGTGGCTCACTTTGTTCTTGGACTGTAAATAGAAACCTTAATAATGATCCATAGTTGTCATTTTTACAGTGATTGATAGCTGATTCCATGACTCAGGATCCAACACTCCCCTTAACTGGAAAGAATTGTTCAGCTTAATGAGAATACTTTATTAAAGAGTGTTGATGAATGTCTGATTGATTCAACACACAGACTAATACTGTTTTCACACGCATGGTTAGGTCTCATTTAGGGCTTCCACAGTCTGTCTTGTTAACTGTTGGATCACATGTTATCATTTCTTCCTTCAGATGTTCCTCTCGTGTCCACGCTGGTGTCGGCGCCCTACAGCGGCTGTATGGAGGTCAGTGTTAATGGACAGTCTCTGGACTTGGACCAGGCCATCCACAAACACAATGACATCCGCTCACACTCCTGCCCCCTGCTGGACTCTCACCAGTGACCACTGCATTATTCTGCCAAAATTGATCCATAAGCAGTTCATTGAGGCAATGAGGAGTATTTCCAATACATTTATAAAAGCTTTGACCAGTGGGGAGATGTTTAGATTGGAATATATATGAAATACATTTAAAAAAAAAAAAAGCTGGGCCAGTTGTCGTGGTTCAGATGGAGCCTTAGCCAAAGGATCACCCTGTCCTTTTCATGTGATGACACTGCTGCATTTGCTGGGATTTTTACAGTATTGTCAGTATATTGACTCAGTAAGGCAATTAGTCAGCCAATGAGCAAAATCCCCTGTATGAGGCGGAAGATATGGAAAGAAAGGCTGCACAACATTGCCTCAAAAACTGCCCATGTACCACAGCCTTGTAAGCCCACAAGAACACACTGGGCCTTAACTAGATCGATGTCCAATGGTTGGTCTTGCGTCAGCCTATTACGCTTGGCCTCCTGTGCTTAGATGCAGATCTTACTGGAGCTTTTTTAGGCTTTGTGACTCTTCGCTGCAGCAAATCAGCTGATAGAACTGTAGTCATGTTGCTTACATCCAGTCCATCTAAAGCCCACGCTCACAAAGCTTGAAATAATCAAGTGCTCATGTAGAATCTGATGAAATGGAAAGAAATGGGGACCAGATAAATAGTCCTTCATCAGGTACCCTACTCAGAGAAAATATGTGAATTGGTGCTCAGATCTTCATGAGTGTTTGGTGCAAAATGACTTTAGAGGTTGATTGGGGACTAAATCAATCGTATTTGCTCCTAACGAGCTGTATCCCCTCTGTCATCACAGCAGGGGAGGCATAGTATTAGACACAACTTTGTGTTCTGTAGAAAATCTTGCACACTGCTGCAGGTAGCGATGGACTGCGTGTGAAGCCATTTTCTTGATTTCCTCTTGACTAAAGCAGCACTCCATGTCTGCCTGCAGCCTTAAAAATCAACCATGTGCCTACTCAGAACAACCAACCCAAACTTCACAACAGCTTCCCATCTAACAGGAATTATTTCACATAGGTGCAGTACTGTAACACACAAACATAGCTGACGCTTCCTAATGAAATGTTGTACTCATTGCAGTTTATCCACTACGCATTACCACGTTTGCATTTTGGAGTATTACCGTCTTTTAAAGACCTTACTGACACCCTGATTCTCAATCATCTTCAATCACTAACTTCATCACAAATGCCCCTTCTTCCCCTTAGAATCACCCGCTAACATTTAATACCTGCCATATACCGGTTTGAGGATGATAAATTAGTGTCAGAAGCACAGGGGAGACAGGGGCCCTCACCATGAAGAGGAGAGAAAGAGTGAGCACTGCATTGAACGCACCACACAAGCTACTGAAAGTAAAAAGAGTGCGCTGTAATATACTGAATATGTAAATAATGTGACTGTACAATGCTTTATAGGAGACAGAAAACAAAAACACTACCTTATGCTCACTGAGGTTTTCTGCATGTTTAAGTTGATCTAAAGTCAAACGGTAATTTGAGTCTCTCAACTTCATCTGCTTCCTACACAATGATTTTCTCCAAATACAAATTGGGAAACTACAAGAGCAATAGCCATGGATCAAAGTATCATACATTTATTTTTTATTTGTATGATTGTATAGGTGCTGAGCAAATCAAAGACAATAAAAACAAAGAATGTCAGGAGCATTGTGACTGAGAATGCCAAAAGGGCTCCAGTGTTATTTTACTTCCCTCTGTAAGGTATAATTTTCTAGTTTTCTGATGAATGAATGCCAGAATATAGAGCTTGACAAGTTATTGTTTTTTTTTTTATTATTATTTTTTTTTTATCATGTGTTGTATGTTGAACTTCTCATTTTTCACTTTAACTGCCAGTATGTGTTTAATGCTGAGAGGAGTCTGCCTTTTGAGTTTTAACTTTCCTCAACAGTGAAAATCCTATTTAAAAACAAAAATAAAAGCAGTTGTATGAACATTATAGAGTAAAATTGTATTTTCAAAAAACGCCTTTGAATTCTGTGTCGTTACTTTGGGATAACCTTTTGATCTGTTGATCAGTGCGTGGCATGTTGTTAATGTTCGAAACTCAAGGTGCTAGCTATTTCCAATATAACTTTCTTTCGACTGTATTGAGTTGAGTATTATAATAATAATAATAATAATTTGATTCCTTATGAATTTGTAAGAGCAACAATTGTATGATCTACTTATGTGGTCTCACTTTAAGGTGAAACAATGCAGTGAAAACACCTAGTGCTAGAGTAAAAATAGTACCGGTGATATTTCAAAATGAGGGATTTTAAAGGAAAAGTTGCCCATTTTGGGAAAATACACTTATTCCCTTTCTTGAGATGAGACGATTGTTGCGACCCACGACATTGAAAGACATCAATCTTCTTATTTAACTATCGCAAGCAAATAAACAACATCCCAAAATGTTCTACTCCTCCTTTTTTCTGATGTGAGATTTTGATGAAGCCCTTAAACCACATGTATTTGTATGCATCAGGGAGTATACATATTCTTAAAGGTGCCTCTTTAATAAATTTTACATTTCATAGCAGCTACAGAATCCCATCCCATAGCAGTTAACATGCATCATCAATAATATATACAGTATATTGACTTTAAAGTGCACATTAAATGATTCACACTAACATTAAATTAAATAACATCAACATCAGCATAATTTACTCTCCGGTTCTCATTTCAAGAAAGCCCTTTAAGTTGCTCATTCAGTAGTTTAGTATAGTGAGACGATACA
This sequence comes from Eutrigla gurnardus, assembly GCF_963514095.1. Lineage (NCBI taxonomy): Eukaryota > Metazoa > Chordata > Actinopteri > Perciformes > Triglidae > Eutrigla > Eutrigla gurnardus. The sequence continues at coordinate 12,680,699 of NC_139915.1, forward strand.
CAAGACCTGTAATCCAATCTACATAAATTAGAACAGAAACATCAGATCACAGTAAGGTGTACTATTATACATACATATACTTCTTCAGACCAGCTTCAAGTTTAAAAAGAACATTTGACATTTTGGAAAACTCGCTTATTTACTATATTATTAAGAGTAAGATGGCAACTGCCGCCTTGAACTAGTCCTGCACATAACCACTTTACACTTAAGTTGTTTTTTTGTTTTTTTTGCAGATCCAACAAACACAATTATAGGTGATAATTAGTGAGTTTTTTTCTGTTGTACAGTTCCAAGCTAGCTGTTTCCAGTCTTTGTGCTAAGCTACGTTCCCCGGCTGCTGGCTGTAGCTGATGAGAATTGTATCAATCTTCCCATTTAACTCAGGAAAAAACTATAAAGTACATTTTCCAAATAGTTTCCTTTAATGTATTCATGAATTGACTTAATCATGTCTATAGAGTCACACTACATCTTGATCAATCAGTATACCTCCTTAGTGCTACCACGTCAAATGTAGCATTTCTACTAGAACAGAGTAGTCGAGAAGCTCACTGAGTGTCCGTCTACAAGGTCACCTATGAAATGTATTGTGCTACATTCGGTCTGACCAGATCAAGATTTGTTTTCTCCAGCATCCCAGATGTTTCTCTCAGATCTCAGCAGGCGTAAGGTGGCGGTTTCTCGAAGGGGCTGTAGGTGGATCCATAGAGGACAGGAGCATTGGGTGTCAGCATGTAGCATCCTGGTTCCTGGTTGGCTCCCTGGGGCTGTGGCTGAGCCTGAGAGGGCGGCTGGTTCTGGTTCTCCTCGGAAAAGCAGGAATTGGAGGCAGGGCCTCCCTCAGGGATCATCTGGGGTGTAGCAGGTGGCTGAAAGCTGCTGTTATGCTGTGGGAGAGATGAAGAGAGGGGGAGTGGTAACTGGGATCAGTATGCAGAAGGAGAGCCAAAGATACCCACATTAATTACTGACATTTTTTTGTGAGGCATGGTTTTTATTCCTGTCCAATAGGAATCTACAGACATGCTGTGAAACTGTATGTAGGCTCAGTAACGGTGCTCTCAGCTACAAAACAAAATCACACTGCTAACATGCTGATGTTTAGTAAGTATATACACCATGTCAACATCCTTTCTTAATTGTGTTAGCCTGCTAATAATAAGCAAAATTACAACTGAGGCTGATGGGAATATTGTTACTTTTACAGGTATTAAATCATAAACCAAAGCATTGGACAAATTAGAATCCTTGAGTGAAAATGTTTGTTTGTGTTGGTCTCTACCTGCAGAGGTATTGGATAGTTGGGATAAGCGGGCAGGTTCTGTCCTGCCGGGCAGAAGCCAGCGTAGGTGACCATGGGCTGGGACGGGTTGTACAGGATGTGGGGTGGCGGTGTGGGGCTAGCAGCCATCGGAGGAGTCGGTTTCTGCTGCAGCAAACCGTCAAAATGCTCGTGAGTGTAGTTACACATGAAACACACATATACTTCATCATATAAGAGGTAATGGAGTATGATCAGCCCGTAAAATCAGGACCATTAAGATTGCCACAACTTTAAAACACTCTCATGCCAGAGCAACAGGGAATGAGGAAGTGACTCTAACACAAATCAGTATTATGTTTCCGACAAAGCTTTGGTCAGGTAACAGATCAGAAGAATAAAGATGATAGTATAATGTAAAAACATTTATCCCTTCATACAACACGGCGTTCAATTGATGCATCATTTTTGACCATTGAATCTCATAGACTTTGCAATTCAGGAACTGTCTTGATCTGATTCAGGCAGAGCACACGTTCAGTTACAAACACAACCTTTGATAGCTTTGAAACGAGCTCTAGGTCTAAGTGTTGGAGATTAGGATCCTTTGGTCTACACACAAGGAACAGACATTAGGGATTCTTGTCTTAAATCTAAAGATGCACCCCCAAGTTTCACTTTTTCGGGCCCCTGCTCACCAAATCCTTGTACGCTCCGAGCATGGCGGCGGTGATGATGCCCAGGAACAAGCTGAGCACGTTGAGCACCACCGAGGCCCACAGCAGACGGTGCAGGTGGATCACGTCCCAGCAGCTGCTGACCCCGGTGAACTCGTAGTATTGTGTGTGGAACTCTATGCTGGAAGACGAAGAGAGCGGGAGTCAGTACAACTCCCAAGATGGTATGGATGACTCTGGTTTTATATTTCTTTCCATGAATCTCAAAGCATGCAGACATTTTGACTTGTCACAGCAGGTCAGTGTGCCAGGTAATGCTGAATGAAGAGCAGCTCAACCACAGTCAAAAAAATGTCTGCCATCAAAGGGGCCGATGGCAACCAAGCTCCACCACACATCACGGGGGTTTTTCCAACCTTCCATGGAGGGAAGAAAACAAAGAATCTCCTCATCGGTCCATTGCTCGTGTTCACTTTATGACTTTATGAAAACGTTCAGGCAGCCATTCATCAGCTAATAACTGAGTGGTAACAGTTGCAAAGGGGGGGGGGGGGTTTTGGAAAGCTCTACCTCTTTGGTGTGTGCTCCAAAGCTCATGGAAAACTCAACATCCAGGATTTGAAAGTTGGCTGTAGAATTGGAACCTCTTTAATGCATGAAAGTGCCAAAATCACATGGTCCGAGAGGGACTTTCCAACAGTGGAGTCTGTGAATTCTGCCAGCATTGAAAGCGAGGGTGCTGTTCTCACACCGCTCTCTACTGCATTCACACGCTACAACATCATAACTGACTAAAACTAGATGAACGGGTTCACTGTGAGTGGAACCCTGACTCCAGTAAGATTCAATTATAAAGCTAAGAGTTGTTGCCTGGAGGGAGAAAGTTGAAATGAAAACGTGCAAATTGAAGGTAATTAAGATTAAAACATGCACTGCTGTATGGTCTGTGTTTATCCCAGATGAGCTGCATTCACACACACACACACACACACACACACACACACACACACACACACACACACAGAGAAGCAGATGCCAACAGCTGGTGGTCATCTCACCTTGCACAGTTGTACAAGTAGCAGCAGTAGCAGGTGTTGCTCCTCAGCTTCAGCTTGCACGCTTTGTCAAACGAACGGCACGTCACCTGCAGCGCGAGAGGTTTGACGAGTAAAAAAGAGGCTTTCAGAGCGTTTTAATCATTTTGAATAAAGTATATCAACCTTGTGAACACGGATAGAACAGCCAGATAGGCAGGAGCTGGACAAACACTGGCTATATATGTCAATGTTTCATTTCCAGAGCTTCAATTTGGTTAGAATATGATGCAAAGTTAACTCGATGAATGTTGTTGCTTTCATTGCAGTAACGTCATTAGACCACTAGGTGTCAGTACACACTTTGTGAATTTTTCAGATAAGCCCAAAAGGCTGCATGAACACAAGATAGTCCTCAAATTAACCTAAAATGCATTTTAAAGCATCAATTACACCATTTCATGTAAAGCAGTGATATAGTCTGTAAACAACATATGAGTCACCTCCGTATAGTAGCTGTCGTAGGCGTAGCCTGCTCCACTGGCGTAAAAGTCACACATGTCCTCCTGCAAGGGCCTTATGTCCTGTGTTAGAAGGGGAGAGGGCCACAGTAATGCTGAATCACACAACCTGATATAGGATGGACACGTTCATCCACTTGTCTCACACCATAACTGATCCAAATGGGTTTCCATTATTATTCTTGTTTCAATTATGCACTTGTTTTTTGCCTGAGCCCTGGTTTGTGTTATTCTGTCCATCCTCCTCCTGTTTCTGTGTCACTGCAGTAGAAGGTTTACAACATGTGGCTGCTCAACGTCCACTGCACTGGAAACTACAAACCCTACAGCATTAAACCTCACCAAGCTTTATATATTCTGAAAGGTAATATAATCATTTTCATTGTCCAAAGCTTGATGGTGCAATAAATATGAATTCTACCGTCCCATGAGCACAAAATAAATATTTCTGCAGAGGGTTTGATTACACTGTTGATCAATATCAGTGACGCTGTGCCAGCTTTTAAACTCCCTGGTTCAGACTCATTAAGATGCTCGTTAAAATTCATCAGGCTGATGAGGAGTTTGTGTCTGCTTATCAGTAAGCAGCAATGACCTTTTTGACCTCTCTTTATTTCCCGTTCCCATCAAACAAATCCAGGTTTGTGAACAAATATATATATATATATATATATATATATATATATATCAGGCCATAGCAAGGGAAATATCAATTATCAGTTGAAATAGTTAAAGGTGGTAGTTTTGGAACAGTTTGTCCGTCTTCATTTGTTGCATATTTTGTGTTTATTTACTATAAATATTTAGTATTTCTAATAAAAAATATAAAATAATTTGCAATACAAGAGTGTTCAGTGAAAGTTGGGTAACTTGGCCATTTAATCAGCCCTTGTTTGTTGATTCCCCAGCAGCTCTCTGCAGGTCGGACACAGAGATGAGATTGTCTGGTCTACATGTCTGGTGTCATGATTGCAGCATCTGACACTTCTGTCTGATTGCAAAGTCCCTGATCTTTCTATGTGTCTGTGGTTCTGTTGACCTTCACATGTGTGATTCAATTTGATGTGTGAATATGTATTTGTTCAGACAATAACAGATTTAATTAGTTTCTTTTCAGTGCAGGCAAATAATGTACATGACATCACATGTGATACTTACAATGAACTCTGAAGCGATGATGCCGTCCACAATGGAACAGAAGAAAGAGGCGATGACTCCGATGCTGATGAATATGATTGCTGCCACCAGCTTAAAGAGGCGAAGAGGGTGTAGGGAAATCATTTAGGAAGAAAGATTAAAAATAACACTCAGTGTTTTCATTTGCGTTTATTTGAACACAACAAAATTTCAAAAATTTCAAAATGTATTGTGGAAAATAAATCCACAAACAAAATTGGCAATCTGATTAGGTAATAATTCATTTTTAGCAAACAACTACTTATGAAAATGTTTGTATGATCAGAATTGTATTTATTTTGATAAAGTTAAATGATTACAGGAACCAGGAGTCATTATAAAAACATGTATTATGTAAACATGTATTTCTTCTCACAGAATCAACTGAATTTTCCTGAGTTCTTGATAATTGTTTCTTATTCATTCTTATTTATCAATGAATACACCAGCGTGTGTACGAATGAATGAATATGTAAAAGACAAAGTCTCATGTCGTTTCATGAGCTTCATACACACACGGATGCATGTTAGCTTCCTGCATGTGTGTGCGTCCTGATTGGTCATCTGCAGCATCTGCACTGCAGGACAATAAAGGAAATATACGGCTGTTTCCTCTGCCAACACAGAGGTGCTTTGTGGGTAAATTTATGGGCACAGAGGCGTCATACAGGACAGAGGGATGGCCTTTTGTACCAGCAAGGTCAATCTAATTCTCCCAATCTGATACACACACACACACATACACACACACACATCCATATTGTTGCCTTTCTCACACATTCACACAATTCTGTAAATTAACAACAAGAATCTGATCACTGATCAATATCCTCAAATCTGTTTCTGTTCATGTAGTTTTTAGTGTAAGACAGACATACCTTTCTGATAGTACACACACACACACACACACACACACACACACACAGCCCAGCCCAGCACAGATGTCTGATCATGAACTTTATCACTGAGCATCGTTTACGGTCTCTTCAGTCGCTCCTTCAGGACCGAACCTGCTGCACTGAAGCAGGAGCTTGAACACACTTCTGTTCTATCTATCTAACGGTAGGTGCGATACTGCAGTTTGTCCCAAAAGCAATAAAAAGTTAAATGGTAGAGTACGTTTTATAACCTAGAGTATATCTAATGATCCTGCATCCACACGAGTGAGTTATTTGATTCATTGCAGACTTTTCTTTTCCTTTGTGTGTAAAATCCTCAGATCACAACAGAATGTATTTACTCCTTCGAGATCTTTTCTGGTTGAATTATGCTGATGAAGTGGAAGAAGCACAAATGATTATTTATAGGATTCAGAACAGCAATTGGAAGTCATGAATTTTGAATTTTGAAAGAAAACTTCTAAAAACATACTTTCAGGATGAATTTATGTTTGTATTCTTGTATTTTTCTTTTTTCATTTTGATTATTTATATTGTTTTACCAATGATATTAAAAAATACAACAATTATATTATTTTTACCCAGAACATGGATGGAGATGAGAAGCATTTTGACATGTCACAGGAAGAAAATCACACATTAATAATAACAATAATGATAGCTGTATTCTATTTTGCTGCATCATTATTTTTATAAGTAACATCCATGCTTTTCCTACTATAACAATTTATGAAATAATATCAAATGAATAAATAAAATCCCTCATTCTTTCAGTGTGTCAGTCAATTTCTGGTAAATGAATCAAATGCACAAATATACAACCTATGAGCACAATATAAATTCAAATAAATGTCTTCAAACTACATTTTAAATCATTGCCCCTCTACAAATAATGACCTAATAATAACACAAGACACATTACTGGTGCAATGTTGTACATTACTGGTGCAAATTTGTAATCAAACCAAATCAACCAAATTAACATTAAACAACCTCAGGTAGGTTACCATTTTCCTGCATGGTAGTCCAGTCTTGGGTTTTGGAGCTACCAATGATGAAGCTAAAAACATGCCTGCATAATATCATGCTGTTATGTCTAAAACTGATGAGGTTTACTTGACAAGTCAGATTTCTTGAGGCTAATTTTAAGTGAACGTATTTGGCCAAGTGTTATATAGGAAATGTCTAGCTGTACATGTGAGAATAACACAATTCAGAAACATGACAATTTTAAAATGAATTTCCCTGGACAAAATGAACGAAGAGCCGGGCTTAGAAAATACGCTTTTTTTTCTGGGTGAGTTTTATCTGCCACTGGCCCAGACTCTCCACTTCATTAGCGGTTTAAATGACTCTGCTTTTATGGGCTGCAAGTGGGAGATGAGGCCAGTGGCAGAGACAATAGAGCCTGACAACTGCATTACTTCACATTACCTTAGCACCAGCTGCCAGCACATAAAACACCTCACACTCTGTCACCTACACCCCCAAATCTCCCCTAATGCAACTGAAGCAGAGAAAAATCAAATTGCTGTAAAAGATTAAAGACTCGCGGACACACTGTCGATGGTTTTCAGGAGTCTAGTCGGTGAGGAAATATCAAAATGACTTGTGGTTAGTAAGTATATTTACTTATATTTATATTTAAGTACTGAGGTTTAAAAAACAATATATAGACTGATATAGAAATAATAAGTCTTAATCATGATTTATGACCGACTAGAAGCCTGAAGATGTCTATATCTTCGCCCTGCCCATAGTTTATTTTTTTTATTATTTTTCTGTGTTTGGGTATCATTAGAGTCTCACAGACATCACTGATGTGACACAGACAGAGCAGGCAGGCCACAGAAGGATGAAGCATTCATTCAAAATCCGGCACCTTCCAGCAGGTTTGTGAGGACATGTTGACGTGATAATTTGCGTTTTAGAACGTAACCACTGTGAAACAATCTGAAAATAATGTTTTATTCTAACTTAATGAAGGTCCCTCTCTTCATTCACATCCTAGCTCACTCTGCCACTGCTGAGCTCTCTCTCCCCCTCCTGCAAGAGGTCAATATTCTGTATTTTTTGCATCAGTAGGATTTCAAATTAAGTACTTTTCCTTATAGGCTAATCTTTTACTTGAACCAGCAATAACTTGGGGGCAACAGAAACAAGTTTAGAAAACTACATTGATATATCATCACCTCTGATATAGTGAACTTGTTAGCAAAGAGTTTCTTATTTACAATTACTAGCAGATATCAAGCAACATTCTAATTCATTTGGAGTAATTTTTGTGTCCATTTGATGTGAGGCCAATAATAACTACTTTTTACTCTGTTTTTGGTCTCTACCAACTCCTGAAGGAAATATCTGGATCTTTAATGTTCCACTATGTCCACCAGGTAGTTGCTAACTGCCTGTCTGTCTTTTGGTGCTGAGCAGGTAGTGCACAGTGGGTTTTTGTCTGAAAACAGCTGCCTGCTGATGTTGAATATGAAGCTATGACAATGACACTAAAGTTGTGGGTTGGACAGCTTCACGATGAGTTGAGACTGTGAGAAGAGCTTCAGATTCAGGTGATGAAGCTCTGTGGCTTCAGCAATTCAACTCATTTGAAAAAATATCCACTATAGCCGCTTTAAGTACTAAAAAACAGAGAGATTAGACAAACATGATGGAAGTGTTCCAGGATATATTAGTGACGAAGAGATAACGACACAAGGCAGAGTTTTATAGCTTCAGTAAAGATACCCATCAAGTTATGTAAGTAAAGTCGCTGACCGCCTCAAGGTCTTCTCCCCTGCTCAGTGGTCCGGTGACCAATCACAACCACAGCTGGACATGCTGCTAATGAGAAAATAGTTGGCTAAAATATGGCCCTTAAAGGTTCACCGTTCTGCTTTCCAAGCTTCAAGGTGATCCAAAGGACGACACCGTGCAATATACAGACAGTGCCAGAACAAAGAACACGAGCTACATGGAGCGTTTAGTCATAAAGAAATCAAGAAAATAAAGAAAAGAAGTGTCAGGGCAGTGAAGCCTGATTTTGGAGCAGCAGGGGGAGTGCAGGTAGGAGGGCAGTTTAAGGACAGAATTTCATGCTCCACGATCCTTTTGGAGGACAAGATAAGACTAAATGAAAAGTGTCGATATTCAAGTCATTACGATTTTGAAAGGATTTACCGAAGAGATGAGCACAAATTAGTGTTTTACCAGCAACGTGCCTCAAATAGCACAATGTCTTATTACACTAAAATCTAGAGATATGTTTCCCATTCAGCAAAAGGACACAGCTAGAAAGCTAAATTAACGCTGATCTGTGTGGTGGAAAATTACAGGTGCTAGATTTGTCTTCCTCTTTATTCCCACAAGTTTTCTATTATGGGTGACATTTTTTTGTCGTCTGCAAAATTATTTAATATTATAGGGCTTATTATGTGTAGGCTAAATCAATAGATGTTCTCTCACTCAGTCAAAAATACAATGTCTGTGTTTATGACTGAAAACCTCACCTATGTTTTTAACCACACGACACATTTCAACAGTTTAGGTGGAACCACCAACTTAACATGTATCCTTAAAAAAACCTGACAATAATAATATCCAAAGTCATGTCAAAGACTTTGTAGATATTTAATGATAGATGTTAGAAAAATGTAGTCTCACTTTTTGTAGAACTGTGTGACCCCACATGCTATCTAGTGATCTTTACATATTTACTCGAAAAACCAGAGTACGAATCTGATGAGTTACTCAGGTTAAGTATAATCAAGTCATTTAGGCCTATGCACTCGGGTACAGAGCAATTTCAGAATTAAAAGGCCACAATAATCTAATTAAACTATAGCAATATGCAGTATAAATCTGTTTGCTGTTTAGGGTTAGAAACTTGTATTTTAAGAATTCAAGGTAACACAGGGTGAGTAATTGATACACAAGTATCCAAATAGCAATTTGTGGGTGAAGTATTCCTTTAAGCATAGAGTCATAACTGAGGACAAAAAAAATATTAGGTTGGAGTGTCCAGTAGTAGAGATTAGCTGTGGACAGACGGACAGATGCACGAACACACCCACACACAACAAAATGCATGATCCCCTCCCACAGGCTTATGCTTGGCGGAGAGAACAACATCTGCTTTACGAGGTCAGAGCAGCAAAAGCCTGCGAGAACGAGGAAGTAAGAAAGGTGCTCTCAGATGTCCGTCGCGTTGTCGGCACGTTGGTTACAGTAGCTGTTCTTTAATGAGCGACCTCGCTCTGCCAGCCGGCTCTCGGGTTACATGCCGAGCCTGAGACCCAGGATGGGAAGAAGACACCTGTGTGAGGAACATCATGCCACATGTGCCTCATAAGGGTCACCATAGGCCGGCGCAGCAATCTCACCATTAAAGTTTAAAGCACAGACGGGGGAGCGATGCCGAGACAGATACAGGCTCTCACGTTTACAGCCACGCACAGCAAGGACTCAAAAAGCCTTCAGAAAGTATTCCTAAATGGTCTTTATCTGTGTGATGTTTTATTTTGAGCTAGGATGGATGTATTCACATTTACACAGAGACGCTTGTGTGAACAGCTCTAAGGATCGGTGAAGACCGGATTAGATACGCTACACTGTAGTAACATAAGACAGCGACACCCTGGATGCCACATGAAATATTCACAATATACCACAGCCATGGTGACAGGTTCATCTCTATCATGCCAGGACAATGTTAATATGTGCTGTGATGCGCCTGTAAAGTGTTTCTAAAGGCCTGTAAAGTCATATAAAAACTATTCGGATGTCTGTTTTTTTGTTTGTTTCGTTTTTGTCAGTTTAAAGTTGACTGGTTTTAAAATCAATCCTGAATAAGGCTACTGCATAGCTACACCTGATATCATGACACTGACAGTGTGATGAGGACTATTAGGTCATATTTATGCTTTATCGGTTGTTTTCCACCAGCATGTTTCATTTTTAAGGTTGCAGGAATAAAAGGTCTAACCGATGTGATTGGTGATCGTAACCAGAGACAGCAGAACACCAACACCGGGAGCCAGTTTCCATCTGTCACATGGGTTTTGTAAAACCGCCCCTTTAGGGGACTAGTGGCAGGTCCTGAGTCTGTACACCAATGGAAGAAGTGAACGTGAACACAGATTATGGCAAAAAATATTCACTAAAGTCAATGTTGGACCCATTTTTCACACATATGTTGTAAATATTATTTGAAAACAGACAAATCCAGATAACAGCGTCTCATGACCACGCCACAGGAAGTGTAGAACATTTAAATCCATTGGCGGATCTTGTAATGTGGCATATTCTATCAAGTATCTTTGACATAACACTCCTCGGTAACACGTTTGGCTGTGACTGCTAACATATGAAGCAGTGCCCACAGGTCATTTATTGGGAATTTTGAGGTTTTAGAACTTTTTTGTCAGTGAAAAGTTTGACAATGTATTTGTCGACTTTTATTTTATGACTTAACTGCAGTGACAACCTTCATGCAAAAAAAAAAAAAAACTAGCGAAGACAAGATGGAATAGTTGACTCTGTTTTTTGTCAGACAAGTGATGCTTATTTTGATATTTTTTTCCCCGGCCCTAACTAATCTTATATTCAGAATAGAAGAATTTCTGGGATCCATAAAACATGACTAATTATTGAGCTTAAAAACAATTGAGGTTATATCAAAAGAAATGATCATGACAAACATTTCCAATAACTCCAGAGCAGTGCAGATCTCCTGCTAGTGTGAATGAAGTTAACAAAAACAGGGATGGATGAGTAGCGCCCCTACTCCAGTGTTACACTCTTTATGTCTTTAAGTGATATAAACAGTAACATTGTAGCTAAGATTCATGTTTTGGGGAAGTAGTGAGCACACAGCTTGTGAAGCCCAAAAGTCAAAATGTATTCAATAACTTTTATAATGAAATATTCTGCTTCAATCCTTATTTGCGGTCAAAAAAATGGTTGCCCTCCTGTTTGCCATGGTGTACACAAAGGGAGTCACGCAATGACTACAAATTCATGAGCAACTATAACAAGACACATCAGGTAGGTATTTACTATGCAAATAAATGTTTTTTGTTAACATGTGTGTTACATTGACTACCAAGCCTACGCTATTGTGTTGCCAGATAATAGCCAGCAGATTGGGACTGTAGCTTATATAAATAAATGAATACCAACCCAGACAAGTTCAATGCAGCATTTCATTAGAGCTGCAGTGCTTAAACAGTACAATGCACAATGTGAACATCTGTACTTCCAACAGGAATAGAAAGGATGGTCATAGACAAATCAAGTCCAATGTCATTGTGCCGCACATCATCCTAATACTTTCTTATGACAACATGAACCCCACTTTGGCTCGCTCTTTCAGACAGTGGTAAATAGTTTAGCTGCGCTGGATGCCTGCTCCAAATGCCATGAAATACACTGCTCGTATGGTCCATGAAATTCTAAATATATTTTACACAAACACTTTTCCATACTCTCTTATCCAGAGTTCAACAACATGACAGTGAATTTATCAGAAGACATACTGTGTGTGATAAATAAATAGTCTGTTTTGACAGTAATAAACATTTTCAGTGTCTGACAACCAATCGTGATATATGATATGAAGTAGTAGTAAAAAACAATATGGAATTTTGAAAAGTAACCTGTAGGAGCCTTGTCAGAGAGAGAACCTTTAAAATCCTGGTCACGGTGGCGTTATGTCTCGAAACCTGAACAAAATCTGAAAATGAAGTATTCCTACAGGGAAATATACACTGTATATATCTTGTTTTTCTATTTATGTTATGTTGTACAAAGTTTTTTTTTTGCCAACCCACTGTTGCTGTGTGAAAATAATTCCCCAGTCTTAATAAAGTAATTCTATTCTATTATTCTATATAAATGTAGCCTACTACTGTAGATGTGAGTCATCGAGTAACTTCTATGATAGTACTGTACTCTCGTCAACTCACAAACGTTTTTTCCAAAACCACAATAATTAGGACTAATCCACGGATGAAATACCAGGACTGCTAATGTTTCTGTGTCACTGGTGTCCTCTTCAGTCCTGGGTTTCATGCCTGAGAAAGCGATACTGACTCTACTTGGATCACAGAGAGGAGTTGTTTCAGCTGCTGGTCTCCACTAGGGCTGCTGAGCATTTGCATTTGTCGGCCCCTTGACTGAGGTCAATTCATGCAGATTTCAGTTTTATTCCTTTTTGAGGAGTCTGAACGTCTCAAACTGGAGTATCTAATTTGACTTCATTCTTCATGAGTTGTGGAGTCACAGAAATGTTTTCAGCTCTTCAGTCTACCTGTAAGTGTCTCTGCTGTTCAGAGAGGCACGTTGATGGTATTATACCTGTGTTCCTGTCTGAAATAATGCAGCCCTGTCAGTAACTGACCAATGCTAATGCAATTTCCCCTCTTGTCGTAGAAATCCAGAGCCAATCACATTCCCTTCCCCCCGACCACAAATCCAGTCTCGTACTCTGACCCGGCACAAGGACCAAGAACACATTACGGCCGCCATCGAGTAATCTGATTTGCTTCGGGCTCATAATAGAGCAATTTCCTATAAAACTGTTTAGTGAATTTGCAACGTCTGTAACATAATCCTCCAATTTGCGTGTATAAATGTCCCGTTTTCCAGGAACACTGCCTCATTTTTAGAAGATGAATATTATGAAACTCAAACAGCTGAAGTCACCTTGAGAGAGAAAAAATAGAAGGCAGAGCGCAACTCAAGCGGCCATCGTAAACAAAACAAAAGAGGGCCAACAATCACGTTTAATGCTTTCTCCAAAGCATTAAACATCTGCAAAATCCTCTGTTTTTGGCCACTTGGGTGCAGCAGAACAAGCTGTTAATACACATTGTCACCTTTAAAAAGTACTTGTAAGCAAATGTACGCATCGAGCAGTCTTTTGGAGGTTGGAAGTCCAATATTCACTCTCCATATGTTTTTGTTTTGTTTTCCAACTCTTGTTAAGCTGCTGCTCCACTTTCTTCAGCAGGTAGTTGCTAAATGTGTTTGTTTGGAGCTGTCACGAAGAATATTACTGCCCTGCACATATCATGAGAACGACCACAAGACTTTGCTTGTCCATGTACATTTATCAGTGTGCCTGCGATGATCCACACTGTTTGGCATCTGTGCTGTCCTACCAAAGCTACGAGTTGACATTGTCATCCGGCTTATGGGAATGTACCGACATGAGGATGATAGAGGAGTTAAATGGGATGGATTTATTGAGATCTTGCAATCATGACTTGAGAGTGAGAGGAAAAGACTCACCATTGGTCTGCGGTTTTCCACCAGGTGGATGCCAACAATACCCAGAAATGCTCCAAAACTCAGCTGGAGGTTGAAAGAGATCAAAGTGGAAGAAGGAGGTTAAAACAAAAGAACACACCATCACCTCAAAATCATACATAGTGTTTGAAGGAGTTAGTGACATTAATGCTTTCTCAGTGTCGGGATTGAGAAGGTGACCGACACTCACGGTGATGCCGGCGTAATACCCAGCAACAGGCACGTTGTCTGTGCGAGTGGCAGAGATCAGACCCACAACCAGAACCACCAGAGCCAGAGCCAGCAGGGACACGGTCACCCACAGAGCCCCTCTCCTCCGACGCTCGTAGTGAACTGAGGACAGATGGATGGCAGGAGAACCTCTTACATTCAAAAGCTCCTGAACCCTCTGAATCACATGCCTCTCTTAGCCTTACTAAATACTTTTTACTCTTATTGAAATAATATCATGATAGTCCTTATCATGAAAGTATTCAGATTATTACGTAAGTGCCAGTACCACAATGTTATATAAGTAAAAGCCCTGCAATCAAAGTCTTTCTCAAGTAATTATCAAAATATACTCCAAGGATCAAAAGTACATGTACTCAATTCATAATTAGCTATTTTTATGCAGCAACATTTTGCAAGATATTTATTTATTTTGTTTTTGTTTAAGAGCCCCGATCAATGAAGTTTTCTAGTGTGCATGAACTCTGATAATTATTACAGATTTTTTTAAATGCTAAAGGAAACAGTGGTGGAAGAAGTATTGCAATACTCGAATTCTACTCAATTCAAATGTTATTAGAAAATTCCAATAAGGTATCGGTAAGATATCAGGATCAAACTGAATTTTACCTGCCGGATCCAGTATTTCTGTCGATATTTGCTGAGTTGTCCGTTGGGTTTCAGGCTGCTGCATTTCCACTCAGTCCAGATTAATTACCACAAGATATTAATAAAAAGGAGCTCAGGCAGCTGAAATGAGGCTTTGAGTGGTGTTGTTTGTGTCCCTGTTGATTCAAACAGAGTCCTGATCCTCCACGGACAACAAGCGGCAAATAAGATGCTTCTTTTTCTTATGATTTAAATATTTTATTTTAAATAAGAGTGAGGTTTCATATCCATTTACAGCTGACTCTGAGAGCAGACGAGTTCAACTTTTCTTTAAGCCTGAGAGAGAGAGAGAGAGAGAGAGGGGGGGGGGGGGGGGGGGACCAATCAGCTCCATGCGTTCACCTCAGTGATAAATAATGAAATTGTCTAACTTACATAAGTTTAATTCAGCTTTGATGCAGGATTCACGTTAAATACTCGTGTGTGGCTCAACACTAAACTATATGATAAAAAATAAAGTCAATTAAAGTGAGTGTTTTAATATCTACAGGCTGTCTGGTCATGGTGCTGCAGTGTTGATGTAATATGAGTTTGCAGCGCCCTCCATTGGTGAACACTGGAAACACAAACTTTGTGCCCTCATGTGTCTTTTTTAATGTCAACACACACAAGACATGCTGATTTTAATGTCAAACTAATGTCAATAATATTGTATCAATGAAAAACATGTTTATTGCAGTAAAATGTGGAAAAGATACATTTCAACTTAAAGACTGAAGTATTTAAATGAGTGTAAAAATGAGCTTGTGCCCATCTGACTGCCTCACTCATGCAGGATGCTGATGGAGCCACACATGTGGAGATCCAGACCAGCGTGGTGTTCATGGTGGAGATGATGATCCTGTTTCCTGGGACTAAAAGCCTGCAGCCGACTCTGCACATGCAGAACAAGACATGGATGAGACTTCAAAACAAACAAGCGTTGACACGGCCACATGAGAAGAGACAGCCGAGCACGACACGCTGCTTCAACTTGCATTAGATTAAATGACATTTTGAAAAGTGGGCCTAAGTGTGCTCTTAACTTTAGCTGCATTCTTGGTCACTTAATCTGTCTAGAGGTCAACATTTCTTTTAGCTATCAAGTTTAGACTCCATTCCAGTCGGTAGCAGTGATGCACCAGAACATTGTTTCCCAGGAGCCATCTGGCTGTATTCCTTTGCAGACAAATGATATGCAAGTGGTAAACAGTGGATCCTCTCATTCAACCCCTTCAATGGAAAGTAACGTTAGTGACTGAGCCTCACTACAGCTACAGATGAGAAAAGAGCATGCATTTAACATCAGCTGATACTAAAGGTCAACTTAATAAAAGCAAACTTCCTTAAAGCTAGAGGGCGCTGCTTTTGTCCCAACTGGCAGTGAGAGGAATTTAATAGCATTATTTGAATCTGAATGAATGAATATTCAGATTATCTTTCATCATGATATTGGTTGTGTTGACGACAAACTAACTGAGAGTCATCTTTTCCATATAAAACTTGCCCTCCTCCACCCCTCTTCTCTTCCTCTCTTTATAAAAACAAACACAGACAAGGTGAAGAGTTAACATCTTAACAGAATAAAGGTGAATTACTCATCTCATTTGTCTAATAGGGATAGGTTAATTGTTGACTCTAAATTGGCCGTAGGTGTGAATTTGAGCGTGAATGGTTGTTTGTCTCTATGTTGGCCCTGTGATAGACTGGCGACCTGTCCAGGGTGAACCCTGCCTTCGCCCCAATGACAGCTGGGATCGGCTCCAGCCCCCCCGCGACCCTGAAAACAGGATAAGCGGTAGACAATGGATGGATGGATGGATTTGTCTAATAACAAGATATTTATGTAACCCACCTGGGTTTCTGAGCTTGTTGTTCGAAATAGTGCAGTTCCCTGGCCAACCAGAGGGTGGCGCGTCCGCTATGAGTAAAAGTCTCAGCCGGTATTAACTCTCTTTTCGGCAGAAGATATTGCCTGAGAGCACCCAGCTCACCAACTGAGAACTCCCGGTAGGGAATATACACTCTTCAAACCAGAAATTCACCATAATTCCCCTGGTACAGACTGTTAACATGTTGTTCGTTAGTCAGGATGAAGATTCAGGTGGAACGGAACGCCTCTGTTAGCGGGCTTTAGCTCCGGTAAGAAATGCTAATGCAGGCGCCATGTTGGCTGTGTTGACTGACTCCTTGAAGTGATCGTATTGCTCTTTATCCATGAATAAAAACCAATCGGAGTTGTGATACTGTCACCAAGAGTACGCGAGACTACGCAGATACAGATAGGCTACAGATCATTTTAAGTTGTGGTGAATGAGTGTAAAAAGATCGCTAATTACGTTAGTATCGAGCTAATCGCGCTAGTCGCGAGCTAATCGCGCTAGCCGCGAGCTAATTTTGCATTGTCATGCTAATGTTTCTTTACTACTTTGGTTAAGATAGCTGCAGTTCTAGCACTGTAAGCAGAGCAGTAACAGTGTTTTACACCATTAAAGGTGCCTTGTACTTAGTTGTTTGAGGTAAAAGTTATTTTATTGAGGGAGTATTTGCTCTTTTGACTGATTATATGTAAGATGTGATTGATTTGTCATTTAATGGTTAAAATATGTTTGAAATGAATACATAAGGACTGTGTAGTTCATCTTAACAATTAAAAAAGGTGAATATATTAAAGGGCATATGTTTAATTAAAAATGTTATATTTACAGTGCAGTTAAAAAAAGCATAATTAGATTTAATATGTTAAAAATATAAATAGTGAGTTTTAAATACATTCTATGATTCCATTTATATGTTTAAGTGAATGTTGTGATTTAGATGACAATAAATCACATCGATGGAGGGAGATAACGGAGGCCAGCACGACGCACACTTTTTCTCATTCGTTTTTTTTATTTCTTATAAAGCTCTGTTTACATTTGCGCACACACTATAGCTTAAGTTAAAGCTGGAGTTCAAATGTTTACCAGACATTTGCACATTGTGGCTTATTATTTATTATATTTTCTTTAAAATAATGTTATGCTGCTGTGAGAAAATGAAAATAAAAGAGGAAAATGATCAAATGCGACAGTATGGTTATTTTTAAGCCATTAATTGAATATACAGGGGGAAAATCCATACCGTGATATATACCGTTACAATGATATGAAGTTATTCATACCTTGATATAAGATTTTGCTCATACCGCCCAACCCTAATTCAAACCATCCACTTGTGTGTGTGTGTGGTATCTCGGCTGACACAGGCTTTCAGGCTCTGCAGTCGTTCCTGTATCTTACTGATACTGGTCTAATAGTAAAATATCATCAACATACTTACCTGTGGTAACCGTTACATTTACCTGTAATATTAGAGGGTACACTTGTCCTCCTCCTCTCCTCTCTCTAAAAGACAAATAAAAGAAAAAGGGAGTTTATGAAAATCTCATAACCAATTTTTTTATTCATCACAAAATGAATTGTGATGACAAGAAATAAAATGATACTCACCTTTCTATATAAGGGTACAAACGTGCCCTCCTCCTCCCCCTTTCCTCCTCCTCTCCTCTCCTTTCCTCCTCTCCTTTCCTCCTCTTCTCTCCTACAAAAAAAAAAACAAAAACAGACATGGTGAAGTGGAGGTAAAATCTTAACAGAATAAAGGTAAATGTATGAATTACCCATTTCATTAGGATATAGTTATTAAATATATATTTACCTTTATATATACCTTATATGAGAGGGTTCCATCACCTCTCCTCCCTCCTCTCCTCTCTTCCTCCTGGACCTCCTCTCCTCTCCTTCTCTTCCTCATCTCCTCCTCCTCTCCTCTCCTCCTCTTCCTCATCTCCTCCTCCTCTCCTCTCCTCCCCTCTTTAATGCACCTCCCTCTAAGACTAACAACACTATAACTCCTCCCGTTTTGGACCCCTGTGATGGGTGTAGTGCTGCAATGCCAGCTTGACCACTAATTAGTCCCCTTTCTTATCAGTGTGGAGGTCCTGAGGTCACTCCATTCTCTTCTTGGTCTCGGGTGGGTGTCGACAGACATGTGGACCTCCTTGACATGGTGTCGCCATCCTTTTCCTTCTCTGCAAAGAGGAGCTTCACTTGGAGGACGTAACACGTTGGAGGTTCACGATTTCCCCCAAGATCACACTCCCTCTGTGCAGACACCCGGACTGAGTCTGAGCAGCGACAAAGACACAGTTCTCCACACAGCAGGCCTTTCATCCAATCCACCTGAAGTCCACAACAGTTTCTCATTCAGGAGAGATTGGATTCAAAGCAATCAATTAAACATGATTCAAATAAAGGGAATCAAATATGTTTAAATCAATCAATGCACAGTGATTCAAATAAAGCGATTCAAAAATATTTGATTCCAATTAGTACATAACTATAAAGTCATTAAAATCAATCAATAAAGCAATTCAAATCAACCAATAAAGCAATTCAAATAAAGTAATTCAAATATGTTTAAATAAATCAATACACATCAATTAAATAAAGCAATTCAAACATATTCAAATTAATCAATTAAAATATTAATTACAAATATATACAAAAAATCCATTCAAATAAATTCAACTCAATTCCATCAGGGAAAAACTGAATTGTTGACAAAGAGTTCTTACCTGGGGGCTTACCTGCAGGGTCAGCAGCTCTCTTACGCCACCTGCTGCCAACCGGTTCATCCCCTTGATCAAACTCCTCATGCTCTACATTTACATTTACATTTAGGTCATTTAGCAGACGCTTTTGTCCAAAGCGACTTACAATAAGTACATTTGTCAAAAGAAGGAAACAAAGAAACCACGACGTATCATTGCCGATGCAGTAAGAGCTAAAAATAGAACAAGTGTTAGGTCCTCATCTGAGTAAAGTAGTACTTCAAGAGCAACAGTGCTACGATCTGAGTGCTATAAGGTTTTTTTTTTTTTTTTGCGGGGGGGGGGTGGGTCGAGGGAGGGTGTTAGTGGGTCATGCTATGTAGAGTCGAGGTGAAGTCTGAACAGGTGAGTCTTGAGCCTTTTTCGGAAAATGGCAAATGACTCTGCTGTCCTGACATTGGTCGGGAGTTCGTTCCACCACTGAGGCGCCAGAACAGAGAAGAGTCTGGACTTTGCTGAGCGACATTTGTTTGATTAACTGCTCTAACTGTCGGCTAACGCCCCATTTCCACTGCATACGTCTCCGCTGCGGTGCGTCTCCGATCCGGCTTCGGTCCGCCGTCCGGCAATCCCCACAGGATGCGTTTGAGTCCGCCACGGCGCAGTCCGGTAGAACGACTGTGAAGTCGCGAGACCTCGCGATAATACGTAATCGCGCGAGACTGCAGTTAAAGAACTCTGAAACAGGGGCGGGTCCAGAGAATTTTTTGTGGGGTGGCACAGGGGGTAACGACAATTAATCTGGGGGGGCCGCCCAAAAGTAACAGAAACGAGGGGGGGGAAAAGCTTTGTACAGTGAACATAGCAGTTCTGTTTAGTAATCAGTTTTAAACACCACTGAAACAATGTAAAGAAAAAAAAAAAAGAGCCCATGATATTAAAAATAAATAAAATTAAAATGTGAAATAGAATTTTCAAAAAATAGAATAAAAAGCTCAGTGTTCTGTGTTTTATTAAGATTAAGCAACAACATCAAAATGAAATTAGGACAGCACTGCCACTCAAATTCTCACAGTGAAATTGACAATAACAACTGCTCAGCTCTTTACATTGTGTAAACAATTTTATGTCCTGTATCACAATCAGATCAAGTAAAACTCAATGTACTGCTCAGTGCTGACACTTCAAAATAACTTCTCAGCTCTTTACATTTTATAAACAATTTTCTGTTCTGTATCACAATCAGATCAAGTAAAACTCAATGTACAGTACTATTCATTTGGGAAGTGCTGACACTTCAAAATAACTGTATTTTGCGATTGCCGTGTTTGCTGCTGAACAACCTTACAAATTCATCCATATCCAAGGCCTTGGCTCTCTTGGACTCCACACTTAGCACTCCAAGATCACTTAGTCTTTCATTGTTCATGGTGGTGCGCAAGTGATTTTTGATCAGTTTCAGTGCAGAAAAACTGCGTTCACATGCAGCTGTGCTTACAGGTAGGACCAAAGCAGTTTTGCACAACCTGAAAAGTTCATAGAAGACCTCTTTAAATGGCTCCACAAACTCTGTAAACTCCAGCAAACTGGTGAGATTCCTCATTCCAGCTGCCTCCTTTCTCTTCAAGATCCGCTTAGCTTGGTGGAGCTCATGCTTCAGATCCTCCAGGTTTGTCTCATAAATGGTTCGGAACAAAAACAAAGGAGCCTCCTCTAAAAAGTTTTTGCTTTTAGGATTGAGTGCCTGAATCCCTCTCATCATATCACAGTTGGTTTTTGAAAACCGTCTCTCTAGCTCAGCATTTAGGTGGTCTAGGATTGGATAGTAAACAGTCTTACAAAAGTAATCCTTGCCGATGCCACTGTAACGCTGACCTGTGTCGTTAAGAGCAGAGCTTGTTTTTTGTTGCCTTTTAGACATTCTCTCTGTGCTGATGTTGCACTGCTGAGCCATGCTTAGGACTTCTGTCCACAGCTGGTCAAAAGATGATTCATCCCTGTATTTTAACATTGAGTCCTGCAGCGCCTCAATGAGGTCAATTGTTCTGGCGAGATCCAATGATGAGGACTGCAGCATATCACTCAAAAACTTTGTATCTCCGAGAATTCTTTTAAAGGTTGCTAGAAGGGAAATTAAATCTAGGTTTATCTGCCCTCGCAATCCACATGCCTCTACACTTCTGTCTCCATTATTCTCCTCATCAATGTCATGAAGGACTTGTAGCACAGCTGGAAGCCGGTCCATTAGGTTTCGACAGGCATAATATCTGCAAGCCCACCGAATATCACTGAGTCTGGGCAACTCTCGAGGCTGATCCTTCGGATACATTGAGCGCTGTATGTCCTGCCACTTCTGGTGGACATAGGAACCTGACAGAAACACATAAAGGCGCTGCAACAAAGAAAAAAAGCATGACGCTTCTGGTACTGCTCTGACTGTGTCCACAATAACCAAATTTAGGCAATGTGCATTGCAGTGCACATAAAAGGCATGCTTGGCCAGGGACTGTATCCGTGCAGACACACCACTGTGCTTACCACTCATTACAGAAGCCCCATCGTAGCCCTGCCCCACCAGCTGTTCTCTGTACTCTAAACCATACTTTTGCAGGCTATTAACAATTTTTTCAGTTAGCCCAGCGGCATCAAGTTTGTCTGCATGCTCAAAATGCATGAAGCTTTCATGCACTGTACCTCTGTAGTAGTACCTCAGAACTAATGAAATCTGTTCCGCTTTTTTTAAGTCTTTTGTTTCATCAGCTAGAATACTGAAGACCCCACTTTCTTTTACCTCATCAATAATGTCCTTTCTCACCATGCTTGCTAAAACCTCTAAAATCTCATTCTAAATATGGTTGCTGGTGTACTTGGCATTGCTATGTTCCATTTTCTGTTTTATTAAGGGGTCATGTTTGGCTATGAGCTCCAAAATGGCCAAAAAGTTGCCCTTGTTTCCTGAGTCTTCTGATTCCCGATGGCCACGCTGTGCTATGTTCTGAGTGGCTGTGCATAGCAAAACATCAGCAACTGTTTTGATATACTTCCTGTTTTCCTCTACCTTTTTTTGGTACTGTTTGTCCATTGCCTGGAGCAAAGATGCATTATTGTCAACACCCCTCTGATACTCCTTCCATGCCATCATGGCATTAACATGGTGCTCTGCTTTGGCATGTAAGCGGAAACCTCCATCTTTAAACGTGGCCTTTTTCCAGTTTGAAAAGCCAGTAGCGGAGTTAAATGTTGTCTCCGGAACAGAGGGCAGCGAAAAATGTCTGCAGGCGAAACAAAAAGTGCTATCCTTGCACTGGGAATATTCGAGCCAGGTGTAGTCTTTATACCAGGAAGCATTGAAAGCTCTTGTCCTACCCTGTCCTTGCTGAGTACGGGGAAAGTTCTTCAGGATAGGTTGCGCAGGGCCAGCAGCTCTGGTTTGAGAAATGTCTGAAAATATCAAAAATAAATACAAAATGAGTCTGGAAAGTACTACTCATGATCCAAACAGACATTTAAAGGCAAAAATATGATTTTGTTCTTGTTCCCACAGCCAATGTCTGACAAATATGAAAACATGTGGATTCTGGAATTTTTTTATTAAGTACATTTTTAAAAGATATTTAATATTTTCTATAACTTTTTAAAGTTGAGTTGGATCATTATGCAATGACAACTTCAAAGTAAGATTTAGATTGTCAAGCTTTATCTTTTTAAATACATTAAGAGACAACAGCATTTCAGCAGGCAAGTAATAAAAAAAAGAGTAATTCACATGTTGCTGGTGATAAGTTAATAGAATTTTTAATAAATATACTACCTTCGGGACCTTTCGGTGTCACAAAAGTAGCATGAACTGGGAGGTTCCTGTTGCTGGTGGAGCTGCTGTGACTGCTGGAGCTGCTACAGCTGTCATCCGATTCAGCAGCATCATCAGGATCAGTCCTCTGCCTTTGTGCGTCTGAAAGTATTGATTGACACAGTCAACACTACATCAATTTTATTTTTAATGGCACATACATGATTTAAATTTTTAATCAAGTGTACATGATTATTTGTTGTATAATATATAGCATGAATTACAGATATTTAACAAATATACAGTTCATAGCGCCAGTTTTATACTGTGATTTAAAATTAGGTATTAAAAGGAGGTATCAAATGCATTAATTCACAGAATAACTGTAAAATTGTGCAGAACACATCACACATTTTAAAGCTTTTCCCTAGTACTGGCTGTATTTTCACCTGGAGGTCCATGAGTGCTGGTCTGGCTCTGGCCCTGGGAATTTTGACCCTGTTCTGCCTGGCTGCATTCAGCTTGACTCTCATCCTGGTCACCTGCACTTTCCCTGCTAATTTTCTTCTTGGAGAGGAAATCGAAGATATCTCCCTGCCTCCGTTTCATACTGTAGTAGGCTATACATTGAAAACGTGTTCACAAACACAAGGAAAAGCATGTTATTTGCACTGTACCAACAGTAGCAGCAATGATGATAGGCTACTCTGTTGTTGACTATTAATTCATGTCGCAAAACACACGACAGATGCTAACGTTACTGAAACAGTGGAGAGATGTGTTGACGTTTTTTCAGGTGGAGAGCTAACTAAAGTAAAACACACCTATCGTCGTGTTGTTTAAGAGCAGTTTTTAATGCAAATTTAACAGAAGTTGGCAAAACATTTTTGTGACCGACAGTTTTAAAGAACCTGTAGTGTTCTGTTCTTACCTTAACTCGTTGCACCCGGTAAGTTACCGAAGCATCATGTTGCAAGAAAGTCCGACTGTTGAAGTTAAACGAGTTCATTACCGCAGAGCCACGGAGCTACTTCCTTTGTATTTTTTCGAAAATGAAAGCCTTCATGAGTCCTTAACACGGTCGTCACTTTAGGTTTCACATCTACTTCCGTTTTAACGTGCGCCGTGTGTGTAGCGAACTTTACACAATGATTGACATTACCAACGAGCCAATGACCATTGGGGGGGCACGCGGGGTGGCCAATCAGATTGCAGGGGTGGCACGTGCCCCCCCGTGCCACCATGGAAGACCCGCCTCTGCTCTGAAAACCTCTGACCTGTTGACTCCGTACCTGGCCCCGCCCATTCTGACGTTTTTGTGATGTACTTTCCTGAAATATGATCCGTCGTCAAGAGGTTTTATTAACACAAGTGTTTTATTTTGAAAAGTAACCGGATGTTTTATTGTTGAGTATGTACCGAACTTCCTGTTTCGCTATATTTGCTCTGTGCTGAATTGCTGCGCCGTGGTCCGGCATCCGCCAGAAATAGAAGTCCTCCGTATTTGTTGCGGAGAGCAGCGGACTGCCGGAGCTGAGCGGACACGCAGCAGCGGACCTGGTGGGGATTGACCCATAGACTAAAGTGAAACGTATCTGCTCCGCTGGCATGGCGGAGACGCAACGCAGCGGAGACGTATGCAGTGGAAATTGGGGGTCAGGGCCGCTGCATAAAGGCCGACGTGTGCGGAACGCCTTGCGAATTTTAGCGGTGCTGCATTCTAAAACGTCATCGGACACCTTGCATGTTTTAGGGGCGCTACGTGGTAAAACCCCACTGGATCCCTCAGCTGGTTTAGGGGAGCTATGTTCTAAAACCCCACTGGATCCCTCAGGTGATTTAGGGGAGCTATGTTCTAAAACCCCACTGGATCCCTCAGGTGGTTTAGGGGAGCTATGTTCTAAAACCCCACTGGAGGACTGAGGTTGGTTAGAGGTACTCAACCTCCGCAGCTTGATCTTGGTGGGATGAGCTGTCGGCATGCGGGTCCACTGGTCCTCCTTCATCTGGACCGTGGGGGAGCAACTAGAGGAGGAGGAAAAAGAAGAGTTTGAAGTTGAGGGAGAGGAGGAGCTGGAAGAAGATTGAGGGGTGACGGGGTGTGAGCCAACACTGATCCTCTGGAGGATGAGCCAAGGGCGGCCGGGACGGCTGGGGTCGGGAACGAAGACGCTGGTCCACAGGAAGCGCTGGTCCATCTGGGGGTAAAAACAAACAGGACACTCAAACCACTGATCCTCAACATATTCACACACCAGACACTGTTAACGACGTCCATCACGTCACAGGATGCATTCAGAGGGTCAGGAGTAGGGCTGCAAAAAAAATCGTTAAAAAATCCGAATTCTGAAGCATTTTATATCTCGAGCTGCATCACAAAGCGCCACATATTTGAAGCGCCCCCAAACGCAGCACTGCCGCTGCCTCCTCCCTCAACCTATGGTAAAGCGTCTTTACAACACGTGATTCAGTGGAGGAAGCCGCCTGCAGTTGAGTGTTTGAAAAGAGTGAAGGTACGTGTCCTGTCCACAGGCAGCGGTGTTTCCCCGCGTCCCATTCATTGCGCCGGGCTCGACTCGCCGCCTCGGGAACGCTCGCGAAAATCTTCTAAACTGAATGTTGTCAATCCAAAATAAAGACAGATTCAGCAACTGCATAGCTTATTTCTCGCTTAAAATGTTTTCAGAAACACCTTTCAGTGAACTATTTTCGTAAAATAAGAGAAAGTTTCCAAACGAGCCGCCATGTTGGTCTGCGTGAACTCCGCAGCAGACAGGACAGCTGTGAAAGCGATCCTCCAATCAGGTGCAGCCATGAAGTGTGCGCGTGATTGTATGAAGGAGAGCCCCTGTCAATCATCCTCTTGTGGCAGCCCACCAAGCGTGCAATACTGGGAAGCGGCGCGTCCACTCGCGTTTAAAATCGCCTCTGTGGACACGTATTAGGTAAAAATGACTTATCTTCCAATGATAGAACTACTACTATGCCTCTGCCAGGGCAACAAACGTTTTTTTGTTTTGTCAAAGTTAATCAGTGCAATAAACATTTTGTGGAAAAAAATCGTGCAAGAGAATCGTGATCTCAATTCTAAGCAAAAAAATCGCGATTCACATTTTTCCAGAATCGTGCAGCCCTAGTCAGGAGACTGGACTTCTAGTGGAACAGACTAGAGAGCACTCTACTGCAGCTCCAGCTAAGGGAGCGGAGGCTGGAAGAAGCATCCCGGCTGCAAGATGTCTCTTTTCATGTTTGACCAAGTACCAATCTGAAAATGAATTCCTTCCATCCATCCATCCATCCATCCATCCATCGTCTACCGCTTGTCCTGTATTCAGGGTCGCAGGGGGGCTGGAGTCAATCCCAGCTGTCATTGGGTGAAGGCAGGGTTCAGTTCACCCTGGACAGGTCGCCGGTAGAGAACAGATCAGATTCACAACATTATACATGTATTAACAGGAGGGACCTATCCATCCCTCTTTATTAGTGATTTAACTGATGAGTTTCTAAGTGATTTCTTTTCTCAAACATGTCATTTATTCAATAATAGTAATAATAATAACTTTATTTGTATAGCATCTTTAAAAACAGCAGTTAACAAAGTGCTTTGACACAGTACACACAAATACAGTAAAAGCAAAACAACAACAAATGTACAGAGGAAATTATTATTAGCTTGTAAATTATTGTGAGGTGCTTGCAAAGAGAGAAAAATAATGGGATTAAAAGATGAAAAGATAAAAAGACGGCATCACAGGAAGGCAAGTCTATAAAAATGAGTTTTAAGAAGAGATTTAAAAGATGACACTGATTCAGCAAGCCTTATCTCCGCGGGCAGGTCGTTCCAAAGCCGAGGCGCTCTGATAGAGAAGGCACGGTCACCTCTGGTTTTGAGCCTCGGCCTTGAAACAGTTAAGAGAGACCAGCCCGCGGATCTAAGGCTGCGAACAGGCTCGTATGGGGTCAGCATGTCTGAGATGTATTCTGGGGCTAGACCTTGACGAGCCTTAAAAGTGATCAGTAAAATCTTAAAATCAATTCTAAAACGTACTGGGAGCCAGTGGAGTGAGGCTAAAATCGGAGTGATGTGATGCCGTCTGTTAAAACCAGTGAGAAGCCTGGCTGCTGAGTTTTGAACCAGCTGGAGGCGGGAGAGTGATTTGTTGTTGATGCCAGTTAGGAGGGAGTTACAGTAATCTAAACGGGAGAATATGAGGGCGTGGACTACTTTTTCTAAATCAGACTGTGATAGAATATTTTTGATTTTGGAGATGGTTCTGATGTGGAGGAAGCAGGACTGAACAACTTTGTTGATGTGACTCGGATGAAGGTGAAGTCTGAGTCGAAGAGGATACCTAGGTTTCTGGCAGTGGGCTTGATGTTGCTGGTTAACGGACCAAGGCTAATGGGACTGGAGATGGAGTTTGGCGGGTTAAACAGTATTATTTCTGATTTGGAGTTGTTGAGTTGGACAGTATCTCTATCAATGATTATAGAGATACTGTATGTTTTAGACAGACTTCCAGTTGGACTTCCTTTTTGCAGAGTTAGATGAGAAGATGGACGGCACTCACATCTGTACAGTAAATATGAAGCTGTAGCCAGCAGCTGGTTAGCTTAGCTAAACATAAATCCTCAAATATTCACACGTTATATCTCGGTTGTTTAATCCAGACAAAAACGGATTCTAACGCATTTGTGAACTTCCCTGACTTTTCAGATCGGATCAGTTAAGTTGGTACTCTGAGTACGTTGCTGGCCAACAATCCTTTTCCAGGTCCCAACTCTACCTGCTGAAGCTGTTTGGGTCGACCTGCTCCAATCCACTCACTGACGATCCACACGGTGAGCAGCTGCACGGATAGGGAAGGGCAGCTGGTAGGGTTTGGTGCATTTCATATTTTCAACCGCTCACCTCCAGGCATCTATGACCACACTGTAGCTCCTCCCAGTCACAGAGGAGCTCCTGGTCAAAAGCCTGGAGAATAGTCTCCCCAAGAAGAAGAAATCCCTCTTCAAGAGGTTCAGACACAGCATCGGTCTGAGTAAGAAGCGTTGAACCGGTGCTGTGTCCCCCAGAGGGGAGAAACAAAAAAAAAATGGATGTCATAGGAGATCATAGAAGA
The DNA here is from genome assembly GCF_963514095.1 of Eutrigla gurnardus. Taxonomy (NCBI): domain Eukaryota; kingdom Metazoa; phylum Chordata; class Actinopteri; order Perciformes; family Triglidae; genus Eutrigla; species Eutrigla gurnardus. The sequence continues at coordinate 12,708,939 of NC_139915.1, forward strand.
ACCTTACAGATTCATTATAAAGTTGAGTGTTCAAATAGAACAATGACAAAAGAGGCAGCGGTAAGTCACACGACACAAACATAAACATACAGATATGAAGTGCCATTATAGCCTTTTTGTTCGTCAAATTATGAAGTAGGAAAACAACAAAATGTTGTTAAATTTATAGTTATGAATTTTGCTAAAATCATCAAATGTATTGTAAAAAAGATTTTCCCTCTGAATAAACCAAACCCCATTTTACCATAATATTGCTGAGTCTCTAAAGATATGATCATTGACAAATCTGCAAAGGTCTTGGCATCATTTTTTGAGAAAAAAAATGAATATTCATCACGGAAGCAGCAACTTGTGTTTTTGTCTTTTTTAAATTTCTGATACATCGAATACTCAACAATAAGCAAACAATAGAGCATGCACTTAAAGCTCTCTGGCCAAAAACTGCCAATCCTATCAGTTCGATATGAGACCTGAGCAGTGAAGACCCCTCGATGAACACTCATTTTTAAATTTGTGTGTATAGTGTCAAGAATGTGAGCTTGACCACATGTTAGAGAGCTGGTAGGGTTTGGTGCATTTCAGATTTTCAGCCTCTCACCTCCAGGCATCTCTGACCAAAATATTTATGTGTTGGACTCTTTAGTTACATGTCTGCGACCGGCACAAGTTTTGCTACTTTTTCACCCAAAACTGATATCTGTGGAGACACAATTTTGGCATTGGGAGCGAGTTGGAAATATTATATTATATCGACACTAGCTGAAGATTCCATGCCATTCACACCCATTATATCATCTGAAACTTCACCAAACTCAAACTGGGATATCGGGAAAACCGTACGCACCATCGACATGAATGTTTGACCTAATAAAGTCCACAGTCTTGTGAACGTTTTAAACTTTTAATCACATTTGGAAGTTAAAGTATGGCGAACTTGTGTGGCCCTGAAGTCAATGAAAAATCAATGTAAACATTTTTAAGACCAGCGGTTACCATGGAAACCTGAAAGTTCTTTTTTTGTTTTTCTTTTTTTTCTACAGGATGTGCTTTGATGTCTTTGATGTCTCGAGTCTATAAATGTAAGTGGCGAACAGGGAGATATTGGAGTTTGGAGAGACGAGACCTTCTGAGAGATAGTGAATTTTCAACTTTGAACAACTTTGTGAGAAGAACGAAATTTCAACTACGTTCAAACAGATAGAGACAGAACTTTTTCATCTGGAGCAGGCTGATCTCCACCAGTCTGCTCTTCTCGTCCATCTGTTCCTTGGCGAAAGGCAGTTTACATTTTACCATCCTTGTAAACCATCACCCCAGCAGCCAAGATGCAGCAGGGAAACAGCAGGAGGCCTCGTTTCCAACTGAGCCCTGAGGAGACCATCAACCAGCTGTGCTTACAGCTGCATGAGCAGCAGAAAATCAACGCTGAAGACCACAGCATTAGGATGGAGCTCACTAAGCAACTTAAACGGCAAAAGACCCTGAAGGAAATGCACATCAACCGGGAGAAGGCCATCCGTGACGAACTGGAGAGGCTCAAGAGGGCAAGTGATCTGTTTTTTTTTATAAGGGCTATATAAATAACCTATTTTATTGTTATTATGATTATTATTAATATTATCAACCACATGACATATGTTTGTTAACAGACTGAACTTTTATTGCACAACATGAGACTAACGGCCCACGATCGAGCATTAAATATTCGACTCAAATAGGAAATTTGCACATCACCTTAACGTGGTGCAGAGGTTTGTGTGTCCCTATGACCCTGAGGGCTGTTGTCTGGAGCTTTGTGCTCCTGGTATGGTTTCCTATGGCAAATTGGTCTCAGGTGAGGGGCCAGACTAAGAATGGTTCAAAAGACCCCATGAAATAAAATGGAAACCATAGGAACTGTCAACTGACAACTGTTGCTATGGTTACCATTGGTGAGGGCGCCCCAAACAAACAGCCAATCATAACTTCCCTTGACCCAGCAACAGCGACCTTATTGGTTAAGAAACTAGTGAACAAACCAGGCAATACGTGTGAGACAGAACCTGAAAATGGGCTCGTTCAAGATGAAGGCGGAGCCTAAAAGCTGCGTTCCCCATGGACAGTTTCCATCGGCCTTCGAAGATTTGACAGGAAGTCATAGAAAAAGTTACATCCTGTTAGACGCAATCTGTAGGCTATCTGTAGTTTGCAACTACATTCGCATTTAATTATATTTGTTCATAAATATCTGTAGAAATCAGAATCAGAATAATTTAGAAACCCCTCTGGAAAATGGACAGCTGGATAAAGATATAAAGTATAAAATAATGCCAATAGTAACGTATAATGCATGTATATAAAACACTATACACTATAGTAGTGTATCTGCTGTCGAAGTATACTGTATTAAATGTGTATCTGGGTTTTTTTGATATGGGCTATATCAATAACCTATTTTATTATAGTTATTATGATTATTATTAATATTATCAACCACATGAGATATGTTTGTTAACAGACTGAACTTTTATTGCACAACATGAGACTAACAGCCCACGATCTAGCGTTAAATATTCGACTCACACAGGAAATTAGCATTTTCTACTTAACGTGCTGTTTGTTGTCATAAGACCCAATCAGCTCTTAGATGAGGCGAGAGGCAGGCGTTTCCCATCATGCCCCGGGGCTTGCAGTCGGTTGAGAACAACAGCGGCGCCTGGCTCTATATATATATATATATATATATATATATATATATATATATATATATATATATATATATATATATACATATTGGCATTATTTTATACTTTATATTTTTATACTTATAAAGCAACTGCAAGTGTACATTTTCCCGAGGTTTTACTAAAGTATTCTGAGTTCCACAGATATTTCTGAACAAATATAAATGAATGCGAATGCGGTTGCAAACTACAGATAGCCTACAGATCGCGTTGTGTGTTTGCGTTTCAGCAGAGGCATGTGATCCTGTTAGACGCGATCTGTAGGCTATCTGTAGTTTACGACTACATTCACATTTAATTATATTTGTTCATAAATATCTGTAGAAATCAATATCAGAATAATTTAGAAACCCCTCTGGAAAATATACAGCTGGATAAAAATATAAAGTATAAAATAATGCCAATAGTAATGTATACATATAATGCATGTATATAAAACACTATACACTATAGTAGTGTATCTGCTGTCGAAGTATACTGTATTAAATGTGTATCTGGGTTTTTTTGATAAGGGCTATATCAATAACCTCTTTTATTGTCGTTATTATGATTATTATTAATATTATCAACCACATGAGATATGTTTGTTAACAGACTGAACTTTTATTGCACAACATGAGACTAACAGCCCACGATCTAGCGTTAAATATTCGACTCACACAGGAAATTTGCATTTTCTACTTAACGTGCTGTTTGTTGTCATAAGACCCAATCAGCTCTTAGATGAGGCGAGAGGCAGGCGTTTCCCATCATGCCCCGGGGCTTGCAGTCGGTTGAGCGCAATGGCGGCGCCTGGCTCTATATATATATATATATATATATATATATATATATATATACATATATATATATATATATATATATACACATATTGGCATTATTTTATACTTTATATTTTTATACTTATAAAGCAACTGCAAGTGTACATTTTCCCGAGGTTTTACTAAAGTATTCTGAGTTCCACAGATATTTCTGAACAAATATAAATAAATGCGAATGCGGTTGCAAACTACAGATAGCCTACAGATCGCGTTGTGTGTTTGCGTTTCAGCAGAGGCATGTGCTGCTGATCAATCCTGGAGGGAAGTGGTTCGACCTGGAATAGCCGAACGCTCGTCGACCCCGCAGGATCCCTCACTGGTGTCCCAGTACAAGACGCTCGCCCAGTAGCTGTTTGAGGCCGACGTGGCCTAATTTTATATCTACTCGCTTTCTAAAACACACACACTAAACAATTTGGTTATGAGGACCCTAATTGAGAAATTATTTTCCCAAACCCCTGACCTTAACCTAAACTTAACTGAGGTGAAACGCTACAGCTTGCTTCCATAACATGTCTTCTTTCAGACTTGTGGAGGGAAAACATTTTATTTTACTACTTTGTTTATTTTTAGGTCTGTAGATTTATCCTAAATTCACCAAAAAAAAGGGCGGCACAGTGAATTGTACTGTGTCGCGTGGGTTTTTCGCCGGCAGCTCCGGGTTACCCCACTATAACAAACCAATTTGGCCCCAAATTATATATTAATATATTCTCCCCATCCACGTGGGTTTTTCACCGGGTGCTCCGGTTTCCCACAACTAAAAACAAAAAACCTCTCCGGGAACCATCACCTTAACGTGGTGGAGAGGTTTGTGTGTCCCTATGACCCTGAGGGCTGTTGTCTGGAACTTTGTGCTCCTGGTATGGTTTCCTATGGCAAATTGGTCTCAGGCGAGGGGCCAGACTAAGAATGGTTCAAAAGACCCCATGAAATACAATGGAAACCATAGCAACTGTCAACTGACAACTGTTGCTATGGTTACCATTGGTGAGGGCGCCCCAAACAAACAGCAAAACATAACTTCCTTTATATTTCTGAACAAATATAAATAAATGCGAATGCGGTTGCAAACTACAGATAGCCTACAGATCGCGTTGTGTGTTTGCGTTTCAGCAGAGGCATGTGATCCTGTTAGACGCGATCTGTAGGCTATCTGTAGTTTACGACTACATTCGCATTTAATTATATTTGTTCATAAATATCTGTAGAAATCAGAATCAGAATAATTTAGAAACCCCTCTGGAAAATGTACAGCTGGATAAAAATATAAAGTATAAAATAATACCAATAGTAATGTATACATATAATGCATGTATATAAAACACTATACACTATAGTAGTGTATCTGCTGTTGAAGTATACTGTATTAAATGTGTATCTGGGTTTTTTTGATAAGGGCTATATCAATAACCTCTTTTATTGTCGTTATTATGATTATTATTAATATTATCAACCACATGAGATATGTTTGTTAACAGACTGAACTTTTATTGCACAACATGAGACTAACAGCCCACGATCTAGCGTTAAATATTCGACTCACACAGGAAATTTGCATTTTCTACTTAACGTGCTGTTTGTTGTCATAAGACCCAATCAGCTCTTAGATGAGGCGAGAGGCAGGCGTTTCCCATCATGCCCCGGGGCTTGCAGTCGGTTGAGCGCAACGGCGGCGCCTGGCTCTCTCTCTCTCTCTCTCTCTCTATATATATATATATATATATATATATATACATATTGGCATTATTTTATACTTTATGTTTATAAAGCAACTGCAAGTGTACATTTTCCAGAGGTTTTTCTAAAGTATTCTGAGTTCCACAGATATTTCTGAACAAATATAAATAAATGCAAATGCGGTTGCAAACTACAGGTAGCCTACAGATCGCGTTGTGTGTTTGCGTTTCAGCAGAGGCATGTGCTGCTGATCAATCCTGGAGGGAAGTGGTTCGACCTGGAATAGCCGAATGCTCGTCGACCCCGCAGGATCCCTCACTGGTGTCCCAGTACAAGACGCTCGCCCAGTAGCTGTTTGAGGCCGACGTGGCCTAAATGTATATCTACTCGCTTTCTAAAACACACACACTAAACAATTTGGTTATGAGGACCCTAATTGAGAAATGATTTTCCCAAACCCCTGACCTTAACCTAAACTTAACTGATGTGAAACGCTACAGCTTGCTTCCATAACATGTCTTCTTTCAGACTTGTGGAGGGAAAACATTTTATTTTACTACTTTGTTTATTTTTAGGTCTGTAGATTTATCCTAAATTCACCAAAAAAAAGGGCGGCACAGTGAATTGTACTGTGTCGCGTGGGTTTTTCGCCGGCAGCTCCGGGTTACCCCACTATAACAAACCAATTTGGCCCCAAATTATATATTAATATATTCTCCCCATCCACGTGGGTTTTTCACCGGGTGCTCCGGTTTCCCACAACTAAAAACAAAAAACCTCTCCGGGAACCATCACCTTAACGTGGTGGAGAGGTTTGTGTGTCCCTATGACCCTGAGGGCTGTTGTCTGGAACTTTGTGCTCCTGGTATGGTTTCCTATGGCAAATTGGTCTCAGGCGAGGGGCCAGACTAAGAATGGTTCAAAAGACCCCATGAAATACAATGGAAACCATAGCAACTGTCAACTGACAACTGTTGCTATGGTTACCATTGGTGAGGGCGCCCCAAACAAACAGCAAAACATAACTTCCTTTATATTTCTGAACAAATATAAATAAATGCGAATGCGGTTGCAAACTACAGATAGCCTACAGATCGCGTTGTGTGTTTGCGTTTCAGCAGAGGCATGTGATCCTGTTAGACGCGATCTGTAGGCTATCTGTAGTTTACGACTACATTCGCATTTAATTATATTTGTTCATAAATATCTGTAGAAATCAGAATCAGAATAATTTAGAAACCCCTCTGGAAAATGTACAGCTGGATAAAAATATAAAGTATAAAATAATACCAATAGTAATGTATACATATAATGCATGTATATAAAACACTATACACTATAGTAGTGTATCTGCTGTTGAAGTATACTGTATTAAATGTGTATCTGGGTTTTTTTGATAAGGGCTATATCAATAACCTCTTTTATTGTCGTTATTATGATTATTATTAATATTATCAACCACATGAGATATGTTTGTTAACAGACTGAACTTTTATTGCACAACATGAGACTAACAGCCCACGATCTAGCGTTAAATATTCGACTCACACAGGAAATTTGCATTTTCTACTTAACGTGCTGTTTGTTGTCATAAGACCCAATCAGCTCTTAGATGAGGCGAGAGGCAGGCGTTTCCCATCATGCCCCGGGGCTTGCAGTCGGTTGAGCGCAACGGCGGCGCCTGGCTCTCTCTCTCTCTCTCTCTCTCTATATATATATATATATATATATATATATACATATTGGCATTATTTTATACTTTATGTTTATAAAGCAACTGCAAGTGTACATTTTCCAGAGGTTTTTCTAAAGTATTCTGAGTTCCACAGATATTTCTGAACAAATATAAATAAATGCAAATGCGGTTGCAAACTACAGGTAGCCTACAGATCGCGTTGTGTGTTTGCGTTTCAGCAGAGGCATGTGCTGCTGATCAATCCTGGAGGGAAGTGGTTCGACCTGGAATAGCCGAATGCTCGTCGACCCCGCAGGATCCCTCACTGGTGTCCCAGTACAAGACGCTCGCCCAGTAGCTGTTTGAGGCCGACGTGGCCTAAATGTATATCTACTCGCTTTCTAAAACACACACACTAAACAATTTGGTTATGAGGACCCTAATTGAGAAATGATTTTCCCAAACCCCTGACCTTAACCTAAACTTAACTGATGTGAAACGCTACAGCTTGCTTCCATAACATGTCTTCTTTCAGACTTGTGGAGGGAAAACATTTTATTTTACTACTTTGTTTATTTTTAGGTCTGTAGATTTATCCTAAATTCACCAAAAAAAAGGGCGGCACAGTGAATTGTACTGTGTCGCGTGGGTTTTTCGCCGGCAGCTCCGGGTTACCCCACTATAACAAACCAATTTGGCCCCAAATTATATATTAATATATTCTCCCCATCCACGTGGGTTTTTCACCGGGTGCTCCGGTTTCCCACAACTAAAAACAAAAAACCTCTCCGGGAACCATCACCTTAACGTGGTGGAGAGGTTTGTGTGTCCCTATGACCCTGAGGGCTGTTGTCTGGAACTTTGTGCTCCTGGTATGGTTTCCTATGGCAAATTGGTCTCAGGCGAGGGGCCAGACTAAGAATGGTTCAAAAGACCCCATGAAATACAATGGAAACCATAGCAACTGTCAACTGACAACTGTTGCTATGGTTACCATTGGTGAGGGCGCCCCAAACAAACAGCAAAACATAACTTCCTTTATATTTCTGAACAAATATAAATAAATGCGAATGCGGTTGCAAACTACAGATAGCCTACAGATCGCGTTGTGTGTTTGCGTTTCAGCAGAGGCATGTGATCCTGTTAGACGCGATCTGTAGGCTATCTGTAGTTTACGACTACATTCGCATTTAATTATATTTGTTCATAAATATCTGTAGAAATCAGAATCAGAATAATTTAGAAACCCCTCTGGAAAATGTACAGCTGGATAAAAATATAAAGTATAAAATAATACCAATAGTAATGTATACATATAATGCATGTATATAAAACACTATACACTATAGTAGTGTATCTGCTGTTGAAGTATACTGTATTAAATGTGTATCTGGGTTTTTTTGATAAGGGCTATATCAATAACCTCTTTTATTGTCGTTATTATGATTATTATTAATATTATCAACCACATGAGATATGTTTGTTAACAGACTGAACTTTTATTGCACAACATGAGACTAACAGCCCACGATCTAGCGTTAAATATTCGACTCACACAGGAAATTTGCATTTTCTACTTAACGTGCTGTTTGTTGTCATAAGACCCAATCAGCTCTTAGATGAGGCGAGAGGCAGGCGTTTCCCATCATGCCCCGGGGCTTGCAGTCGGTTGAGCGCAACGGCAGCGCCTGGCTCTCTCTCTCTCTCTCTCTCTCTCTCTATATATATATATATATATATATATATACATATTGGCATTATTTTATACTTTATGTTTATAAAGCAACTGCAAGTGTACATTTTCCAGAGGTTTTTCTAAAGTATTCTGAGTTCCACAGATATTTCTGAACAAATATAAATAAATGCAAATGCGGTTGCAAACTACAGGTAGCCTACAGATCGCGTTGTGTGTTTGCGTTTCAGCAGAGGCATGTGCTGCTGATCAATCCTGGAGGGAAGTGGTTCGACCTGGAATAGCCGAATGCTCGTCGACCCCGCAGGATCCCTCACTGGTGTCCCAGTACAAGACGCTCGCCCAGTAGCTGTTTGAGGCCGACGTGGCCTAAATGTATATCTACTCGCTTTCTAAAACACACACACTAAACAATTTGGTTATGAGGACCCTAATTGAGAAATGATTTTCCCAAACCCCTGACCTTAACCTAAACTTAACTGATGTGAAACGCTACAGCTTGCTTCCATAACATGTCTTCTTTCAGACTTGTGGAGGGAAAACATTTTATTTTACTACTTTGTTTATTTTTCGGTCTGTAGATTTATCCTAAATTCACCAAAAAAAAGGGCGGCACAGTGAATTGTACTGTGTCGCGTGGGTTTTTTGCCGGCAGCTCCGGGTTACCCCACTATAACAAACCAATTTGGCCCCAAATTATATATTAATATATTCTCCCCATCCACGTGGGTTTTTCACCGGGTGCTCCGGTTTCCCACAACTAAAAACAAAAAACCTCTCCGGGAACCATCACCTTAACGTGGTGGAGAGGTTTGTGTGTCCCTATGACCCTGAGGGCTGTTGTCTGGAACTTTGTGCTCCTGGTATGGTTTCCTATGGCAAATTGGTCTCAGGCGAGGGGCCAGACTAAGAATGGTTCAAAAGACCCCATGAAATACAATGGAAACCATAGCAACTGTCAACTGACAACTGTTGCTATGGTTACCATTGGTGAGGGCGCCCCAAACAAACAGCAAAACATAACTTCCTTTATATTTCTGAACAAATATAAATAAATGCGAATGCGGTTGCAAACTACAGATAGCCTACAGATCGCGTTGTGTGTTTGCGTTTCAGCAGAGGCATGTGATCCTGTTAGACGCGATCTGTAGGCTATCTGTAGTTTACGACTACATTCGCATTTAATTATATTTGTTCATAAATATCTGTAGAAATCAGAATCAGAATAATTTAGAAACCCCTCTGGAAAATGTACAGCTGGATAAAAATATAAAGTATAAAATAATACCAATAGTAATGTATACATATAATGCATGTATATAAAACACTATACACTATAGTAGTGTATCTGCTGTTGAAGTATACTGTATTAAATGTGTATCTGGGTTTTTTTGATAAGGGCTATATCAATAACCTCTTTTATTGTCGTTATTATGATTATTATTAATATTATCAACCACATGAGATATGTTTGTTAACAGACTGAACTTTTATTGCACAACATGAGACTAACAGCCCACGATCTAGCGTTAAATATTCGACTCACACAGGAAATTTGCATTTTCTACTTAACGTGCTGTTTGTTGTCATAAGACCCAATCAGCTCTTAGATGAGGCGAGAGGCAGGCGTTTCCCATCATGCCCCGGGGCTTGCAGTCGGTTGAGCGCAACGGCAGCGCCTGGCTCTCTCTCTCTCTCTCTCTCTCTCTCTATATATATATATATATATATATATATACATATTGGCATTATTTTATACTTTATGTTTATAAAGCAACTGCAAGTGTACATTTTCCAGAGGTTTTTCTAAAGTATTCTGAGTTCCACAGATATTTCTGAACAAATATAAATAAATGCAAATGCGGTTGCAAACTACAGGTAGCCTACAGATCGCGTTGTGTGTTTGCGTTTCAGCAGAGGCATGTGCTGCTGATCAATCCTGGAGGGAAGTGGTTCGACCTGGAATAGCCGAATGCTCGTCGACCCCGCAGGATCCCTCACTGGTGTCCCAGTACAAGACGCTCGCCCAGTAGCTGTTTGAGGCCGACGTGGCCTAAATGTATATCTACTCGCTTTCTAAAACACACACACTAAACAATTTGGTTATGAGGACCCTAATTGAGAAATGATTTTCCCAAACCCCTGACCTTAACCTAAACTTAACTGATGTGAAACGCTACAGCTTGCTTCCATAACATGTCTTCTTTCAGACTTGTGGAGGGAAAACATTTTATTTTACTACTTTGTTTATTTTTCGGTCTGTAGATTTATCCTAAATTCACCAAAAAAAAGGGCGGCACAGTGAATTGTACTGTGTCGCGTGGGTTTTTTGCCGGCAGCTCCGGGTTACCCCACTATAACAAACCAATTTGGCCCCAAATTATATATTAATATATTCTCCCCATCCACGTGGGTTTTTCACCGGGTGCTCCGGTTTCCCACAACTAAAAACAAAAAACCTCTCCGGGAACCATCACCTTAACGTGGTGGAGAGGTTTGTGTGTCCCTATGACCCTGAGGGCTGTTGTCTGGAACTTTGTGCTCCTGGTATGGTTTCCTATGGCAAATTGGTCTCAGGCGAGGGGCCAGACTAAGAATGGTTCAAAAGACCCCATGAAATACAATGGAAACCATAGCAACTGTCAACTGACAACTGTTGCTATGGTTACCATTGGTGAGGGCGCCCCAAACAAACAGCAAAACATAACTTCCTTTATATTTCTGAACAAATATAAATAAATGCGAATGCGGTTGCAAACTACAGATAGCCTACAGATCGCGTTGTGTGTTTGCGTTTCAGCAGAGGCATGTGATCCTGTTAGACGCGATCTGTAGGCTATCTGTAGTTTACGACTACATTCGCATTTAATTATATTTGTTCATAAATATCTGTAGAAATCAGAATCAGAATAATTTAGAAACCCCTCTGGAAAATGTACAGCTGGATAAAAATATAAAGTATAAAATAATACCAATAGTAATGTATACATATAATGCATGTATATAAAACACTATACACTATAGTAGTGTATCTGCTGTTGAAGTATACTGTATTAAATGTGTATCTGGGTTTTTTTGATAAGGGCTATATCAATAACCTCTTTTATTGTCGTTATTATGATTATTATTAATATTATCAACCACATGAGATATGTTTGTTAACAGACTGAACTTTTATTGCACAACATGAGACTAACAGCCCACGATCTAGCGTTAAATATTCGACTCACACAGGAAATTTGCATTTTCTACTTAACGTGCTGTTTGTTGTCATAAGACCCAATCAGCTCTTAGATGAGGCGAGAGGCAGGCGTTTCCCATCATGCCCCGGGGCTTGCAGTCGGTTGAGCGCAACGGCAGCGCCTGGCTCTCTCTCTCTCTCTCTCTCTCTCTCTATATATATATATATATATATATATATATACATATTGGCATTATTTTATACTTTATGTTTATAAAGCAACTGCAAGTGTACATTTTCCAGAGGTTTTTCTAAAGTATTCTGAGTTCCACAGATATTTCTGAACAAATATAAATAAATGCAAATGCGGTTGCAAACTACAGGTAGCCTACAGATCGCGTTGTGTGTTTGCGTTTCAGCAGAGGCATGTGCTGCTGATCAATCCTGGAGGGAAGTGGTTCGACCTGGAATAGCCGAATGCTCGTCGACCCCGCAGGATCCCTCACTGGTGTCCCAGTACAAGACGCTCGCCCAGTAGCTGTTTGAGGCCGACGTGGCCTAAATGTATATCTACTCGCTTTCTAAAACACACACACTAAACAATTTGGTTATGAGGACCCTAATTGAGAAATGATTTTCCCAAACCCCTGACCTTAACCTAAACTTAACTGATGTGAAACGCTACAGCTTGCTTCCATAACATGTCTTCTTTCAGACTTGTGGAGGGAAAACATTTTATTTTACTACTTTGTTTATTTTTCGGTCTGTAGATTTATCCTAAATTCACCAAAAAAAAGGGCGGCACAGTGAATTGTACTGTGTCGCGTGGGTTTTTTGCCGGCAGCTCCGGGTTACCCCACTATAACAAACCAATTTGGCCCCAAATTATATATTAATATATTCTCCCCATCCACGTGGGTTTTTCACCGGGTGCTCCGGTTTCCCACAACTAAAAACAAAAAACCTCTCCGGGAACCATCACCTTAACGTGGTGGAGAGGTTTGTGTGTCCCTATGACCCTGAGGGCTGTTGTCTGGAACTTTGTGCTCCTGGTATGGTTTCCTATGGCAAATTGGTCTCAGGCGAGGGGCCAGACTAAGAATGGTTCAAAAGACCCCATGAAATACAATGGAAACCATAGCAACTGTCAACTGACAACTGTTGCTATGGTTACCATTGGTGAGGGCGCCCCAAACAAACAGCAAAACATAACTTCCTTTATATTTCTGAACAAATATAAATAAATGCGAATGCGGTTGCAAACTACAGATAGCCTACAGATCGCGTTGTGTGTTTGCGTTTCAGCAGAGGCATGTGATCCTGTTAGACGCGATCTGTAGGCTATCTGTAGTTTACGACTACATTCGCATTTAATTATATTTGTTCATAAATATCTGTAGAAATCAGAATCAGAATAATTTAGAAACCCCTCTGGAAAATGTACAGCTGGATAAAAATATAAAGTATAAAATAATACCAATAGTAATGTATACATATAATGCATGTATATAAAACACTATACACTATAGTAGTGTATCTGCTGTTGAAGTATACTGTATTAAATGTGTATCTGGGTTTTTTTGATAAGGGCTATATCAATAACCTCTTTTATTGTCGTTATTATGATTATTATTAATATTATCAACCACATGAGATATGTTTGTTAACAGACTGAACTTTTATTGCACAACATGAGACTAACAGCCCACGATCTAGCGTTAAATATTCGACTCACACAGGAAATTTGCATTTTCTACTTAACGTGCTGTTTGTTGTCATAAGACCCAATCAGCTCTTAGATGAGGCGAGAGGCAGGCGTTTCCCATCATGCCCCGGGGCTTGCAGTCGGTTGAGCGCAACGGCGGCGCCTGGCTCTCTCTCTCTCTCTCTCTCTCTCTATATATATATATATATATATATATATATATATATACATATTGGCATTATTTTATACTTTATGTTTATAAAGCAACTGCAAGTGTACATTTTCCAGAGGTTTTACTGAAGTATTCTGAGTTCCACAGATATTTCTGAACAAATATAAATAAATGCGAATGCGGTTGCAAACTACAGATAGCCTACAGATCGCGTTGTGTGTTTGCGTTTCAGCAGAGGCATGTGCTGCTGATCAATCCTGGAGGGAAGTGGTTCGACCTGGAATAGCCGAATGCTCGTCGACCCCGCAGGATCCCTCACTGGTGTCCCAGTACAAGACGCTCGCCCAGTAGCTGTTTGAGGCCGACGTGGCCTAAATGTATATCTACTCGCTTTCTAAAACACACACACTAAACAATTTGGTTATGAGGACCCTAATTGAGAAATGATTTTCCCAAACCCCTGACCTTAACCTAAACTTAACTGAGGTGAAACGCTACAGCTTGCTTCCATAACATGTCTTCTTTCAGACTTGTGGAGGGAAAACATTTTATTTTACTACTTTGTTTATTTTTAGGTCTGTAGATTTATCCTAAATTCACCAAAAAAAAGGGCGGCACAGTGAATTGTACTGTGTCGCGTGGGTTTTTCGCCGGCAGCTCCGGGTTACCCCACTATAACAAACCAATTTGGCCCCAAATTATATATTAATATATTCTTCCCATGTACGTGGGTTTTTCACCGGGTGCTCCGGTTTCCCACAACTAAAAACAAAAAACCTCTCCGGGAACCATCACCTTAACGTGGTGGAGAGGTTTGTGTGTCCCTATGACCCTGAGGGCTGTTGTCTGGAACTTTGTGCTCCTGGTATGGTTTCCTATGGCAAATTGGTCTCAGGCGAGGGGCCAGACTAAGAATGGTTCAAAAGACCCCATGAAATACAATGGAAACCATAGCAACTGTCAACTGACAACTGTTGCTATGGTTACCATTGGTGAGGGCGCCCCAAACAAACAGCAAAACATAACTTCCTTTATATTTCTGAACAAATATAAATAAATGCGAATGCGGTTGCAAACTACAGATAGCCTACAGATCGCGTTGTGTGTTTGCGTTTCAGCAGAGGCATGTGATCCTGTTAGACGCGATCTGTAGGCTATCTGTAGTTTACGACTACATTCGCATTTAATTATATTTGTTCATAAATATCTGTAGAAATCAGAATCAGAATAATTTAGAAACCCCTCTGGAAAATGTACAGCTGGATAAAAATATAAAGTATAAAATAATACCAATAGTAATGTATACATATAATGCATGTATATAAAACACTATACACTATAGTAGTGTATCTGCTGTTGAAGTATACTGTATTAAATGTGTATCTGGGTTTTTTTGATAAGGGCTATATCAATAACCTCTTTTATTGTCGTTATTATGATTATTATTAATATTATCAACCACATGAGATATGTCTGTTAACAGACTGAACTTTTATTGCACAACATGAGACTAACAGCCCACGATCTAGCGTTAAATATTCGACTCACACAGGAAATTTGCATTTTCTACTTAACGTGCTGTTTGTTGTCATAAGACCCAATCAGCTCTTAGATGAGGCGAGAGGCAGGCGTTTCCCATCATGCCCCGGGGCTTGCAGTCGGTAGAGCGCAACGGCGGCGCCTGGCTCTATATATATATATATATATATATATATACATATTGCATTATTTTATACTTTATATTTTTATACTTATAAAGCAACTGCAAGTGTACATTTTCCCGAGGTTTTACTAAAGTATTCTGAGTTCCACAGATATTTCTGAACAAATATAAATAAATGCGAATGCGGTTGCAAACTACAGATAGCCTACAGATCGCGTTGTGTGTTTGCGTTTCAGCAGAGGCATGTGCTGCTGATCAATCCTGGAGGGAAGTGGTTCGACCTGGAATAGCCGAACGCTCGTCGACCCCGCAGGATCCCTCACTGGTGTCCCAGTACAAGACGCTCGCCCAGTAGCTGTTTGAGGCCGACGTGGCCTAAATTTATATCTACTCCCTTTCTAAACACACACACTAAACAATTTGGTTATGAGGACCCTAATTGAGAAATTATTTTCCCAAACCCCTGACCTTAACCTAAACTTAACTGAGGTGAAACGCTACAGCTTGCTTCCATAACATGTCTTCTTTCAGACTTGTGGAGGGAAAACATTTTATTTTACTACTTTGTTTATTTTTAGGTCTGTAGATTTATCCTAAATTCACCAAAAAAAAGGGCGGCACAGTGAATTGTACTGTGTCGCGTGGGTTTTTCGCCGGCAGCTCCGGGTTACCCCACTATAACAAACCAATTTGGCCCCAAATTATATATTAATATATTCTTCCCATGTACGTGGGTTTTTCACCGGGTGCTCCGGTTTCCCACAACTAAAAACAAAAAACCTCTCCGGGAACCATCACCTTAACGTGGTGGAGAGGTTTGTGTGTCCCTATGACCCTGAGGGCTGTTGTCTGGAACTTTGTGCTCCTGGTATGGTTTCCTATGGCAAATTGGTCTCAGGTGAGGGGCCAGACTAAGAATGGTTCAAAAGACCCCATGAAATACAATGGAAACCATAGCAACTGTCAACTGACAACTGTTGCTATGGTTACCATTGGTGAGGGCGCCCCAAACAAACAGCCAATCATAACTTCCTTTATATTTCTGAACAAATATAAATAAATGCGAATGCGGTTGCAAACTACAGATAGCCTACAGATCGCGTTGTGTGTTTGCGTTTCAGCAGAGGCATGTGATCCTGTTAGACGCGATCTGTAGGCTATCTGTAGTTTACGACTACATTCGCATTTAATTATATTTGTTCATAAATATCTGTAGAAATCAGAATCAGAATAATTTAGAAACCCCTCTGGAAAATGTACAGCTGGATAAAAATATAAAGTATAAAATAATACCAATAGTAATGTATACATATAATGCATGTATATAAAACACTATACACTATAGTAGTGTATCTGCTGTTGAAGTATACTGTATTAAATGTGTATCTGGGTTTTTTTGACAAGGGCTATATCAATAACCTCTTTTATTGTCGTTATTATGATTATTATTAATATTATCAACCACATGAGATATGTTTGTTAACAGACTGAACTTTTATTGCACAACATGAGACTAACAGCCCACGATCTAGCATTAAATATTCGACTCACACAGGAAATTTGCATTTTCTACTTAACGTGCTGTTTGTTGTCATAAGACCCAATCAGCTCTTAGATGAGGCGAGAGGCAGGCGTTTCCCATCATGCCCCGGGGCTTGCAGTCGGTTGAGCGCAACGGCGGCGCCTGGCTCTCTCTCTCTCTCTATATATATATATACACATATTGGCATTATTTTATACTTTATGTTTATAAAGCAACTGCAAGTGTACATTTTCCCGAGGTTTTACTAAAGTATTCTGAGTTCCACAGATATTTCTGAACAAATATAAATAAATGCGAATGCGGTTGCAAACTACAGATAGCCTACAGATCGCGTTGTGTGTTTGCGTTTCAGCAGAGGCATGTGCTGCTGATCAATTCTGGAGGGAAGTGGTTCGACCTGGAATAGCCGAACGCTCGTCGACCCCGCAGGATCCCTCACTGGTGTCCCAGTACAAGACGCTCGCCCAGTAGCTGTTTGAGGCCGACGTGGCCTAAATTTATATCTACTCGCTTTCTAAAACACACACACTAAACAATTTGGTTATGAGGACACTGATTGAGAAATGATTTTCCCAAACCCCTGACCTTAACCTAAACTTAACTGAGGTGAAACGCTACAGCTTGCTTCCATAACATGTCTTCTTTCAGACTTGTGGAGGGAAAACATTTTATTTTACTACTTTGTTTATTTTTAGGTCTGTAGATTTATCCTAAATTCACCAAAAAAAAGGGCGGCACAGTGAATTGTACTGTGTCGCGTGGGTTTTTCGCCGGCAGCTCCGGGTTCACTATAACAAACCAATTTGGCCCCAAATTATATATTAATATATTCTCCCCATCCACGTGGGTTTTTCACCGGGTGCTCCGGTTTCCCACAACTAAAAACAAAAAACCTCTCCGGGAACCATCACCTTAACGTGGTGGAGAGGTTTGTGTGTCCCTATGACCCTGAGGGCTGTTGTCTGGAACTTTGTGCTCCTGGTATGGTTTCCTATGGCAAATTGGTCTCAGGCGAGGGGCCAGACTAAGAATGGTTCAAAAGACCCCATGAAATACAATGGAAACCATAGCAACTGTCAACTGACAACTGTTGCTATGGTTACCATTGGTGAGGGCGCCCCAAACAAACAGCCAATCATAACTTCCTTTATATTTCTGAACAAATATAAATAAATGCGAATGCGGTTGCAAACTACAGATAGCCTACAGATCGCGTTGTGTGTTTGCGTTTCAGCAGAGGCATGTGATCCTGCTAGACGCGATCTGTAGGCTATCTGTAGTTTACGACTACATTCGTATTTAATTATATTTGTTCATAAATATCTGTAGAAATCAGAATAATTTAGAAACCCCTCTGGAAAATGTACAGCTGGATAAAAATATAAAGTATAAAATAATACCAATAGTAATGTATACATATAATGCATGTATATAAAACACTATACACTATAGTAGTGTATCTGCTGTTGAAGTATACTGTATTAAATGTGTATCTGGGTTTTTTTGATAAGGGCTATATCAATAACCTCTTTTATTGTCGTTATTATGATTATTATTAATATTATCAACCACATGAGATATGTTTGTTAACAGACTGAACTTTTATTGCACAACATGAGACTAACAGCCCACGATCTAGCGTTAAATATTCGACTCACACAGGAAATTTGCATTTTCTACTTAACGTGCTGTTTGTTGTCATAAGACCCAATCAGCTCTTAGATGAGGCGAGAGGCAGGCGTTTCCCATCATGCCCCGGGGGTTGCAGTCGGTTGAGCGCAACAGCGGCGCCTGGCTCTCTCTCTCTCTCTCTATATATATATATATACATATTGGCATTATTTTATACTTTATGTTTATAAAGCAACTGCAAGTGTACATTTTCCCGAGGTTTTACTAAAGTATTCTGAGTTCCACAGATATTTCTGAACAAATATAAATAAATGCGAATGCGGTTGCAAACTACAGATAGCCTACAGATCGCGTTGTGTGTTTGCGTTTCAGCAGAGGCATGTGATCCTGTTAGACGCGATCTGTAGGCTATCTGTAGTTTAGGACTACATTCACATTTAATTATATTTGTTCATAAATATCTGTAGAAATCAGAATCAGATTAATTTAGAAACCCCTCTGGAAAATGTACAGCTGGATAAAAATATAAAGTATAAAATAATACCAATAGTAATGTATACATATAATGCATGTATATAAAACACTATACACTATAGAAGTGTATCTGCTGTTGAAGTATACTGTATTAAATGTGTATCTGGGTTTTTTTGATAAGGGCTATATCAATAACCTCTTTTATTGTCGTTATTATGATTATTATTAATATTATCAACCACATGAGATATGTTTGTTAACAGACTGAACTTTTATTGCACAACATGAGACTAACAGCCCACGATCTAGCGTTAAATATTCGACTCACACAGGAAATTTGCATTTTCTACTTAACGTGCTGTTTGTTGTCATAAGACCCAATCAGCTCTTAGATGAGGCGAGAGGCAGGCGTTTCCCATCATGCCCCGGGGCTTGCAGTCGGTTGAGCGCAACGGCGGCGCCTGGCTCTCTCTCTCTCTCTCTATATATATACACATATTGGCATTATTTTATACTTTATGTTTATAAAGCAACTGCAAGTGTACATTTTCCCGAGGTTTTACTAAAGTATTCTGAGTTCCACAGATATTTCTGAACAAATATAAATAAATGCGAATGCGGTTGCAAACTACAGATAGCCTACAGATCGCGTTGTGTGTTTGCGTTTCAGCAGAGGCATGTGCTGCTGATCAATCCTGGAGGGAAGTGGTTCGACCTGGAATAGCCGAACGCTCGTCGACCCCGCAGGATCCCTCACTGGTGTCCCAGTACAAGACGCTCGCCCAGTAGCTGTTTGAGGCCGACGTGGCCTAAATTTATATCTACTCGCTTTCTAAACACACACACTAAACAATTTGGTTATGAGGACCCTAATTGAGAAATTATTTTCCCAAACCCCTGACCTTAACCTAAACTTAACTGAGGTGAAACGCTACAGCTTGCTTCCATAACATGTCTTCTTTCAGACTTGTGGAGGGAAAACATTTTGTTTTACTACTTTGTTTATTTTTAGGTCTGTAGATTTATCCTAAATTCACCAAAAAAAAGGGCGGCACAGTGAATTGTACTGTGTCGCGTGGGTTTTTCGCCGGCAGCTCCGGGTTACCCCACTATAACAAACCAATTTGGCCCCAAATTATATATTAATATATTCTTCCCATGTACGTGGGTTTTTCACCGGGTGCTCCGGTTTCCCACAACTAAAAACAAAAAACCTCTCCGGGAACCATCACCTTAACGTGGTGGAGAGGTTTGTGTGTCCCTATGACCCTGAGGGCTGTTGTCTGGAACTTTGTGCTCCTGGTATGGTTTCCTATGGCAAATTGGTCTCAGGTGAGGGGCCAGACTAAGAATGGTTCAAAAGACCCCATGAAATACAATGGAAACCATAGCAACTGTCAACTGACAACTGTTGCTATGGTTACCATTGGTGAGGGCGCCCCAAACAAACAGCCAATCATAACTTCCTTTATATTTCTGAACAAATATAAATAAATGCGAATGCGGTTGCAAACTACAGATAGCCTACAGATCGCGTTGTGTGTTTGCGTTTCAGCAGAGGCATGTGATCCTGTTAGACGCGATCTGTAGGCTATCTGTAGTTTACGACTACATTCGTATTTAATTATATTTGTTCATAAATATCTGTAGAAATCAGAATAATTTAGAAACCCCTCTGGAAAATGTACAGCTGGATAAAAATATAAAGTATAAAATAATACCAATAGTAATGTATACATATAATGCATGTATATAAAACACTATACACTATAGTAGTGTATCTGCTGTTGAAGTATACTGTATTAAATGTGTATCTGGGTTTTTTTGATAAGGGCTATATCAATAACCTCTTTTATTGTCGTTATTATGATTATTATTAATATTATCAACCACATGAGATATGTTTGTTAACAGACTGAACTTTTATTGCACAACATGAGACTAACAGCCCACGATCTAGCGTTAAATATTCGACTCACACAGGAAATTTGCATTTTCTACTTAACGTGCTGTTTGTTGTCATAAGACCCAATCAGCTCTTAGATGAGGCGAGAGGCAGGCGTTTCCCATCATGCCCCGGGGCTTGCAGTCGGTTGAGCGCAACGGCGGCGCCTGGCTCTCTCTCTCTCTCTATATATATATACACATATTGGCATTATTTTATACTTTATGTTTATAAAGCAACTGCAAGTGTACATTTTCCCGAGGTTTTACTAAAGTATTCTGAGTTCCACAGATATTTCTGAACAAATATAAATAAATGCGAATGCGGTTGCAAACTACAGATAGCCTACAGATCGCGTTGTGTGTTTGCGTTTCAGCAGAGGCATGTGCTGCTGATCAATCCTGGAGGGAAGTGGTTCGACCTGGAATAGCCGAACGCTCGTCGACCCCGCAGGATCCCTCACTGGTGTCCCAGTACAAGACGCTCGCCCAGTAGCTGTTTGAGGCCGACGTGGCCTAAATTTATATCTACTCGCTTTCTAAACACACACACTAAACAATTTGGTTATGAGGACCCTAATTGAGAAATTATTTTCCCAAACCCCTGACCTTAACCTAAACTTAACTGAGGTGAAACGCTACAGCTTGCTTCCATAACATGTCTTCTTTCAGACTTGTGGAGGGAAAACATTTTGTTTTACTACTTTGTTTATTTTTAGGTCTGTAGATTTATCCTAAATTCACCAAAAAAAAGGGCGGCACAGTGAATTGTACTGTGTCGCGTGGGTTTTTCGCCGGCAGCTCCGGGTTACCCCACTATAACAAACCAATTTGGCCCCAAATTATATATTAATATATTCTTCCCATGTACGTGGGTTTTTCACCGGGTGCTCCGGTTTCCCACAACTAAAAACAAAAAACCTCTCCGGGAACCATCACCTTAACGTGGTGGAGAGGTTTGTGTGTCCCTATGACCCTGAGGGCTGTTGTCTGGAACTTTGTGCTCCTGGTATGGTTTCCTATGGCAAATTGGTCTCAGGTGAGGGGCCAGACTAAGAATGGTTCAAAAGACCCCATGAAATACAATGGAAACCATAGCAACTGTCAACTGACAACTGTTGCTATGGTTACCATTGGTGAGGGCGCCCCAAACAAACAGCCAATCATAACTTCCTTTATATTTCTGAACAAATATAAATAAATGCGAATGCGGTTGCAAACTACAGATAGCCTACAGATCGCGTTGTGTGTTTGCGTTTCAGCAGAGGCATGTGATCCTGTTAGACGCGATCTGTAGGCTATCTGTAGTTTACGACTACATTCGTATTTAATTATATTTGTTCATAAATATCTGTAGAAATCAGAATAATTTAGAAACCCCTCTGGAAAATGTACAGCTGGATAAAAATATAAAGTATAAAATAATACCAATAGTAATGTATACATATAATGCATGTATATAAAACACTATACACTATAGTAGTGTATCTGCTGTTGAAGTATACTGTATTAAATGTGTATCTGGGTTTTTTTGATAAGGGCTATATCAATAACCTCTTTTATTGTCGTTATTATGATTATTATTAATATTATCAACCACATGAGATATGTTTGTTAACAGACTGAACTTTTATTGCACAACATGAGACTAACAGCCCACGATCTAGCGTTAAATATTCGACTCACACAGGAAATTTGCATTTTCTACTTAACGTGCTGTTTGTTGTCATAAGACCCAATCAGCTCTTAGATGAGGCGAGAGGCAGGCGTTTCCCATCATGCCCCGGGGCTTGCAGTCGGTTGAGCGCAACAGCGGCGCCTGGCTCTCTCTCTCTCTCTCTCTATATATATATATATACATATTGGCATTATTTTATACTTTATGTTTATAAAGCAACTGCAAGTGTACATTTTCCCGAGGTTTTACTAAAGTATTCTGAGTTCCACAGATATTTCTGAACAAATATAAATAAATGCGAATGCGGTTGCAAACTAAAGATAGCCTACAGATCGCGTTGTGTGTTTGCGTTTCAGCAGAGGCATGTGATCCTGTTAGACGCGATCTGTAGGCTATCTGTAGTTTACGACTACATTCACATTTAATTATATTTGTTCATAAATATCTGTAGAAATCAGAATAATTTAGAAACCCCTCTGGAAAATGTACAGCTGGATAAAAATATAAAGTATAAAATAATACCAATAGTAATGTATACATATAATGCATGTATATAAAACACTATACACTATAGTAGTGTATCTGCTGTTGAAGTATACTGTATTAAATGTGTATCTGGGTTTTTTTGATAAGGGCTATATCAATAACCTCTTTTATTGTCGTTATTATGATTATTATTAATATTATCAACCACATGAGATATGTTTGTTAACAGACTGAACTTTTATTGCACAACATGAGACTAACAGCCCACGATCTAGCGTTAAATATTCGACTCACACAGGAAATTTGCATTTTCTACTTAACGTGCTGTTTGTTGTCATAAGACCCAATCAGCTCTTAGATGAGGCGAGAGGCAGGCGTTTCCCATCATGCCCCGGGGCTTGCAGTCGGTTGAGCGCAACAGCGGCGCCTGGCTCTCTCTCTCTCTCTCTCTCTCTATATATATACATATTGGCATTATTTTATACTTTATGTTTATAAAGCAACTGCAAGTGTACATTTTCCCGAGGTTTTACTAAAGTATTCTGAGTTCCACAGATATTTCTGAACAAATATAAATAAATGTGAATGCGGTTGCAAACTACAGATAGCCTACAGATCGCGTTGTGTGTTTGCGTTTCAGCAGAGGCATGTGCTGCTGATCAATTCTGGAGGGAAGTGGTTCGACCTGGAATAGCCGAACGCTCGTCGACCCCGCAGGATCCCTCACTGGTGTCCCAGTACAAGACGCTCGCCCAGTAGCTGTTTGAGGCCGACGTGGCCTAAATTTATATCTACTCGCTTTCTAAAACACACACACTAAACAATTTGGTTATGAGGACCCTGATTGAGAAATTATTTTCCCAAACCCCTGACCTTAACCTAAACTTAACTGAGGTGAAACACTACAGCTTGCTTCCATAACATGTCTTCTTTCAGACTTGTGGAGGGAAAACATTTTATTTTACTACTTTGTTTATTTTTAGGTCTGTAGATTTATCCTAAATTCACCAAAAAAAAGGGCGGCACAGTGAATTGTACTGTGTCGCGTGGGTTTTTCGCCGGCAGCTCCGGGTTACCCCACTATAACAAACCAATTTGGCCCCAAATTATATATTAATATATTCTCCCCATCCACGTGGGTTTTTCACCGGGTGCTCCGGTTTCCCACAACTAAAAACAAAAAACCTCTCCGGGAACCATCACCTTAACGTGGTGGAGAGGTTTGTGTGTCCCTATGACCCTGAGGGCTGTTGTCTGGAACTTTGTGCTCCTGGTATGGTTTCCTATGGCAAATTGGTCTCAGGCGAGGGGCCAGACTAAGAATGGTTCAAAAGACCCCATGAAATACAATGGAAACCATAGCAACTGTCAACTGACAACTGTTGCTATGGTTACCATTGGTGAGGGCGCCCCAAACAAACAGCCAATCATAACTTCCTTTATATTTCTGAACAAATATAAATAAATGCGAATGCGGTTGCAAACTACAGATAGCCTACAGATCGCGTTGTGTGTTTGCGTTTCAGCAGAGGCATGTGATCCTGTTAGACGCGATCTGTAGGCTATCTGTAGTTTACGACTACATTCGCATTTAATTATATTTGTTCATAAATATCTGTAGAAATCAGAATCAGAATAATTTAGAAACCCCTCTGGAAAATGTACAGCTGGATAAAAATATAAAGTATAAAATAATACCAATAGTAATGTATACATATAATGCATGTATATAAAACACTATACACTATAGTAGTGTATCTGCTGTTGAAGTATACTGTATTAAATGTGTATCTGGGTTTTTTTGATAAGGGCTATATCAATAACCTCTTTTATTGTCGTTATTATGATTATTATTAATATTATCAACCACATGAGATATGTCTGTTAACAGACTGAACTTTTATTGCACAACATGAGACTAACAGCCCACGATCTAGCGTTAAATATTTTACTCACACAGGAAATTTGCATTTTCTACTTAACGTGCTGTTTGTTGTCATAAGACCCAATCAGCTCTTAGATGAGGCGAGAGGCAGGCGTTTCCCATCATGCCCCGGGGCTTGCAGTCGGTTGAGCGCAACGGCGGCGCCTGGCTCTATATATATATATATATATATATATATATATATATACATATTGCATTATTTTATACTTTATATTTTTATACTTATAAAGCAACTGCAAGTGTACATTTTCCCGAGGTTTTACTAAAGTATTCTGAGTTCCACAGATATTTCTGAACAAATATAAATAAATGCGAATGCGGTTGCAAACTACAGATAGCCTACAGATCGCGTTGTGTGTTTGCGTTTCAGCAGAGGCATGTGCTGCTGATCAATCCTGGAGGGAAGTGGTTCGACCTGGAATAGCCGAACGCTCGTCGACCCCGCAGGATCCCTCACTGGTGTCCCAGTACAAGACGCTCGCCCAGTAGCTGTTTGAGGCCGACGTGGCCTAAATTTATATCTACTCGCTTTCTAAACACACACACTAAACAATTTGGTTATGAGGACCCTAATTGAGAAATTATTTTCCCAAACCCCTGACCTTAACCTAAACTTAACTGAGGTGAAACACTACAGCTTGCTTCCATAACATGTCTTCTTTCAGACTTGTGGAGGGAAAACATTTTATTTTACTACTTTGTTTATTTTTAGGTCTGTAGATTTATCCTAAATTCACCAAAAAAAAGGGCGGCACAGTGAATTGTACTGTGTCGCGTGGGTTTTTCGCCGGCAGCTCCGGGTTACCCCACTATAACAAACCAATTTGGCCCCAAATTATATATTAATATATTCTCCCCATCCACGTGGGTTTTTCACCGGGTGCTCCGGTTTCCCACAACTAAAAACAAAAAACCTCTCCGGGAACCATCACCTTAACGTGGTGGAGAGGTTTGTGTGTCCCTATGACCCTGAGGGCTGTTGTCTGGAACTTTGTGCTCCTGGTATGGTTTCCTATGGCAAATTGGTCTCAGGCGAGGGGCCAGACTAAGAATGGTTCAAAAGACCCCATGAAATACAATGGAAACCATAGCAACTGTCAACTGACAACTGTTGCTATGGTTACCATTGGTGAGGGCGCCCCAAACAAACAGCCAATCATAACTTCCTTTATATTTCTGAACAAATATAAATAAATGCGAATGCGGTTGCAAACTACAGATAGCCTACAGATCGCGTTGTGTGTTTGCGTTTCAGCAGAGGCATGTGATCCTGTTAGACGCGATCTGTAGGCTATCTGTAGTTTACGACTACATTCGCATTTAATTATATTTGTTCATAAATATCTGTAGAAATCAGAATCAGAATAATTTAGAAACCCCTCTGGAAAATGTACAGCTGGATAAAAATATAAAGTATAAAATAATACCAATAGTAATGTATACATATAATGCATGTATATAAAACACTATACACTATAGTAGTGTATCTGCTGTTGAAGTATACTGTATTAAATGTGTATCTGGGTTTTTTTGATAAGGGCTATATCAATAACCTCTTTTATTGTCGTTATTATGATTATTATTAATATTATCAACCACATGAGATATGTCTGTTAACAGACTGAACTTTTATTGCACAACATGAGACTAACAGCCCACGATCTAGCGTTAAATATTTTACTCACACAGGAAATTTGCATTTTCTACTTAACGTGCTGTTTGTTGTCATA
This sequence comes from Eutrigla gurnardus, assembly GCF_963514095.1. Classification (NCBI taxonomy): domain Eukaryota; kingdom Metazoa; phylum Chordata; class Actinopteri; order Perciformes; family Triglidae; genus Eutrigla; species Eutrigla gurnardus. Next base: position 12,735,684 of record NC_139915.1, read on the forward strand.
AGACCCAATCAGCTCTTAGATGAGGCGAGAGGCAGGCGTTTCCCATCATGCCCCGGGGCTTGCAGTCGGTTGAGCGCAACGGCGGCGCCTGGCTCTATATATATATATATATATATATATATATATATATACATATTGCATTATTTTATACTTTATATTTTTATACTTATAAAGCAACTGCAAGTGTACATTTTCCCGAGGTTTTACTAAAGTATTCTGAGTTCCACAGATATTTCTGAACAAATATAAATAAATGCGAATGCGGTTGCAAACTACAGATAGCCTACAGATCGCGTTGTGTGTTTGCGTTTCAGCAGAGGCATGTGCTGCTGATCAATCCTGGAGGGAAGTGGTTCGACCTGGAATAGCCGAACGCTCGTCGACCCCGCAGGATCCCTCACTGGTGTCCCAGTACAAGACGCTCGCCCAGTAGCTGTTTGAGGCCGACGTGGCCTAAATTTATATCTACTCGCTTTCTAAACACACACACTAAACAATTTGGTTATGAGGACCCTAATTGAGAAATTATTTTCCCAAACCCCTGACCTTAACCTAAACTTAACTGAGGTGAAACGCTACAGCTTGCTTCCATAACATGTCTTCTTTCAGACTTGTGGAGGGAAAACATTTTTTTTCACTACTTTGTTTATTTTTAGGTCTGTAGATTTATCCTAAATTCACCAAAAAAAAGGGCGGCACAGTGAATTGTACTGTGTCGCGTGGGTTTTTCGCCGGCAGCTCCGGGTTACCCCACTATAACAAACCAATTTGGCCCCAAATTATATATTAATATATTCTTCCCATGTACGTGGGTTTTTCACCGGGTGCTCCGGTTTCCCACAACTAAAAACAAAAAACCTCTCCGGGAACCATCACCTTAACGTGGTGGAGAGGTTTGTGTGTCCCTATGACCCTGAGGGCTGTTGTCTGGAACTTTGTGCTCCTGGTATGGTTTCCTATGGCAAATTGGTCTCAGGTGAGGGGCCAGACTAAGAATGGTTCAAAAGACCCCATGAAATACAATGGAAACCATAGCAACTGTCAACTGACAACTGTTGCTATGGTTACCATTGGTGAGGGCGCCCCAAACAAACAGCCAATCATAACTTCCTTTATATTTCTGAACAAATATAAATAAATGCGAATGCGGTTGCAAACTACAGATAGCCTACAGATCGCGTTGTGTGTTTGCGTTTCAGCAGAGGCATGTGATCCTGTTAGACGCGATCTGTAGGCTATCTGTAGTTTACGACTACATTCGCATTTAATTATATTTGTTCATAAATATCTGTAGAAATCAGAATCAGAATAATTTAGAAACCCCTCTGGAAAATGTACAGCTGGATAAAAATATAAAGTATAAAATAATACCAATAGTAATGTATACATATAATGCATGTATATAAAACACTATACACTATAGTAGTGTATCTGCTGTTGAAGTATACTGTATTAAATGTGTATCTGGGTTTTTTTGACAAGGGCTATATCAATAACCTCTTTTATTGTCGTTATTATGATTATTATTAATATTATCAACCACATGAGATATGTTTGTTAACAGACTGAACTTTAATTGCACAACATGAGACTAACAGCCCACGATCTAGCGTTAAATATTCGACTCACACAGGAAATTTGCATTTTCTACTTAACGTGCTGTTTGTTGTCATAAGACCCAATCAGCTCTTAGATGAGGCGAGAGGCAGGCGTTTCCCATCATGCCCCGGGGCTTGCAGTCGGTTGAGCGCAACGGCGGCGCCTGGCTCTCTCTCTCTCTCTATATATATATACACATATTGGCATTATTTTATACTTTATGTTTATAAAGCAACTGCAAGTGTACATTTTCCCGAGGTTTTACTAAAGTATTCTGAGTTCCACAGATATTTCTGAACAAATATAAATAAATGCGAATGCGGTTGCAAACTACAGATAGCCTACAGATCGCGTTGTGTGTTTGCGTTTCAGCAGAGGCATGTGCTGCTGATCAATTCTGGAGGGAAGTGGTTCGACCTGGAATAGCCGAACGCTCGTCGACCCCGCAGGATCCCTCACTGGTGTCCCAGTACAAGACGCTCGCCCAGTAGCTGTTTGAGGCCGACGTGGCCTAAATTTATATCTCCTCGCTTTCTAAAACACACACACTAAACAATTTGGTTATGAGGACACTGATTGAGAAAAGATTTTCCCAAACCCCTGACCTTAACCTAAACTTAACTGAGGTGAAACGCTACAGCTTGCTTCCATAACATGTCTTCTTTCAGACTTGTGGAGGGAAAACATTTTATTTTACTACTTTGTTTATTTTTAGGTCTGTAGATTTATCCTAAATTCACCAAAAAAAAGGGCGGCACAGTGAATTGTACTGTGTCGCGTGGGTTTTTCGCCGGCAGCTCCGGGTTCCCCCACTATAACAAACCAATTTGGCCCCAAATTATATATTAATATATTCTCCCCATCCACGTGGGTTTTTCACCGGGTGCTCCGGTTTCCCACAACTAAAAACAAAAAACCTCTCCGGGAACCATCACCTTAACGTGGTGGAGAGGTTTGTGTGTCCCTATGACCCTGAGGGCTGTTGTCTGGAACTTTGTGCTCCTGGTATGGTTTCCTATGGCAAATTGGTCTCAGGCGAGGGGCCAGACTAAGAATGGTTCAAAAGACCCCATGAAATACAATGGAAACCATAGCAACTGTCAACTGACAACTGTTGCTATGGTTACCATTGGTGAGGGCGCCCCAAACAAACAGCCAATCATAACTTCCTTTATATTTCTGAACAAATATAAATAAATGCGAATGCGGTTGCAAACTACAGATAGCCTACAGATCGCGTTGTGTGTTTGCGTTTCAGCAGAGGCATGTGATCCTGTTAGACGCGATCTGTAGGCTATCTGTAGTTTACGACTACATTCGCATTTAATTATATTTGTTCATAAATATCTGTGGAAATCAGAATAATTTAGAAACCCCTCTGGAAAATGTACAGCTGGATAAAAATATAAAGTATAAAATAATACCAATAGTAATGTATACATATAATGCATGTATATAAAACACTATACACTATAGTAGTGTATCTGCTGTTGAAGTATACTGTATTAAATGTGTATCTGGGTTTTTTTGATAAGGGCTATATCAATAACCTCTTTTATTGTCGTTATTATGATTATTATTAATATTATCAACCACATGAGATATGTTTGTTAACAGACTGAACTTTTATTGCACAACATGAGACTAACAGCCCACGATCTAGCGTTAAATATTCGACTCACACAGGAAATTTGCATTTTCTACTTAACGTGCTGTTTGTTGTCATAAGACCCAATCAGCTCTTAGATGAGGCGAGAGGCAGGCGTTTCCCATCATGCCCCGGGGCTTGCAGTCGGTTGAGCGCAACAGCGGCGCCTGGCTCTCTCTCTCTCTCTCTCTCTATATATATATACATATTGGCATTATTTTATACTTTATGTTTATAAAGCAACTGCAAGTGTACATTTTCCCGAGGTTTTACTAAAGTATTCTGAGTTCCACAGATATTTCTGAACAAATATAAATAAATGCGAATGCGGTTGCAAACTACAGATAGCCTACAGATCGCGTTGTGTGTTTGCGTTTCAGCAGAGGCATGTGATCCTGTTAGACGCGATCTGTAGGCTATCTGTAGTTTACGACTACATTCACATTTAATTATATTTGTTCATAAATATCTGTAGAAATCAGAATCAGATTAATTTAGAAACCCCTCTGGAAAATGTACAGCTGGATAAAAATATAAAGTATAAAATAATACCAATAGTAATGTATACATATAATGCATGTATATAAAACACTATACACTATAGAAGTGTATCTGCTGTTGAAGTATACTGTATTAAATGTGTATCTGGGTTTTTTTGATAAGGGCTATATCAATAACCTCTTTTATTGTCGTTATTATGATTATTATTAATATTATCAACCACATGAGATATGTTTGTTAACAGACTGAACTTTTATTGCACAACATGAGACTAACAGCCCACGATCTAGCGTTAAATATTCGACTCACACAGGAAATTTGCATTTTCTACTTAACGTGCTGTTTGTTGTCATAAGACCCAATCAGCTCTTAGATGAGGCGAGAGGCAGGCGTTTCCCATCATGCCCCGGGGCTTGCAGTCGGTTGAGCGCAACGGCGGCGCCTGGCTCTCTCTCTCTCTCTCTCTCTCTATATATATATATATATATATATATATATACATATTGGCATTATTTTATACTTTACGTTTATAAAGCAACTGCAAGTGTACATTTTCCCGAGGTTTTACTAAAGTATTCTGAGTTCCACAGATATTTCTGAACAAATATAAATAAATGCGAATGCGGTTGCAAACTACAGATAGCCTACAGATTGCGTTGTGTGTTTGCGTTTCAGCAGAGGCATGTGCTGCTGATCAATCCTGGAGGGAAGTGGTTCGACCTGGAATAGCCGAACGCTCGTCGACCCCGCAGGATCCCTCACTGGTGTCCCAGTACAAGACGCTCGCCCAGTAGCTGTTTGAGGCCGACGTGGCCTAAATTTATATCTACTCGCTTTCTAAAACACACACACTAAACAATTTGGTTATGAGGACCCTAATTGAGAAATGATTTTCCCAAACCCCTGACCTTAACCTAAACTTAACTGAGGTGAAACGCTACAGCTTGCTTCCATAACATGTCTTCTTTCAGACTTGTGGAGGGAAAACATTTTATTTTACTACTTTGTTTATTTTTAGGTCTGTAGATTTATCCTAAATTCACCAAAAAAAAGGGCGGCACAGTGAATTGTACTGTGTCGCGTGGGTTTTTCGCCGGCAGCTCCGGGTTACCCCACTATAACAAACCAATTTGGCCCCAAATTATATATTAATATATTCTCCCCATCCACGTGGGTTTTTCACCGGGTGCTCCGGTTTCCCACAACTAAAAACAAAAAACCTCTCCGGGAACCATCACCTTAACGTGGTGGAGAGGTTTGTGTGTCCCTATGACCCTGAGGGCTGTTGTCTGGAACTTTGTGCTCCTGGTAGGGTTTCCTATGGCAAATTGGTCTCAGGCGAGGGGCCAGACTAAGAATGGTTCAAAAGACCCCATGAATTACAATGGAAACCATAGCAACTGTCAACTGACAACTGTTGCTATGGTTACCATTGGTGAGGGCGCCCCAAACAAACAGCCAATCATAACTTCCTTTATATTTCTGAACAAATATAAATAAATGCGAATGCGGTTGCAAACTACAGATAGCCTACAGATCGCGTTGTGTGTTTGCGTTTCAGCAGAGGCATGTGATCCTGTTAGACGCGATCTGTAGGCTATCTGTAGTTTACGACTACATTCGCATTTAATTATATTTGTTCATAAATATCTGTAGAAATCAGAATCAGAATAATTTAGAAACCCCTCTGGAAAATGTACAGCTGGATAAAAATATAAAGTATAAAATAATACCAATAGTAATGTATACATATAATGCATGTATATAAAACACTATACACTATAGTAGTGTATCTGCTGTTGAAGTATACTGTATTAAATGTGTATCTGGGTTTTTTTGATAAGGGCTATATCAATAACCTCTTTTATTGTCGTTATTATGATTATTATTAATATTATCAACCACATGAGATATGTTTGTTAACAGACTGAACTTTTATTGCACAACATGAGACTAACAGCCCACGATCTAGCGTTAAATATTCGACTCACACAGGAAATTTGCATTTTCTACTTAACGTGCTGTTTGTTGTCATAAGACCCAATCAGCTCTTAGATGAGGCGAGAGGCAGGCGTTTCCCATCATGCCCCGGGGCTTGCAGTCGGTTGAGCGCAACGGCGGCGCCTGGCTCTCTCTCTATATATATATACATATTGGCATTATTTTATACTTTATATTTTTATACTTATAAAGCAACTGCAAGTGTACATTTTCCCGAGGTTTTACTAAAGTATTCTGAGTTCCACAGATATTTCTGAACAAATATAAATAAATGCGAATGCGGTTGCAAACTACAGATAGCCTACAGATCGCGTTGTGTGTTTGCGTTTCAGCAGAGGCATGTGATCCTGTTAGACGCGATCTGTAGGCTATCTGTAGTTTACGACTACATTCGCATTTAATTATATTTGTTCATAAATATCTGTAGAAATCAGAATCAGAATAATTTAGAAACCCCTCTGGAAAATGTACAGCTGGATAAAAATATAAAGTATAAAATAATACCAATAGTAATGTATACATATAATGCATGTATATAAAACACTATACACTATAGTAGTGTATCTGTTGTTGAAGTATACTGTATTAAATGTGTATCTGGGTTTTTTTGATAAGGGCTATATCAATAAGCTCTTTTATTGTCGTTATTATGATTATTATTAATATTATCAACCACATGAGATATGTTTGTTAACAGACTGAACTTTTATTGCACAACATGAGACTAACAGCCCACGATCTAGCGTTAAATATTCGACTCACACAGTAAATTTGCATTTTCTACTTAACGTGCTGTTTGTTGTCATAAGACCCAATCAGCTCTTAGATGAGGCGAGAGGCAGGCGTTTCCCATCATGCCCCGGGGCTTGCAGTCGGTTGAGCGCAACGGCGGCGCCTGGCTCTCTCTCTCTCTCTATATATATATATACATATTGGCATTATTTTATACTTTATGTTTATAAAGCAACTGCAAGTGTACATTTTCCCGAGGTTTTACTAAAGTATTCTGAGTTCCACAGATATTTCTGAACAAATATAAATAAATGCGAATGCGGTTGCAAACTACAGATAGCCTACAGATCGCGTTGTGTGTTTGCGTTTCAGCAGAGGCATGTGCTGCTGATCAATCCTGGAGGGAAGTGGTTCGACCTGGAATAGCCGAACGCTCGTCGACCCCGCAGGATCCCTCACTGGTGTCCTAGTACAAGACGCTCGCCCAGTAGCTGTTTGAGGCCGACGTGGCCTAAATTTATATCTACTCGCTTTCTAAAACACACACACTAAACAATTTGGTTATGAGGACCCTAATTGAGAAATTATTTTCCCAAACCCCTGACCTTAACCTAAACTTAACTGAGGTGAAACGCTACAGCTTGCTTCCATAACATGTCTTCTTTCAGACTTGTGGAGGGAAAACATTTTATTTTACTACTTTGTTTATTTTTAGGTCTGTAGATTTATCCTAAATTCACCAAAAAAAAGGGCGGCACAGTGAATTGTACTGTGTCGCGTGGGTTTTTCGCCGGCAGCTCCGGGTTACCCCACTATAACAAACCAATTTGGCCCCAAATTATATATTAATATATTCTCCCCATCCACGTGGGTTTTTCACCGGGTGCTCCGGTTTCCCACAACTAAAAACAAAAAACCTCTCCGGGAACCATCACCTTAACGTGGTGGAGAGGTTTGTGTGTCCCTATGACCCTGAGGGCTGTTGTCTGGAACTTTGTGCTCCTGGTAGGGTTTCCTATGGCAAATTGGTCTCAGGCGAGGGGCCAGACTAAGAATGGTTCAAAAGACCCCATGAATTACAATGGAAACCATAGCAACTGTCAACTGACAACTGTTGCTATGGTTACCATTGGTGAGGGCGCCCCAAACAAACAGCCAATCATAACTTCCTTTATATTTCTGAACAAATATAAATAAATGCGAATGCGGTTGCAAACTACAGATAGCCTACAGATCGCGTTGTGTGTTTGCGTTTCAGCAGAGGCATGTGATCCTGTTAGACGCGATCTGTAGGCTATCTGTAGTTTACGACTACATTCGCATTTAATTATATTTGTTCATAAATATCTGTAGAAATCAGAATCAGAATAATTTAGAAACCCCTCTGGAAAATGTACAGCTGGATAAAAATATAAAGTATAAAATAATACCAATAGTAATGTATACATATAATGCATGTATATAAAACACTATACACTATAGTAGTGTATCTGCTGTTGAAGTATACTGTATTAAATGTGTATCTGGGTTTTTTTGATAAGGGCTATATCAATAACCTCTTTTATTGTCGTTATTATGATTATTATTAATATTATCAACCACATGAGATATGTTTGTTAACAGACTGAACTTTTATTGCACAACATGAGACTAACAGCCCACGATCTAGCGTTAAATATTCGACTCACACAGGAAATTTGCATTTTCTACTTAACGTGCTGTTTGTTGTCATAAGACCCAATCAGCTCTTAGATGAGGCGAGAGGCAGGCGTTTCCCATCATGCCCCGGGGCTTGCAGTCGGTTGAGCGCAACGGCGGCGCCTGGCTCTCTCTCTATATATATATACATATTGGCATTATTTTATACTTTATATTTTTATACTTATAAAGCAACTGCAAGTGTACATTTTCCCGAGGTTTTACTAAAGTATTCTGAGTTCCACAGATATTTCTGAACAAATATAAATAAATGCGAATGCGGTTGCAAACTACAGATAGCCTACAGATCGCGTTGTGTGTTTGCGTTTCAGCAGAGGCATGTGATCCTGTTAGACGCGATCTGTAGGCTATCTGTAGTTTACGACTACATTCGCATTTAATTATATTTGTTCATAAATATCTGTAGAAATCAGAATCAGAATAATTTAGAAACCCCTCTGGAAAATGTACAGCTGGATAAAAATATAAAGTATAAAATAATACCAATAGTAATGTATACATATAATGCATGTATATAAAACACTATACACTATAGTAGTGTATCTGTTGTTGAAGTATACTGTATTAAATGTGTATCTGGGTTTTTTTGATAAGGGCTATATCAATAAGCTCTTTTATTGTCGTTATTATGATTATTATTAATATTATCAACCACATGAGATATGTTTGTTAACAGACTGAACTTTTATTGCACAACATGAGACTAACAGCCCACGATCTAGCGTTAAATATTCGACTCACACAGTAAATTTGCATTTTCTACTTAACGTGCTGTTTGTTGTCATAAGACCCAATCAGCTCTTAGATGAGGCGAGAGGCAGGCGTTTCCCATCATGCCCCGGGGCTTGCAGTCGGTTGAGCGCAACGGCGGCGCCTGGCTCTCTCTCTCTCTCTATATATATATATACATATTGGCATTATTTTATACTTTATGTTTATAAAGCAACTGCAAGTGTACATTTTCCCGAGGTTTTACTAAAGTATTCTGAGTTCCACAGATATTTCTGAACAAATATAAATAAATGCGAATGCGGTTGCAAACTACAGATAGCCTACAGATCGCGTTGTGTGTTTGCGTTTCAGCAGAGGCATGTGCTGCTGATCAATCCTGGAGGGAAGTGGTTCGACCTGGAATAGCCGAACGCTCGTCGACCCCGCAGGATCCCTCACTGGTGTCCTAGTACAAGACGCTCGCCCAGTAGCTGTTTGAGGCCGACGTGGCCTAAATTTATATCTACTCGCTTTCTAAAACACACACACTAAACAATTTGGTTATGAGGACCCTAATTGAGAAATTATTTTCCCAAACCCCTGACCTTAACCTAAACTTAACTGAGGTGAAACGCTACAGCTTGCTTCCATAACATGTCTTCTTTCAGACTTGTGGAGGGAAAACATTTTATTTTACTACTTTGTTTATTTTTAGGTCTGTAGATTTATCCTAAATTCACCAAAAAAAAGGGCGGCACAGTGAATTGTACTGTGCCGCGTGGGTTTTTCGCCGGCAGCTCCGGGTTACCCCACTATAACAAACCAATTTGGCCCCAAATTATATATTAATATATTCTCCCCATCCACGTGGGTTTTTCACCGGGTGCTCCGGTTTCCCACAACTAAAAACAAAAAACCTCTCCGGGAACCATCACCTTAACGTGGTGGAGAGGTTTGTGTGTCCCTATGACCCTGAGGGCTGTTGTCTGGAACTTTGTGCTCCTGGTATGGTTTCCTATGGCAAATTGGTCTCAGGCGAGGGGCCAGACTAAGAATGGTTCAAAAGACCCCATGAAATACAATGGAAACCATAGCAACTGTCAACTTTAGCGTCTGCTAAATGACCTAAATGTAAATGTAAATGTAACTGACAACTGTTGCTATGGTTACCATTGGTGAGGGCGCCCCAAACAAACAGCCAATCATAACTTCCTTTATATTTCTGAACAAATATAAATAAATGCGAATGCGGTTGCAAACTACAGATAGCCTACAGATCGCGTTGTGTGTTTGCATTTCAGCAGAGGCATGTGATCCTGTTAGACGCGATCTGTAGGCTATCTGTAGTTTACGACTACATTCGCATTTAATTATATTTGTTCATAAATATCTGTAGAAATCAGAATCAGAATAATTTAGAAACCCCTCTGGAAAATGTACAGCTGGATAAAAATATAAAGTATAAAATAATACCAATAGTAATGTATACATATAATGCATGTATATAAAACACTATACACTATAGTAGTGTATCTGCTGTTGAAGTATACTGTATTAAATGTGTATCTGGTTTTTTTTGATAAGGGCTATATCAATAACCTCTTTTATTGTCGTTATTATGATTATTATTAATATTATCAACCACATGAGATATGTTTGTTAACAGACTGAACTTTTATTGCACAACATGAGACTAACAGCCCACGATCTAGCGTTAAATATTCGACTCACACAGGAAATTTGCATTTTCTACTTAACGTGCTGTTTGTTGTCATAAGACCCAATCAGCTCTTAGATGAGGCGAGAGGCAGGCGTTTCCCATCATGCCCCGGGGCTTGCAGTCGGTTGAGCGCAACGGCGGCGCCTGGCTTTATATATATATATATATATATATATATATATATATATATATATATATATATATATATATATATATATATATACATATTGCATTATTTTATACTTTATATTTTTATACTTATAAAGCAACTGCAAGTGTACATTTTCCCGAGGTTTTACTAAAGTATTCTGAGTTCCACAGATATTTCTGAACAAATATAAATAAATGCGAATGCGGTTGCAAACTACAGATAGCCTACAGATCGCGTTGTGTGTTTGCGTTTCAGCAGAGGCATGTGATCCTGTTAGACGCGATCTGTAGGCTATCTGTAGTTTACGACTACATTCGCATTTAATTATATTTGTTCATAAATATCTGTAGAAATCAGAATCAGAATAATTTAGAAACCCCTCTGGAAAATGTACAGCTGGATAAAAATATAAAGTATAAAATAATACCAATAGTAATGTATACATATAATGCATGTATATAAAACACTATACACTATTGTAGTGTATCTGCTGTTGAAGTATACTGTATTAAATGTGTATCTGGGTTTTTTTGATAAGGGCTATATCAATAACCTCTTTTATTGTCGTTATTATGATTATTATTAATATTATCAACCACATGAGATATGTTTGTTAACAGACTGAACTTTTATTGCACAACATGAGACTAACAGCCCACGATCTAGCGTTAAATATTCGACTCACACAGGAAATTTGCATTTTCTACTTAACGTGCTGTTTGTTGTCATAAGACCCAATCAGCTCTTAGATGAGGCGAGAGGCAGGCGTTTCCCATCATGCCCCGGGGCTTGCAGTCGGTTGAGCGCAACGGCGGCGCCTGGCTCTCTCTCTCTCTCTCTCTCTCTCTCTCTCTCTCTCTCTCTCTCTCTCTCTCTCTCTCTCTATATATATATATATATATATATATATATATATATACATATTGGCATTATTTTATACTTTATATTTTTATACTTATAAAGCAACCTGCAAGTGTACATTTTCCCGAGGTTTTACTAAAGTATTCTGAGTTCCACAAATATTTCTGAACAAATATAAATAAATGCGAATGCGGTTGCAAACTACAGATAGCCTACAGATCGCGTTGTGTGTTTGCGTTTCAGCAGAGGCATGTGATCCTGTTAGACGCGATCTGTAGGCTATCTGTAGTTTACGACTACATTCGCATTTAATTATATTTGTTCATAAATATCTGTAGAAATCAGAATCAGAATAATTTAGAAACCCCTCTGGAAAATGTACAGCTGGATAAAAATATAAAGTATAAAAAAATACCAATAGTAATGTATACATATAATTCATGTATACATATAAAACACTATACACTATAGTAGTGTATCTGCTGTCGAAGTATACTGTATTAAATGTGTATCTGGGTATTTTTGATATGGGCTATATCAATAACCTATTTTATTATAGTTATTATGATTATTATTAATATTACCAACCACATGAGATATGTTTGTTAACAGACTGAACTTTTATTGCACAACATGAGACTAACAGCCCACGATCTAGCGTTAAATATTCGACTCACACAGGAAATTTGCATTTTCTACTTAACGTGCTGTTTGTTGTCATAAGACCCAATCAGCTCTTAGATGAGGCGAGAGGCAGGCGTTTCCCATCATGCCCCGGGGCTTGCAGTCGGTTGAGCGCAACGGCGGCGCCTGGCTCTCTCTCTCTCTCTATATATATATATATACATATTGGCATTATTTTATACTTTATGTTTATAAAGCAACTGCAAGTGTACATTTTCCCGAGGTTTTACTAAAGTATTCTGAGTTCCACAGATATTTCTGAACAAATATAAATAAATGCGAATGCGGTTGCAAACTACAGATAGCCTACAGATCGCGTTGTGTGTTTGCGTTTCAGCAGAGGCATGTGCTGCTGATCAATCCTGGAGGGAAGTGGTTCGACCTGGAATAGCCGAACGCTCGTCGACCCCGCAGGATCCCTCACTGGTGTCCCAGTACAAGACGCTCGCCCAGTAGCTGTTTGAGGCCGACGTGGCCTAAATTTATATCTACTCGCTTTCTAAAACACACACACTAAACAATTTGGTTATGAGGACCCTAATTGAGAAATGATTTTCCCAAACCCCTGACCTTAACCTAAACTTAACTGAGGTGAAACGCTACAGCTTGCTTCCATAACATGTCTTCTTTCAGACTTGTGGAGGGAAAACATTTTATTTTACTACTTTGTTTATTTTTAGGTCTGTAGATTTATCCTAAATTCACCAAAAAAAAGGGCGGCACAGTGAATTGTACTGTGTCGCGTGGGTTTTTCGCCGGCAGCTCCGGGTTACCCCACTATAACAAACCAATTTGGCCCCAAATTATATATTAATATATTCTCCCCATCCACGTGGGTTTTTCACCGGGTGCTCCGGTTTCCCACAACTAAAAACAAAAAACCTCTCCGGGAACCATCACCTTAACGTGGTGGAGAGGTTTGTGTGTCCCTATGACCCTGAGGGCTGTTGTCTGGAACTTTGTGCTCCTGGTATGGTTTCCTATGGCAAATTGGTCTCAGGCGAGGGGCCAGACTAAGAATGGTTCAAAAGACCCCATGAAATACAATGGAAACCATAGCAACTGTCAACTGACAACTGTTGCTATGGTTACCATTGGTGAGGGCGCCCCAAACAAACAGCCAATCATAACTTCCTTTATATTTCTGAACAAATATAAATAAATGCGAATGCGGTTGCAAACTACAGATAGCCTACAGATCGCGTTGTGTGTTTGCGTTTCAGCAGAGGCATGTGATCCTGTTAGACGCGATCTGTAGGCTATCTGTAGTTTATGACTACATTCGCATTTAATTATATTTGTTCATAAATATCTGTAGAAATCAGAATCAGAATAATTTAGAAACCCCTCTGGAAAATGTACAGCTGGATAAAAATATAAAGTATAAAAAAATACCAATAGTAATGTATACATATAATTCATGTATACATATAAAACACTATACACTATAGTAGTGTATCTGCTGTCGAAGTATACTGTATTAAATGTGTATCTGGGTTTTTTTGATATGGGCTATATCAATAACCTATTTTATTATAGTTATTATGATTATTATTAATATTACCAACCACATGAGATATGTTTGTTAACAGACTGAACTTTTATTGCACAACATGAGACTAACAGCCCACGATCTAGCGTTAAATATTCGACTCACACAGGAAATTTGCATTTTCTACTTAACGTGCTGTTTGTTGTCATAAGACCCAATCAGCTCTTAGATGAGGCGAGAGGCAGGCGTTTCCCATCATGCCCCGGGGCTTGCAGTCGGTTGAGCGCAACGGCGGCGCCTGGCTTTATATTTATATATATATATATATATATATATATATATATATATATATACATATTGCATTATTTTATACTTTATGTTTATAAAGCAACTGCAAGTGTACATTTTCCCGAGGTTTTACTAAAGTATTCTGAGTTCCACAGATATTTCTGAACAAATATAAATAAATGCGAATGCGGTTGCAAACTACAGATAGCCTACAGATTGCGTTGTGTGTTTGCGTTTCAGCAGAGGCATGTGCTGCTGATCAATCCTGGAGGGAAGTGGTTCGACCTGGAATAGCCGAACGCTCGTCGACCCCGCAGGATCCCTCACTGGTGTCCCAGTACAAGACGCTCGCCCAGTAGCTGTTTGAGGCCGACGTGGCCTAAATTTATATCTACTCGCTTTCTAAAACACACACACTAAACAATTTGGTTATGAGGACCCTAATTGAGAAATGATTTTCCCAAACCCCTGACCTTAACCTAAACTTAACTGAGGTGAAACGCTACAGCTTGCTTCCATAACATGTCTTCTTTCAGACTTGTGGAGGGAAAACATTTTATTTTACTACTTTGTTTATTTTTAGGTCTGTAGATTTATCCTAAATTCACCAAAAAAAAGGGCGGCACAGTGAATTGTACTGTGTCGCGTGGGTTTTTCGCCGGCAGCTCCGGGTTACCCCACTATAACAAACCAATTTGGCCCCAAATTATATATTAATATATTCTCCCCATCCACGTGGGTTTTTCACCGGGTGCTCCGGTTTCCCACAACTAAAAACAAAAAACCTCTCCGGGAACCATCACCTTAACGTGGTGGAGAGGTTTGTGTGTCCCTATGACCCTGAGGGCTGTTGTCTGGAACTTTGTGCTCCTGGTATGGTTTCCTATGGCAAATTGGTCTCAGGCGAGGGGCCAGACTAAGAATGGTTCAAAAGACCCCATGAAATACAATGGAAACCATAGCAACTGTCAACTGACAACTGTTGCTATGGTTACCATTGGTGAGGGCGCCCCAAACAAACAGCCAATCATAACTTCCTTTATATTTCTGAACAAATATAAATAAATGCGAATGCGGTTGCAAACTACAGATAGCCTACAGATCGCGTTGTGTGTTTGCGTTTCAGCAGAGGCATGTGATCCTGTTAGACGCGATCTGTAGGCTATCTGTAGTTTACGACTACATTCGCATTTAATTATATTTGTTCATAAATATCTGTAGAAATCAGAATCAGAATAATTTAGAAACCCCTCTGGAAAATGTACAGCTGGATAAAAATATAAAGTATAAAAAAATACCAATAGTAATGTATACATATAATTCATGTATACATATAAAACACTATACACTATAGTAGTGTATCTGCTGTCGAAGTATACTGTATTAAATGTGTATCTGGGTTTTTTTGATATGGGCTATATCAATAACCTATTTTATTATAGTTATTATGATTATTATTAATATTACCAACCACATGAGATATGTTTGTTAACAGACTGAACTTTTATTGCACAACATGAGACTAACAGCCCACGATCTAGCGTTAAATATTCGACTCACACAGGAAATTTGCATTTTCTACTTAACGTGCTGTTTGTTGTCATAAGACCCAATCAGCTCTTAGATGAGGCGAGAGGCAGGCGTTTCCCATCATGCCCCGGGGCTTGCAGTCGGTTGAGCGCAACGGCGGCGCCTGGCTTTATATTTATATATATATATATATATATATATATATATATATATATATATATACATATTGCATTATTTTATAATTTATATTTTTATACTTATAAAGCAACTGCAAGTGTACATTTTCCCGAGGTTTTACTAAAGTATTCTGAGTTCCACAGATATTTCTGAACAAATATAAATAAATGCGAATGCGGTTGCAAACTACAGATAGCCTACAGATCGCGTTGTGTGTTTGCGTTTCAGCAGAGGCATGTGCTGCTGATCAATCCTGGAGGGAAGTGGTTCGACCTGGAATAGCCGAACGCTCGTCGACCCCGCAGGATCCCTCACTGGTGTCCCAGTACAAGACGCTCGCCCAGTAGCTGTTTGAGGCCGACGTGGCCTAAATTTATATCTACTCGCTTTCTAAAACACACACACTAAACAATTTGGTTATGAGGACCCTAATTGAGAAATGATTTTCCCAAACCCCTGACCTTAACCTAAACTTAACTGAGGTGAAACGCTACAGCTTGCTTCCATAACATGTCTTCTTTCAGACTTGTGGAGGGAAAACATTTTATTTTACTACTTTGTTTATTTTTAGGTCTGTAGATTTATCCTAAATTCACCAAAAAAAAGGGCGGCACAGTGAATTGTACTGTGTCGCGTGGGTTTTTCGCCGGCAGCTCCGGGTTACCCCACTATAACAAACCAATTTGGCCCCAAATTATATATTAATATATTCTCCCCATCCACGTGGGTTTTTCACCGGGTGCTCCGGTTTCCCACAACTAAAAACAAAAAACCTCTCCGGGAACCATCACCTTAACGTGGTGGAGAGGTTTGTGTGTCCCTATGACCCTGAGGGCTGTTGTCTGGAACTTTGTGCTCCTGGTATGGTTTCCTATGGCAAATTGGTCTCAGGCGAGGGGCCAGACTAAGAATGGTTCAAAAGACCCCATGAAATACAATGGAAACCATAGCAACTGTCAACTGACAACTGTTGCTATGGTTACCATTGGTGAGGGCGCCCCAAACAAACAGCCAATCATAACTTCCTTTATATTTCTGAACAAATATAAATAAATGCGAATGCGGTTGCAAACTACAGATAGCCTACAGATCGCGTTGTGTGTTTGCGTTTCAGCAGAGGCATGTGATCCTGTTAGACGCGATCTGTAGGCTATCTGTAGTTTACGACTACATTCGCATTTAATTATATTTGTTCATAAATATCTGTAGAAATCAGAATCAGAATAATTTAGAAACCCCTCTGGAAAATGTACAGCTGGATAAAAATATAAAGTATAAAAAAATACCAATAGTAATGTATACATATAATTCATGTATACATATAAAACACTATACACTATAGTAGTGTATCTGCTGTCGAAGTATACTGTATTAAATGTGTATCTGGGTTTTTTTGATATGGGCTATATCAATAACCTATTTTATTATAGTTATTATGATTATTATTAATATTACCAACCACATGAGATATGTTTGTTAACAGACTGAACTTTTATTGCACAACATGAGACTAACAGCCCACGATCTAGCGTTAAATATTCGACTCACACAGGAAATTTGCATTTTCTACTTAACGTGCTGTTTGTTGTCATAAGACCCAATCAGCTCTTAGATGAGGCGAGAGGCAGGCGTTTCCCATCATGCCCCGGGGCTTGCAGTCGGTTGAGCGCAACGGCGGCGCCTGGCTTTATATTTATATATATATATATATATATATATATACATATTGCATTATTTTATACTTTATATTTTTATACTTATAAAGCAACTGCAAGTGTACATTTTCCCGAGGTTTTACTAAAGTATTCTGAGTTCCACAGATATTTCTGAACAAATATAAATAAATGCGAATACGGTTGCAAACTACAGATAGCCTACAGATCGCGTTGTGTGTTTGCGTTTCAGCAGAGGCATGTGCTGCTGATCAATCCTGGAGGGAAGTGGTTCGACCTGGAATAGCCGAACGCTCGTCGACCCCGCAGGATCCCTCACTGGTGTCCCAGTACAAGACGCTCGCCCAGTAGCTGTTTGAGGCCGACGTGGCCTAAATTTATATCTACTCGCTTTCTAAAACACACACACTAAACAATTTGGTTATGAGGACCCTAATTGAGAAATGATTTTCCCAAACCCCTGACCTTAACCTAAACTTAACTGAGGTGAAACGCTACAGCTTGCTTCCATAACATGTCTTCTTTCAGACTTGTGGAGGGAAAACATTTTATTTTACTACTTTGTTTATTTTTAGGTCTGTAGATTTATCCTAAATTCACCAAAAAAAAGGGCGGCACAGTGAATTGTACTGTGTCGCGTGGGTTTTTCGCCGGCAGCTCCGGGTTACCCCACTATAACAAACCAATTTGGCCCCAAATTATATATTAATATATTCTCCCCATCCACGTGGGTTTTTCACCGGGTGCTCCGGTTTCCCACAACTAAAAACAAAAAACCTCTCCGGGAACCATCACCTTAACGTGGTGGAGAGGTTTGTGTGTCCCTATGACCCTGAGGGCTGTTGTCTGGAACTTTGTGCTCCTGGTATGGTTTCCTATGGCAAATTGGTCTCAGGCGAGGGGCCAGACTAAGAATGGTTCAAAAGACCCCATGAAATACAATGGAAACCATAGCAACTGTCAACTGACAACTGTTGCTATGGTTACCATTGGTGAGGGCGCCCCAAACAAACAGCCAATCATAACTTCCTTTATATTTCTGAACAAATATAAATAAATGCGAATGCGGTTGCAAACTACAGATAGCCTACAGATCGCGTTGTGTGTTTGCGTTTCAGCAGAGGCATGTGATCCTGTTAGACGCGATCTGTAGGCTATCTGTAGTTTACGACTACATTCGCATTTAATTATATTTGTTCATAAATATCTGTAGAAATCAGAATCAGAATAATTTAGAAACCCCTCTGGAAAATGTACAGCTGGATAAAAATATAAAGTATAAAAAAATACCAATAGTAATGTATACATATAATTCATGTATACATATAAAACACTATACACTATAGTAGTGTATCTGCTGTCGAAGTATACTGTATTAAATGTGTATCTGGGTTTTTTTGATATGGGCTATATCAATAACCTATTTTATTATAGTTATTATGATTATTATTAATATTACCAACCACATGAGATATGTTTGTTAACAGACTGAACTTTTATTGCACAACATGAGACTAACAGCCCACGATCTAGCGTTAAATATTCGACTCACACAGGAAATTTGCATTTTCTACTTAACGTGCTGTTTGTTGTCATAAGACCCAATCAGCTCTTAGATGAGGCGAGAGGCAGGCGTTTCCCATCATGCCCCGGGGCTTGCAGTCGGTTGAGCGCAACGGCGGCGCCTGGCTTTATATTTATATATATATATATATATATATATATATATATATACATATTGCATTATTTTATACTTTATATTTTTATACTTATAAAGCAACTGCAAGTGTACATTTTCCCGAGGTTTTACTAAAGTATTCTGAGTTCCACAGATATTTCTGAACAAATATAAATAAATGCGAATACGGTTGCAAACTACAGATAGCCTACAGATCGCGTTGTGTGTTTGCGTTTCAGCAGAGGCATGTGCTGCTGATCAATCCTGGAGGGAAGTGGTTCGACCTGGAATAGCCGAACGCTCGTCGACCCCGCAGGATCCCTCACTGGTGTCCCAGTACAAGACGCTCGCCCAGTAGCTGTTTGAGGCCGACGTGGCCTAAATTTATATCTACTCGCTTTCTAAAACACACACACTAAACAATTTGGTTATGAGGACCCTAATTGAGAAATGATTTTCCCAAACCCCTGACCTTAACCTAAACTTAACTGAGGTGAAACGCTACAGCTTGCTTCCATAACATGTCTTCTTTCAGACTTGTGGAGGGAAAACATTTTATTTTACTACTTTGTTTATTTTTAGGTCTGTAGATTTATCCTAAATTCACCAAAAAAAAGGGCGGCACAGTGAATTGTACTGTGTCGCGTGGGTTTTTCGCCGGCAGCTCCGGGTTACCCCACTATAACAAACCAATTTGGCCCCAAATTATATATTAATATATTCTCCCCATCCACGTGGGTTTTTCACCGGGTGCTCCGGTTTCCCACAACTAAAAACAAAAAACCTCTCCGGGAACCATCACCTTAACGTGGTGGAGAGGTTTGTGTGTCCCTATGACCCTGAGGGCTGTTGTCTGGAACTTTGTGCTCCTGGTATGGTTTCCTATGGCAAATTGGTCTCAGGCGAGGGGCCAGACTAAGAATGGTTCAAAAGACCCCATGAAATACAATGGAAACCATAGCAACTGTCAACTGACAACTGTTGCTATGGTTACCATTGGTGAGGGCGCCCCAAACAAACAGCCAATCATAACTTCCTTTATATTTCTGAACAAATATAAATAAATGCGAATGCGGTTGCAAACTACAGATAGCCTACAGATCGCGTTGTGTGTTTGCGTTTCAGCAGAGGCATGTGATCCTGTTAGACGCGATCTGTAGGCTATCTGTAGTTTACGACTACATTCGCATTTAATTATATTTGTTCATAAATATCTGTAGAAATCAGAATCAGAATAATTTAGAAACCCCTCTGGAAAATGTACAGCTGGATAAAAATATAAAGTATAAAAAAATACCAATAGTAATGTATACATATAATTCATGTATACATATAAAACACTATACACTATAGTAGTGTATCTGCTGTCGAAGTATACTGTATTAAATGTGTATCTGGGTTTTTTTGATATGGGCTATATCAATAACCTATTTTATTATAGTTATTATGATTATTATTAATATTACCAACCACATGAGATATGTTTGTTAACAGACTGAACTTTTATTGCACAACATGAGACTAACAGCCCACGATCTAGCGTTAAATATTCGACTCACACAGGAAATTTGCATTTTCTACTTAACGTGCTGTTTGTTGTCATAAGACCCAATCAGCTCTTAGATGAGGCGAGAGGCAGGCGTTTCCCATCATGCCCCGGGGCTTGCAGTCGGTTGAGCGCAACGGCGGCGCCTGGCTTTATATTTATATATATATATATATATATATATATATACATATTGCATTATTTTATACTTTATATTTTTATACTTATAAAGCAACTGCAAGTGTACATTTTCCCGAGGTTTTACTAAAGTATTCTGAGTTCCACAGATATTTCTGAACAAATATAAATAAATGCGAATACGGTTGCAAACTACAGATAGCCTACAGATCGCGTTGTGTGTTTGCGTTTCAGCAGAGGCATGTGCTGCTGATCAATCCTGGAGGGAAGTGGTTCGACCTGGAATAGCCGAACGCTCGTCGACCCCGCAGGATCCCTCACTGGTGTCCCAGTACAAGACGCTCGCCCAGTAGCTGTTTGAGGCCGACGTGGCCTAAATTTATATCTACTCGCTTTCTAAAACACACACACTAAACAATTTGGTTATGAGGACCCTAATTGAGAAATGATTTTCCCAAACCCCTGACCTTAACCTAAACTTAACTGAGGTGAAACGCTACAGCTTGCTTCCATAACATGTCTTCTTTCAGACTTGTGGAGGGAAAACATTTTATTTTACTACTTTGTTTATTTTTAGGTCTGTAGATTTATCCTAAATTCACCAAAAAAAAGGGCGGCACAGTGAATTGTACTGTGTCGCGTGGGTTTTTCGCCGGCAGCTCCGGGTTACCCCACTATAACAAACCAATTTGGCCCCAAATTATATATTAATATATTCTCCCCATCCACGTGGGTTTTTCACCGGGTGCTCCGGTTTCCCACAACTAAAAACAAAAAACCTCTCCGGGAACCATCACCTTAACGTGGTGGAGAGGTTTGTGTGTCCCTATGACCCTGAGGGCTGTTGTCTGGAACTTTGTGCTCCTGGTATGGTTTCCTATGGCAAATTGGTCTCAGGCGAGGGGCCAGACTAAGAATGGTTCAAAAGACCCCATGAAATACAATGGAAACCATAGCAACTGTCAACTGACAACTGTTGCTATGGTTACCATTGGTGAGGGCGCCCCAAACAAACAGCCAATCATAACTTCCTTTATATTTCTGAACAAATATAAATAAATGCGAATGCGGTTGCAAACTACAGATAGCCTACAGATCGCGTTGTGTGTTTGCGTTTCAGCAGAGGCATGTGATCCTGTTAGACGCGATCTGTAGGCTATCTGTAGTTTACGACTACATTCGCATTTAATTATATTTGTTCATAAATATCTGTAGAAATCAGAATCAGAATAATTTAGAAACCCCTCTGGAAAATGTACAGCTGGATAAAAATATAAAGTATAAAAAAATACCAATAGTAATGTATACATATAATTCATGTATACATATAAAACACTATACACTATAGTAGTGTATCTGCTGTCGAAGTATACTGTATTAAATGTGTATCTGGGTTTTTTTGATATGGGCTATATCAATAACCTATTTTATTATAGTTATTATGATTATTATTAATATTACCAACCACATGAGATATGTTTGTTAACAGACTGAACTTTTATTGCACAACATGAGACTAACAGCCCACGATCTAGCGTTAAATATTCGACTCACACAGGAAATTTGCATTTTCTACTTAACGTGCTGTTTGTTGTCATAAGACCCAATCAGCTCTTAGATGAGGCGAGAGGCAGGCGTTTCCCATCATGCCCCGGGGCTTGCAGTCGGTTGAGCGCAACGGCGGCGCCTGGCTTTATATTTATATATATATATATATATATATATATATATATATATACATATTGCATTATTTTATACTTTATATTTTTATACTTATAAAGCAACTGCAAGTGTACATTTTCCCGAGGTTTTACTAAAGTATTCTGAGTTCCACAGATATTTCTGAACAAATATAAATAAATGCGAATACGGTTGCAAACTACAGATAGCCTACAGATCGCGTTGTGTGTTTGCGTTTCAGCAGAGGCATGTGCTGCTGATCAATCCTGGAGGGAAGTGGTTCGACCTGGAATAGCCGAACGCTCGTCGACCCCGCAGGATCCCTCACTGGTGTCCCAGTACAAGACGCTCGCCCAGTAGCTGTTTGAGGCCGACGTGGCCTAAATTTATATCTACTCGCTTTCTAAAACACACACACTAAACAATTTGGTTATGAGGACCCTAATTGAGAAATGATTTTCCCAAACCCCTGACCTTAACCTAAACTTAACTGAGGTGAAACGCTACAGCTTGCTTCCATAACATGTCTTCTTTCAGACTTGTGGAGGGAAAACATTTTATTTTACTACTTTGTTTATTTTTAGGTCTGTAGATTTATCCTAAATTCACCAAAAAAAAGGGCGGCACAGTGAATTGTACTGTGTCGCGTGGGTTTTTCGCCGGCAGCTCCGGGTTACCCCACTATAACAAACCAATTTGGCCCCAAATTATATATTAATATATTCTCCCCATCCACGTGGGTTTTTCACCGGGTGCTCCGGTTTCCCACAACTAAAAACAAAAAACCTCTCCGGGAACCATCACCTTAACGTGGTGGAGAGGTTTGTGTGTCCCTATGACCCTGAGGGCTGTTGTCTGGAACTTTGTGCTCCTGGTATGGTTTCCTATGGCAAATTGGTCTCAGGCGAGGGGCCAGACTAAGAATGGTTCAAAAGACCCCATGAAATACAATGGAAACCATAGCAACTGTCAACTGACAACTGTTGCTATGGTTACCATTGGTGAGGGCGCCCCAAACAAACAGCCAATCATAACTTCCTTTATATTTCTGAACAAATATAAATAAATGCGAATGCGGTTGCAAACTACAGATAGCCTACAGATCGCGTTGTGTGTTTGCGTTTCAGCAGAGGCATGTGATCCTGTTAGACGCGATCTGTAGGCTATCTGTAGTTTACGACTACATTCGCATTTAATTATATTTGTTCATAAATATCTGTAGAAATCAGAATCAGAATAATTTAGAAACCCCTCTGGAAAATGTACAGCTGGATAAAAATATAAAGTATAAAAAAATACCAATAGTAATGTATACATATAATTCATGTATACATATAAAACACTATACACTATAGTAGTGTATCTGCTGTCGAAGTATACTGTATTAAATGTGTATCTGGGTTTTTTTGATATGGGCTATATCAATAACCTATTTTATTATAGTTATTATGATTATTATTAATATTACCAACCACATGAGATATGTTTGTTAACAGACTGAACTTTTATTGCACAACATGAGACTAACAGCCCACGATCTAGCGTTAAATATTCGACTCACACAGGAAATTTGCATTTTCTACTTAACGTGCTGTTTGTTGTCATAAGACCCAATCAGCTCTTAGATGAGGCGAGAGGCAGGCGTTTCCCATCATGCCCCGGGGCTTGCAGTCGGTTGAGCGCAACGGCGGCGCCTGGCTTTATATTTATATATATATATATATATATATATATACATATTGCATTATTTTATACTTTATATTTTTATACTTATAAAGCAACTGCAAGTGTACATTTTCCCGAGGTTTTACTAAAGTATTCTGAGTTCCACAGATATTTCTGAACAAATATAAATAAATGCGAATACGGTTGCAAACTACAGATAGCCTACAGATCGCGTTGTGTGTTTGCGTTTCAGCAGAGGCATGTGCTGCTGATCAATCCTGGAGGGAAGTGGTTCGACCTGGAATAGCCGAACGCTCGTCGACCCCGCAGGATCCCTCACTGGTGTCCCAGTACAAGACGCTCGCCCAGTAGCTGTTTGAGGCCGACGTGGCCTAAATTTATATCTACTCGCTTTCTAAAACACACACACTAAACAATTTGGTTATGAGGACCCTAATTGAGAAATGATTTTCCCAAACCCCTGACCTTAACCTAAACTTAACTGAGGTGAAACGCTACAGCTTGCTTCCATAACATGTCTTCTTTCAGACTTGTGGAGGGAAAACATTTTATTTTACTACTTTGTTTATTTTTAGGTCTGTAGATTTATCCTAAATTCACCAAAAAAAAGGGCGGCACAGTGAATTGTACTGTGTCGCGTGGGTTTTTCGCCGGCAGCTCCGGGTTACCCCACTATAACAAACCAATTTGGCCCCAAATTATATATTAATATATTCTCCCCATCCACGTGGGTTTTTCACCGGGTGCTCCGGTTTCCCACAACTAAAAACAAAAAACCTCTCCGGGAACCATCACCTTAACGTGGTGGAGAGGTTTGTGTGTCCCTATGACCCTGAGGGCTGTTGTCTGGAACTTTGTGCTCCTGGTATGGTTTCCTATGGCAAATTGGTCTCAGGCGAGGGGCCAGACTAAGAATGGTTCAAAAGACCCCATGAAATACAATGGAAACCATAGCAACTGTCAACTGACAACTGTTGCTATGGTTACCATTGGTGAGGGCGCCCCAAACAAACAGCCAATCATAACTTCCTTTATATTTCTGAACAAATATAAATAAATGCGAATGCGGTTGCAAACTACAGATAGCCTACAGATCGCGTTGTGTGTTTGCGTTTCAGCAGAGGCATGTGATCCTGTTAGACGCGATCTGTAGGCTATCTGTAGTTTACGACTACATTCGCATTTAATTATATTTGTTCATAAATATCTGTAGAAATCAGAATCAGAATAATTTAGAAACCCCTCTGGAAAATGTACAGCTGGATAAAAATATAAAGTATAAAAAAATACCAATAGTAATGTATACATATAATTCATGTATACATATAAAACACTATACACTATAGTAGTGTATCTGCTGTCGAAGTATACTGTATTAAATGTGTATCTGGGTTTTTTTGATATGGGCTATATCAATAACCTATTTTATTATAGTTATTATGATTATTATTAATATTACCAACCACATGAGATATGTTTGTTAACAGACTGAACTTTTATTGCACAACATGAGACTAACAGCCCACGATCTAGCGTTAAATATTCGACTCACACAGGAAATTTGCATTTTCTACTTAACGTGCTGTTTGTTGTCATAAGACCCAATCAGCTCTTAGATGAGGCGAGAGGCAGGCGTTTCCCATCATGCCCCGGGGCTTGCAGTCGGTTGAGCGCAACGGCGGCGCCTGGCTTTATATTTATATATATATATATATATATATATATATACATATTGCATTATTTTATACTTTATATTTTTATACTTATAAAGCAACTGCAAGTGTACATTTTCCCGAGGTTTTACTAAAGTATTCTGAGTTCCACAGATATTTCTGAACAAATATAAATAAATGCGAATACGGTTGCAAACTACAGATAGCCTACAGATCGCGTTGTGTGTTTGCGTTTCAGCAGAGGCATGTGCTGCTGATCAATCCTGGAGGGAAGTGGTTCGACCTGGAATAGCCGAACGCTCGTCGACCCCGCAGGATCCCTCACTGGTGTCCCAGTACAAGACGCTCGCCCAGTAGCTGTTTGAGGCCGACGTGGCCTAAATTTATATCTACTCGCTTTCTAAAACACACACACTAAACAATTTGGTTATGAGGACCCTAATTGAGAAATGATTTTCCCAAACCCCTGACCTTAACCTAAACTTAACTGAGGTGAAACGCTACAGCTTGCTTCCATAACATGTCTTCTTTCAGACTTGTGGAGGGAAAACATTTTATTTTACTACTTTGTTTATTTTTAGGTCTGTAGATTTATCCTAAATTCACCAAAAAAAAGGGCGGCACAGTGAATTGTACTGTGTCGCGTGGGTTTTTCGCCGGCAGCTCCGGGTTACCCCACTATAACAAACCAATTTGGCCCCAAATTATATATTAATATATTCTCCCCATCCACGTGGGTTTTTCACCGGGTGCTCCGGTTTCCCACAACTAAAAACAAAAAACCTCTCCGGGAACCATCACCTTAACGTGGTGGAGAGGTTTGTGTGTCCCTATGACCCTGAGGGCTGTTGTCTGGAACTTTGTGCTCCTGGTATGGTTTCCTATGGCAAATTGGTCTCAGGCGAGGGGCCAGACTAAGAATGGTTCAAAAGACCCCATGAAATACAATGGAAACCATAGCAACTGTCAACTGACAACTGTTGCTATGGTTACCATTGGTGAGGGCGCCCCAAACAAACAGCCAATCATAACTTCCTTTATATTTCTGAACAAATATAAATAAATGCGAATGCGGTTGCAAACTACAGATAGCCTACAGATCGCGTTGTGTGTTTGCGTTTCAGCAGAGGCATGTGATCCTGTTAGACGCGATCTGTAGGCTATCTGTAGTTTACGACTACATTCGCATTTAATTATATTTGTTCATAAATATCTGTAGAAATCAGAATCAGAATAATTTAGAAACCCCTCTGGAAAATGTACAGCTGGATAAAAATATAAAGTATAAAAAAATACCAATAGTAATGTATACATATAATTCATGTATACATATAAAACACTATACACTATAGTAGTGTATCTGCTGTCGAAGTATACTGTATTAAATGTGTATCTGGGTTTTTTTGATATGGGCTATATCAATAACCTATTTTATTATAGTTATTATGATTATTATTAATATTACCAACCACATGAGATATGTTTGTTAACAGACTGAACTTTTATTGCACAACATGAGACTAACAGCCCACGATCTAGCGTTAAATATTCGACTCACACAGGAAATTTGCATTTTCTACTTAACGTGCTGTTTGTTGTCATAAGACCCAATCAGCTCTTAGATGAGGCGAGAGGCAGGCGTTTCCCATCATGCCCCGGGGCTTGCAGTCGGTTGAGCGCAACGGCGGCGCCTGGCTTTATATTTATATATATATATATATATATATATATATATATATATATATATATATATATATATACATATTGCATTATTTTATACTTTATATTTTTATACTTATAAAGCAACTGCAAGTGTACATTTTCCCGAGGTTTTACTAAAGTATTCTGAGTTCCACAGATATTTCTGAACAAATATAAATAAATGCGAATGCGGTTGCAAACTACAGATAGCCTACAGATCGCGTTGTGTGTTTGCGTTTCAGCAGAGGCATGTGCTGCTGATCAATCCTGGAGGGAAGTGGTTCGACCTGGAATAGCCGAACGCTCGTCGACCCCGCAGGATCCCTCACTGGTGTCCCAGTACAAGACGCTCGCCCAGTAGCTGTTTGAGGCCGACGTGGCCTAAATTTATATCTACTCGCTTTCTAAAACACACACACTATAAACAATTTGGTTATGAGGACCCTAATTGAGAAATGATTTTCCCAAACCCCTGACCTTAACCTAAACTTAACTGAGGTGAAACGCTACAGCTTGCTTCCATAACATGTCTTCTTTCAGACTTGTGGAGGGAAAACATTTTATTTTACTACTTTGTTTATTTTTAGGTCTGTAGATTTATCCTAAATTCACCAAAAAAAAGGGCGGCACAGTGAATTGTACTGTGTCGCGTGGGTTTTTCGCCGGCAGCTCCGGGTTACCCCACTATAACAAACCAATTTGGCCCCAAATTATATATTAATATATTCTCCCCATCCACGTGGGTTTTTCACCGGGTGCTCCGGTTTCCCACAACTAAAAACAAAAAACCTCTCCGGGAACCATCACCTTAACGTGGTGGAGAGGTTTGTGTGTCCCTATGACCCTGAGGGCTGTTGTCTGGAACTTTGTGCTCCTGGTATGGTTTCCTATGGCAAATTGGTCTCAGGCGAGGGGCCAGACTAAGAATGGTTCAAAAGACCCCATGAAATACAATGGAAACCATAGCAACTGTCAACTGACAACTGTTGCTATGGTTACCATTGGTGAGGGCGCCCCAAACAAACAGCCAATCATAACTTCCTTTATATTTCTGAACAAATATAAATAAATGCGAATGCGGTTGCAAACTACAGATAGCCTACAGATCGCGTTGTGTGTTTGCGTTTCAGCAGAGGCATGTGATCCTGTTAGACGCGATCTGTAGGCTATCTGTAGTTTACGACTACATTCGCATTTAATTATATTTGTTCATAAATATCTGTAGAAATCAGAATCAGAATAATTTAGAAACCCCTCTGGAAAATGTACAGCTGGATAAAAATATAAAGTATAAAAAAATACCAATAGTAATGTATACATATAATTCATGTATACATATAAAACACTATACACTATAGTAGTGTATCTGCTGTCGAAGTATACTGTATTAAATGTGTATCTGGGTTTTTTTGATATGGGCTATATCAATAACCTATTTTATTATAGTTATTATGATTATTATTAATATTACCAACCACATGAGATATGTTTGTTAACAGACTGAACTTTTATTGCACAACATGAGACTAACAGCCCACGATCTAGCGTTAAATATTCGACTCACACAGGAAATTTGCATTTTCTACTTAACGTGCTGTTTGTTGTCATAAGACCCAATCAGCTCTTAGATGAGGCGAGAGGCAGGCGTTTCCCATCATGCCCCGGGGCTTGCAGTCGGTTGAGCGCAACGGCGGCGCCTGGCTTTATATTTATATATATATATATATATATATATATATATATATATATATATATATATACATATTGCATTATTTTATACTTTATATTTTTATACTTATAAAGCAACTGCAAGTGTACATTTTCCCGAGGTTTTACTAAAGTATTCTGAGTTCCACAGATATTTCTGAACAAATATAAATAAATGCGAATGCGGTTGCAAACTACAGATAGCCTACAGATCGCGTTGTGTGTTTGCGTTTCAGCAGAGGCATGTGCTGCTGATCAATCCTGGAGGGAAGTGGTTCGACCTGGAATAGCCGAACGCTCGTCGACCCCGCAGGATCCCTCACTGGTGTCCCAGTACAAGACGCTCGCCCAGTAGCTGTTTGAGGCCGACGTGGCCTAAATTTATATCTACTCGCTTTCTAAAACACACACACTATAAACAATTTGGTTATGAGGACCCTAATTGAGAAATGATTTTCCCAAACCCCTGACCTTAACCTAAACTTAACTGAGGTGAAACGCTACAGCTTGCTTCCATAACATGTCTTCTTTCAGACTTGTGGAGGGAAAACATTTTATTTTACTACTTTGTTTATTTTTAGGTCTGTAGATTTATCCTAAATTCACCAAAAAAAAGGGCGGCACAGTGAATTGTACTGTGTCGCGTGGGTTTTTCGCCGGCAGCTCCGGGTTACCCCACTATAACAAACCAATTTGGCCCCAAATTATATATTAATATATTCTCCCCATCCACGTGGGTTTTTCACCGGGTGCTCCGGTTTCCCACAACTAAAAACAAAAAACCTCTCCGGGAACCATCACCTTAACGTGGTGGAGAGGTTTGTGTGTCCCTATGACCCTGAGGGCTGTTGTCTGGAACTTTGTGCTCCTGGTATGGTTTCCTATGGCAAATTGGTCTCAGGCGAGGGGCCAGACTAAGAATGGTTCAAAAGACCCCATGAAATACAATGGAAACCATAGCAACTGTCAACTGACAACTGTTGCTATGGTTACCATTGGTGAGGGCGCCCCAAACAAACAGCCAATCATAACTTCCCTTGACCCAGCAACAGCAACCTTATTGGTTAAGAAACTAGTGAACAAACCAGGCAATACGTGTGAGACAGAACCTGAAAATAGGCTCGTTCAAGATGAAGGCGGAGCCTAAAAGCTGCCATCCCCGTGGACAGTTTCCATCGGCCTTTGAAGATTTGACAGGAAGTCATAGAAATGTAACTTTTTCTATGACTTCCTGTCAAATCTGTTAGACGCGATCTGTAGGCTATCTGTAGTTTACGACTACATTCGCATTTAATTATATTTGTTCATAAATATCTGTGGAAATCAGAATCAGAATAATTTAGAAACTCCTCTGGAAAATGTACAGCTGGATAAAAATATAAAGTTAATAATTACATTAATTAAATTAAATTAAATTTTATAGTGTCAATCAACAGAAATCATCTCAGGACACTTAATATTGAGCAGACTAGAATACGCCGAAAATTTCAAGAGTCAGATACACATTTAATAAGTATAGCTAGTATAACTCAAGTATTCTGACTTCCACATTTCTGAACAAATATAAATAAATGCGAATGTGGTTGCAAACTACAGATAGCCTACAGATCGCGTTGTGTGTTTGCGTTTCAGCAGAGGCATGTGCTGCTGATCAAGATGAGAAGATGGACGGCACTCACGTCTGTACAGTAAATATGAAGCTGCAGCCAGCAGCTGGTTAGCTTAGCTTAGCACAAAGCCTCAAATATTCACACGTTATATCTCGGTTGTTTAATCTGGACAAAAACGGATTCTAACGCATTTGTGAACTTCCCTAAATTTTCAGATCGGATCAGTTAAGTTGGTACTCTGAGGACGTCGCTGGCCAACGATCCTTTTCCAGGTCCGAACTCGACCAGCTGAAGCTGTTTGGGTCGACCTGCTCCCATCCACTGTCAATCAGCAGGTAGCGCCGCCCCTACAGCATCCCCTGCTTTCTGGTCTATTTCTCTGACTGACTCTAAATGGACCATAATTGATTGAATGAACATCATGCAGGACTGCAAGACTTGTTACTAGAGACGGAGAAGACTTCTATACAATCAGAGAGCAGTCGCCCCATGGAGGATGCCATTTTAATCAGTGTTGGCTGGGTTCACACCTGCCCCCCTGTTCACACCAAACGTGTATTTCTCCACGACGGTCCACAAGCGCTTCTGCTCAGCTGTTGTTCAGAGCTATTTTTTTCATTATGGAGTAAATAACCCCATAAAATTAATACGCCATATTTCTGTAACCAAGAAGTTTGTACACTTCTTGTATTTATCCGTTCGACAGAGAGAGAGGGAGAGAGAGAGAGAGCATGGTAGTGCAGATATACCGTTGAAATAAACATTTGTTTATCTACTTTCACATTTATTAAATGTATTGTCTCTTCCTGTTTCCCAGTGCAAGTTTAGATACACAAATATGATCGCATTTGTCAATCGTGGTATTTTATTTTGAAAATTGACCGGATTGTCTCGTGTTTCTTTGTGTGATTTTCTGCCAGAATTGACGCGTTCGCTCGTGGCACACGCAAAAAATAGAGCAGACGCCGAAACGATCGCTTCACGGCGCGGGACATCCCGCGCCTGTTCGCGGCGCTTCCGCGGCCGGTGTGAACCAGGCGTGAGATTTTCAGAATAATAATAATAATTAATATGGTAATATGTCGTATAATGTTCCTTTATGATAGAGATCGAATCCATGTCATACAACCGTAAATCTCTAAAGCAATTATGTCCATAATCCAACTCCAACACATTTGTTTATTCAATGTATTCTCGTATCATAAGAGGCCATTCAATTGGTCAGTATTTCACTAACCTTAAAAGCAGATTTCTCAAATAGAAAACTTTTTGATAAATATTTATTTCTCAATATGTATATTTATTCTGTTGAATTAACTGGCAGACTGTGATGAAGATCTTTGAAAGTAGACTGACTGCTGCCTTGGACGCTGCTGGATATCTTCTGTTTACTTGTTCTTACTGAGTGTTCTCTGCTTCTCTGCATGCTCAACTATCTTCTCCTCCACGTAGAGGCCTTTACGGCGGCGGACAGCGTTCATGTATTTCAGGGACTGATTTGCAGAGTCAGCTTTCTCCCCAAAGTGCAGGTATTCTTCTTCTGTGGTAGGAACCCAGTACGGATCACTGCTGATCACCTGAGAGACACAAATATAGTATGAGACAACATGTCCTGTTGGACCAGCTCTTAACTATGCTGCTATAGGCCTAGAATGCCAGGGGAATTACTACTACTATTGTTAATACTACTACTACTATTACTGTTAATACTACTTCTACTACTAATGCTATTACCAACACCAAGCAGTGTGATGTTGGGACTTTGAAAATGTATTGACTGAAAATCATGAGCGTTTTCAAGTCCTGCTCAATGTGTAAAGTGTCCTGAGATAACTTTTGGTTAACAATATACAGAGAAAATGGGAATTTTCCGGGTAGATTTACTGATAGTGTATAATGGTGATTAATCCACAGCTACCCTCTGATTAATCAGATTCAAATCTTGAATGGTTTGACAGCCCTAATATGAATATAAAAATAAGAATCACCTCCCAGTGGCTGAAGATCAGCTGAGGACTGGCCAAGCCACTGGTCCTCTTGCGGATCTCGTCGGCAAATCCAAAGCTCTCAGCCACAGGTAAGACGGCCTTGATGATGAACATGTCCGTCCCTTCCTTCATCTCTTCATGGAGGACGCGACCCTCTCGCTTCCCCAGCACACCATATACTCGGCCTGGTGGAGGAACAGACACAGATGCAGAACACCTGATCAGAGGCAATTTTCAAGAAATCATTTTACCAACTGGAGACGAATTAAACAATACCCATATGCACATAAACAAGCTAATACTGTACATACATCCTGGCTGTTTTATAGGCGCTTGTTTAACTGTACCTTTACTGGCAAGTGTCAATGTTTCCAGTGTTTTAAAAGGCTTGTGGAATCTGTAATTGATGAATACTGACAAAATAATGACATTTGTAAGTTATTGCTAAAGTTGTACAAGGTAGGTCCAGTATGAAGAGAAGAGAACAAGTCTTAAGATACAGATGGAATGCGAGTATTGCATTCAAACAGACTTGTATAATCTAATTGACACAACATGCATGGTCTCACGCTTGCATCACTCAGCCGTCCAATAATGACTCCCATGTAATAAGGTGATTATAGAACTTGGAAACAAAATTAAAGATATCATCAAAATAAATTCATATTGTGCAACAATATGAATAAAAACTCACAATAATAATTTAAAAAAACTTTTTTGCTCATTGTTAACTAATTTTTCATGGAAATACAGGAGGTCTGACTTATAACCGGAAAACAAGGTGGATGTTACAAAAGCTGCTCCACCACACGCCTCCTATATCCAACCTGTCCGAAGGTCCAGACCCAAACAATCAGGGAGGAGTCCTTGAAAACCTGGACATTATGAGGGATCCAGCCCACCCACACACCATTGTGGAGGTAGATGGTGAGTCCCAGAGCATCACATCTTGTGCTTGTGCAGGGAAGTGGAACTTGTGTCACTTGTTTTGCATCAGGTGTGAATGTGAAACTTAAAAAGGATGTGCAGAAGCCCTACATGCACCATCGGGTGGGCCGGGGACATCATGGACCTTCATTTTCTCGTCTTTTTGAACACTCAAGGCCTGTCAGTCTCGAAGACCACTCGCATGCCCCCCAGAGTTTACAAATACATAAAATGTAAAACCCGAAGGAAAAAAATCCTGTCAGAATAAATAGATAATTTTCTTGCACAGTTACAATCATAACTGATAATGTTGCACTGCATTTCTGTATCTATTGTGCTTGCCTGTTTTGTCCTGACTTGTGGGTAGATTGGCCGCCTACCTAATTGAGTGGCACCTCCTCCACTCCATCCTCTTGCTCTACCTCTCAGCCTACAGATCCACCACATTGCTGGCATCCCCATGCTTCTTGACTTTTCTCTCAGTAAACAGCCATAGTTATTGTATTGGTAAACCCTGGTTGTTTTGAGTCCTTTGTATTGCTTCCCTTTGAGCTGGGGCTGTCACAGTGACAGGCTGAAAGTGAGATGTACACAAATTGACTATATGGTAATTTATTCCCATGCATGCTGATCAGAATAATAATAAAAAAAAAATCTCAAAACTTTTTCACAGCACTGTATATCGATATGTATTTGAATTTGATCTGTTTTACTCTGTATGGGAGGGGGCGGGGTAGATAGTTTCAGTGCTACTGTTTGGTTTGTTTATCCATTATTATTGTTGTGCTTTTCGATTTTCTTGTTAAGAACAATATATTTTTGGAGACAAAAAAAAGAACATGTGACATATAGTTCGACACATCCCTACTGCAACAACTTTTTTTCACAACTGGCAGTTTCTAGACTCATTGAAGACCATTACTTAACTATCTAGATGGGCTGCCAGCTCAGGAAATATCTTTGTAAAGTCCCACTGTATGGTTATGTGTGTACTCTCCACTCTGTTCCGGTCCGACAGCGGCAGATAGCCCCCACCCTAAGAGACTCTAACATAACAAACTTGCTTTGATGGCTGAGGATTAAGTAGCCATTCAGTGTTTCCCCTAGAATTTTTTTCAGGCCCGGTGGTACCCACCGAAAAAACCCTAAACAGACGAGACGTGTGGGATGGTGTATTGGTGCAGTTGGATTTAGTCAGGTGGCACAGCAAGCAGTCTGCAATTCTGCAATTATTATATTTGCATTCAACATTTTTGTTCAACCAGAGTGTATTCAAGATCACAAGGAGAGAGTGACTTATTAAGGTGCTGGTTGATGGAAATGATCAGGGTCCAGAAAAATATGGCTGGAAAATGATGAGCATCACATTAATAGCTACAGATACTGTAAAACACTACAACGACATATGAGTGCATATATTGTCTTATTTTATCAAGTAAAATATAAGTTATAGGTTTACTCAACAGCAGTTAACTCAAAGTTCCACATCTTATCAAAAACAATCCTCCCCCCCGGGGAGGGGGGGCAAACGGGCTTTGGCCAGTTGTACATACGTCATCACGTCCTAATACTACACACACATGGCGTGATGTTGTTTTTAAGGAGCGCCGTCTCTGCTTATATTTCTCGACAACACTCGACCTGCATCAGCGCATGTGCGCACGAGCGGATCTGTGCGAGCAGGCAGCGCGAGGAAAGCGGGTTTTGGACGGAGACACACAGCGGCATTTTTATTATGTAAAAATAAATAATAATGTAATGTAATAAAATAAATATTATGGACCCTATGGACCGGTTCCGCTCACACCACGAGTCTGAAGAGTGCAACAGCTTATCAAAATACAGTGTCAACGTTCCGTGTTTTCAAAGTAGAAAGCGACATCGTGGTGGTTTAACGAGGCGGAACGGCATCAGAACAACATCAAGCGCGTAAAGGACACGAAGAAAAAAGTAGCGGGAGCGCGCGGCGAGGATTGTTGCGGCCGCGCGTCTTGCGGAGCAAGTCTGCTGTGCTGCGTGGAGGCGCTCCTAATGTAAATGATTATTGATTTATGAATGAATTGATAGGTGGCTTATTTTTGGTATATTGATTTTTTTTGTTGGCCTGGCGGCAGGTCTCCTTGGCCTGGCGAGCCGCCAGGCCTGTACAATGGTAGGGGAAACACTGCCATTGATACGTACTTTGTAGTTAATGATCAGCACTAACACCTTACATTTGTATTTCTAATTAGTATTAGGACCGCTTCTGTTCTCACTATACACCAGATCACTAGGTTCTTTTACATCACATGGATTCTCCTACCATTGCTACGCAGATGACACCCAGCTGTTCCTCTCTTTTCCCCCAACCTCTGACACTCACATTGCAACTCGCATCTCGGACTGTCTGGCTGACATCTCTGTCTGGACGTCTGCACATCACCTCAAGCTTAACCTGAATAAAACCGAACTCCTCTTCAACCCAGGGAAAGACTGCCCTCGCATGGACCTGTCGGTCACTGTCGAGGGCATCACAGTATTACCTTCCTCAACTGCGAGGAACCTGGGTGTAATCCTCGATGACCAACTATCCTGCACCCCCAACATCACTGCTGTGGCCCGATCCTGCAGATTTGCCCTCTACAACATCCGCAGGATTCGGACCCTCCTCACAAAGGACGCAACGCAACTCTTGGTGCAAGCACTGGTCATCTCCCGCCTTGACTACTGCAACTCTCTCCTGGCCGGACTCCCGGCCTCAGCGACTAAACCATTGCAGCGTATCCAGAACGCTGCAGCACACCTTGTCTTCAATCTACCCAAATTCTCCCATGTGACCCCCCTCCTCCGTGACCTCCACTGGCTCCCTGTTGCAGCACGTATCCAATTCAAGATGATGACACTGGCCTTCAGGGCCATCAATGGAACGGCACCCATCTACCTTCAAACACTGGTCAAACCTCATGCCCCGAAGCGAGCACTTCGCTCCTCTACTTCAGCTGGCCGGCTGGTACCACCATCGCTGAAATCAAACAAATGTCGCTCAGCAAAGTCCAGACTCTTCTCTGTTCTGGCGCCTCAGTGGTGGAACGAACTCCGACTAATGTCAGGACAGCAGAGTAATTTGCCATCTTCCGAAAAAGGCTCAAGACTCACCTGTTCAGACTTCACCTCGACTCTACATAGCATGACCCACTAACACCCCCCCCCCCCCAAAAAAAAACAACAACAACAACAAAAAACCTTACCTATAGCACTCTGATCATAGCACTGTTGCTCTTAAGGTACTACTTTACTCAGATGAGGACCTAACACTTGTTCTATTTTTAGCTCTTACTTTATCGGCAATGATACGTTGTGGTTTCTTTGTTTCCTTCTTTTGACAAATGTACTTATTGTAAGTCGCTTTGGACAAAAGCGTCTGCTAAATGACCTAAATGTAAATCTAATTATTACTGAGTAATAGTAGTAGTTACTGGGGGGGGGGGGGTAAAAAAAATAAAGACATTGTATCCCTGTATACACTGTGTCCCCGACTTGATAAATAAAAGTGATATATATATATATATATATATATATATATATATATATATATATATATAAACAATATTTAACAAAAACTTAAAGGTGGTTGATGATGCTTTCTTACCCAGGACGTCAGCGGTGGCCATTATCTCGCAGGTATACATGGCAGCCATGAGTCTCTGGGGCTGAGTCTGGAAGGCATGGCGGCAGGCGTCCTTCATGGCAGCGATCAGCTGACCAGATACCGGCCCGTAGCAGTCTGCAGAGGCACCGTCTGTAGCCAGGGAGATGGAGTCTTTATGTTGAGGTGGGGCTGAACACTGAATGTCCCACCTCTCCACGGAGAAACAAACTCCCATCAGGGGCTCCTCACACATGGGCCCTGACAGAGTTGCTAGCTGGAAGCCGCTGACAATGCTATTATCCAAGTCTCGCGTAATGGCGTCGGGCTGAGTTCCAGCCTCGCCAGCTTTGAGTGCCTGGCCCAGACACTGCCACACTGACGGCCGCTGGTAGTCCTCCACACTGTTCAGCAGAATGTTGGGTCCATATCTGAAAACAACAACAGTGACATGATGTACTGCAAATATTTCATTTCTGTTAATACAAATGCCAGGTATGCACCGCAGCCTTATTCTGAAACAACATTTTCATGACAACTTTCATTATAAATCAATGTTTGGTCTTATCTGCTTTAAAGTATTTAAAGTGTTTATTATTTAAGCATCCAGCAGAAACAAGATGACATTACCATTTTGATTCATGTCTCTGTTCGCCTGCTTAATCTATGTCCTATATTCACTACCTTTTAGCTCCTTAGTTGCTGAATGCTCACCTACGTTCACCTGCTAGTCTGGTGCAAAACTAAAACACATAAGCTTATAGAAACAGAAAAAATGGACCTGAACCAGGCTTGTCTCAAATACAGGCCTGGTTCCTGGTTTTGTGTGAATAAACTTCCTTTCAGAAAGGTCAGTCTACTCTGTTTTTATTTTTTTTGTGTTCCATGTGAAACCAAACAGAATATATTTTGCCTCCCCTGATTGATGCCCTTGCTGTGTCTTGGTTCAAATCTGTCCTTGAGGAGTCACAATCCATTTTAACCATGCATGTCTAAATCCAATTGCAGACCTGCGAGGCCCAAAGGCCCAGATACGATCCACAACATTCCTCCATTTCCTCCCCTGCAGCAGGCTCTCCAGCTGGGCCTTGAGTCCAGCGATGGCTTCCATGGTCCTGAGGCTGACGTCAAGACTCTTCCCCTCCTTCAGATACATGTTGATCTGCTCCAGAGTCCGGATCAGCTCTGTGCTCCTCTCCAACAGACTGGTCACTTCTGACAAGGAAACAAACGTAATTGACATTTTAAAATATGTGTTTTAAAAAAAAATCATCATCTAGTATTAATTCACTGGTCTTAAACCTGGTTTCGCTGACACAGCATGCTGGTTTTCTATCCACACACAGACTTAAAAGCATTATAAGCTGCAGGTATAATTCACTCCCTGATTAAAAAAAAAGTAAGCGAGAGTAAAGAGCTGGTCCGTTGTTCTGCGGCCAGGACAGAATCCGCATTGTTCCTTCAATCCGAGGTTCGACTATCGGCCGAACCCTCCTTTCTAGCACCTTGGAGGAGACATTACCAGAAAGGCTGAGTAATGTGATGCCCCTTTAGTTGGTACACACTCTCTCCGTCTGAGCATGGCTCAAGTCGGGCTTCCTCCGGACCGGATCACTCCTGCTTTGCCTCGATTTTTCATAGGGTCTTTTAAACCATTGTTAGGCTGGCCCCTCGCCTGAGACTAATTTGGCATGAGAGACCCCACCAGGAGCACAAAGCTCCAGACAACAGCCCTCAGGGTCATAGGGACACACAAACCTCTCCACCACAGTAAGGTGATGGTTCACAAGAACTTTGTTTGACAATGGTTGTAATTTTCAAGAAATGGCAATTTGACAGAGAGGTTGACCTCAGGCTGTGGAGTTGAGGAAGTAGAATTTGACGTTCTCTCTCTTCATGTAAACAAGAACTTACTCTGCCTGATTCCTTTCACTGGTAGGATTCAGGTGTATTGTCTCTCTCTATGATGATAGGGCCTAGCAGTGTAAAAGCTTTGAATGACACAATATTCAGAGAGCTTTAATTCAGGTCTTACCCTGAGGCAGAGGGATGGCCCGGACGCTGACCGTGGCCAGTCTATTAGGGGTGGTGATGGCAACCAGTCCACTGGGGTCCACATGTAGGGTGTCTGACAAACGGCCCTGAGTTGCCTCCTCTTTCACCTAGCAGGGCATAAATACACACCAACATGTTTGAAAACCAGTAATCTGCACTGAGAGATGATAACTCAATGTAAAAATTGCTAACCCAATAGCCACAAAATGTAAACGATTGGTTCCATGTGCAGGGACACAAACTGTCTTTATCATGGTGGAAACCACATGACTATGCCACATCCAGACCTAGTGACTAGTATTACATAAAAAACATATAGAAGCGGAATTAGGGTGGGTTGTGAGGTGAAGAACACATCACTTTGAACCCCCAGACTGTTGGTGGAAAAAAAGTGTTGTTGTAAAGAGGTTTTGTTGTCTAAAACTTATCTCGTTGTCTAAACCTAAACTTGTTTTCATTGTCTTAACCTAAACTTGTTTTCGTTGTCTTAACCTAAACTTGTTTTCGTTGTCTTAACCTAACCTTGTTTTCGTTGTCTAAACCTAAACTTGTTTTTGTTGTATTAACCTAAACTTGTTTTCCTTGTCTAAACCTAAACTTGTTTTTGTTGTATTAACCTAAACTGGTTTTCCTTGTCTAAACCTAACCTTGCTTTCGTTGTCTAAACCTACGCAGCTGCAGGTGATCGAGGTTTACAAGCCTTCTTATGCTCCACAATAAACAGCAGAGGAGGTGGAGCACCCACAGACATGGTGAAAATGTCTGAGAGTTATTATTGGTTTTGGTTTTGTTGTCTCAACCTAACTAAGTGTTTTTTTATGCCAACATTGGTATTGATGCATAATGTCGTTGAGATTTTCATATAAACTGCGTTAATGATTGTTGATGATTATTACACCGTGGTAATGAAAAACATGCCACTTCGACACACAACGGTCAAAGACAACAGAAAACTTTTTCTGAACTGGTTCTACATGGATATAGACTAAAGTTCAATGGTTGACTGACCTTGTGAATGATGGCTACTTTCTGCTGCTTGCCGAGGTCTTCGTTCACCATGTCCACTTTAGGAGGACGTACCACTGTTTCTCTGAATGGAATGATGGGCTTGGATGCGCTGATCTCAATTTTAGCAAACCTTCAAAAGGACGATAAAAGTGAAATTCCTGTTATTGATGGTTTGTTCTTGACCGTCCACCATCAGCTTCATGCAGTTTGATATTGTTGTGCATTACCTTCATATAAGAACAGAAGTTACGAAACGTAGACTGAAACCGTCTGAGAAGAGACTGAAACCATCTGATTTTAGACTGAAACAGTCTGAGTAGACTGAGACGTCTGACAGTCTGAGAGTAGACTGAAACTGTGACTGAGATTTAAAAATAAAATGTGTCACTTTTAAAGGGCTTGTGTTTTACACAATCATCTAAAAGAAATCAAGGAAACTGTCTCTCAACTTTGTCTTTACTGAATCTATATCGTCATTGGAGAGAACAGCTGTCTAAATTCTCTAAAAGTCTATGTGCCAGTCTGTTTTTCTGAGGAGGCCTGCATCTCCACATACCTCAATCGAGTAGAATCACAGAGAGAAAATCAATGTGATTCAGACACAAGTATGAAGATGGGATACAAGGAACGAAGACTGGAGCACATGCGCATTATGTTATTGTGAGCAATACACCAGGTGGGACTTTCTGGAATAATGATTATGACGTATGGAGACGTCCCACACACTGACCTGTCTCTGAGGTCGTCCAGACAGCGTTGGAGATGGACCTCTCCGGCAGTGACCAGGACGTGTTCTCCTGTTTCCTGTATCAGAACCTCAGCACAGGGATCTGCCTGGTTCAACAGACGCATCCCACGAACCAGCTTCGGCATCTCACCTAGCACACAAACATCCCAGGTGGAAAGTGTATTCATTTGTCTAGATGAGCAAAACGACATAGTAGGGAAGCTGAATAAAAACTAAGGAATATTTGTAGAAACAACTGGAATATTCTCTGAGATTCTCTGACAGTAACAATCCACCATTAACCATAGTGTTGTTAAATGTAACGCGAGTTCTTGGGAGGTAACATCTAACGTGACAGAAAATAAAAGATTGCTGAGACACTCTCATGGGAACGTATATAAGGAAAATATTTAAGCTACCATATTGCATTGATGCTGCATAGCCACTGACTTTCTGTCCGTGACACAAGCTAGAAAGAAACGGAGGCACACCAAACAATTGAGGAAATATTAAATAAAACAGAACATGAGCCACACAGCACAAAAATCCCTTAAATTCCCCCTCCCTTTGTAGTCCCAAAATTAACACACCTCTCGCAACGCACATATCACCGTGGAGATCACAATGTCTTCATTCATTTTTTGGGTCACCGGTTCATTAATCACCTTTTTTTTTGTAACGACAACAAACTAACTAACTAACTTTTTTATACACAAGCTACAGTCCATTTAAACTGTTCCATCCTACTCACTGTGAAGACTCCTCAATTGAGAAGCGTGGCAGGGAGACAGGTTGGTGGAGAGAGAAGAGTGGCAGGGAGACAGGTTGGTGGAGGGACAAGAGTGGCAGGGAGACAGGTTGGTGGAGGGAGAAGAGTGGCAGGGAGACAGGTTGGTGGAGAGAGAAGAGTGACAGGGAGACAGGTTGGTGGAGGGAGAAGAGAGTGTGTTCACGTGGTGGAGGACCCTGGGAGCTGTGTTGTCGGGAGTCAATAGCTACTGACATGATGGGTTAGACAAAGACAGGACCATCGCCCTGGAGACCAGTCTTCATGTCTTATGAGCAAATAAAATTGACATTTTTGTCTCACCTAACACTAGCTAGTCACATAAACCTGAACCTCCTTTGAAGTGTACTTTGAAAAGACACTATACATGTAAGAAGCATCAGTTGACATGGCGTCACTGCGTCACAGTTTGAAATGAGTAGCTCTGACCAAGCTGCATTATTTGATGCATTGGAGTGAAAATGTCCATGACCTACTTGGATGTTTGGGCTCTATGGCGACCCTTACAATGGGCGTGGCCTCAAAGTTGAGTGGGATGAAAGGCGGGCAGGCGGGAGAGGTTGACAGGGTGGCCGACTTCAAGACAGACTCCTCCAGACCTCCGATACCTGATGCAGAGTAGAAGAACATTAACAGCGATGGCAAGGCTACTGGCAGGTATCTCCTTTATAACAACATTAAAGTTTAAATATTTTGTGTTCCCACCCCAAGATTCAGAGCCAGATTGAATGGGTATATCCTGGTCCCATGCTACCTATGATATCCTTCAACCAAGGTTCATGACAATCGGCCAAGTCACTGGTTGCTTCTTCTTCCGTTCTCTCCCTTTCAAATGTATCTTGTAGACCATTCTCAAATTATTCGTGTCGATGTGTAGTCATCCCAGCCCTAATCAGTGTGCTCACCTGATTCTTAAGTGTCTAACCTGGTGAGATGGCCAAATGTGTCCTGTAATGCAACATGCAGAAAGAAGAAAGAGATGCGTTTACCTAGAACATTTCCTGCAGGAACCTCCTCCATCTCCTCCAGCTCTCTGCCCATCAGCAGGTAGAGGTTTTCCATGGAACAACAGGACAGATGTGGCACCTCAGGAACCTGGTCTGAAGACCTACAACCCTCCGGCAGCTGGCAGAAAGGACAGAAGGAATGAGCATCATTAAGGCCATGATTTGTCGAATAACTGTAGGTTTATATAAAAAAGCAGCATATTATCAAATTTGAGAGGCTGGACGCAGCACGCAGGGCTGAACTCTAGTAGCCATGTGCCTGATGTCCACTCTGGTTCAGACTCGCTGCAGGTTTGGCTTCCACAGGTGCCCTCGTCGGCGGCATGTAGGAGAACCCTCCTTACTATCCCAGTGGAGCCGGGGGAGGTTTTCAGCTTGGCTGCTCTACAGGTGCTGGAGGGGACTGTCCAGGCTAATCGGATCAGGCAGCAGTTCTCAGCTCTTTGCAGAGACATAACATACCATAATAAAAAGTTGGTTGATAGTTGTTGATTGATTGGTTTACCATGCTCAGGCCCATTGCCGGGTCATACTTTGGTCCTAGTACAAAGACTTTCTGTCCTCTCTTGACCACGC
Organism: Eutrigla gurnardus; assembly: GCF_963514095.1. Lineage (NCBI taxonomy): Eukaryota > Metazoa > Chordata > Actinopteri > Perciformes > Triglidae > Eutrigla > Eutrigla gurnardus. Next base: position 12,779,290 of record NC_139915.1, read on the forward strand.
CACTGTAGACCCGAGCAAATGCTATGAAAGTCTGCTGCTGCTCTTCCTCCTCCGACTTTGAGGCTTTCAGCGTCTCCATTTGAGCTGACAGGGAAAAAACAGATACAAAAAAAGCTGTCTTTTGTCAAAGTGTTTCCAGAAACAAGAAGATGGATGAAAAGCGAATCATGGAGTGCAGGGTCAAGCTAACCCGTGTCGCATTCTACAGGTTGGCCTTCCTGCATGACTTTTTTGTTGCTCTCTGCTGTCGTCTGACCAGCTGCCATTCTGTCAGCATTTCTTTGTCTAGCCAGCTCCCTCCGCTGGCTGATCTCCTCCTGGGTCAATGGCCTATACCCACACACACACACACCCACACCCACACAGGAAGATATGAAAAATATGTGAAAAAGGTTATTATCACTTGACTGTCTGGGAAAACTAGGTTTAGACAGAATTACATAACATATGGTTAGGTGCTAACTAAATGGGTACCTCTGTCTGTTCTGAGGCAGGGCCTTGGTGTCCACAGCAAACATCTTGGACACAAAGACGATAAGAGGATCACTGTCCCCGCTGGAACACTGGCGGAACACTGGGAAGACACCAAGAGCAGGAACGAGAGTCAAACACACACCTGAAATCGAATCAAACTGCGAGCGACAATAAACATATTGAAAGTGGACAGAATTAAATGATTTACATGTATTATTATTTTTGAGTAAGTTGTATGACTGCATCTGCTGACTAATGAATGTCAGTGTTTCTCTAATTGAATCATTTTTATTACTCAATTTATTTTTTTCATGTGGATATTTTTACTATATTATTTGCACATAATTGATGGCCAATACATTCTATCCTGATAGGTCATTTTATATCTTGATAACGATATACAGTATATCAAAATATAACATATTTGCTTGTGATTCAATGAATACATAGTTTATATAAAATAACTACATGGTAAAGCCTACTGTTCTTTACTCCTGCCTGAATTAAAACTTGACTAAAGAAAAGTACTGAGCATCTTATTATGTGTACCTTTCTTCAGCTCTTGTGTCTGTTCAGGTAATGAGTCAAATCGTCTCGCTCCAACACTCATTAGTTTCTCCACCCTCTCTGCCGACATTTCTAAAGGACTGGGTAGTTTCTCACACACCATCGCTGCAGTCTGAATTAAAGAACAACACTCAAATGCACAGACCTTCAAAAGAAGCAGCTAAAAGAACACAAAGTGTTAACAAAGGTGGTAAAGAAACCAGAAAAGGATACAAAGGACAGCCCGGGACAGAGGTAACCACTGGGTGCAGATGGCAGACAGGAGGACTTTGGGGTCGGCGTGACGAGAGTCTCTGGTCATCAACTTCACCCCAAGAGACGTCACCACCTTGTCCACCTTCTCCTTGTCTCTACTCACACGAATAGGACAGATAGTTTTCACATCACACTCGGACCTGAACCTTACATCTTTATACTGTAGATAGAGCTATATATATTTAATTTTTGGTGTGATTTTGAATCCATGAATGGGTTGATGATTTTGGTTTCCATTGATGGTTGTTTTGTCCTCAACAAATTACACAAGATACACCAGGACAGTTTTCAAGTTCACCAAGGGTCTGAACACACATCAATGTGATATATCATTTATCAGATTTACCAGGGAATTGAATTTAAACTATTTTAGCATACAGCTTTATATACACAGCTCGGGATTAATTAAGAGACCACTACAAAATAATAACTTTCTTACTATTTATAGGTATGTGTTCAAGTAAAATTAACATTTTTGCTTTATTCTATAAACTACTGACAACAATTCTTCCAAAATCCAAATAAAAGTATGACATTTACAGCATTTATTTTTAGAATAGAAAATGTCAACTGGTCAAAATAACAAAAAAGATCCAGTGTTTTCAGACCTTGATAATGCAAAGAAAACAAGTTCATAATTATTGTTAAACAACACAATAGTCAGAAATCAATATTTGGTGGAATAACTCTGATTTTTAATCACAGCATTCATGCATCTTCTCTCCACCAGTCCACCAGACATCAACTTCAAGGATAAAATGTTCATTAGCTTCCTAATATATCCCAACCACTGCCAGGTACCATTGTAACGCGATAATCAATGATATACGCCTCACCTGGCAGTGGTCATAATGTTATGGCTGATTGGTGCATCGTTATGACTAAACATCACATTACAACAGAGAAATCATAAAATGGAGAAACCTATCTATGTGTTTGAGGGTTGTATGTTTCACCTACCTCCTAATGACGACAGCATCATATAGACTCCAGATGTTATCCAGCACAAGCTGCACAAACAGCTGCTTCTTTCCTTTGGCCTGCAGCAAACAGGGCGACAAAGACACGACAAGAGTTTGACTGAGCATTGTTTGGTACCTTTTGCTGATGTTGTGGTCTTTCACAAAATGCAACTACAGTGGAACAATGTTTTCTGTTAAAACTTTAAACACACGTCCATATCGTGTTTTTCTCTGGAAGTGCATCATTAAAAATGTAAAGAATCACTCTTTCTGTCAACATCAAATACAAGGAAATAATCAATGTTGGCAACTTCTGGTAAAAACCTTAATTGGATGACGGTCATTGCTCTACATGAATGCACCTGATCAGTGTCTAAATAAAACTTGTTACATTGTCCTACAGGCTGCGTTTTATTTCACTACTGTACCCTGTATGCTGATGATGATCTGCTCTTACATACAAACACTTCCCGGGATTGGTTCAGTCTGTGTATACACGAGTAAAAGCCCAAATCAATATTCTACAGATGTTTACGAAATTACTCTTAATTAATCAAAGCCATTATTAACCATTATCAGTCAGCCCAATGATGAATATGCATTAACATCTAGCTTTATTTAAGAGAAAGAGACTATGCTCAATCAGCTTGGGAACAGAACACCATGTGCATGAATTAGAGGAAACATTTCTCAAAATACCCAACGAATCGAGGGAAGGTTTCTCTTTTGTTGGATTATTATAATATTTATGACCCGAGATTGTTTAAATATAGTACCATAACAGATGTCAGCAAGGGCAGAATCAGTGAGAGGAAGTTGAGCCTGTTATGGTAGTTACAGTTGTAGTATTTGGTCAATTTTTTAATCCATGCATATCAGATTCACAGGGTCAGAGTAAAGAACATGTTAAAGAACTAGAGGATAGTCACATTACCTGAGCTCCTTTCATGATCTTCTTTGCTTTGATGTTGAGGTAGAAATCTCCCCACAGGGTTTTGAGCAGCACCTCTTTCCTGATCCCCATCTTCTGGCTGTAGATGTGGGCAAACTGCTGGATGCTAAAGGACCCAACATCAACTGTTAGTCTTCCATTACCATTTATTCTGCATGTTTACTGTCGCAGAAAGACCTTTTTACAAACAGCTGCATAGTGGAGCTTTGTAGAGGCCTGCAAGCCCGACGGGTCCCGACGGGCCCCGACACAATATGCAAATTCGGGCCGGGTACGGGCCTTAAATTCAATGAATAGCACGGGCTCGGGTCGGGCTCGGGCTTGACACAAGTAAAGTTGGTTTTATGTATTCATGATTTTCATGTCCAATGCGCTATTGTAATGTTGCCTTTATTAGGTGAGCAATACAGTTATTTAATTGTTATTTAATAAATATTCAAAGTGATTGAATTCCTTTATTTCACGGTGCTTACTAAGTTGGCTATGGACAATGATCTCATGTGTGCTGCTCATTTATCTACTCCCGCGGCGCACAGATTTACCGATGTCATATATCCTGACTTTCCTTGGTTACAACCTGCTATTGCGACATCCCGTTATTTCGACATTGAGGTCAAATTAAATTCATGAACGCTTGTCTTTGCATGGGTTAATCGTGTGTTAAAAGTATTATTTGTTTAATTGTTTAATACGGCTTTCTGAGAAACTATTACACGACCGAAGTGTCGGGAAACCGGCATGTCTAAATAGCGGACCCTTTTAGTCGGGCTCGGGCTCAGTAATTGCTTAATTTGTCGGGCCAGGTTCGGGCTAGGGCCTGATTGCCGGGTTTCCGGGTTTCCGGGCCGGGCCTGAAATTTTAGGCCCATGCAGGCCTCTAAGCTCTTGCAACAGGATCAGGGTAAACGTGACGGTTGTCTGGGTCTCAGCTTCCTCTGGTAAACATGCGTCTTAGGTTCTGATGTGGACAAGACTTTACGATATGGCACTATTCATTAAGATCAATCTTAACAGATTTCTGTCAAACAACTCGGAATTGTAGTTGAAATGTCAGGTATAATGGCCCACTTATTCAAAAAATGAAGCCTTCCAGAGACCCGCGGATGCTTTTCTGTAAGAAAAAGACAGCATGTGGACACAGGTCCTATGAGGGATCTAGCCTCACCTGAAGCCCCACCCATCTATGGCGCTGGCAAACACCACATTTCCCTGATCAGGAGAAAAGTAGAGCTCGGAGTCGTCAGCCTCCTCTAGTCCAGCACTCCAGTCGTAAACCTGATCTCCACTAAACGTCCGGCTTTCCGTCTCCTCCTTCTCTTTCTCCGCTCGCTCCTCCAGCACTTTGGATGTGAACAAAGTCCCCGTTACTGCATTCACCTACAGAGAGGACCACAGAGGGTGCAGCGTAAAAAAATTACCTGCGGACCACTATCTGGTGGTCTGAAGGACACTGTATGTAGGGCCCTACGAAATCTGTTTTATTTTTTTCCAGATTCTGTATTATTTTTTTTCCCAAATTCTGTGTTTTACAATTTAGGTGCATTTTTTTTCCACAAAATGTTGTCTAATCATGTAGTTGATGAATCAAAATTAAGAAATTTACTGAGGAAACATTCTAGTGGTTCTCATAATAAGTGATTCTAATTCCTTGTCATTCAGAGACCATGCAAATGTGCATAAATATGTAAGTGTATGTGCAATCATTTATGGAGGAGTCACATATACCACCCACTTTTTCAACCCCCCCCCCCCAGTCAGCACATCTGTCGATCCACTCAACTTTCAGTTGTGAATCCATTCATTTCTGAACGTTTCTGATGTGAGATTCTTTTTGAAAAGGTATTTGGAAAAGAAAAGGTTTCTGTGTTGCAAGCTCCTCACCTGCTCCAGAATCTTCTGCAGGTGAGCGTAAGCTTCCTGAGAGGTGAGTTTTAGCTCCATGATGAGTCTGTCGATTTTATTGATGACCAGAACTGGCCTGATGTTTTCCAGCCACGCCTGACGCAGAACAGCCTGAGTCTACATACAATACACACACACACACACACACACAATAATAATAATAATAATAATACAATTATAATAATTAATAAAATAAAATCAAGTCTTTATGCTTAGCAAAGCTAACTGGCGCCAGCTTCATATAACTGTGCATGTGTGAGGGACGTGCACACATAAATAAAACAGGGCTTGAGCCCCTTTCCTGCATGAGATTTTCTTTGGATTTTTTTTATAAATGGATAAATTCCTGTGTGTGCACAGCCTGCCTTGTCCCCTTAAATATAGATTAAATCAGAATATGAGGCTGTAACATTACTCACACTAACACCAGGTCTCTCTGTGTGTTGGGTACCAGGATGTAACGTTACTCACACTAACAACAGGTCTCTCTGTGTGTTCGGTACCAGGATGTAACGTTACTCACACTAACACCAGGTCTCTCTGTGTGTTGGGTACCAGGATGTAACGTTACTCGTACATACCTAGCTAAGTTAGCTAGCTAGCTAGCAAGACGAGCTAACGGCTGTGTTGGTGACATACACTGTGTGAGACCAGAGATGTAGTTCACTGAGCGGCTTCACACTAAACTAAATGATACGACAAACCTACAACACACAGACTTTCTTGACAAACATATGTGTAATTCATGGTACAGTTCAATCAGAATAAAAAAGTAATTTTTCCCATGCTATCGACTACCGTACATATTTATTAAGAAATAAGGTCCCATGGGGGACAGAGGAGGGTGGGACATAGTTTCTAGAAACAAACAAGTCAGAGGCACCTGTGATATTTACCTGTGGACAGACTCCCTCCACAGCATCTACTACTACGATGGCCCCGTCACACAATCTGACAGCAGTGGACACTTCTGAGGAGAAGTCCACGTGACCAGGTGAGTCGATCAGGTTCACTAAGTAGTCCTGATCTCCTGAGGACACACAAGGCACACAAACCACACAAACACTATTCAGAATCGTAGACAGCAGTCCATCTATCAGGTTTTGATTTAGAGTCATGTCAATAACACTGGAGCTTATGAGCCAACTAACAATCATTTTCATGAATCAGTATGTTCAATTTTTAACGCTACATAAATCTAAACATTAAGTAGTAGACTCATATTAAAGCAATACGAGTCAAAACTACAGATTAAATATATACTATACTTCACTGCTCAAAAAAATTCAATGACCACTTAAATCTCACATCAAATCTTGTGAACATGTGAACATTTCTGCGGTTTAAGAACAGACTTAGACTTTTCTTAGGAACATTCTTTAAAAACATCAACAGCAGCAGTTAACAGGAAGAGAAACTTGAAAGTCTTACCATTAGTGCAATGCAGAGAGATGGCACTGGACTTCATTGTGATTCCTCTGATCTGTTCATCCTCCCTGCTGTCCAGATACCTCAGCTGGAAAATCAACATACCACAAATAAGCACAATAATGACTAAACAACATGACAGCAGCACATTAAGCCACTCACCTTCCCAGCCAGACGACTTGATATGATACCATTACTGGCCACTAAGCAGTCCGCCAGAGTAGTTTTACCTGCAAGATAAGAACATATAAGACAGTCCTTTATACGTCCCATGGTGGGGAATAAACGTCTCTGATTGGCTGAGACCCCGGTCTCTTCTTCGCTGAATGTTGGTGGGAAAAAGAAATGAGGCAGAGTGTATAAGCCTTAATACTATGTGTGAAACTGTAGGTTATCCTGCTCCTCCTTGACGGACAACAATGAACTGTAGATCATTTCTTCGTACAGAAAGGGGGTGGGCCCATAAGACCACCTGTCCCAGCACAGACACGACATCATCTACGGAGTTAACCGCTTCATCACCTGTCTCCCCTTGCACCATAAGAAGCCGGTCCCATCTCATCTGACTCTGAGTCGATGTAGCGAACCGGGCGGTCTGGTCGGTCGTAGTTTTAAGAACCGAACGTTTGATTCGGTCTCCAGTTCACCGTGGGCGGGCCGACATACACATTCAGTGCAAACAGGGAAAGCTGCTTTTACTGTCGGAGCATCGTCGTTCAAAATCGTAAGCACCAGAAACTGTGACAGGTGCATGGTGGGCAGCATTTTTATTATAAAAGGAAGTTCGGCTCCAGTTGCACTCACACCACGAGTCTGAAGCATGCCCGAGTCCTACCCAGAATCCAGCTGGCACAGTCAGAATGCAATCTTTGAGTTGGACACTGAGCCATAATGTGCTTGTGCTCATGCATGAGTAACTGTACCGTGCCAAAGTTCACACATTCCAACCATGAACTGTGCATAGGTTCGGTACGGAGCACTCACACTAGTTAAACATACTGGACTATGGGGGACGAACATGCTTGTGCATGGTACGTAGGGCCTACTGTAGTAGTTTAATCCTGTTAGATATGATGTGTGGGCCATCTTTAGCTTGCGACTACGCTCGGATTTATTTTTGTTGTTGTAAATATCTGTGGAAATGTGTGTTGTCATTGTATTCTATCCTTTTAATGTTTGCCACGTTAAGAACGTTGTAATTGCTCATTTTGATAAGTGCTATGCTGAATAACCTTTATTGTTATTGTTCCTGTTGTTGTTATTATTATCATCAACAGCCACACAAGATATGATTAATATCTGTCAACACATAATATATCAGCCTGTGGACTTACCGTGGTCAACATGAGCCAGAATGCACAGGTTTCTGATGTTGGCAGGGTTTTTCTGCAGTGCAATGATCTTCTCCAGGCTGGTGTGTCCCATGGCCAACACCTACACAATACAACACGTACAGTTAGTATAGCCTGCTTTTAATTTATAGTTTGCTACTGATGCTAATATAGCGATAATTCATTGATACGGTGATAGTACAGTAAGAGTCTCAGTTACAAGCATGAAGTTAATTTACAGACTTTCATTGCGACAGCTATTGACAACAGTATACACAATAGGTAGCTGTCATCGTGAATACATCTTTGAGTAGTTTAAGTCGCCAGTAAACAAGGTCGCTTGATAAACAGAAGCACTTTCGCTAACTAACACGGTTACTGGACAGCTAGTTAGCTAGCTAGCTAGCGAGATGTAGCTGGACGATCCATTTAGACAGTGTTGTTCCGATGTTAACCCGAGTACCATGAACACATTGGGTGAAACCAGACTGGACACTAAATAACGTCCCTCACAGCGACTCTGATAACTGTGAGAAACGCAGAGGCTCATAAAGAGAAGAATCCGAGCCAACCTGTCATCTGAAGTATCCACACTATGGGATTATCACGAGCTGCGCCGCTGTGTCGCATTCAACACAGCACATGTGAGTATTCTCAACTCGCTGTTTTCCCGGAAGTCGTCAGGGCACATTAAAAAGCCCATTGGCTAACACAGGTGCTGCATTCAGGCTACAATAGTAAAAACCGCACAAATGCATCCGACTATAATTGTTTTCCTCGTACCGATGTAATTAGATACAACAATGTAATTCTGATGATAAGATTGGTATATAATTTCAAGGTGTAAATACAGTGGATTATACAGCAATAATCCACATATTGATTACAGCTGCAAATAAACTGTAATAATAGCATTATCATCTGTCATCTATCACTGTCAATAGAAAAAAACCTACACACTGCATATATATATATATATATATATATGTGTGTGTTTCTTTGTATATTTATATATATATATATATATATATATATATATATATATATAGATATAGATATATAGATATATAGATATAGATATATACTGTATATTCACACTTGTCAGTGTACGAATAGCCTTCTTGGCCAAATAAAATTGAATCTGATTATCCTCTTTATGTTCGTGACAGTGAATGTAGCATCTCCACAATGGTGAGATCAGCTGCTCTGTGGCTGCTGGGTTACCAGATATAAGAACATATTTGAAAAGATTCTTTTATAATAAGATTTTTATAAATTATGTCTGAGTGGTCGGGTTTAGATGCTGTTGTCTTGTTCTTTTGTTCATGTTCTTTTTTCATCTCTACATGATTCTTTATCTTTTTTAAATATCTCTACCGGGCTGCACGGTGGTGTAGTGGGTAGCACTCTCGCCTCACAGCAAGAGGGTCCTGGGTTCGATCCCCGGGTCGACCCGGGTTCCTTCTGTGTGGAGTTTGCATGTTCTCCCCGTGTAAGCGTGGGTTCTCTCCGGGTTCTCCGGCTTCCTCCCACAGTCCAAAGACATGCAGGATGGGGATAGGTTAATTGATGACTCTAAATTGCCCGTAGGTGTGAATGTGAGCGTGAATGGTTGTTTGTCTCTACATGTCGGCCCTGCGATAGACTGGCGTCCTGTCCAGGGTGTACCCTGCCTTCGCCCAATGACAGCTGGGATCGGCTCCAGCCCCCCCGCGACCCTGAATACAGGATAAGCGGTAGAAAATGGATGGATGGAAATATCTCTACCTTGAGATGATGTCAGTGTTTTATCTGATGGATGGAAAAATCTCTATAAATAAATTATAAAAATCACAATAGATAGTTAAAAATGTGTGTGATGTATTTGTCTGATACCACGTTAAAGTGGTGTGCTTTCGACGGGTGTATTCTCTCCACGATTCTCTCCATATGATTTCAGTATGTAATTGTAGTGAGCAGGTTTTGAGACAGTAATCAACAACAATATTTTACTGTACTGTATGTAATGTTTCTAATAACACAGAAGAAACTCGGGATCATTAACAAGGTTATTTATTGGTGACTGCAGCCTGCGTGTTGTCTTTTTTTATCAAAACATTATTATACCTTCAAGCATACGGAAAATTATAAACATAGTTGGCAAGGTACAATGATACATATTTCCATCAGTATATAGACAAGCCCTGCACAGCAGTCACAAGTTAACAGAAGGGGGGGGGGGGGGGGGGGATAAGAATATAAATTAATTGCAGACAAAACATAAGAGGGGAGATCTTGGGGTTCTCCACTAAGTCATTAAGTTCTCCATCAAAGAGACAAAGCTCTTTGTGGAAACTGTAGCAATTCAGCTGTGTTTTTAGAAATATTTTGTTAAGCAAGAAGAATTTACCAAGAACAATGAAAGTTTTTCTTTAGTCAAACCAGAAAAATTGTAAACTTTTGGAAATATTTAGGGATGCCCCGATACATGGGTACAGTTTGTAGCAACAGACTACCAGGTGTCATCTTGATGTGTGCTGCTGGATTGAGGAGAACTGGATGTGGATCTTTTGGACAGAACATGGCCATGGTTGGAGAAAGCACCTTGCATGGTGTGAAGTGGTATGCTAACTGTACAGTCAGTCTTCTCAGTAACTACATAGGAGCACACAGGTAGAGGTTAATAGGTGGGATGGCAAGCATAAGGAAATCATCAAAGTCCCCTGCCCTGCTGTCGTGAGAGAGTCATATACTGTATGTTTTCCTGTCTCATATATGTTTTCCTGTCAAAAGAACATGACATGTTGGAAAGATTCACACACAGACAAGCGAGTGCAGGTACCCCCATGTAGCAAAGGTTGCACAACGGTACCTCTGTTGCAAGTGAGAGAATTTTCTCCACTGCAAACCGCTCTCGCCTTGCTGCAGAGAAGGTGGACACGTTTACCTTTTTACGGAAGAACTCATAATACAGGAATAGACAGCTGACATGGCACTATACTCACAAATCCCCGGCTGAGCGCCGCTACATTGGAGTTTACCCTGGTGGACGCCTTAAAGGGGTGAAAACTTTTGGCCTTCTTGGAGACCCTGAATGGAGTCCTGCATGGAGCTTCAGTAGGGGACTCCATAGTTCTGCTGGGTGACTCAGATGGTGTGTTGGTCCAAAAAGCAGGCGGACTGTCAGTTGAACTGGTTTCAGGATCTGAAGGGTGAGATGATGTTATCTGTAGATAGTGTCTCTGATTCTAACACAATGTGTATAATGGGCCAAACCAATCAGGTGGCAAAGTCACCATAATGCCCCAGTTGCCTTGTCTGTCTGTTTGTTTAGTGGGCGAACCCGCTTTGGTACTTTATCATTAACACAGTACAAACAAGGTCATTAGATCCCTGAGGGCAGGCAGAAAAAACGCTGGTGTATGTGTGTTGTGTCAATCCGCTAGCTGTCCTTTACTTCCTGGAGGGGAGGAATAAAACCTCCAGGTAAGTGTGACTGGGCTGGGTGTAACCCTTAAGAATGTCAAACAGAGAGAGAGGCTGGGTGAATAGAGGATTTTACCATCTGTGTTCATGAGACACGTCAAATGATCAGCTCTTTACCCGAAGGTAAGACTGTCACCTTGACTGCTGATTCCACTACTTGTTTTAACTTCAACCTTTTTATGTGTAAAAGAGTGTTTTGGACCAGCAGCTCAACTTTTAGAGCTGATTCACAGGTTTTATTCTTTACTGGTACTTTACTTGGGCCATTTGTCCAGTCATTTCAGAGGATCGAACTGAACTTCTACTCACTGTTAAGGTTTTGAGATGTCAGATGGAGAGTTGTATGGAAACGCAAGCTTAACATGTTTTATGATGCACATCACATCAACCCTCGTCAGGATGAAACTTCAAACATGTTAGGCTGACATGTTAAGGACACTGAAACAAACTCTGTCAAGTTCAGTATTCAAACTGGAACTAAACATCTATCTATAATGATGAATTTAATATTGTCTCTGTTTTTAGTTGTGGAGGTGAGCAGCAGCTACGTAACATGACTCTGCTCATGTTTATCATAAAAACAAAACAGAACGGGTTCACAAAGACCTCCGCCCACCTGGACAATACATGTCATCATCAAATCCTCATCCTGACTCTCTGACAGCTCACAGACTATAGGATGTCCTTTTTTCATGATTAGAATTGTAGGTTTTGCAGTGTGGCTTGAGGAAAATCCCCAAATGGTTTGGTTTACTCGAATCACATAAGAGATACAACTTCCTAACTCACATCTCACATCAGACTCACTTAGGGACTTACATCTGTCGTAAAGCTAACTAAAAAGCCATCCTTCTAACATAGACAAGGCAAAGCAATGTTATTTGTATAGCACCTTGTATAGCAACAGGGCAATTCAAAGTGCTTTACATAAAACATTAAAAGTATTGGAGAAAAAACATTAAAAAAAGCAAATAAAAGAAAATATTTTTTTTAAATAAATAAAAACAAGCATTTCAAGGAATAGAAATGACCGTGCAGTATAAGAAGTTTAGTATTGTTTATTGAAAGGCAGCGGCAAACAGAAAAGTCTTCAGTCTTGATTTAAATGAACTGAGATTTGCAGCAGACCTGCAGCTTTCTGAAAGCTTGTTCCAGATATGTGGTGCGTAAAATCTAAAAACTGTGTCGTTTGGTTCACATAATGTCATGACTTCGTATGAATCAGAATTGTAAGCTTTTAGTTTCATTTTATTCAGTCCAGGGAGCTTAGCTACTGTAGCAGATTATTGTAGTGAGCAGTTAATAATGGAAGCTTTAATCAGGCTTTCATTGTCAGTTTTTTGCTGGGCATATCTCTCTCCCTCTCTTTGAAATCTGTTGAAGTAGGCGTGGAAGTCATCTTGAGAATAAGGGAGGGACTGGGTCAATATTTGTTTTGGAAATAGACCATTATGTACAATATACAGTAAGTGCAGCATCTCTGACTGCAGTATGCTTGTTGCTTGAGTCACTTCACTGAAAAGATCTTTCATTAAAAAACAAATAATGTATAGTGAATGTCTGCCTTGTAGTGAATTATGTTCCCATACAGCTAAACTTCTGTCATTTTATGTGTTTTTACGGACCAGATGATCTCAGTTGAAACATGTACTTAATGAACAAAACAAAACTCGCCACAGAACGATATATTTAGGTTTAGACAACAAAAGTACTGGCTTAGGTTTAATAAAAAAATGGAGGTTTGGAGGGGCTGCACGGTGGTGTAGTGGTTAGCACTCTAACAGCAATAGGGGCCCGAGTTAGAGTTTGGGTTCCTTCTGTGTGGAGTTTGCATGTCCAGATGATGACTCTAAATGTCCCGTAGCCCTGTGATAGTCAGTTGACTTGGCGTGAAGGTGTGAAGTCATAAAGAGCATGCAAACAGTCCTGTTGTGTTAGACATACGCCCCGCGGATAGTGGTGTACATTTATCATAATTCATCATCACATATCCCCATTCTTCTTCTTCTTCTTCTTCTTCTTCTTCTTCTTCTTCTTCATTATTATTATTATTATTATTATTATTATTATTATTATTATTATTAGTGCTGCATGTATACTTGTGGTAACAGAATGAGCCTGTATTGTATGCTTCCTGTATTTATGTGACCAGGTGGAGGGATGTTGGACTCGCTGTATGAGTGGTTCTGGTGGGATAGGATCTGGCTGCCTGTGAACTTAACATGGGCTGACCTGGAGGACAGGGACAGCCGAGTCTATGCCAAAGCCTCCCATCTCTACGTCACTGTCCCCTACACTTTCGCCTTCCTAATCATCAGATTCTTGTTTGAAAGGTGAGATACCATACTGTACCAACATTGCACACTCAACACTTAATTCTACGTCACTAGCTATGGATGTTGCATCGTCTCAAGATTGTGTTTAAGGTGTCGTGTAAAATTATCTTTAGATTGACATTGTTTTAGTGCTGAGAGACACAAAAAATGACGGACCAGCTAACCCGGATCAAGCCGATGTCTGTAGGCTTTAGGACAACAGCAGATAAATCTCTCCTGAGGTGTCTTTGGTGTAGAGGGAATAGAGCTGTTGGGAGAGCACATCATTGGGGGGCTCCAGTGCTGAGGATCTGCTAAATGTCCCTGCAGAATCAGGGTGCTGCAGCATGTAGTTCAGACCAATGTTGACAGCCTCATCCACTGACCTGTTTGTCTGGTAGGAAAACAGTAGGGGGTCCAGCAGGGATCCTGTGACATCTTGAAATCATCTGGCACCCCACCAAACTAGAAAACCCTACGTAGTCTGGCAAGACAGTTTTAAAACATATAAGAAGACTCTCTGTAATGCCAGAGCAGCCTACTACTCATCTTTAACAGAGGAAAATGAAGTAGTACTGTATCCAGGTTCTACTGAGCCGTGAATTCCGATAGATCTTAGTAGTAATGACTTTATGAACTTCTTTAATGATACAATTTTAACTATCAGAGACAAAATTACTCCCTTCTTGCTTTCAACCAGAACTACTTTAACCTCAAACTCACTGAAGTTAGATACTGTTTCTGTGCTCGGACCAATTATTTTGAACTTGTGCTTCCTTTAGGCAATATCGTTAGAAGAGACTCTATAAATGTCCATTGTTATGCAGATGATACTGAATTATATCTACCAATCAAACCTGAAGAAACTAATCAGCTAGTTAAACTCCAGGCATATATTGATGATTTAAAAACCTACAATTTCCTGATGTTAAACTCAGATAAGACCTGTATTAAGGGTTATCAACCTAACAGCAGCATAAATTACATATAGATTAATAATACTCAATCAGTGTAATCATTAAACTGTATATTCTCTTGTCATATCTTCATATTGTATATTTGCTGATTAGTCATGTGAAATATCAGCTTCTTCAGTCGTATGTTACAGCATGTCTTGACCTTATGTGCTCAGACTGTCTGCATCACCCTGCATTACTTTGCTACCAGTACTTCTATGATGCTGTGGTGATTATAAGACATGCAAGGAAAACTTCTTACTGCTTTCAATCATGTTTTTATATTCATGGTATTTTTATTTGCTCCAAGTCTGTTTCACACCGCTGGGGTTGCAGCTGGAAGAAGTCTAAAAAAATGTTTATATAATATACAAATGTATGTATGTATATTGTGTTCTAGCAGTAATATTAAGTGAGTCATTGAGTCTATTTATTATCACCAGCAGCAGTAATAAAAGGTGTCAATTCAGACTAAAGCAACACAGTTTAAACTATTTGTCTGATATTGTAGATTATGAAATACGCTGACAGTAGACTTGTCTATATTAAACTCCGCCCCTTTCACGTGAACGATGCTCATAGCCAGACTGAGAAATCCTGGTTGATTTACTGAATCGATAACCACCGTCGCAGACTGCTTTGTGTGATCACAGTTTTTAGTGTTAGTCATACCAGATAACCTAAAGATACCTGGGTATGTTGAACTTGCTTCGTAGTCAACGACTCAGGATATACTCTGCTTAGTCTGTCATGTTTTATATAAATGTCTTCTAGGTGGATAGCAACACCATTGGCAGCCTTGGCTGGGATCACACAGAGACTCCACCTGAAAGCAGAGGACAACCCCATCCTCGAGCTCTACTACATGACTCAGAGTAGAAAACCTGCTCAGGTAAATAAAACACATGCAAATCAAGAAAACATCTCCATTAATTTGACAACACAGTAAAAAAAACTGGATGTGCAGCATTTATAAAAAAAAATAGAGAAAATACAAGCACATAC
Organism: Eutrigla gurnardus; assembly: GCF_963514095.1. Taxonomy (NCBI): domain Eukaryota; kingdom Metazoa; phylum Chordata; class Actinopteri; order Perciformes; family Triglidae; genus Eutrigla; species Eutrigla gurnardus. The sequence goes on from NC_139915.1 coordinate 12,794,902, forward strand.
AGAAACATAACTGCTACCTGTTCTTTAATTACACAAAGGGTCAGTATATATTTTAGGTGAGCTAGCTTTGGTCATCTTTTTTGTCACATTTCTGTCATATTTGTTGGAATTAACATTACATCCAGAGCAATTAATATATCAGATGCTCTGACGACAAAATAAAATCATCTGGCATCTTCAACATGAAGCACCGTGAAGTTAGTCAAGCGAATCCAGAACTGACGAGCAGAGATGAAGGTTTGATGAGAGCAAGAAGCTGATACAGAAGCTGGTACACTGAAGGCTACTTCTTCACTAGTTGACTGCTTGATGCTGAAGAAGAAGTGGGAGCAGAACTGTGAACAGTGGTGGACATTATGTTCTTTCTGTTGGGAGACAGATACACATCTTGTCCATCTGTTGGGGCCTCAAGTTTTGTGTCTATGAAACAATTCATGGATGCAGATGAAATTTTTGAACATTAAAATGGGAAGTCTTCTGTGTGAAAACACTCACACAGGGGGAGACCTCCCCCATCTGCCTGCGGTCCTGATCTCCCTCACTTTTAGTGACACCTGCCATGTGACCTCCACACACACACACACACACACACAAACAAACACACACACACAGACACACACACACACACACACACACACACACACACACACACACACACACACACACACACACACACACACACACAGAGAAACTCTTGTATTGTATTTTGTTATATATGCCACTTAGACTTAGTGTATGTTTATTTTATCCATTCTGAACATACTGCTGTGTTTATTAATGTTGTAAAAGAATGAATGATATCAACCTCTTATCTGCAAAGAATTGACCATTCCTTCAATTGTTCATAGGCTAATAGTTATTCATTATTGGCATTTGAGTATAAACCCCTTTAAATTGAGACTGTGTCAAGGTTCGGTTATCTATTTGTCATTTCAAGGTGGTGTGCCGTTTTTTATATATTTTTTATTTTTTTTATGAATACTCCTATTAATATCAATAATTGTATTGATATTAGTAATGATCTATTAATAACCGAAACTGCTCCTGCTAGTGCCCCAACAACTCGTTCTGTCTGTTTGTGTCCTTCCAGGCAGACATCGATGGGCTGTCTAAGAAAAGCAGTCTGTCAGTCAGACAAGTTCTTCGCTGGTTCCGAAGAAGACGCAGTCAGGACCATCCAGGATTACTAAAGAAGTTCACGGAGTCCAGGTACCTATGTGTGTGATGGTGATGATAATAATAATAATTTAATATCTCCAATAGTGTCTACATGTTTCCACTCTGCTTCCTGCAGTTGGAGGTTTGTCTTCTACCTGTCGGCGTTCATCGGAGGAATGGTGGCTCTGTACGATGTGAGTCGATTATGTGATCTCACCACAATTAAATTACATTTTAAAGCTGCTTGTAAAGCAAAGCATATTGCAAAGCTATACTACTCTACATGGCAAATAACCTCAACAAATATAATAACATTTATTCTCTGTTTTTGCAGAAAGAATGGTTTTATGACACTCAGGAAGTGTGGACAGGTTTCCCTAATCAGGTTGGTCAGAATCTTATTAAATATGATTCAAGTTTTCATTGTATTTAATCACAAATGTGTAGATGTGGAATCTTATTTTTTATGACTAACAGAACAAACAAGAGACTCAGTCGTCCTTATTGAATACACAGTTTATATTAAGTTCAGTCAGAGAAAATCTTTTTAGAGCATCTAGACGCACATTCAGTCAGCTTCTGATTTGAGCTAAAAGGAGGATTTTAACTCTGGTGAGTTCTAATGAACCATGACAAATATTATCTTTCACTGAACATGAACAAAAAGTTAAACACAAAATATCTAAAAAAAATCAAGCAACTTTGGTAAACATGGTAAAAGTTATTGTAAGCTAGGTGGCCAATGTTGTCAATGGACAGTGACATGTAGTACCACTGGTATGGTCCTTTAAGACCATTTATCATGAGTCTTGCACCACTCACAGATTTTGTCTAATACATTTCCACCACAATAGGGCTGTCTCTTAACACTGCTCATGGTCCGTGACAGCATATTCAGCAGACTTAACAAAATCTCATCGTGTTACCGTGTACAATCTGGACCAGATCATTATCAGTTTCTCTTTGCTGATCCTGACCAGATTATTTATACCAGCGGGGTAGCTGATGACTGGCAGTTAGTGGTGGGTAGAGTAACCAAAAACTGTACTTGACTTGACTCGAGTGGAAGTAAAAAGTAGTCATCCAAATAGTTACTTGAGTAGTTTTTTCCACTAAATGCTTCCTTACTCCCTTACTCAAGTACAGAGTAACTGCTGAGTAACTTCTGATTTACTGTTTCAATCATCAGAGCAGGAATGTAAAATAGACAAAATATAAACGTGCAAAATCAGATATTGCCAAACAATATCCCTGTATCTAAAACAATAATAAATAATTATAAAAAATAAATAAATAACATAAATGAAGGCAAATTCAGCCACAAAAAAAACAAAACACTAATAAATCCTACAAACTTGCTCAATTTAGGTTCAAAACATTTTTTTATTGTCAGACTGTCACTCATTTTCATAACAAGCTTTTGAAACCATAGCCTTTACATGCCCCTGGTAATGCAAGAGATGTTTTGTGCCCTAGGTAATCTGAAAGACTCTGCTGTCTCTCTCTGTGTCTCTGTCTCCAGTCCATGCTGGAGTCTCAGTACTGGTATTACGTCCTGGAGATGAGCTTCTATGGCTCTCTCCTTTTGAGTGTTGCCTTCGATGTCAAGAGAAAGGTGAGTATTTAACGTGCATCTCTTTATGTTTGATCTGAAGTCCTGCAATCATAGTAGTGAGCACCCTTTAATATAATGTGCTTAACCCTCAACTTTATGCCATTCCTACTCACTGATATCAAAAAGTGTTCTCCAAGGAGACAAAAACACCTGACAGAACACACAGTATAATTAATGGCTGTAGTGAAAATTAGGTCAGAAAAAAGAAAGGCAAACCCTACACACGACTCCACGCCTCTATTTATTAGTTGATGTTTCCTTCTGCTTGGATCTTCATCTCAGATGCATTCCAGAAAGGAGGTCCTGTTAAAACTCTGAGTTTGTTAATCCTGAGGAGAAGGATAGGCCTACTCTGGATTTTGCATTCCCATAAGAGAGTGAACTTAATCTATAGGTCAGTTACCATGGTAACAAACGTTTAAACTCAACTTTTACATCAATGCAGTCTCAGGTCTCATTGTTCAGGATGGGGATAGGTTCATTGATGACTCCAAAATGCCTGTAGGTGTGAATGTGAGAGTGAATGGTTGTCTGTCTCTACCTAGGATCGGCTCTAGCCCCCCCCGGGACCCTGAATACAGGATAAAGCGGTAGATGATGGATGGATGAATATCTTAATCTGAGCAAGAGGAAAACATGAACTGTGTATATAACTCAATTGTCTGTCAAAGAGTCTGTGTTTACCCTGCAGTAATTGGCTGGTTTGATTATTTTCCTCCTGTAGGACTTTAAGGAACAAATCATCCACCACCTGGCCACGCTGGTTCTCTTATCATTTTCCTGGTGTGTCAACTACATCCGAATAGGAACATTGGTCATGATAGTCCATGATGCCTCGGATGTTTTACTTGAGGTCAGTTTAAACAGCACTGACACCCCATGATGCTTGATGACCCTGAAAACAACTTCATTATATCCAGTGTTTCTATTTGTGTTTACTATATATGTTGGGCCTTGACAGGCTCCAATTACATGTATAGCTCCAGATGCATAGCTCCAGGTGTATAGCTCCAGATACATGTAGGTCCAGATACACGTTTAGGTCCAGGTACAAGTATAGCTCCAGATGCATGTATAATTCCAGGTTAATGTATAGCTCCAGATACATGTAGAGCTCCAGGTACATGTATAGCTCCAGGTACATGTATAGGTCCAGGTACATGTATAACTCCAGGTTAATGTATAGCTCCAGATACATGTAGAGCTCCAGATGTATAGCTCCAGGTACATGTATAGCTCTAGGTACATGTATAGGTCCAGGTACATGTATAGCTCTAGGTACATGTATAGCTCTAGGTACATGTATAGGTCCAGGTACATGTATAGCTCTAGGTACATGTATAGCTCTAGGTACATGTATAGCTCCATGTACATGTATAGCTCCAGATACATGTAGAGCTCCAGATGTATAGCTCCAGGTACATGTATAGCTCTAGGTACATAGCTCTAGGTACATGTATAGGTCCAGGTACATGTATAGCTCTAGGTACATGTATAGCTCTAGGTACATGTATAGGTCCAGGTACATGTATAGCTCTAGGTACATGTATAGCTCTAGGTACATGTATAGCTCCATGTACATGTATAGCTCCAGGTACATGTATAGCTCTAGGTACATGTATAGGTCCAGGTACATGTATAGCTCTAGGTACATGTATAGCTCCAGGTACATGTATAGGTCCAGGTGCATGTATAGCTCCAGGTGCATGTATAGCTCCAGGTACATGTATAGCTCCAGATACAGGAGGACCAGGATAAGGACAGTCTGAGGTCATCTAGTGGACAGGTGGAGAATAGCAGTAAAGCTGAATAGAGTTGAATGCATCTCTATGTAACTAAACGGCTGGTTAGACGTACTCATCCACCTTCTTAATGGCCACACATAAAGGATACGTTACTTCCTGTATTGGTACTGAACATTGTTTTTGGCAGAATTGTCCAATATGAAATTAATTCCTTTGGATACCTGATTTAGATTATAGCATGACACAGTAGAAAATGTACAGCTAATCAGTTAAAACGTGTTCTTTGTTTTCATTTTTTCAGTCTGCCAAATTATTCAACTATGCCAAATGGGAGAAAACCTGCAAAAGTCTGTTCGTTGTATTTGCTATGGTGTTTATGGTGACACGGCTGATCATCTTCCCATTCTGGTAAGTTATTACATGAGACAAAGATAATTTCAATATGTTTGTCTATGCTAAATGACAGTGAGCTTTAAAGTACAATATTTGACTTTCTTTCCATGGATTGTTAAAATGTTGTTATTTCTTTCTAACTGGTCCGTATCACTCAATGAAGACCTTATTAATGTTGTGCACGTCACTTCACAGTTAAGATAGAAATGTATTCACCCAGAGGGAAACTGTTGCAGTACAAAGTGTGAAAGGGAGCAAATATAAACAAAAGGTTAGCAAAAAGGTGCAAAATGAAATATGTACAAATTTCCGTTGATTCACTATATAATGCAGTAAAAACATGTGCATAGCTGGACTAGATTGTTTAACTGTTTATACAAACAAAGACATCAATTTGAAGTTCACCTGGGTTTGACTTGTTTTTAACGGCTTTAGTACACCCTGAATAAGAAGAAATACATAGTTTGTACATCTAGTTCCTGGAGAGACTGGTACCATCTTCATGCTATTGTGGTGCCTACTAAATGCCTCCTGCCATCATCATGAATACTCACATGTTCATCATGGTGGCTTTTTTGAGAGGTTTCAGCATTACTGTCTCCTTACTGGTAGCATTTACAAATACAGTGTAGTAGAAAATATAAATGTGGTAGTCCACCGAGCAGAAACAATGTGGGTCTAACAGAATCTGGTCTTACCTTATAAGTTTTAATTATATAATAATAATAATAATAATAATAATAATAATAATAATAATAATACATTTTATTTACTGGCGCCTTTCAGTACACTCAAGGACACCTTACACATACAATAATAAAAACAGATGCACAAGACTGAAAACAGACCAAACATAAAAACAAAGCAATGAACAAAAACAAATTAAAATCAGAACAGGTAGATACTAAAAGATAAACAGAGTACGCCAGTTTGAAGAGGTGGGTTTTCAGGTGGGATTTGTAAGTGGGGAGGAAGAGGGGAGAGTAGTGTGAACAGTCTTAACAGTGAGGAGGAGAATCTTGAAGTCAATGCGGTAATTGACAGGCATGCAGTGCAGTTGTTTGAGGACGGGGCTGTTGCGTTTGAAGAATGGGATCTATGGAGGAGTTTGAGTGGGAGACCGGAGAGGAGAGAGTTGCAATGATTTATACGCGAGGTAATGATTGCATTAACAACAGCGGTTTAGTTAGAAAGGCCACTAAGACTTGGTGTATGTTTATTTATTTATTGTTAATAAACCCCTTTTGAACATACTGCTGTGTATAAGAATGAATGATATCAACCGCTTATCTACAAAGAATTGACCATTCCTTCAATTGTTTGTACTCCATGCTAATAGGTATTAATTATTGTCAATTGTGTATAAACCCCTTTATATTGAGACTGAGTCAAGGTTCAGTTATCTTTTCCCGGATGTCAGGGTGGTACCCCGTTATTTCGATTATATAAATAATCCTATTAATATCAATAATTGTATCAATAGAGAGGTGATTGTATTTGCTGAAGAAGTGCTTAGCGTAAAATAATTGATCAAAAATAAGACTGGTTTGAGCTCACAGTTTACAAGCCTGCTTGTATTGTGCTGTTTCAGGCTGATCCACTGTACATGGGTCTATCCTGTTCAGCAGTACCCCCCCTTCTTTGGCTACTACTTCTTCAACATCATGCTGCTGGTCCTCCTCTGTCTGCACATATTCTGGGCCTATCTCATCCTCTGCATGATCAGGAAGTTCATGTTTGGCACTGTAAGTCCTGTTTTGTATTTGTTTGTTTTTTTCAATTTCATAGTCATTGTAATCCAAACCATGATTTTTCAAACCTAATGTTGTTTTGTTGCCTAAACTAAAATATGCATTTTTGGTGTCCAAACCTAACCATAAGGTTTTGCCTAACGTATCTATGCAGTTTGCCGTGTCTTTGTTTTGTTTTGTTTTAATTTCACCATCATTTTAATCCAAACCATGATGGTTTTAATAAAAGGTACTGCCTCTCTCCATTGTTAGACATTACCCATTTGCCAGGTGACCACAAAGCCATTTTGCAAGTAATTTGGAGCTGGAGCAAGGGAGCAAAACAAGTATTTTGCCTCAGTCTAGTTCCTCTGCCAGGCTCTCCAGCAGCCACGTCTGTCTCTCCACCTGGGCATGGAGGAGCTCCAGATCCTGCCGGTTGGCAGCCCCCTGCTCGTGGTGCATGGCAACATCTGGCTGCGCCTCTGTCATCACTCTCCACTGCCCAACAGTTCTGCGACACAGCGTGTCCGTGTACTTCTTCCCTCGCGACCTCCTTCTCCTGGAGCATATACGCTTCCTCATCACCCAGATCACCTGCAGCTGCTTTAATCAGCTGACACTGCTGCCACCTTCACACATCTCTCTCTCTCTCTCCTGCAGCCAGATGCTGCACCATGCCCACCTCCACTATGATGTTATCATAACTGTAGTTTCCTTAGTATTCTTGAAATGGCATTACCTTTCCAACGCCAAGTTATGTTTCACCTCTGACTCATATGACCAGTTGGAGTCTGCTTCTCTTTGTCTCTGAACATTCACTCCCTTCATGTTTTCCTCTTTAACTGTCATATCTGCTGTCTCTCTCCACATATACTCTATTTCACAGCTGACTGGAGATGAAAGGAGTGATAATGAAGAGGAAGAGAAGGAAGACAGCAGCCCATCAGAGGATGAAAGTGAGGACCAGCACAGCGCTGGTCACGGACTCGGTGAGAAGGAGGACAACAATGGAGGCTTTGGATGTTTGTCTCTACCAGAGGAAATCTGCCACTCAAAGACTGTATACTGACTAATATCAGTCATTCCAGTCGGTCAATGAGCAAGAAGAGCGCTGAGATCCTGATTCAGGAAATATCAACAGAAAATGAAAGTGATGAACTGTGCGCAGGGACAACCTACTTTTCAACAGGAGAAGGATTTCCATTCATACAGAAACAGCACAGCTGTTCAGAAGAAGCATACACTTTTACCATGGTAAAAAAAGTAGCTGCAAGCTACTGGAATAACTTTTCTGTTACATTTTGTATTGAATCATGGAATTCCAATCACCCAAGTCCAGGACCTTCTAAATGGCCTGTAATTAAACAGTGAAGAATCTCCTTTCTTTTTCTTTTTGTTTCTTAGTGATTATAGTAAGCCTACATCCACATTCATTGCCTCTTTCATTTCATAGGCAATAGAGTTGCTTATCTGTTTTTTGTTTGTTTCAGATATTTCCGGGAGAAATTTAATTCTTCCATATTAATTTCTCAGGTGTCCAGATCTGTCATGAGATTATGAATACAAATAAAAAAAATATATATAAAAAAAAACAATTGAGGATTTCCATCTTATTTCCATTCTATTCTCTCATTTCTCTCCCCCTCCCCTTTCTGTTCTTTCAGTTAAAACCATTATCCAACCCAATGAGGTTGGGATCAATTTGAAAATGACAACAAATAGCTTCTCTGCAAGCAGAGATATGGCTATTAAAAGCAGAAGACAAGTCAGTGAATATGTGTCTAGCATGTGTCTTGGGGCCCTCCGGATGCCCGAACAGAAAATGTAAAAGTGTAGCAACTCCATACCTCTACCCGGCCTGCATGCAAACTGTAATGGATAGAGCAGTAATACCTTCCTCTTGATAAGATTCTTAAAAGACTTCAAAAGACATCACTAATGAAGTCAGAACCACTCAATGTTTATCCTTCCTTCACTATCAATGTCAGACCTTTGTATGCATGAAAAAACTACAAGTAAGCTGGTGGATAAATATATCATTACAAATGTATGCAATTTATTTAAGTGTGTATGGAATTATCTTGGATTTAGCCAATATTCCTGGCCCATGTTGTCAATAATCCATTTCAGAGAAAAATAACAATGATAAATACATTTCAACTAATATGAACTGAAAATAAGCAGAACGTGAGGTCTTCTTGTGATAAGCTTTGAGCTACACACATGTAAAATGGAAGATATTGTACTTGGGCCTAAACTCCTCCAAAATTTGTTGTCTAAAGATATAGCTACTATTGATGGGATTGCCATTGCCTCAAATACTGTAGAACCTTGGAGTTATCTTTGGATCTGTCCTTTAACTCACATATTAAACAAACTACAACGACAGCCTTCTTTCACCTGCGTAACATTACTAATATCAGGTCCATGTTGTCACAAAAAGATGCAGAAAAACTAGTCCATGCATTTGTTACCTTGAGGCTGGATTATTTAAATTCCTTATTATCAGGCTGTTCCAACAAATCACTTAGGGGGCGCACTCACAGGGCCATTTGATCCATCCCGTGCCTCGGCACGATTGCCCCCTCTCTCCTGTCCCCCGTGGCATCACACATGGCATCACACCACAGGTCTGAAGCCCAACCCCGACCCAGAATTCTGCTGTGACTTCAGTCATCAACAGTATTTGCGGTCATAAATCGGCTCGATAGTGGGGGGGGGGGATGATCTGAGTTGAACACTGAGCGATAATGAGAGGGACGGCCTATCGATTAAAGCCTAGGTCATGTCCGCATTGTGTACGGTGCGTGTGCTCATGCATGAATCGTACCGTACTCAAATCCACCTTTTCCAATTGTGCCGGGCCGAGGAAGCGTATCGTTCTTAAGTACGGAACGGAGCACTCACAATGGCCAAACAACTTTAGGCTCAATCCTGCCTGGGCTTGGTATGGTTGGCCCAGTGTGAGTGCGCCCTAAATCTATCCAGCTGGTCCAGAATGCTGCAGCGTGTGTTCTAACTACAAATAGAAAAAGGGATCACATTTCTCTTGTTTTAGCTCCTCTGCACCGGCTCCCAGTAAAATCCAGAATAGAATTGAAAATCCTTCCCCTCACTTACAAGGCTCTTAATGGTCAGGCACCATCATATCTTAAACCCTACCGTCCTAGTAGAGCACTGCACTCTCAGAATAAAGGGTTACTTGTTGTTCCTAGAGTCTCCGAAAGTAGAGCAGGTGCCGGAGCATTCAGCCATCAAGCTCCTCTTCTGTGTGACTGTTATATTCTGATTGTTGCAGGGTGTTTTTTATAGTTTTATTGTTACAGTGTTGTTATAATATGATTGTTACAGTGTGGTTTTTAATCATATGATTGTTAGTGTGTGGTTCTGACAGTGTAATTGTTATAGTGTGGTATTTGCAGTGTCATTGTTACAGTGTGGTGTGGTATAAAATGGTTGTTAGAGTGTGCTGTTATAGTATGATCGTTACAGTGTGGTTGTTATAGTATGATTGTTACAATATCTGAACTTCCTGTTATCTTTCTTATTTTATTTCATTTTGGACAGGCTCTCCCACTCGTCTCTGCTCCTGATTTTAATTTATAAATATAAAATATCATTATGTTTTTCTTGCAATGGTTTAAAGTTGAATTGCCTTTGCTGTAGAACCCTTGCCTTCCTTGTTAATTTTGCACACTAGGTTTTTCACTAGGTTTTTTTTTTAATGAAGACTAAAGCCTTAGCTGCTGACACACACACACACACACACACACGCACACACACACACACACACACACACACACACACACACACACACACACACACACACACACACATTCACACACACACACACACACACACACACACACACACACACACACACACACACTGAGACCACGTGTAGGGTTTCAGCCTGTGACAGACATCCTCTCTGACCAATGAGAGTGGAGTCTGATGGTCCCAGTGTGACAGAGGAGGAGGCGTGTCCTGGACAGAGAGTCGGTCTTTGCAGCTTAAATTAAAGTTGTCCAACCTGAGGGACGCCGCTGTCCTCTTGGTATACCTCTCATTAAAACCACCAACAAGTTCCAAAGTTTTCTCCTTCTTCCTAAGATGCACCACCACCACCACCGCAGCAGCAGCCATGTTCCCCTCCTGCTCCTGTCTCTTGTGTGCATCGGACTGACTGGTGAGTACCGTTACTGACTTCGAGGTCTTTACGTGTTGGATCCAGGCGACGCCTACGTCTCCTGGATCAGCAGGTTTCCGCAGTAAACCGCGGAATGTGTTGAAGAACGACGGTAGTTTCCTCATGTATGACAGCCTTGAGACTTCTGCAGGTCTCTGATGAGGACAAGCTGTGCTCTGGAGTTGAACGTGGCTCTGAGAGTTCAATTCAGGAGACTAGGCCTCTGTCTAATGGACACTGTCCCTCCCCACAGCCCAGTCCGACCCTGAGACGGAGGAAGTGTTTCCCAGGCTGCTGTCCGGAGGGGAGACACACCTGTCCTCTGACCACACGGTCCGCCGCCTGCGGCGTCGCGGAAGGCGGACCCTGAGCGCCGCGGGGACGGGACACCCTGACCCGGATAACATCATCCTGTCTCTCCCCGTATTTGGAAGGAACTTGTATTTAAACCTGACCCGGGACAGCAGGTTTCTGTCGGGGGACTTCGTGGTGGAGGAGAGACGCGGGGACCAGAGCGCAGCGGTGAGCCGTCTGTCCACGGACCGGATCTGCTTTTACTCCGGATCCATTATCAACCACACGGACTCCCTGGCTTCACTTAGCACCTGTGGCGGTCTGGTGAGTCCTACTTCAGTAGTTTCATCCCATTAAATCAATGTGAATCTCGCAGCTGTGCATGTTACCGGTGGGTGTAATCTCTGCTGGTGGGTCAGTTCCAACACACACACCGGTGTCATCTGAATGCTCCCAGAAACCCATCCGTTTTTGGAGCAGCAAAAGACATTGAGTGATCTTAATTTAAATGCCATACATTTATATATATATTTAAGAAAACCATCTGTAGGCCAATGTTAAAACGCAATGAGCTTCTAATTGAGCTCTCACAGTCTCTTCAGTGGATGGAGGAAGAGCAGACTGTGAGATGTGGTTGTAAGCTCAGGAAAAGTAAAACTCAGGGTCAAACTGTTTTTGTATTTAAATCTTGCAGAATAAGGTTATTACTCTGATCTTAGAGCTACTTTGGGGAAATAAACGGTGTAAAGATCAGACTGTCACATTCTGGAGCAGAGCCTGACCTCTGACCTTCTTATGTTGGGGGGGGGGGGGGGGTTAAAGACAATACAGACCACTGTGAGCAATGAAGCTCCATATCGTCTGAGGCATTTGGATAAAGCTCTTATATAATGTGAGTGTGCAGGTCGGGGTCCACGCTCAGTCCTGGAAGCTCTTAAAGTAGACCTTTTATTTCCTTGATATATCGTCAGTGACCGTTGATGCGTTCAGCTGACCTACAGTCAACAAGCACATCTTTGTCCTGCTTCTGCATGCAGCGTGCTGTGTACACTGGCCGCTAATTGAAGTGATTATTTGTTGGCTCTGGATTCCAGCAGAACATCTGTCTGTTCAAACATGCTGCTCTACTTTATGGTGTTTACCACAGCAGCACAGTTCACTGTGACCGCTGTAGCTTCTTCCTCTCCTCTATACTCTCGCTGCATTGATTGCTCTGCAAACAATGGTTGTCTGCACTTCACTTGACTTGGACTTGATAGGTAGAACTCCTTCATTGAACCTTGTTTTCAGGAGCAGCACAGGTTTTCTGGACGACTTGAAGGAAGCAGCACAAGTATATATAAATTTAAAAACTTTGGCAGCTGACCAGCACATTTTATTCAAAACCAAAACCAGTTTTCTACATATAATACATTTCAATAACCATTACAGTGTTTCCCACAGGTTTGAAATGTACTTGTTGTTGTAGCTGATATGGTGGAGTGTCCTTAGACCAGGGTTCCTCGCATTGAAAACTTTGAACATCACTTAATTTCCTTCATTCTGGTGACATTTTATGCATCAATTTCCTAACAAGCAGACAGTACCTAACAATGCCGATAATGAGAGCAGACTGTCCCTAACCACGCTTATAGTGACAGCAGACAGTCCCTAACAACGTCTATAGTGACAGCAGACTGTCCCTAACAAAGTCTATAGTGACAGCAGACGGTCCCTAACAACGTCTATAGTGACAGCAGACGGTCCCTAACAACGTCTATAGTGACACCAGACGGTCCCTAACAACGTCTATAGTGACAGCAGACGGTCCCTAACAACGTCTATAGTGACACCAGACGGTCCCTAACAACGTCTATAGTGACAGCAGACGGTCCCTAACAACGTCTATAGTGACACCAGACGGTCCCTAACAACGTCTATAGTGACACCAGACGGTCCCTAACAACGTCTATAGTGACACCAGACGGTCCCTAACAACGTCTATAGTGACAGCAGACGGTCCCTAACAACGTCTATAGTGACAGCAGACGGTCCCTAACAACGTCTATAGTGACAGCAGACGGGCCCTAACAACGTCTATAGTGACAGCAGACGGGCCCTAACAACGTCTATAGTGACAGCAGACGGTCCCTAACAACATCTATAGTGACAGCAGACGGTCCCCAACGTCTATAGTGACAGCAGACGGTCCCTAACAAAGTCTATAGTGACAGCAGACGGTCCCTAACAAAGTCTATAGTGGCAGCAGACGGTCCCCAACGTCTATAGTGCAGCAGACGGTCCCTAACAAAGTCTATAGTGACAGCAGACGGTCCCTAACAAAGTCTATAGTGGCAGCAGACGGTCCCCAACGTCTATAGTGCAGCAGACGGTCCCCAACAAAGTCTATAGTGGCTAGGGTTGCAAAATTCCGGGATTTTTTAAAGGTGGAAACTTTCCATGGGAATTAATGGGAATTGATGGGAATAAACAGGAATAAACTGAGAATTTTTAAAATTGATGGTTGGCTCTTCAAAGGGGACTTAAATATAGCTGAGGAAAGTTATTTTGTAGAATAATCTTGACTAAAACAAACGGATGCCATTCAAATAAACTTGAATATCCATGCCATTCCTCAACCACATGCACAGAGCACACTGCTTAGTGCATGGCTATTGAGACCACGCCCCCTACTGGCACTGTGCATGCCTCCATCACATGTACAGAAGATCACTAGAAGACTGGACCACACTTTTGAGCCTGAAGCACAAAGACTATTGAAGGCACACATTTGAGCTTCTGGACCAAACAAAGTGAAGTTTTGATGCTATTATGGGGAAATGTATTTATTAAAACTCTAGTCTACGATTTGAAAGGTTTGAAAAAAGCCCCCCCCCCCACACACACACACCCCTCCCCTCCTTGCTCCTCCGAGCTCGTATCGTTCTCCCCTCGCAGCCTCCCACCTCCCTCTTATTTTACGAAAATAGTTCAACGAAATGTGTTTCTGAAAACATTTTAGGCGAGAAATAAGCTATGCAGTTGCTGAATCTGTCTTTATTTTAGATCGACAACGGTCAGTTTAAAAGATTTTCGAGAGCTTGCAGTGTTCTGTTCTGTTCTGTTCTACGTTCAAATAAATCTGTTGAAAACATTTTGTATAGATGTTTTCTTATGACTTCTGTTCATATTTATGCTTGGATATAATATATTCACAATTAGTTCCCCTAAATTCCCATTAATTCCCATAATTCCCATTATTCCCATGGCAAGTTTCCAAATATGGAATATTTCCAAAATTCCCAAGCTTAAGTTCCCGTGGAACTTTACCAGAAACTTTCCGGAAATTTACCGGGAATTTTCCGCCCCTTTGCAACCCTAATAGTGGCAGCAGACAGTCCCTAACAACTACAGTGGCAGCAGACGGTCCCTTACAACGTCTGTAGTGGCAGCAGACAGTCCCTAACGTTTAGATCCCATGGTACTATTCTAGCACTGGGATGGAAAAGCTTTCATGAACTGGTTGTTTGTGTTTAATCAGTTGGTTATCACAAAAAAGAAAAAAAGATCCTGTAAAATAGTGTCCGTTGCTTAAATCTTGTAACTGTTACATTCACCATACACTTAGATATTTAAATTTCTGCTCATCTTGACTCTGAAATAGAAATAATCACACGTTGATCTTGTGCGTGTCCTGGTTTTGTCCACAGACTGGTCTCATCCAGATCGGGGAGGACAGCCTCTTCATCCAGCCAGTAGGTGAAACTGGTCTATCACAGTCCTTCTCAGGACTGAAACACCGGCTGCTGAGACGCAGACGGCGTACCAAGACCAGCTCTGGCCCCGATGCTGACCAGACTAACTACTGTGGGACTGTATTAGGTGAGTGAGTCTGAGAGCTAGATAGGATATGGGATCACGGTCACGCTGACTGACCCCGAAATTTTCGACTACAGGTGAGAGGCTGGCGTTCAGTGGTTTTATTTCCGTGGAATCCAGGAGGATATTCTCCATTGGGCTGGAATAATTGACCCTTGGACTGTCCTTCATTGCTGGAAGCAATTTGGATCAGAACTGTTCTTCTGGACTGTCGCCGGTGGTGAGATTTCGTAGTGTTCCATGAACTTTGACTGGGGCGTCTCAACACGCCTGCTTGTAACCTTTTTCTATTATTTGTGGATTATTCCTTGAGGAACTGTGCCCATCGGATTTATTAAGTAGGAAATTTAGGGACACTATACAGGGCTCCCGACTAACTTTTGTATATTGGCCGCACAGGTGCCAAAACTGTGCCTTCTGGCCGCTTTGCCCACCACCACCTTTCACGGTACAGGTTGTGATTCTTGAGCTTTTTAATGTTTCGATTCGGCTGGAGTTGACCAAGGTGTGAGGCGCTGGGCGGGTGCGGGAATACTCACAAATCCTGAATGCCGCTGCGTTGGAGTTTACCCAGGTGGATGAGAGGGTTGGCTCCCTGCGCCTTCCGGTTATGGGGGACTGTCAGCAGTTCGGAGTATTCGGCCTTCTTGGAGACCCTGAATGGAGTCCTGCAATAGGGGATTCCATAGTTCTGCTGGGAGACTTCAATGCGCATGTGGGCAACAATAGAGATCCCTGGAGCAGTGTGATTGGGAGGAACAACCTCCCTGATCTAAACCGAAGCAGTCCTTCTGTGGTAGTCATGGACTGTCCATAACAAACACCACGTTCGAACATAAGGATGCTCAAAAGTGTACATGGTACCAGAGCCCCCTAGGCCAAAGCTCAATGATCGTTTTTTGTGATCGTATCGTCTGATCTGAGGCCGCATGTTTTGGACACTCGGGTGAAGAAAGGGGCGGAGCCACCATCTGGTGGTGAGTTGGGTCAGATGGTGGGGGAAACCTTTGGACGTACCTGGTAAGCCCAAACGGGTAGTGCGGGTGAACTGGGAACGTCTGAAGGAGAGATCTTAAACTCACATCTCTGTGGTGGACAACGGTGATCAGGGAAGCCGTGCGACTGAAGGAGTTATTTCATGATATGTTAACTCTGAAGACTCCGGAGGTGGTTGCAAGGTACCGACAGGCCCGAAGGCCTGCACCCTCTTCCGTGAGGGAGGCAAAGCAGCGGGTGTGGGAGGACTTCAGAGCAGCAATGGGAAGGACTTTTGGTCAGCACCAAGGTGCTTCTGGAAAACCTTGGTCCTGATGGTTGTTTTAAAAACTGGTTGTTTCTGGCGCGCAGGTGGCGGAGTGGTTAGAGCGCATGCCATGTATGCACGTATGCATACGCAGCCGACCCCGGTTCAATTCCCGGCCGGAGGTCCTTTGCTGCATGTCACACCCCCTCTTTCTCCTGTCTTATCTATCTGTCCACTGCTAATAAAAGGCATCTTTGCCTAAAAAAATCTTAAAAACAAAAACTGGTTGTTTCATTTGTTCTCTGGTTCACCGCAAAGGGGTTAGTCCAACAACTCAGTGAATTAACTTGGTTCAACGACTTTTGGGACTTTTTGGTCACACTGTCATCTCTATGAGCCAGTGCCCACCATATTCAAACATGCCAAAGAATATGTGTTTCAGGAGGAATGGCTTGTCCAATTTCTGTAGCTAAGATATGACAAAAATACATTACAGCCAATATTATACATTAATTGCAAAGTACAGCCAGAGCCTGGCTGAGAACGCTGCTTTAGCTGTCGGAGCATCATTGTTCCGAATCAAAATGAGAAAAAAATGCACAAGAATCACAACCTGTACTGAGACAGTTGGGTGGTGGGCAGAGCAGGATTAGTGACGAGGGATAACCATGGCGGAGGCCAACCCTCACTAGGAATAATAATAATAATAATAATACATTTTATTCATAAAGCGCTTTTCAGGATACTCAAAGACCCTTTACAAGGGTTAAACAACAAAACAACATAAATATAAATCAATTATTAGGGGTTACAACAGAAAAATCACAGGTTAAAAGTTCTTCAAAATGGGTGGGTTTTTACTTGTGATTTAAAAGTACAGTGTGGAGCAGTCACGGATGTGTTTGGGGAGATGGTTACAGAGGGAGGGGGCAGTTATGGAGAAGACTCTGTCGCCCCAGGTCGGGTGCTTGGTCCTGAGAGGTGGAGAGAGGAGAGGAGAGCATTTTTTTTTCATCAAATGGTGTCTAATCATGTGGTTGATGAATAAAAATTAAGAAATTTACTGAAGAAAATAATTCCTTGTCATTCAGAGACAAATGTGCATAACTATGCAAGTGTCTGTGCAGTCATTTTTGGAGGAGTCACAGTATACCACCCCCTTATTCGAAATAAGAGAGCAGCATTTAGCTTTGATGTTCATTCAGCTTCGGTCTGTTTTCAGGAATGTGCTGTGTGGAATGCAGATGTTTCCTCATTTAATGTTCTTCTCATTTCTGCACAGTTCTTGTTGGAACCTGTTAACCTGGTAATGCTATCAAACACGGAGAAAAACCTTTCTTCACCTGTCTATCTTCATTATGTGAAGATTTTTGGGGCGATAGTGGCTCAGAAGTAGAACGAGACATCCTACAATTGGAAGATCATGGTTTGAATCCTGGCTCCTCCTGGCCGAAGGCTGTGCCATCGGTGTGTGAATTTGTGTGAATGAGCAGACTGTGTCTCCTCTGCCATCAGTGTGTGTGACTGGGTGAATGTAGACTGGATGTAGTGTAAAGTGTGTGGAGTTGTCGAAAAGACTAGAAAAACGCTCTAGAAATGCAGGTCCATTTTACTGGGGGTCTGCCTGCGCATCAGCTTCGGTCATCAGTAGGGTTGGGCATCGTTTGGATTTAAACGATTCCGATTCTTAATTTTGATTCCTGTTCTAAACGATTCTCGATTCCGATTCTTTGAGTTGTGCAGGTCAATAGAAGAAGACAATCACAATTTTCATGTACCTGATTCCGTTTTTCAACGAGGAGTTGTTGGCTGATGGTTGACTGTCCGACGAAGTGGAGGAAGCGACAGGAGCAGGAGAGCAGCGCAACAACACTGTACTGTACACTCAATGATTATACCGTGCTGCAGGTGAACGTGTTTAGCCATGTTTGTTGTGCAACCTCCTTTGGCAGAAATACCTTTAGGTGTTGCAGTGTGCCAATTTGTCCTTTTTCAAATTAAAATGAAGCCAGACTTTCGGGCGACATCGGTCATCCAATCACAGACTGTTTGTGTATTTTATGTATCACTTACCTTCACCAGACTGACTGACAGCAGACATTTACTCATGTTGGCTCCATGGGAAGAAAACAACAGTGGTTGTACTTATTGATTAGTGATGTGATGAGAGTAGATGAATTCATGTTCTCACTTTTGGAAATTATTACCTTTTCGATAAATTTGGACTGAGATAATGCTATTAGTGTGAGAGTGCTGATCCGTGTGAGATTTTTTTTCTCATTATCTGGTTTTGGCCGGTGATGAACCAATCTGTAATCTGCAATCTTTTTGTTTGCTTTCTTTTTTTTTTTGTGGATTATATTTTGTGGACAGATGCGGGATGCACGGGCATCTCGGCAGCCTTCTTCCGTTTATTGGAGAACTTTGAGGAATGGACTTTAAAGGACACTATTGTCCTTTAAGTGATAAGCTACTCCTCTGAGTCTCTTAGCTTTTTTTATCTTAAACATTTATCTAAACCGTTAATTATTAATATCCCTGCATACTCTGCTCTGTTTGGAAGACACAAAGTTAAATGTTAAAATATCAGCAACAGCATCATGTTGTATATTTGTTACAGTCAGAAAGTGATCTGATGAAAATTAAAGATGTTTCAAAGTTATTGTTAGAACTGTAATGGTATCTGGTATCTGAACCCCCTCTATGTCAACACACACAAGTGGGGACATCATTGTAGCCTCAGAAAGCTTTTCACAGATTGTGTATTACGGACAAATATATCATAATATAATCCTCCTGATCGACTCAGCCCAGAAGAAGGCTGCTTTCTGTAACTTTGCCCAGCTCAATCAGGAACCTGGAAAAACCAACAAGTCTGTCCTAGCAGTCCCTCGGGCGTAGCATTTCTAACCATGGTCTCCCTATCTATCTCTGGTAGGGAAGAAGAAGGATAAGATGTCTAAAGACAGGGAGGAGGGTCGAAGGAGGAGAAACGCCATTCGCCTTCATGAAGCATACACTGTGGAGACGGTGGTGGTGGCGGACTCTGACATGGTGCAGTACCACGGTGCCGAAGCAGCTCAGAGGTTCCTTCTGACGGTTATGAACATGGTAAGAATACTAGAAACATATACTCAAGTCCTCTCCTCAAGGTCCACATGTAAAAAACCTTTTGCTGTTTAAGGTCTTCAACACTTTGAGAGGTTTGCTTTAACATGTGCTCAGTCAATCATGCAATGATCCTTTCTGATACTTTTTTCTTGCAGCCTTCAGAAGAATGCGTTCTGTGCTGATGATCAGTCCTAATGTATGAATGGACACATTTACACCCAAACCAATCACAGTGACCAATAACCTGTTCAATGTGTGGGCATGTCAGTAGTTTTAATATGATTTTATCCTTCATCCATTTATTCCTGTAGTGTTGAGGTCATTTGTCCAGTCCAAAAATGAAAGATGGTTTGAAGACAAACCTGAGCAGCCGGGTTTCCACAGAAACATCATAATCGATTTGGCCAGAGTACTTCCTGTCAGATGCTGGGTGTTTAATGACGGAGATGATCCAGAACCACTGGATCCCACCTATAGCCCTTTTAGCTATCCTGCTCCTCCTCGAGCAAGGAGAGAACCTAGATTGTTTTTTCATAAAGAAAGGTGCTGTTCCTTTAATGCCACCTGTCCCAGCACAGACACGACATCATCGTCTGAGTTAACCACTTCACCACCTGTCTCCCTTCGTAACGTAAGATGCCGGTCCCATCTCATCGGACTCCGAGCCGGTTTCGCGAAGCGGGTGGTCTGGGTGGTCCTAGTTGGAGTGTGTTGGTGTTGGATGCCATGAATTTCCTAGGCCCGAACTACATCCAGTTCCCTTACAGGAATCCACAACAAGCCGAGATCAAATGGGGATTTCACACAATCGCTGGATTTCCAAATATAATAGGAGGGATAGACATAGTGATAGAGCCATAGTGATTAAAAACACTGTCACGCAACAAATAAAAATCTTGAAATCTTGAAAATGATGAATTATGTTGATGTAATACAATTTACTTTACCTTTTTCTAGTGCAGCTCGCATTCACAGCCTTCATGTCTTATATTTTGTAATTTTGTGTCTGGTTCTAATCTTTGAAGGACATCATCATAAAACTGGACCATAAATATTCACTTGATATGTCTCTGCTCTGTCTACTGTAGGTCTACAACATGTTCCGCCACCCCAGTTTGGGAGTCCGGATCAACATCCGTGTCACCAAACTGGTGTTTCTTCACAGGCGCCCAGTAAGTCTGACTTTCCACCCAGGTTGACCCCTCATTAACGCCCTGTTGACCCCAACAACATGACAGGTGACAAATGCTTGGCCCACCCTGCAAGACTTTGTCTTTTACAATGCTCTGTCTTGTGGACTTCAAATGGAAGAGTCTAAGTAACCTGCATTTAACCCATTACAACGCAGGTCTCAAACTCAAATTGGCTGGGGTCCATTTTTGGCATTGTCATCATCTATGAACTATAGCATATGTTGTGCAAACAACATTATACACATTATTGTGACAGAAAGGGTCTGCCAGCAGCTGGGGGGTGTCATGGTGTACCCTGAAGTCATTGATCATCCTTCTGACATTAAATAATGATGACTTAACCGCAATGAGGGTTTTTAGATTTTTTTTTGCTGGATGCTATACATGGAGATAGACATGCATGAAGACAGCTACTCTATAGACTCACTGATGGTTATGTCTCACTGACTAACATCCAGCCAATGCTAGAGTAGGCACAAGCATTGATCTGTGATTGAATGTCTAATCATCCATTTATGTCTAACTGGGAACGAGGCTACAGCTCCTCAATGTCATTATTGGCGCGAGTTGAAATATTTCAACTCAATTGAGAAAGTGTTTGGATTCAGATTCTGAATCAGAAATTAAGGAAACAAATTTTTGTCTTCTGTGTTTGTTGTCCCCCAGAGGTCTACAATAGTAGCTCATATTAGTCCAGGGACCAGACCAGACTACATGGAGAAACCAAAAACTGTCTGTGGTCTCCCAGAGGTCTACAATAGTAGCTCATATTAGTCCAGAGACCAAACCAGACTATATGGAGAAACCAGAGACTGTCTGTGGTCCAAACCAACAGACAGTGTTGCTGTATTTATGTCTATTCCGGTCAAATGTGTGAGGAATGTAAGGTGAAAATGTGCTTGCTAGGTGTGACAACGGCCTTAGGTATTAAATGTGGACACACTGTGTTTGTGGATGTCTCTCGTCTTATTTACAATGGAAAACATTTACATTACATTTTACATTTACGGGCATTTAGCAGATGCTTTTGTCCAAAGCGAGATACAATAAGTACATTTGTCGAAAGAAAGAAACCACAACATATCATTGCCAATAAAGTAAGAGTGAAAAAAAGAAACCAGTGTTAGGTCCTCATCTGAGTAAAGTAGTAGCTGTTCAGAAAGGATACCTTAAGGACAACAGTGCTATGATCAAAGGGCTATAGGTAAGAACATAGAAGTGTTGTTTTTTGTCTTTTTCTGGTTTGTCTTTCTGGGTAAAGTAAGTTGCATGCAAGTCATCAGCAGTGAAGGAGGGGGAGGGTTTGGAGGGGTGAGGAGGGAGGAGAACATGGAGAAGATTTTCCTGGGGTTGGAGGCAAAAGAGTTGATCCTTGACAGGTAGAAGGCACATTTAATATTCCGGGGAAAAAGTCGCACATTTTCAGAGAAATAGATCACAAATTAGATTGAGATTATAAAGTCGAAAATATACTCTATGAAGTGAACCTTCCTTGGGTCTGTCCTTCAGGATGAAGTTAATCTTTTCTGTGTTTATCCTTCAGGACAAGCTGAAGGTGGGCCATCATGGGGAAAGGTCTCTGGAGAGTTTCTGTCAGTGGCAGCATCAAGAGTTTGGGGGTCTGCGATACCTCGGCACCAACCATGTCCCTGGTGGACGGGACGACGCCCCCCCAGTGGACACTGCTGTACTGGTCACCAGGTATGTAGATGAAAGAACAATAATAATGTGTTAAATGTCAGCTGATTTCATCTTCACTATAAAGAAGCCAACCAACTAACAGTGATTATTTCAAATCATGGACTTGATGTAATCTAAAGCAGGTGGTAGGGTTAATGTTGACGTTCCTCTCCTGGTTGTCGAGCTAACATTAGCCTACTTTATAAGGCTTTCCAGTCCTCTAGTTCCTGCTGCGTTCTATAAATGATGTACTATAATTTATATGTTTCCGTAATATGAAATTATTCTTAAAAACCATAGCAACGCCGCCACCCCTAGCAGTACTCCTAGGTGTGCCAATGAATAAACAGCACCTATCCACATCTCGATTTAAAACAGTATATCCAGGTGTTGAATGAAGAAGCACTTCAGAATAAACCTTAGAGGATACAGACCTCGCATTGAGCAGTCCCAGCTTTACCGCGAGGTGTTCCGGAGTTTGTGGACGTCAGGCATATTTCAATGGCCGAGTGGTCACCCGCAGTCTTGGAGACGCTGGGCTGACGGTCATCGGAGTCCGGGAGGGAGCGATGAGGAGATGGCAAGAGTATCTCAGGTCCCACGATCGTCGGGCCAGGTGGAGGTCTCTGCACCCTGAGCTGGAAGGCCGACGGTGCCTTTTCCTCACCTGAATGCCCCCGCGTCTGCCCCTCTTCCTGTGTCTCTTATGACACATCACGTCAATCTGTCATTCACACTTCACTCCCGCTGCTGCTTTGCCTGGCAGAGGCCTATTAGCCAACTAGCTGAAGGTAAATTATGTATAATAATGACCGATGAGGTGTCCATTATTAGGAGATAATGGATGACGGACGCTGGCATTCATTTTTCATTAATGTTGTTGTTACAGTTAAGTCATAAAAGAAAAGTACTTATCATTACAGTAATAGGGCCTTCGCCCACTACTTAGTCGGTGCCCTGTTTGTAAAACATGGGAGACAGACTGAGTTAATTGGCTCTGGTTTCTCTTTCAGGACCGATTTCTGTGTTCATAAAGACGAACCCTGTGATACTGTGGGTGAGTACCACTCACTCACTCACTCATTCACTCACTCACTCATTCACTCACTCACTCACTCACTCACTCACTCACTCACTCACTCACTCACTCACTCACTCACTCACTCACTCACTCACTCACTCACTCACATCTCTGGGCAGTCCATCCTTACCGTAACCAAGCGATATTTAGATGGTGGCTGGTGTCACATGGTTACATGACATGCATGAGTTGTGAATTCAAAATATTTTTTGTTGATACATCATGGTTGTGGCAGTATCTACATCAATCTTAAAGGGGCTTGTTTTCCCTTGTTGCATTGAGCAGATGTGGAGGGTGATAAGGGGGTCCTCAGAAATATAGTTGGCAATGCTGTTGCCTGATTTTAACGTTTTTTTTTTTTTAATAAATATGTGATGGTGTTGACAAAAACTTGGGACACCGCTGCTTTTAGTTTTGAAGAGGTTTTTTCACTATAATTTTTCATCTGGCATAAATATGCATTTCAAGTACGGCTGTCCGTAGGTGTGAATGTGAGTGTGAATGGTTGTCTGTCTCTACATGTCGGCGCTGTGATGGACTGGTTACCTGTCCAGGGTGTACCCTGCCTTCGCCCAATGACAGCTGGGATTGGCTCCAGCCCCCCCGCGACCCTGAATACAGGATAAGCGGTAGACAATGGATGGAACAAGGGCTGTCAAACAATTAAAAATGTTTATCAGATTCATCGCAGGGTAGCTGTGGATTAATCACGATTAATCACTTTTCATAAATATATATGAAAAATTCCAATTTTGTCTGTTTATTGTTGGGGGAACGTAAAGACAAATGAGAGAAGGTGTATATGCACCAGAATCTGAAGCCTCTACAAATAGAGATGCACAGATACCACTTTTTACAAATACTTAAATTTCAGTACTTGCCGATACTGAGTAGTGATATTAGAACTTAATAATACCGTTACAGTTCTAACAATAACATTGAAACATTAAACTTGGTGTTTTCCTGATACAAACAGAGCAGAGTTGATATATAGTGTATTATTGTATTATCAGAAATCTGCAAGGTTGACCCTGGGATGTTGGGGGAAGTTGAGACTTTGAAAATGGATTGAATCTGAAAATCATGAGCGTGTTCTAGTCCTGCTCAAAGTGTCCTGAGATAACTTCTGTTGTGAAATGACACTATAAATACAATTTCATTAAATTGAATTGAGCTTGTCCCCTGACTTTGGGTCTGAGAGGTGTATTACCATTGTGTTTTTATTATGTAATGTCACTGTGTTTCAGGTATTGCTTATTTGGGAGGTGCCTGCAGCAGCAGGAGGAAGTGTGTTTTAGCAGAGGACAATGGACTCAATTTGGCCTTCACCATAGCTCATGAGCTGGGACACAAGTAGGTTTATTTCAACACTTTATGATACTGTTGCTCTACTGTCCACGTTGCTGTAAAAAGTGTGCTCCTGGTTTCCGAGTCCCGGGAGCCAGAGTTCAATTCTGCATATGGATGAAGGAAAACACATTGGGCCTCATTCACCAATATCTTCCTATGTTTTTCTAGAATTTGTTCTCATGAAAGGTCCTAAGAAAAGTCCACTTCGGATTCATGACGTGTTCTTTAACGGCAGAAATATTCCCATCTGTGTTCTTATCATGATGAATCCCACGTCTTCGTAAATTGAAAGCGCGTGCCAGTTGTTACTACATAGCTTAATACCCTGCCAATGCCCATGAAAGGGCATGAGACTGCAGAGCCGTGTGCACACACAGAACTTGAGAAAAAAGTTGAGAAGGAAGGAAATCTAAAGACGGTGAACAACCGGACTCCAAACGAAAGAAAAACTTCAGCCGTTCTGAAGTGGAGGAAAGCGACTGTTGCAGGAAGTGAACAGCAAATGAGCCGTTATATTTTGTAGCGTCAGTAGTGGATCTAAAATAACACTAAAATGAGATGCATGGATGCTGTTAGTCATTCAGTGAATGCTGTAACTGGTGAAAGATGCACAAGCTATGAAATAAAAAAAAAATTTGCCAAACAGAGAAGAGAGATGCCAGCCACTGGAGGTGGAAACGCTGCTCAGAGTTATCTGTTTAAAACTATTAAAGAAATGAATACATATCTTCAAAAATAAAGATGCTCTTACCTATTTGTTGAAGTGATGAACATCTTTCTTGCGATTAATTGGAAAGCTATAAATAAATCGCACTGTTAAAGTTTAAATTTTATTCAGCATAGTGCATTTTAAGTCTGGGTCGCCAGCAGAGCAGCGCCACCGGATGCAAAACTCCTTTAATAAAGTTCTAAAAACAAGTAGTGAGTGAAGAATCGTCAGTATAACACGGGTAGTAAAAGGTGTGTGGAGAAAGTGTGAGTCACCGTGAGACCACCAGAGGTCTTTGGGCATACAATCGTAACTGGACACCAATATGAAATATGATGCAGCAGAATTAAAGATCAGTTGTGGACAGACACAGAGTTGCACACTCACTCACAAACTAACACATGGTCGATCACATGAAAGATAGAAGAGATGTCTGTTTGACTCTTTGATGGAGCGACTCTGTCTCTATGTATGATCCTCAGCATGGGTATGAGCCATGATGACGACCACACCACCTGCACCGGTCACTCCCACATCATGTCTGGTGAATGGGTGAAAGGAAGGAACCCCAGTGACCTGTCATGGTCCTCCTGTAGCCGCAACGACCTGGAGAACTTCCTGAGGTGAGACACACCTTGAAGACATGTATTACTGCCACATGATTTTTGTCTGTTTCATACCACAACATACTTTGACGTTGGTGTAATGGTACACAAAAAAATAGGGTACAATAGGGGAAAGAAAGAAAATGCATAACATAACTTTTTATGAAAATTCCTGAAATGGGGCTGTAACAATATACACACATACATACACATAGAGACAACAGCATGACCAAGGCTACATTTACACAACAGTGCCTTTTAAAATAATCTACATTTAGACATTGTTTTGAAAATGATCAGCATTCACACAGAGCTGCAAAAACAAACCTTACACTGTAGTATGCATGCCAGGCCAGTAGGTGGCGGTGAAACTTTGTAATAGATGGCCCTTCTTGACAATTTGCCACATGTAAATAATCTGTCTCCTGATCACAGTAATGGTGCAGCAAATAAACACTTTGTTGGAGGAGCATTCATAAATTAATCAGAGCAACATAATCATAATCGAGTTGCTTATTCAAACAGTTTCACTTAAAAAAAGATTTTCATTTTGGTTGTCATGTAAACAAGCGGTCAGAATGTAAAAATACTTTAGCATATTATGTTGAAAACGTTGTCGTGTAAATGGCCCCTAAAATACACATGTGAATGCACATTGTAGCGGTGCTCAAGCACTTTGATCACATGCTTTACTTCTGTATTTTCTATGATCAAGTGTGGCTGCATATACACATTAATACACACTATAGCGTCATGTATTCAGTTAAATTCAATTGTATTTATATAGCCTTAAATCACAAATTTGCCTCAGGGGGCTTTACAATCTGTACAGAGTACAACATTCTCTGTCCCTGGACCCTCCATTAAAAAAATAGAAAACACAGGGAGAGAGGATCACTTTCCCAGGATGGACAGAAGTGCAACTGATGCCTTGTACATGATAAACAACAAAAATGACAACATAGTCAAATCACGGGAACTAAGGTGTATGAAATACACTTACAAAAATGCAGTCAGACCTGGAGTAGGCATTAAAGCAGAAACGAAAAAACAAAAAAGAAAAGAAGGATCTAAATAAAAACTACAATAATAGCTAAATAAAACATACAGGTAGATGAATGAAAAAAACATCACTGGAAGCTGGCACACATCACTGGGGGGCACTGGGAGGCCAGACAGAGCAACGGTGAGCCGACAACCACAGACAAACTAGCAATGACACAAAGGAAACACTTAGACTAAATCCCATCGTTTAGACTCAGCACCCATGGGTGCCAGAGTCTTCAGCTGCTCTGCCCCACGTTGGAATGCTCTCCCACCTCATACCATCAACTTGACTCTCCTCATCTGTTCAAATGATTTCACAACTTAAAACACATCTGTTTAGATTAGCATACCCGACATAACTTCACCATATCCACCTTGATTTTAACTTAAATGTTTTAAACTTGATTTTACTTTCTACTTGATTTTACCATCAATAAATGTGTTGTATTGCTTTTATTTAAATTTGTATTTTTGTCCCTGAAGGCTGAACTATGGGTTTGTGAATGTGTTTGAATGAGTTAGATTAAATTGGATCCTGATGTGCGGGTGGCTCCTCTGCCATGACTATATTAATATGTGTGAATGGGTAAAGAGAGAGAGTAGATTGAATGTAGTGTAAAGTTCCTTGAGTGGTCAGAAAAAAAAGAAGACTAGTGCTCTATAAATGCAGGTCCATTTACCAGGTCCAAGTACTGTGGCTTGATGAATCAGACTATGCTATCTTGTTACTGTACTGCTCTGGCGAATACGAGTACATTATGATCTCTTTTGTGTCTTTCCAACAGGTCCAAATCCAGTACCTGCCTCCTGCACACAGACCCCAGGAGCCGGTATCAGGTCCGGCTTCCTCCCAAGCTGCCAGGGATGCACTACAGCGTGGATGAACAGTGCCAGATCCTGTTTGGAACCAATGCTACCTTTTGCAATGACATGGAGGTAAAACACACTCCATTAGTGCCAGTAATGTCACATCATAACATAATTATTTTACACATAACATCTCGCTGAACAACCTCCTAGACCCTAATCAATCAGGATTCAGGACTGCTCACTCCACTGAGACGGCCCTCCTCACAGTGACCGAGTCCCTGCGAGACGCCAGAGCCTCGTCCCACTCCTCCGTTCTCGTTCTCCTCGACCTATCTGCTGCGTTCGACACAGTCAATCACCAAATCCTCCTCTCCACTCTGGCTGAACTTGGCATAACTGACTCTGCTCTCGCCTGGTTTACATCATACCTGACAAATCGCACCTTTCAGGTCACATGGAATGGCTCTATGTCCAAACCCTGTTCTCTGGACACGGGTGTCCCTCAAGGCTCAGTATTAGGACCGCTTCTGTTCTCACTATACACCAGATCACTAGGTTCTGTTATCACATCGCATGGATTCTCCTACCATTGCTACGCAGATGACACCCAGCTGTTCCTCTCTTTTCCCCCGTCCTCTGACACCCACATTGCAACTCGCATCTCGGACTGTCTGGCTGACATCTCTGTCTGGACAACTGCACATCACCTCAAGCTTAACCTGAATAAAACCGAACTCCTCTTCATCCCAGGGAAAGACTGCCCTCGCATGGACCTGTCGGTCACTGTCGAGGGCATCACAGTATTGCCGTCGTCAACTGCGAGGAACCTGGGTGTAATCCTCGATGACCAACTATCCTGCACCCCCAACATCACTGCTGTGGCCCGATCCTGCAGATTTGCCCTCTACAACATCCGCAGGATTCGGACCCTCCTCACAAAGGATGCAACGCAACTCCTGGTCCAAGCACTGGTCATCTCCCGCCTTGACTACTGCAACTCTCTCCTGGCCGGACTCCCGGCCTCTGCGATTAAACCATTGCAGCGTATCCAGAACGCTGCAGCACGTCTTATCTTCAATCTACCCAAATTCTCCCATGTGACCCCCCTCCTCCGTGACCTCCACTGGCTCCCTGTTGCAGCACGCATCCAATTCAAGATGATGACACTGGCCTTCAGGGCCATCAATGGAACGGCACCCATCTACCTTCAAACACTAGTCAAACCTCATGCCCCGAAGCGAGCACTTCGCTCCTCTACTTCAGCTGGCCGGCTGGTACCACCATCGCTGAAATCAAACAAATGTCGCTCAGCAAAGTCCAGACTCTTCTCTGTTCTGGCGCCTCAGTGGTGGAACGAACTCCCGACCAATGTCAGGACAGCTGAGTCATTTGCCATTTTCCGAAAAAGGCTCAAGACTCACCTGTTCAGACTTCACCTCGACTAGCATGACCCCCCCCCCCCCCCCCCCCCCCCCCCCAAAAAAAAAAAAAAAAAAACCCTTACCTATAGCACTCTGATCGTAGCACTGTTGCTCTTGAACTACTAGTTTACTCAGATGAGGACCTAACACTTGTTCTACTTTTAGCTCTTACTTTATCGGCAATGATTCGTTGTGGTTTCCTTGTTTCCTTCTTTTGACAAATGTACAAAATGTACTTATTGTAAGTCGCTTTGGACAAAAGCGTCTGCTAAATGACCTAAATGTAAATGTAATGTAAATAACATTAAAACCGGGAGATAGAGTGATATTTATGATGTGGTGGGTGGGGTTCCCTCTCTCTCTGTCTCTTGACCACACACAGCAGCTACCGATACATCAGTCGTCTAAACTAAATAGGAGCACATGGAGGTGGCTGACTGGCAGTTGATTAAATCATGTGACTACAAACTAGGGATGTTAGTGGTTAACAAGGACTTTTTTTTACAGTTTTAGCGGTTACGCAAGTCGGTTGATGTTGGTTTTGTTGTCCATCCATCCATCATCAACCGCTTATCCTGTATTCAGGGTCGTGGGGGGGCTGGAGCCGATCCCAGCTGTCATTGGGTGAAGGCAGGGTACACCTGGACAGGTAACCAGTCTATCACAGGGAGACATGTAGAGACAGACCGGTAACCAGTCTATCACAGGGAGACATGTAGAGACAGACAGGTAACCAGTCTATCACAGGACCAACATGTAGAGACAGACAGGTCGCCAGTCTATCACAGGGCTGACATGTAGAGACAGACAGGTATCCAGTCTATCACAGGGCTGACATGTAGAGACAGACAGGTAACCAGTCTATCACAGGACCAACATGTAGAGACAGACAGGTAACCAGGCTTTCACAGGGCTGACATATAGAGACAGACAGGTAACCAGGCTTTCACAGGGCTGACATATAGAGACAGACAGGTCGCCAGTCTATCACAGGGTTGACAGACACAATTTGAATCCACCTGCTACACACTTAAAATCATAGCAAATCAGACATGGCAATAAGAAGCATTGGGTATGAATACGTAAATCAGTACAGAAGCGAGAGGACCATAGTGGTGAGTATAACATGAATATGTTTATTTGATCCTGCATTCATCATGTGAATCCCTGTATTTATATTTATCAGCACCTGATGTGCGCCGGCCTGTGGTGTTTAGTAGATGGAGAAGCTTCCTGTAAGACCAAACTGGATCCTCCTCTGGATGGAACAGAGTGTGGAGCTGATAAGGTACGTCCTACAAACATCTGAAATCACAAAGAGACATAGGACAGTGTGTAGACAGTGTTAAAAACAAGCATTACGACACAAACATAAGTACAGGACACTTCAACACTTATATTGTGTTGTTGAGTGTTTTGTAACGTGACATTCATCAAAATAGAGATTGATCAATCAATCAATTTACGGTAATTAATGGTTGTAACTCTACGTGCATGTGTTACGCAACATGTTTATGTATGGTTGACGAAGAATTATGTTATGTGAGTAAAACATAAACTGGAATTTTAATTTTAATTAACCGAAGGCAAATGTATCATTTTACTTCTACAAATAAGATATTTGGGGGCTGCCTCTGTCACTGACACTGTCGCCTCTCAGTGAGAGGGTCCCGGGTTCAATTCCCGGGTCAGGTCCGGGTTCCTTCTGTGTGGAGTTTGCATGTTCTCCCCGTGTGAGCGTGGGTTCTCTCCGGGTTCTCCAGCTTCCTCCCACAGTCCAAAGACATGCAGGATGGGGATAGGTTTATTGGTGACTCTAAATTGCCCGTAGGTGTGAATGTGAGAGTGAATGGTTGTCTGTCTCTACATGTCGGCCCTGTGATAGACTGGTTACCTGTCTGTCTCTACATGTCAGCCCTGTGATAGACTGGTTACCTGTCTGTCTCTACATGTCAGCCCTGTGATAGACTGGTTACCTGTCTGTCTCTACATGTCAGCCCTGTGATAGACTGGCCACCTGTCCAGGCCTTCGTACAATGTCAGCTGGGATCTCGGGCTAGAACGACTCATCGACATAATCGACTACATAAATATGTCGACACGAATAATTTGCATGGACGCGTCGTCCCAAACGACTAGATTAAGGCCCTGTTCACACTGTACCTTTATCCGGCTAATTCAGGCTACTTCCGGCTTCCTTATTATTATTGTGCAAAATGGATCCCGTTATAGCCAGGAGAGCGCTGCTACGTGTTCTAGTAATTCAGTAACTGTATGCACAGGAATTTATCATAAAGAATTGGCCTGTTCCCAACCTGTTCCCAACCTTACCTCAATGTTTTGTTTACTTGGCTTTTTACGATGAAGGCGGGTGGAATGAGACCAGTGGAGTTTATAACCAGGGTGATCGGGGGTGGGGGGAGTGAAGGGAAACAGGCCATGACTAGGGTGGTATGTTTTCATGCCAGTGGGATGCAGGTTTCATGAACTGAAAGACTCACAATATGCCTGTTGACTAAATGAAGAATCTGACCATTGTCAAAAGTATTTTTGAAGTAATTTAATCTGTGTGTGTGTGTGTGTGTGTGTGTGTGTGTGTGTGTGTGTGTGTGTGTGTGTGTGTGTGTGTGTGTGTGTGTGTGTGTGTGTGTGTGTGTGTGTGTGTGTGTGTCTCAGTGGTGCAGGGCTGGTGAGTGTGTCAGTAAGACTCCCATCCCTCAGCATGTGGACGGTGACTGGAGTCCCTGGAGCCAGTGGAGCATGTGCAGCAGGACCTGTGGTACTGGAGTCCAGTTCAGGCAGA
Source organism: Eutrigla gurnardus (assembly GCF_963514095.1). NCBI lineage: Eukaryota > Metazoa > Chordata > Actinopteri > Perciformes > Triglidae > Eutrigla > Eutrigla gurnardus. Next base: position 12,826,940 of record NC_139915.1, read on the forward strand.
GGAAATGTGACAACCCTCCGTATGTCGTCTGTCTGTCCGTCCGTCCGCCCGCCCACACGTCTCTCTGTCTTTCTGTTTGTCCTCTGTGTGTCTTCAGATTTGCGAGATGCTAAGTTCAGCCCCTTCCTGTGTCACCCGTGGGACTTAATTTCAGAATAAATATGTTCAGTAGTCAACGGAGAGAAACATGTTTTGATCCTTTTGAAGTGAACCATGGTTAAAATAATAGCAGTCCAACATCACTAAACGGATCAATCACTGTTTTTGGCAGAAATTATATTTCTACATGGCAAATAATTTACTGGTAGGTGTAGTAGAGTAATAGAATACCAACCGACCGCCAAGTCCTGACATGCATGCTGCTCTTCTGTGTAATTGAATCATTAATTGCATGTTCAAAATAATAGCAGTGTGGAGCCACTCATTCAGTAAAACAGCAGGTGACACACATGTGGCCCTTATTTAAGAACAAAGGCAGCAAATGTTGTACATGCTAGCTATAGTACTTTCTGAAAATCGGAGTAAAATAGATCTACTTGATTGTTTTGTAGTGCTATTTGTTTTTCTGTTGAGGTTTGTTCAGTCAGTAAACAGTGCCACCTACTCCATAGCCTCTAACTACATGTTAACTAATGTGGGTGTGTGTTTTTGTTTGTGTAGACCTGGCCCCGGTGGGCAGCACTGCCAGAAGGCCAATGTGGAACACAAGGCCTGTGAACGTCCTCCATGTCCCAAGGGGACACCCAGCTTCAGAGACCTACAGTGTCTGTCCTACGACCGACACGCCAGCAAGAAAAAGGGCAGCATGCTGACGTCTATCATTAATGATGGTGAGACACACACACATGCACAGGGTTAGATCAAATAAGTCAAAACCAGTTCCACCAGTTTAGTGATAGCAGACAGGCTGTAGGGTTGCTTTAAGTATCCCACAATCCACTGTGCATGGATAGTTTGTGTTATGGAGGTTTCAGGTGAACTAGGACATGATGTGTTGAAGTTTTATCTTCAATGACAGGAAGTGAGGGGAGAGTAGAATATGTGACAGGGCGTGTACTGGGACCGTAGTAGTTCATGGTCAGCACCATACAAACTGAGGCCACCATGATGGCCCCACAGGTTGTATGTCATCACTTCCTGGTATATATATTGCTTGAAGGGGCAAGGTGAGAATAATTAACCCAAGTGTTTAATGAGCATGCATGTAAATACCATTACATTTAGGTGGTTGTTGCTGTGCACATGACTGACCCAGACCCTGAACCTGAATTTAGTTTACTGGGAAGATTATTGTTGAGTCTTTATATAATATACTACAGGGGTTATGCACAGTCATTTCTAAACAGAGTTTTTAAAGTGTGTGTGTGTGTGTGTGTGTGTGTGTGTGTGTGTGTGTGTGTGTGTGTGTGTGTGTGTGTGTGTGTGTGTGTGTGTGTGTGTGTGTGTGTGTGTGTGTGTGCGCGCGCAGAGAAGCCCTGTGTGTTGTTCTGTAGCCCGGTGGGTCGAGACCTGTCAGTCCTGATGGCGGACAGAGTGATGGACGGGACGCCGTGTGGACCCTATGAGGCTGACCTGTGTGTTAATGGACGGTGTCAGGTACACACACACACACACACACATTTGAAAGTCACCCTTTATTCTGAGAGTGTAGTGCACTGGCAGGACACTCAGGTTGTCAGGCGAAGTCCAGAAGAGGAAGATGAGAGTGTTCAGGTTGAAATCCCAAGTATTTGAAATAAAAACATTTGACCATATACAAAATTAATGATTTCCATTTAATTAGATGATGCAAATCACTTATGGTTATTAGTTTGTATAAGCACACATTGTACACTTTGATTTAAATCACAATTATATATGTGATACTCTTACTTTTGAGTTGAGAATATATATTGTATATTATAAGACAGCCCAGTGCAGTACAATTGTGTAACAGTCGTGGTTGGAAATAAGATGGTGATTCACAGAAGCAGTCTTTTACTGACTAGGTCAGGCAGGAGAACAAGATAGGAAAGAGCAAAGTCTGAAAATCCTTAAGACAAAACCTGGGTCAAAAAACGACGACTAGGTATAAACGCTTGAGAGTAATGAACACTAAGGGTACGAAGACAATCTGGCAAGGAGCTGGGAAACCAGGAGAGACTATGTAGGGAAAGGCTTGATGGGAAAGGCAGATGGGTATTCGGGGGAATATGAAACAAGGGCAGGAACTGAAACAATAAGAACAGTTAGAACTACAAAATGAAATAAGGAAACAACAATTAATGTCTCTTAATGGGATGTTGCAAAGTGATAATTTAAAAATGATGTCAAATTGTACATTTTTGCTTGGTTACTCCAACAGTGGTAACTTTTTATGAAGGGGTGTGACTATTGATGTCACATGGAGGGGAAAAGACAATACAAAATGTTGCTGTTAAAGATTTAGTCCCTAATCAGCCCTAAGTTATAAACACATGACTTGAAACTAATTCGGGTAGAAAAAAAATGTCTTTTTTTCTGTTTATGATGTGGCCCAGGAAAGGGAAGTTTGGGGTCGCCTGTTAAAGCTGCTGCCCCCGGGAACCGACACCGGATAAGCGCTAGACGATGAAATGATGAGATGTATTTCTGTTTAACAGCTCACACAGTAAAATACAAGTGTTTAATAGGGACTTAATATGCCTATTGATATTTTTCTTTCTCTAAAATGTCTCTTGGGTGTGAATGTGTGTGTGAATGGTTGTCGGCCTTTACATGTCAGCCCTGTGATGGTCTTTTGTTTTGGTCAGAGAATCGGCTGTGACGGCATCATCGGCTCTGTAGCCAAAGAGGACCGCTGTGGTGTTTGTAATGGAGACGGACACGCCTGTAAGATTGTGAGAGGAGACTTGAACTACACTAAAGGAATGGGTGAGTGTTTACCATCCTACTAGTAGGTCTCTCTGTGCTGGTATTGGCTTCAGGGATGTATGCAACTGTTCCTTTAGAGTAGTGGTGGACAGAGAGTGGGGGGGATCACCAGGCCAGATCATTAAGTGAAATCAAAACAGCTGTGTGGTTGTCTCAGCAGACAAAGAAACACAACGACCATTATGGCAGAGTAGTTTTGACAAGTTCATTTAAATTTCTCTAGTGTGATTTTGTGAACCAGACGTAGGGTTTTCATTATGTAGTCGTCTTGATTGTACAGATAATATTAATAGAGGAAATGGTTGGGAAGATTACTTAAGAAACTATTTGAAAAGTTTCAAGATAAACATTCATGAATGAGCCATGTTTCTTATGAACTGAAATACTGTAGGTGTTGGTAAAAATGATATATATGGTATATTATGCTGTATGAATAAACTAGAATGAGCTGGATGACAGAATTCTAACTTTTAATTCAATATCGCAGATCCACATACATTTATTTTAATGATAAGCTACTGGAATAAAACATAAAAAAAGTTTTGTGGCCAGTTGTGGACAGAGCATCTCTGAGACAGACAGTCACCAGCCTGTCCATGTCCACCTCTGTAATGTCTCTGAGTCAGGTTTTTAAATATTATTTTCCTCTGAATGTGTTTTGACTTCATGTCTCTGTCTCCGTCAGGCTACGTGGAGGCTGTGATCATCCCTGCGGGAGCCAGGAGGATCAGAGTTGTGGAGGATAAACCTTCACATAGCTTTCTGGGTAATGATGCATGTGTTTGAATACTGCTGACTTACACACCTGCTCACAAACACAAATCCATGTTATTTATGTTATGTTTAGTTTTAGAAAACTCAGGTAATGTCATGTAAACATGTTGACTTCTCCAGCTTTGTATTTTTCTAAATGCACAGAATATGGTGGAGCTACAAGCTAAAGATTTGATCAGAGCCTGACAGTTAAATCTCCACAGTAGCCATTGCTAGCGTTAGCTAGTATTAGCATGCCTGCAGCCTAAACAATCTAACTTCACACCTAACAGACAGCAAAACTCTAAGTGAAGCATTGCAAACTTTATCAACATGTTTACGTGATTCATTGGCTCGTTGGATACGATGCTGTTGGATAACGGTCTTAGTTAGCATTTTTACTAGCCAACACTCAGCCACTGGCTGCACCTGAAATGCCTCATCAACATGATATACACAATAATAAAACAGGAAGGTTTTAGAGACGGTTTGAGTCGAGAGAGATGCATTTTTTTTGTGTGGTGATTAAGAAGATAGTCATTGAGGTTGAGAAGCACATTGACCAACACAGTACAGCCAGATATGAGGTTTCACCTAATCTTGTTTTCGGGCTTATTTTCTGTCCGTCACCTCGCTGTTGACAGCTTCTGGTGAGTTTAGGAGCTGATTGATCCTCTTCATATTGTGATGGAAATGCATATCTCAAGGAGACGTCTGGAGATGGTAGATGTCTTATACAGAAAAATGGATTGGTGCCCGATGTACATCGTGAGAATCTGGGTTGTAGCAGTACAACAGTTATGATAATTAACAGGGCAGTGCCAACCCCAAGTCTGACCAATGTCCTTATGGAAAAGGAATAAGAAGGAAGAGAATTTTGTGTTCAGCAAAAGAGACACAATAGTGTCTTGTTTGTGACCTTGCCTCGCCTGGAGAAGCAGACACTGAATAACTCAGATTAAAGGCAGTCCAGATGACATGAATTAATCTTACAGTGAGGGAATCAGGTATAGAGAAAATTCCCTCACACATGTCTGACTGGGCTAAACTAAACCACACTAAACATATTCTTAATATAACGCTAAAAGATATTATTGAAAAAATGTAGATATAAATATATAATAAAAAAATAATGCATTCACAGAGCTCCTTTAATTAGGGCAAACATTACGATTGAGAATAAATCATTTTACAATTTTGTTTAGCTCTGTAGAAGATATTTGGTTGCTTGTGAGCCAATATAACAGCATTGAGAAGAAGGCCCATGAAGCAGCATCCCTGGGAAATAACATGCACTGCAAAATGAAGATGCACAAGCAAAGAAAGAATTTCTGATTTCGATGCTTCCTCCTATGCTTTTCTCATGATGGGATTTAATGTTTGGAGTGGCACGCTGTTACAGTAAGTCTGCAGCTTTGGATAGAGGAAGAGTTTGTTTGAGATCAGAGATATAACAATCTGGTGTTGCACAGTAGTTGGATAATCCACTAGCAGAAAAGCATCCACTTCATCATTAATCTGGCAGTTACAGTTATTAACAAGAATCCAGCGAAGTCCTTCTGACAGAGTAGCAAATATGTTTAGGCTGCTTAATTTCTCTCCGTTCAACACTTAATTAATGCCATTGTGCCGGGTGTAAGATTATCACTGAGAGTTTGGCTCGCCGCCTGCTTGTTCAATAAACGTAACTTTAAAGGATTTTGTCAATTGAAGCATGAAAGGCAGAGAAGGCTGCAGAAAGAATGCAACTATTGATGCTCTAGTCTTTGTCATTATCAGGGGCAGATAAATGAATGATTGGGTGTGTTAATGGCTGATGCGGGCCGTAACACCCCAATGCACAAACTGGGCAAAGCATATGTAACTTCCTCCCTTTCCCTCACATGAGGCCGAAGACGAAAGCATTCAGCAGTTTGAAAGAACTCCAAAAGTGATGCTAAGTTAATCTAATATATTACTGTTACCATGTAGTAGTAGTAGTAGTAGTAGTAGTAGTAGTAGTAGTAGTAGTAGTAGTAAGAGTTGGATAAATAAAAGTAAATAAATGTGACAAAATGATGTCAAGTAGTTGTCACTGTCTGAATCTCTGATGTAAACAATACAACTATCATGTGGAGGACAAGGACAACCAGCTAATAAATTACATGTGACTCCATGTATAAGACAGGTCATACATGGCCAGAATGTCTGATCATTGTATTATATATTATTGAAGGTTCCCTTGTGTCTTCCTCACAGCTCTCAGAGACTCCAGTAAGAGGTCCATCAACAGCGACTGGAAGATTGAACTTCCAGGAGAGTTTGAGTTGGCTGGAACCACAGTGCGCTACGTGAGAAGGGGTTTGTGGGAGAAGATGTCTGCCAAGGGACCAACTAAGACACCGTTACACCTAATGGTAAACATCAGTCTCTCTGATCATAATACCCAATGTTTTTCATGGATACAATGACTGAAACACTGCTTGTGGTTAGTTCTGCCTCCTACAGATAGGAAAACAAACTTAGATTGATTTGCTTTTAAGAATATGTTTTATGAACACAGAATAACTTAAACAGAGCACAGACACAAAAGGACACAGCTAACAAAAATGTGGATGCAACTAAGATGGAGGAGGCATCATGGCAGCTTGGCTCGGTACTGACTAGAGCTGGGTTTCGATTCAAATTTCAAGAATCGATTCGATTCCGATTTTTAAGTTTCAGAATCGATTTTTTCCGATTTTCTCAGATTCCATCCGATTCGATACGATTTTGATCTGATTTCCGATTCGATCCGATTTCGATTCGATCCGGGGGTTAATGTTATTAAAAATGAAAAATGTATTTGAACCGTTTCCTTCACTTCATGACTGTGTAGAGAAGCAACATATTAAAACTAGTATTATATCAATATTAAACAGCAAATCTTGGGCTGGAAGACTGATGAAAAGGTTAAGGGTCAATCTACCTTCAAGAAAGATAATTCAGGACAATAAATGGAGGACATCATTGAGGTGACTATATCTGCAACAGTGGATTCCTACTGGGACACTAACCAGTGCATTATTATTATGCTTGAAAATAATTAAGAATTCACCCAAAAGCGGTTGCTACCAAAAGCATTTTTATTTTAAAACTGCTCACACTTAATAAACTGAGAAGTACTGAAACTGGAAGTATAAAATGTAAACGTTGAGCATTTTTCTTTAAAGTGCGAACATAAGAACAGAACAGTTCACTGAGGGAAATGTAGAAAATAATTTTAATTAAAAAAAATCGATCTTTGGCGCGCAGTTGGCGGAGTGGTTAGAGCGCATGCCATGTACGAACGTACATACGCAGCCGACCCCGGTTCGAATCCCGGCCGGAGGTCCTTTGCTGCATGTCACATCCCCTCTCTCTCTCCTCATGTTTCCGATCTATCCACTGCTAATAAAAGGCGTCTATGCCTCAAAAAAATCTTAAAAAAAAAAAAAAATCGATCTTTGGACGTACGAATCGATAATCGGTCATTAATATGCGAATCGATTAAAAATTGGAAAATCGATTTTTTCAACACAGCTCTAGTACTGACAGACCCGGCCCAACAAACTCTAGTAGTGTTAATCTACTATTTAATTGGAAGCAAATGTTTTCTTGAAAGTAAATTCAATGAGTGAAGGTTGGTCAGCTTCAGTCACAGCTTCTCTTTTCTCTCTTGGTGTTGTCCATCCAGGTGCTGCTCTTTCATGACCAGAGTTATGGGATCCACTATGAGTACACACTGTCCCTGAACACAACACAGGACAGGAGCAGTGAGGAACCAGAGTATCTGTACATCTGGACACACAGCAGCTGGCAGGACTGTACTGTCCAATGTGGAGGAGGTAATACACACGTGTAAATGTGTAAATGTGTAAATGCTTCTTACTGTTGCAGAGTCGAGACATCTTTATTGTCCCTGAGAGGAACAATCATGTAACAGGATGCCAAAACATTCACAAATAGAAGAACAATATGTTTCCATTCACATATTTTAGGTAATTTGGAGCATCACATTAGAAACGCTGTGTAAGAGTATTAATACCTTTTTGGATAAAGTATTTGCTCGTTATCAGAAGGAAAACAAAAACCTCTGTAAACAATTATTAACCAGTCAATACCCAATTATTAGTCACTTATTTATGTATACCGTAGATGACCAAATAATCGCCCGCGTGCAAATACGCGCCTGTGCTCTAATAGCCGCCGGGGTCCGACCTCATTTTGCATAATAAACGCCGGTTCAATTAAACGCCCGGGCGATTAAGTGTTTACCATAGTCTTGCACAGAAAACAAAAGTTTTTTTTTAACAGCACTTCACCGGCTCTCACCTCTTCTGTCAGTCAGCCCCTCCTCTCGCTCTCTCTCTCTCTCTCGCATGCAGGCGCGCGCACACACACACACAGACACACAAACACAGGCGCGCTAGACTGAGGGATATAGGGATATAGATAAATGCGCTAATATACAGTGTTGAAATTACCGCGATCGACCCCCCCTTCCGTTATCATTCATAACACTGCTCTGATCAGCTCCCTGTGTCGCGGTAACACAGACAAACTGTCTTTGTATTTATTGTCTGATGTCAATAAAGATGCGTCGGGGGGAAAAAGTAGTTTTGTTCCAGTGGTGCTATGGTGCTATGGTGAGCTCCTTGTTCTTTGCATGATGGTCTGGTGCTGCTCATTGCAAAAATAAATTGTAGCCTGTTGCAAATACGCGCCTGGTTCTTATAAACGCCTGGGCTCCAAGTCGATTTAGCATATTAAACGCCCGGGCTACTAAATGGTCATCTACGGTAACTACATTTTTAGTGAGCAAATATTGGTAATAAATGAAGATAATATGAAGGAATACAAAATCAAATATTATGCAAAATGATAATACAGTATGTGATTGTAGATAAACTGGGACGTATGAATTTTATATGCAAAATGCCTATTTGGAATCAAAATTAAGTTTAAAATACCGGTAGCTAAGCTGACATCAACTCCTATCACAGCAGCAGCCGAGGGGAGATTTTTTCCCTTTTTTTTCTTTGCAGCGTCAACTCTGAGAAAAGCCTTTCAGAGGACCCCAAACTGTCGCTTCACGGCACCGAGACTTCACGGCATTATTTCCCAGTGGGGTGACACCAACTCAGACACAGGGGTGTAGAACAGGTCGGACGGACATCGATGTTCTTCCACTACTGTAGGCTGCAGAAAGTCTTTTGTTTGGCAAATTAACCACCACTGTCAGTTTAGCTTTGGCAGTTGGCAAGTAGCGCTAAATTCGATAAATTTTGATCCCGAAGTTGGATGTTGAATATTAGCTCTGCTATCTTGCTGTACTCGCTTCTAAAAATGAAAAACAATCTCGGTGGCCCTGAGTTCGCATTGACTTTGCCACTTTAGATGTAGAATCACTAAAAACATAGAAAAAAACACCCTACAAGTTTCCGGGGGCGCGGCTTCGCTGCTCACCCTGTGCTCACCGTATGTTTGAATGAGACCTATAAGTAGCTTTTTTACTAACTACTATGAGCAGTCCCTTTTCTTCATGTGGATTATATCTGTTTTTGGATATATAATTGTATCCTACACTTGGTCAAAATGAACCTTGCACCATTATGGACGCTATTGTTCCTCGGGGAACAATTGTTGGACCAGCCAGTAAAACGCCGCCACCTACACGCGAGAGCATCTGCTGTCATTTCGTCCAGTCGGTGGTCGCCTGCTGTAAGCCTTTCTGCAGACTGTTACCAAATCCGATGGCCTGATAAATGGCTGGAGAGGACAAAGCGTGGCTCAAGAGGAGGCGTGAGACACCGACTATGGAAACGCCGGAACAGATTCCCTCTGCCTGTCATCACCCTGTCAAACGTGCGTTTGGTAAGCAATAAATACGATGAACTTATGCTAAGAGCTGAACATGACTGTGATTCCCGAGCAATCTCGTTTGTCTGACAGAAACTTGGCTAAAAATTCATCACTCACCCCCGAGCCTACCAGGATATACTACAATAAGAGCAGACAGAGAAGAGCGCAGCTCATTTAAATCCATCGGTGGCTACAGGCCACACAGTACTGTGTAAGAGAGAAAGTATTCTTACAGTGTCACTCAAACCTTTCTACCTCCGGCCAAGTTCGGCCAAATCACCATCATACTTGCATATGTGCCCGGACCGAATAATGACGCTGCAGGCGAGAGAATAGCGGAGAGTTACAATAACACACTCAGCCGCTCTGCAGACCAACCCGTCTTCATTCTGGGGGATTTTAACTCATGTCATTGATTAGAACATCTGCCCATCCTCCAGCAACATGTGGACTGTCCCACTCGGCTAAACCGGACTCTTGATCGCTGTTATGGGAATATTCCTGATGCTTTTCAAGCAGTATGCAGACCCCCCCCTCGGGAAATCAGATCACAACGTTATTAATTTACTGCCAAAATACAGAGCTGTGGTGAAACGAGTGAAACATGTCGCCAAACAAATACAAGTGTGGTCGAACACATGTAAGGAGCAACTCGGGGACTGGTTCGAGGAGACAAATTGGGACATTTTCTTTCAGTCGTGTCAGGGCGCTGATGAACTCACAGACACTATAATGCCATACATTCAATTCTGTGAAGATACAGCGTCTGAAATAAAAACTGTCCAAATAACAAAACATGGGCATCTAAACAGCTTAAATCATGTACTAATGAAAGGAAGGAAGCCTTCCACACTGGTGACTTGGAATTGCTGTGTGAGGGGGGAACTTTTTAAAGCTAAAATTGATTTTAAAAATAAATTCAAACTTTTTTATTGCAGATTTGACACAATAGATGACAGGGCACAATGTGATGAGTTATGCAACCGTCTCTTTGTAGAGTCACCTATTGTTATTAAAGAGAATGATGTTGCTGCAAGTCTTTATAAGTTAAAGCATAACAAGGCCATGGGCCAGGCGGTTTGAAAGCCCGTCTTGAATGAATGCACTCCTCAACTAAAAGGAGTCCTTGCAAGGTTGTATTGGTCCCTTCTGGACACACGCACAGTTCCAAAATCCAGGACACTTCAACAATCAGACTGTGCCAAAAAAGACAGGTGCGCAAACATACCGAAGATTTCCAGACCATAGCAATAACTTTTATTCATGGATTTAGCTCTGCTTTTAACTCACTGCAAATTCACATTCCCCTTAAAGGCTAATTGATCTTAAAATGAATTCAGGGTTAATTCTCTGAATAAGAGGCTTTCTTTCCTGCCGTCCACAGAGGATCTGTGTAAGGGGGAACACAGGCTGCCCACAAGGTTGTGTACTTTCCCCTGTTCTATTATCTCTTTTCACAGATTTTTTGTATGTCATTTTGAACTGGTTCATGTTTGGACATTGCATTAACTCCACATTCAAACTGCTCCACAATCCTACTCCACAGACCGAAATACAAAAAGTTTTTCTGGTCATGCGGACTCTTTGTACCTTAAAAGGAAATATTCTTCTTAGACTATAACCCTCCACTCGCTAATTGATTAATTTTTGTATATTTCCAGGTAAGGTTTATTTTTGGCCCTAAACATCTGTGCCCATCTATGTGTCTGCTTTTTGTAGTGTGATGTCATTTCTTATGTCATGTGAGCTGAAGACAAATTTCCACCCCGGTGGACAATAATGATCTATCTTATCCTACCTATCTCATCTTAACTTAAGGTGGGCATGTTTTGTGGTAAAGAGGGTCTTGCTCTGACTTGTCTCAGAAGAAAAGTAATGAGGTTTATTTTGTGTATTATGTTATGCGCGGTGGACACATACTCTTGTCACTATGGTCAAAAATAGGCTCTTAACATAAAATTATACTTCATCACACACAGCATTTAAAGTGAAAACATAAGTTTAAGCATTTCGTACACAAAAACATTAATACTTAATACTAGCTTGCTGTTGAATTATAAGGAATACGATTCAATACAAACAAAATGAAGGACTATCATAGAAGCACAGACAAGTTAGAGAATCAGAAAGGAGTTTATTGCCAAGTATGTTAGTGTGCATCTCGGTGGTGGTCCCGATGAGGCCTGTTGCAGACGGGAAGAAACTGTTTTTGTGGCATGAGGTTCTGGTCTTGACAGACCTCAATGTCTTGCCGGAGGAGAATGTTTCAAAGAGATTGTGTCCGTGGTGGGAAGGCAGGTTGACAACCAGGTTTACTTCATTTAACAACCAACACCTAATAGTTGAGTTCTAAGAATAACCTGGTCAGGTAGTTGTTATAAAATTAAAATCCATGTGCAAAATGTATTAAACATTGTTGGTAAAAAAGAAATGGGATAATATCAATTACTAATTCATTCAATAAAGTAACTATTTTGAACCATTTATTAATACACATGTTGAATGTAAAAATAAAACAGAGAAGTAAATCAGTGTGAGCTGTAATTTGTTGTTGTGCTGTTTGTCTCATATATTATATATTTTGACGATGCATTTCATGATGAAAATAGATGTCATATGACAGAGTGTGAGTGTGTGTGTGTTTAGGTGAGAGGAGGACGGTGGTTTCCTGTACGAGGATAGCCAATAAAACCATGGAGGTGGTCAATGACAGCTACTGCCAACCTGAGAACAGACCAAAGCCACAAGTACGACTCTGCAACTCTCACACCTGCCAGTACAGGTGAGGCGCGCGCACACACACACACACACGGTCTCATTCATGAAACGTGAGCAGAACTAATTTGTGTGTAAACTGTTCACAGAGGGAAATGTATGTATTTCTACATTCATCAAAACATTATTAGCTCCAAACTTTTCGTATTTTGTAGCAATTCACATATGTAAGCTTCAGATTAGGTTTACCTGTCCCTGTCACACCACTACTAACAGAAGAACACATCACATCTGTTTCCTCAGCGACTATTTTGTGCCATTAATAATTTCAGAATAACTGAAACGGTTGTGCTAGTCAGTCCAAAGAGTTAATCCGATTATTATGTCTTTTTTAGATTAACTCAACACGACTCTAAAATCATCGTGCTGACTTACTTTGTTTTGAAATTCTCTTTAAAATGAACTGTTGTTTTTGACAGGTGGGTGACAGCAGAGTGGGGGTCCTGCTCCCTCACATGTGGTAAAGGTGTTCAGCAGAGGGAGGTGGTCTGTGTTTACCACCTACAGAACGGGTCTCTCATCCACACCAGGGACCTGTACTGTCAGGGAGGAAAACCTCCTGTCCTGCAGGACTGTGAGGGTCGACTCTGTCTCAGTGTGTGGGAGGCTTCAGAGTGGTCCAAGGTACGTCAAACACATTCTGTGTCTTGTGAAAACCAGGTGATCTTAAGGTGTACACAACTATCTGTGTGTTGCTAACTATGAATAAGTTAGCCAGCCTACTTCTGTGTAGCGTGTACTCCATGCCGTTTATCGATGAGAGAAGACACGGGCGCGTTCACAGAATCTGGTGCACGCGCACTGACCAGCACTCGATGGGAGGGATGGGAGGAGCTCGGTGGTAGAGGGGGAGGGGCGTGAGTGTTGTAAACATTCCAAATTTGACAATTTGTCAACTCGATCTGCCAGACTTGCCGACTGTAGCTTTAAATCTCAGTCAAATAGGAGTCCTACATTTAAGAGACCATGGGCACCTACGATGGAACTGATCAGTGTGATATCTTTGAGTTAGGCCTGTTCGATTCATCAATTTTAAATAGTAATCGCGATTATGTAGTTAGGACGATGTTAAAAACGTGAAAAATCGTAAAACTTTTCAAAAAGTTAAAGTTCTGCACTTTATTCATTCATTTTTGTTTAATGGACACACCTTAAAGGAAAACACCACTGCATTTCCATACTGAACTATGTTCTGCTCTGATCTTAGACGAGGTGATACATACCTCCCTCTCCTCTGTGCGTGCACTCAGGGGCTCTTGCGCGCACTCCGCGCAGCGCTAATTTGCTAGCATGTAGCTTGTCCCAGTATATTCCTTAGGATCCAAAGGGGGGTGAAGTTAGAAGCGACCAAGCACTTCCACGTTGTCCCTATTTAAATACGGTTACGTGAGTAGTTACACGACCCAAGTTTGGTTACACAAAATGAAACATGCCAATTTTTCTAAGCGGATAACAAGGATAACTATATAGTATGGCGGAATAACAACTGGAAGCACTTCGACGTCGGCGCAGTAATATCATCACTCCGCTCCCCCTCTTACTTCCGTCAATAGAACCTACGTGAGCTGCACGCCGTCGCCTGCACTACCTGTAGTAGTTTGTGCACAGTTGAGGAAGCATCAGGCTGTAGTAAGATAGTTTGTGAACAATCAAACATCATGGTTATAACGTGCATCGTACAGGGTTGTGAAAACAAGCAGAAGGTATATAGTCCCGTCATGTTTTGAGTGATGATATTACTGCGCCGACGTCGAAGTGCTTCCAGTTGTTATTCCGCCATACTATATAGTTATCCTTGTTATCCGCTTAGAAAAATTGGCATGTTTCATTTTGTGTAACCAAACTTGGGTCGTGTAACTACTCACGTAACCGTATTTAAAAAGGGACAACGTGGAAGTGCTTGGTCGCTTCTAACTTCACCCCCCTTTGGATCCTAAGGAATATACTGGGACAAGCTACATGCTAGCAAATTAGCGCTGCGCGGAGTGCGCGCAAGAGCCATTGAGTGCACGCACAGAGGAGAGGGAGGTATGTATCACCTCGTCTAAGATCAGAGCAGAACATAGTTCAGTATGGAAATGCGGTGGTGTTTTCCTTTTAAGATACATGTGAAAGTGAGGTTTTTCTCTTAATCCCAAAGGGATTGTTTTTTTTGTTTTTTTTTGTTTACAAGAGCTCTACAAGAAGATAAAGCCAGATGGCAAAAGTTCATTAATTGTTCTTTATATTAATCCCTTGAGGGATTTTTTGTTTAATAAGAGCAAGGTTTGCACTCAAATCCCAATGGGGAAATTATTTGCAAAATGTTCAATAAAAAACAGCATATTTGAAATAATTTCTTTGCCTTTTGTCATTTCACAAAATAATTGTAATCGAAAATCGGATTTTGAGAGAAGAAAATCGGGATTTTATTTTTGGGTAAAATCGAACAGCCCTATTTTGAGTTAATTAGTTTAACAAAATGTTCTTCCATCCAACAAGCAACAACCATTCATGCTGTCCCTGAGACAGCTTTAAACAGCAGCTACACTTCCAGGGTCATCGGGTCTCAGATGAAGTTTTATCTGTGTGTCAGCTGTGTAGAAATGAAAAGCAATTTTGTGGCGTTTGATGATTTGACCCTGTGGAGTACGCTATAGCAAACACAAGTTCGCTAGTCTTCTTTCTCTTTTCCATCACTCCCTCCAGTGTTCGTCAGACTGTGGTCAAGGCATTCACAAGCGGACAGTGTTTTGTACAAACCCCAAGGGTGTATGTGATCCTCAGTCCCAGCCCAGTCACGAGGAGCCCTGTGAGGACAACTCCAAATGTTACGAATGGAAGACCGGAGACTGGTCCAAGGTAAACCTACCTTCAAACACCACGGTTCATGTGTGGTTGTGAGGGTCCCCCTTTTTGAACAGGGGGACCGCCGTCTGCCACTTCTTAGGCAATGTCCACGCAATATTGAAGAGACGTGTCATCCAAGACAGCCCTTCCACTCCCAAAGCCTTCAGCACAGGCTTTGCCACTGTGGAGTTGTTTGACTACCTCAGTGACTTCCACCAGGGAAATTGAAGATGATAATATGATACATGATAATATATCATTATCATGTATCATGTAGAACTTACAGTTCTGCCTCTACATGGTCCTGTTAATCTGTTACTATTAAATATGGTGTAGCATATTCTTGTACAATAGAGCTCTGTCTAGTGAAAATCCAATAGCAGGGATTCCTTACATTGACTGGAAACAGCCTAGCAGTGTAAAGTCACACTGCTCAGATGTCCCAGGATGCTGCAGGGTACTGTAGACCTGAACATCATGTCTGTGTGCTAATTACTAAGTGCTAAGTAACTTTGATTGGCTGTTACAGTGCTCGTCATCCTGTGGGAAGGGCCTGCAGTCCCGAGTTGTCCAGTGTATGCACAAAGTGACTGGTCGCCATGGTAACGATTGCCCAGTGACACAGAGACCGCCCACCTACCGACCCTGTCACCAGGCTACCTGCAATGACAAAATCAATGTGAACACCATCACGTCCCCCAGGCTAGGTGAGACATCTCTGTTCTACACCTGAAGACCCAACATCATGCATTTCTGTATTTGTGCATACCATAAGGTTCATTATTAAAAGGGATGGAAGTTGGATTTGACATCTGAGGGCCTAGACAGGTATATCCCAAGATGGCCGCCAGTCCCCCAGGTCTTTTTTCCAAATGTGTTTCGTTTTGCAACAAGTGATGAGATGCATTTAATGTGTGATTAACAACTAAGTTGGGTGTGGTGATACTTTGGAGATCTCCAGAACCCAAGGACAAGCATTCGGTACAAGGTGAAATTACGTTTAAAAATGTTGCTAATGCATTTATTTAGAGCTTAGACACTGGATTGGACCTCTGCAATATAACCATACAAATTGAACAAATTACCTTTAACATGGTAAATCTGACTCAACATCATGTACTATTACTTTTTGGTACAATCCCACGTAGAAGATGGACTACTGGCTGAAACAAACAACATGTTTTGAGTTTTGTAAGCTGCCATCACTGCTGGAGTATTTTTCTCACTTTGAGGCTATGATGTTTTACATTGACTAGCTGCCTTCCCCCCTCCCCTTAGCTGCTCTGACCTACAAGTGCCTGGGGGACCAGTGGACGGTGTACTGCCGTGTGATCCGGGAGAAGGACCTGTGTCAGGACATGAGGTGGTACCAGCGCTGCTGTCAAACCTGTAGGGACTTTTATGCCAAGAAAATCCTGCATTAGATCAGTGACCAAACACACCACTGTAACACTCCTTTTGTGTAACTTTTTCCAATATGTTCAATGCTAAGTAAATATAATTGGAAGAAAACTATTTCTTAGTTTATGTAACTTTTAATATTTAAAAAAAGAAAATGGCAATACAGGTAAATGTACACTTTACATGGGCCTATACTATTCTCGATTTCATGAATATTTTTGCTGTACACCAAAAAAACAACAACTTTAAAACAATGTGAGCCTTTAAAATGTCAGTCAGACGGTATAATTGCACAGAATGATTGAAATAATTGTTTGATTTTTAGCTGTGAGAGTCTATCAGACAACATTATTATTATGAGTCAGCCAGAGCTTTCCTTTTCCTTTCTTCCTTTGTTAATTATGTGGTACACTGTATCTTTTACTTTGTTCTACTGCAATCTCAAATAACGAGTTAATATCTTTATATATAGTAGTAATATTAATATAATTAAGTATTACAGTTTTTCCTCAATCGCTTTGGCTCATTTTCACTTATGGGACATCACAATTATATAACAGGTCTACAAAAGGTGATTACTCACCCAAAAAAGGAATTCATGTTTACATCATTATTTGCCTTTTTTCCACAGTTAAATGCGTGATAAGGGGTTATATAATTAAAATTGAATTGAAAAAAATTCAATCAAAATTCAATCAAAATGAGAAAAAGTTGAGCCGTACTGGTCAAAATGTTTACATGTTTCCTCAACCCTGGCAATGAAACCTCTGTTGTTGACACTTTCTGCCTTAATGCTGGACTTGTTCAGATCTCAACGTTTCCTGTGAAAAACAAATACCACAGGTAACCATAGATATGCACATTTGTATACATTAAACGTATCTACTGTATACAGCATCAACTCATCCGCTTTGAACAGCATGCCATAAACGAGTGGTTAGTTTGCCAATTGTAAACAGTTGTGCTTAATCTTTCAAATCACAAAAACACAATGATTTCCTTGAATGAATGAGAAATTTGAATGTTTGAATTCAAAACTTGAGCCAAAAGTAAAGAGATTATTATGTCCACATTCCATTCCGCCAGTATATACAGTATATAAGTTATGTATGGCAACTGCAAATTCTATGAGTACAGGCGTAGCCCTCTAAGAGCTATCCCTACTGGGTTCATCGCATGTACAGAACATGTACAGTAATGAAGATTTTTTCGAGCCCTCAATGAGCCTCTCTTACCCTCCTTTCACATTCAAACGGAGGATGCAAGCCATAGTTCTCATAATTTAAACATTTCTTCAGCTGGTGTAAATTGAACAAGATGGGCCGACATCTTAGAATGCTACACCTACACACATAGAATCTGGAGTTATAAAACGTAACTATGATTATGGTCCCCATTCAGCCCACTAATCCGTGATGATCAGATTATAGGTGCACTGTTTAACACATGCATAAAAGCACTGAATCGGTAATGCTTTATCTGCCGTCCAGCACATGAACACTGAATGAGTCAGGGAAGATTCCGATACATCTCGCAGATAGCCCTCTTAAAACTAGCCTTGGTATCCATGTATTCATAGATAGCAGGCTGGTCCACGCTGACCTTGGGGTGGGGGGTGTGGTGATTACAGACTCCCTACAGCCAATGGGAAGGCTGCCACTGAAGGGCTGGTGCTGAAAACTCTTAAGATATCACCACTAACTCCCAGTGGTTAGTCGGAGGTAGTTGATAATTCTTTAAGGTCAGCAATGCACATTTTAAATGAGTCATTGTCATTATGAAAGTATGAGGAAGTTGCTGTGGTACCTGCTGCTGTAAAGTGTGTTGCAGCAGCGAGCTTTTGTTTTGAAGGTCTGATGAGGGATGTATCAATCAGGCTGTCTGTCCACAGACAGACACACAGCTAGACCTCTTCACCTTCTTCACTTCTTCACATGAGTGATGACAATCAAAGACAAATGGGGGCACAACTAATGTTGCAAGTGTGGACGTAAGACAAGGCGACAGCTCTTAGAAGGCAAAGCAAATATTGGACTGCCAAATACCTGGTTAAGATTTGTCCTTTCAAGTGTCCCATGTACAAATTCAGACACTCTTTAATCCATGTTTGTTTACACATATGCACCCCTGTTGGCCAAATGACCGATCTGATTACAACCCCTCTTGGTTTTCCTGGAAACAAGTCCAGAATGTGGTGGTAATGCAATGGAAGGTGTTTGCTAACTGACAAGAACACCTTTTTATCCAATACAGAAACAGGGATGAATTCTTCATGAACTCCCCTCCCTCACCCACACACATTACTGCTCTGCATGTTTTACACACAGTACACCAGCAGTACAACAACATGAGATAATCACATGCACCACTCAGTGTGATTATCATTCAAATCCACAATTGATATGCACTTTCTACAGACAGACTTTGTTCTGCCTGTACATGTGTCATAGAAAGGTGATCCTAATAATACATTATGTAATAATATTATATACAAGAAACAAACAATGTTGTTGCTATCAATGGCGTTGGCTGGAAATAATGATCTTTAATACTTACTAAATATTTGTCACCAGCAGCTGTTGATCTGTCTGTCCTCTTTGCAGTCGTGGTGCTCACATGTAACAATGGTGTTTTCCAAGTGGTTGAGTGGTGCTTCACTATTCATCAGTGTTAACACTTATCTGTTTTCATATGTTGTAGGATTATTTAAATGACGTTGCCTTTTTTAAATATTTTTTTTTTTGCCAACGTAGTGCAAATGTCCTTAATTATTCCTGTACTGTACTTGTTTTAGCTGCACATACAGTATGTTTGGTACATTAACTGACACTACCTGTATTTTATGGTGCTGATTTGGAAGTGAGTAAATAATCTATTTATACAGCAGTTTAACCATTTGTTGTGCTGTGTAAATAATCTATTTATACAGCAGTTTAACCATTTGTTGTGCTGTGTACTCACTATATTTGTACTGTGTCTCATATTCAACAGACCGTTGAGAAAGAACCTGAATGGTTCGAAACAAATTCTACTGTAAAGTGATTCTCTTTATTTTCTTATAATAAATTATGAGATTTTACATGGAGAAAGAAACCTGTATGACCCACTATTAAGGTATGTTTAAACATTTATTTACCATTAAACCAGAATGCAGACTGCTCTCTTCCTCTTCCTGTCTCACAGCACACTGCCATGCTCAAGTATAGCACCAATTAAAGTAATTGCAAACACACATAAGAACATTTTTAGGCGTTGATATTTTTTCAATAATTATATACCCTCCTGTGAAGCATCTGTAAAGACTTTTCATGACAACATGGCAAACACCAAAAGCTGAAGAGTCCCGGAGACACAGAGATTACGGTTTGCCCAAAGAGTCGGTTCTTTATACCGAGTTAATTCACTGACACGGTGGAATTGGTTGTCGGCAGCAAATAAGCCGGTTCTTATTCAAATGTAGTTTTGCCTTTATCGTCTGTCCCAGTAGCTGCGAATACATAACCTACGCTTTTACCAAGGCTTCTTGTTTTATGGTGTTTAACATTATTCTCCTGGTCCACTAGCGCCTACTGGCTAGAGCTACCACAGCGACCATGAGAACTGTGATAGATGTCCATGAGACCGAGTCCACAGCAATTCAGCAGACTCTCATGCTGACTGTGTTTTAAAGCAGTCACTGAAGCGGTGAATATGACTCTGGAATATTACATTCAACTTTATACACTCAACAAAAATATAAACGCAACACTTTTGTTTTTGCTCCCATTTTTCATGAGATGGACTTAAAGATCTAAAATTCACTCCAGATACACAATATTACCATTTCTCTCAAACATTGTTCACAAATCTGTCTAAATGTGTGATAGTGAGCACTTCTGCTTTGCTGAGATAATCCATCTCACCTTACAGGTGTGCCACATCAAGATGCTGATCTGACATCATGATTAGTGCACAGGTGTACCTTATACTGCCCACAATAAAAGGCCACTCTGAAATGTGCAGTTTTGTCTCACAGCAAAATGCCACAGATGCCACAAGCATTGAGGGAGCGTGCAATTGGCATGCTGACAGCAGGAATGTCAACCAGATCTGTTGCTCGTGCATTGAATGTTCATTTCTCCACCATAAGCCGTCTCCAAAGGTGTTTCAGAGAATATGGCAGTACATCCAACTGGCCTCACAACCGCAGACCGCGTGTAACCACACCAGCCCAGGACCTCCACATCCAGCAGGTTCACCTCCAAGATCGTCTGAGACCAGCCACTCAGACAGCTGCTGAAACAATTGGTTTGCATAACCAAACAATTTCTGCACAAACTGTCAGAAACCGTCTCAGGGAAGCTCAACTGCATGCTCGTCGTCCTCATCGGGGTCTTGACCTGACTCCAGCTCGTCGCCGTAACAGACTTGAGTGGGCAAATGCTCACATTCGATGGCGTCTGGCACGTTGGAGAGGTGTTCTCTTCACGGATGATTCTCGGTTTACATTGTTCAGGGCAGATGGCAGACAGCGTGTGTGGCGTCGTGTGGGTGAGCGCTTTGCTGATGTCAATGTTGTGGATCGAGTGGCCCATGGTGGTGGTGGGGTTATGGTATGGGCAGGCATCTGTTATGGATGAAGAACACAGGTGCATTTTATTGATGGCATTTTGAATGCACAGAGATACCGTGATGAGATCCTGAGGCCCATTGTTGTGCCATACATCCATGAACATCACCTCATGTTTCAGCAAGATAATGCACGGCCCCATGTTGCAAGGATCTGTACACAATTCTTGGAAGCTGAAAATGTCCCAGTTCTTGCATGGCCAGCATACTCACCGGACATGTCACCCATTGAGCATGTTTGGGATGTGCTTGACCGGCGTATACGACAGCGTGTACCAGTTCCCACTAATATCCAGCAACTTCGCACAGCCATTGAAGAGGAGTGGACCAACATTCCACAGGCCACAATTGACAATCTGATAAACTCTATGCGAAGAAGATGTGTTGCACTGCATGAGGCAAATGGTGGTCACACCAGATACTGACTGGTTCTGAGTCCCCAGACCCCCAATAAAGCAAAAAAATGCACATTTCAGGGTGGCCTTTTATTGTGGACAGTCTAAGGCACACCTGTGCACTAATCATGATGTCAGATCAGCATCTTGATGTGGCACACCTGTGAGGTGGGATGGATTATCTCAGCAAAGCAGAAGTGCTCACTATCACACATTTAGACAGATTTGTGAACAATGTTTGAGAGAAATGGTAATATTGTGTATCTGGAATGAATTTTAGATCTTTAAGTCCATCTCATGAAAAATGGGAGCAAAAACAATAGTGTTGCGTTTATATTTTTGTTGAGTGTAGGTATATCACATTTTTGTTTTGTTCCATGTTTTAGTGCACAGTGTAGTTTGTTAATGGAGTCAAATCAAATGAAAGTATTGAGCGCATTTAAACACAACAGGAGGGACAAACAAACAGTGAGAAAAGGGCCTTTTTTTTCACGCAAAGTGGAGACCAATCAGCTAACCGGTTCTTAAAACTACAACTGACCGGACCGCCCAGTTCGCAACACTGAGTCGGTGATCCTGTCTCTCTGAGATGCAGCTAAACAGCTGGAGGAAATCCAGTAAGAGGATATTTCCGGGTTGTTGAACCATAAACATCAACATAGTTTTGAAAACAGCTATAAACAGCCCCCGGTACACCCCCTGTGAATGATACACACGTATGCAATAACAATTTACAAATGCTTTATGTGCTAGAAAAAGGATTTTAGCAGTAGCTTCAAATGAAATTATGTTAAATTTAGGCTCTTTAATTATTCCAATTTTAGATTTTTATCTAAATTAAATGTTTTAAATGTTTAACAGGTTTTACAGCACACAGTGTCAGTTTTACTGATATTTTACCAAATAATAAGCTAATAACCTATTTAAAGTGTAAGTTTGGCGGAAATTGAAAATAAAGCTATTTTCTGAATGAAAATACATCAACTAAGCCGTGGAGGAAGTAATTTTCGCTCATCACGCAGTTCAGAGCTAGCACGGGTGGGAGCTAGAGTCCAAAATCGCAAACAGTGGGTTAGCATGGGGCCAACAGCCACACGCTTTCAAAATCGCATTTTTAAACCACTAACATTGCTCAAAACAGCGCCAAACCTCGTCAGCAGCTTGCTCTGGGTGTCTACACATAAAACGAAGCACCAACAACTCAGTTCATGAACCCGAAGTTTATAACAGAAGACAGTTAAGAACACTCACCAATTCTACCCCTGCCAGCTCCTCGCGAAGGATAGTCCGTAAGTGTCGATTACCGAACGCAGCTCTCGTGTTCCCGTGTGAGATCTCGCGTGACATGTATGTGCTTCAGATAAGGCTGCTGTCTTGAACTGATTGGAAGTGTATACAAACTATCCCGACGTTTTTACCCACCGTTATTAACTTATATTTGGCCAAACTGCCACTAATTTAAAAGTATACTCGTTTTATTCTGGGCGAAATCTTCAGTTTCACTTTCACTTTTGCATTGCGTTCGGTAATCGACACTTACGGACTATCCTTCGCGAGGAGCTGGCAGGGGTAAATTTGAGGGATGTAGCTTTGTGTCAGAATGTGTAGCAAGCAACCTTATGGGAGCATCTCCAGTTGCATATTGAAAGTGGGACAAAAGTACCTTGCCCATATGATAACTGTTCCAAGACTTTTTCTGTCCGTTCATCTTTCACCTCACACATCAGTCTGAAACTTAAAAAAAGAACATGCACCTCTAGTGCTGCCGCTGCCAGCACAGCTAGCTTGTCAAAAGTGAAATGACCAAAACATCTCAAACAGGTTTAGATGAAAATGCAATTCTATCTTGATGATAATGCTCTATTAAGATGAAAAATGTAGGAATGAGACATTATAACTATATTTTTTCCTTATGTTTTGTTATGCAGATCCAAAGAGTCCCCAGTCGACCACCTCTTCACGTGTTTCTTCCCCTAGTACTGTGCCTTCCCTTTCTATGTCATTCTCAGATGAGCCTTCCACCAGTCAACCACAACAGAGGTTATACCAAAAAGATACCAGCTATAGCTACTACTTTTGCCCAGTGTAAAACCAAAAAGGCAAGTCAGTTTCAGCTGAAACTATACAGTGGAAAGCACTATAACTGTTTACTGTGTAGGTATTCTTTCTGAAGTTATTATGTGAAGTGCTTTTTTGTACCTTTTTGTTAATCTAAATTCTAATACTCATATGTGACAACAACTCCTGCCGATGCAGAGGAACAGTTGGTCCTTCCCAGCACCCCAAGGGTCATTGCACTAGGTAAAACTGTCATTCAATAAAAGCAGATACACAGAGGATATAGCCAGGTAACTTTTGTAGCAGTTCAGCTTTACATATCTATCTATATGTGTGTGTGTGTGTGTGTGTGTGTGTGTGTATATGTGTGTCATTTCAGATGTCATAATTTAAAAAGATAATTTAGGCCCCTCTAATTGTTTGGGCGGTATTTGCCATTGTATATAGAGCACATTACATTTACATTTACATTTACATTTAGGTCATTTAGCAGACGCTTTTGTCCAAAGCGACTTACAATAAGTACATGGTGTATGTGACATTTGTCCTCTGGATTTACCCTAGACTAGTGAGGAAGTGTCATTACTGCAATGCCCAGGGAGTACATTTCAACACATTGACTTGGAGGGCCGTGGTTGAGCCGGTGATCCTCTGATAACTAGACACCCTCCTACCCACTCAGCCACTGCCGCACTGGGCACAAGTAAAGAGGGAATGCAGAGTCAGACATTACTTACATGTAATTGAATTGTTGTTTTATGTTTGATTATTACAGGAGACACTGTGTGGTCTGCTAATAGATGGATGCTGTCCATAGAGGGCCGTGTTGTAATACCACATTCACCTCCCATGCCGGGTTTCACAACTGCCTTGGCCGTTTTCTTTGCCAGTTTCTATGTATTCAATATTGAATATCAGGTGGAAGCAGTCACAACACTGGAATTTGTTCAGAGGTATTGCCAATAACATTCTAACTTAACTTTGAACTACAAATATTTTTAAAAATCCCAGAACACTTCACAGTGGTGAAAGAACACTAATTTGTATTCCAAGATGAAAACACAGAATTGGAGACATTTTAAAAGGATTTATACATAGTTGTCTTCATTAAATGAACATAATTGCTCTAAGGAAATACAAGTCTTTTGATCAAAACACAAATCGGCATCTAAGCCATTTCTATGTTTTAACAGTTAGGAGGCACATTGACAAAAAATATTTGACTGTTAAAGTTCATATCCTTTCAGGTTGATCCTAACCCTGAACTACATATTTTCCATATAATTATAAAATATGAGTTTTATCTTTTGATAAACTTTTTGATCTGTCCTGAGGACTTCTGTTGAACTGATGTGTTCATCAAACTGGCCAAGAAATATATTAACTTCCATTGTCAATTCTATTAGGTTCCTTGCCAGGATCAATCCTGATTCCAGCAAGTGCACAGCCAAGGTCCAGAGAAGCCGGAAAACTGGCAGAACTGTAAAGCGAAAGACATCTGATATGAGTCCATGCGTCATTTCCTTCATGAATGCTTCTCTGCATTTGACTGGCAAAACAACTAGATTAAGGTGAGGTTCTGATTTTAGCCATCAAATCCATGAAGATGGGTTTAGTTTGTATTTGACAAAGTTTTGAGATCTTAGTCTAAATAATGTTTAACTACTTACCACTGAAGAAATAGTCGGCACTAATTAAATTCCCTTTATTAATCTGGTATCCTTTCAAAAAAGCTACACGTTTACTCTTAAAGACATGTCCTCTCAAAACGACTTTTCTAAAAATATATCAGATAAATATTGTTTTCTGACCTTTTTTTTTTGCATAGATCTTTCAGTCAACCTCTGTTCTTACTAAATTTGTATTTTTTCTTTGGTTTTTAATAATTTTGGGCAATTTAATAACGCATACGCCAGTCTTCTGGTATCAGACCCTTGGATATGTCAAAGATTAGTAACAAAACTGATTTTTATGGGATGGATGTTTTTGTTTTTATTTTATCTCGCGAGTGCGACTTACTATCACGCATGTGTGACTTACTGTACCTCGCGCGCAAGATGGTAAGTCGCACGTGTGAGATAACTGGCCTTCACGAGATAGTAACTAAGATGCACTGGCACTCTGGCTCAAATTATTGAATAAAAGTGAACGTTGTGGTGTTAGTTAAAAAATGATGGGACGCTGGAATCATGAACAAGTGCCATTTACTTCAACAACTTAATTAATTTATTTCATAAATTAATTATAACCAAACTACTATTACCTTGACAACTCCTCCATCATCATGGCTAGTATAGTAGCTATTAAAACCTACACCTGGACACTCAAAATGCATATTACATGTACCTCTTACCATTACATAATAACAGTAAGACACTTTCTTTTCTTAATTAATTTAGATTCTGAGATGGTCTCGATCCATGATAAGCCTTCACTTAACCGACTGCACTGCCTAATAACGTCAAAATGCGCATGAATTCATATCACGCATGTGCGAATACAAAGTCGCGCGCGCGAGATAGTATGTGGCGCGTGCAAGATAATAAATAAAACATCCATGTCACCTCTAGGGCTCCGTAGATTTTGATGCATTATTAGTTAAGTTTTTCAATTTTACTCACACTTATACCCTTAGGGGACATTGTCCCATAGACTTCTATTATAACCATATTTTTGGATTGCAGAGCTATAACAGTTTAGATCTACTGCATTCTTCAGTAAAAACAACAATATCAGTGTTTCTGAATGTTATTTCTTCACTTTGTTGTCCAATTTTGCTGATGTATGGCATTGTTGAACATACGATACCAGTCAAAAGTTTGCTGAGATCTTCCCATTCACTTGAGAAAGTGTCCAAACTTTTGACTGGTACTACATAATGGTGTTCATGATTAATTGGTTATGAAATTAAGAACAGCTATTACATTATGAACACAGCACCATGATTCAAGGTTTTTCAAGGAAATACTGCTTTAAAGCTGCAGTACAGCATTGCTTTAGGCATATTGACCTACTACTTGCACAAATATGGGTTGTTTATACACTTATTTACTATGATTGTTTACTTTTCAGTAGGGATGGGTAAAAATATCGATTCAGCAATGCATTGCGATTCTTTTCCCCGCAATTCAATATCGATTCAGCCATTTTCTGAATCGATTCAAGCCCCTGGCCAGTGGGGGCGCTGTGACCGACACCCTCGTGTGATTTGCGCTGTACGGACGGGGGCCGCACTAGACCAAACCATTACAATATGGCTACCGGAGTGTGTACAGCGTTCACACCGGCCACGGAAGCGTCGCGAATAGGCGCGGAGGGTAGCCCGCTTCCTTTCGGCGCCCTTGTTAAGCGATAGTGTAGTTCACACCAGACACGGAGTGCCGCGAATAGGCGCCGTGAAGCATTTCAGTGTCTGCTCTATTTTTTGCGCATGCTGCGAGCGAACGCGTCAGTTCTGGCAGGAAATCACACAAAGAGACACGAGACAATCCGGTCAATTTTCAAAATAAAAGCAATTTTCAAAATAAAATACCGCGATTGACAAATGCGATCATATTTGTGTATCTCAACTCGCACTCGGAAACAGGAAGAGAAAATACATTTAATAAATGTGAAGAGTAGATAAACAAATATGTGCATTTCAACTGTATATCTGCACTACTACTGTCTATTACCATAGCTTCCGCGGCCGGTGTGAACCCGTTACATGCACTGTAGTTCAGTGTTTAAGCAGTGTCCTGTTTTATCATGCCATGAGTTATACCACGGCTGTTCATAACACTGCATGAAAAGTCGGATTTTCGTCCCTGTAAACGCCCGGAAATCTCCCTAATTTTCGGGAGTTAACGACAATTTACAGGCTGCGAACGCCGCGTTCGTCTGTGCCGAAAATTGTCGAAAACGAACCACAGCGAAGGCTCTAATTAGCATATGAATAGCAGCGAAACCGCGCCTGGCCAGAGATGGCTTGAATATCCTCACTCAGGATTGGATGAAACCACTAGTTTTAAACAAGTATAATCGCTCGTGATTGGTTGGCAGATCTGGTCATTATAAATGTAAAGCCAACCCACGTTGGCAGATCTGTCACTATTGGTCAACCTGATGAGTCATTATAAATGTAAACCCCACCCCCGTTGGCAGATGTGTTACTATTGGTCACACTGGGTCTTTTAAACAAGAATAATCACTAGTGATTGGTTAGCAGATCTATCACTATATATATATATATACATACACATATATGTTTATATATATGTATGTATATTTATACATATATATACACACACATATATTTATTTTTATTTATTTATATATTTATAAATATAAATATGAATGAATTTATTGAGGAAAGGAAAAATTGCCAGGAGGAAGTATTCAAAGAAAGAGCTTTATTGACAACACAACACACAACTGTACAAATTTGCCCACACAACAAACAAATGAACTGGCGACATTCTGTCCGAATTTGGTCAATTTTACAGCCGCCTGCGGTGCGTGGCCCTGTACTTGGGAGTCTTCTCTAATCGCGACTGTAGAGTCACACAGAGCTCGGTGAGCTCCTGGCTACGAGAGGATGGAGGTCGCACAATCCATCCAGACACCCCGCCAACGACGCCGTCCTCCTCATCAGACATCATGTCTGTGGTGGCGCACTTCCAACGGTCCACCTCATCGCCAGCAAGCACACTCCGTCTCGCTTCCAGCAGCTGTAAAACGATCAATAAAGACAATCAGTACTGCGCGATGCACTGCGCATGGACACAACACATCTATTAATGCACCTGAAAAATAGGTTTAGGTAGGTTTGGTCACATTGACCAAAAACGGATCTAATAAATCTAATAAGTCTTACCCTCTTTCTCCTGGAACGACTCCGAGCTGACGTCTTCACAGCTTCCGCCTGCGATGCGAGATCAGGCTGTGTGTGTCTGAAGCTCCTGCGTAGCGTTTCATAGTATGTCTTACAGGCAGCTGGAAAACAATTAAATGAGTGGTATGAATAAGAAAACTTAAGTCACAGTAAAATTAAAACAAGGAAGAAGAAAACAGTAAAAGTTACTTACACACAATGGCGTCACTATCAACGTCATAGAAATCCGGACTTGCGGACAAAGCTCCGAGCAAGTAAGAGGTCACAGCTTCGTTATGAGGCGAGGTTCGTCTGTGAAAACAAAATGAACAGTTAAGATCGGTATCTACTGTTAACGCATCTATTTCCTTATACAGCAGAATGAAAGCATATTCTTTAAATCGTACCCTTGCTCCGGTTCGTAGCGCCTACACTTCGTCTCCGAGTTGTGAAGACGGCGTACTGCTTCCTGTAAAAGACCAACAACATACACTTAACAAAGCAACTTAACGTTACACTGGTTCCTCTCTCTTGTTCTTTTACAAGGCTACTATGCTACTTTTAGCTTGGACTATTAGCTTTTAAGCTACTTTTAGCTTGGGCTTGCTTTGCTAATTTTAGCTTAGCTAGCAGTCACCGAACATATTCTTACCGCAATCATCCTGAGAGTCTCCAGCAGTCCTGGATATAAGAATTATAACATTTAAACCACATTTTCTTAAGTGAAGCCTCTCAGAGCAGCATCCCTCCTGCCGGTGAACGTGAACGTCTCCTCATAGTTCCCTCCACTGAATGAGGCGCTCGGTGTCTGCATCCGTCCCTTTAACGGACAACGGTGCACGGCGTTATTAATCACCGTTAGTAAATATATAACCACGGTTTAACATAAGCAATATATTATTAGTTAACGTCGGTAAAAACGGCACATTTTCCGCTTCGCTTGCGCTCGCTAACCCCGCTAGCCGGCTGGCAGGACCTTCGATTCGTAACGTTAACGTACAATACCAACAACAATAAAGTAACGTTCAATATTAATACGATTTAAAAGTCAGCTGGAAACATAAAAGTAGTGATGTGACTTCCGAAACGGGCGTGTCGGCGCTTCTCTGAACTCCCGGATCGAAACGTTTCGAAACGATGTGCCGAAGAGCGGTTCTGAAACGCGCATGTCACGTGACTGTAGTTCAGTGATTGAAGGAACGCCTCTATGTTTCGAAACGGCTATTCCAAGACGGGCAGATCCTTTGAAATACTGGCAAGAGTGACGTGCTGTCTTCCCTAATTTGTACCAACTGACTAAGACATTTTTAAGTGTCCCTGCAACAAGTGTACCTGTGAAAGGATTTTTTCAAAAGCAGGGGAAGTGTTATCCAAAAAAAAAAGAAACAGACTCAGCTCAAAAAGAGCTGAACAAATATTATTTTTGAATAAAAATATTTGATTATTGTATTGCATATAACAATGTGTCATTTATTTATTTTTAATAATGTTTCTTTAATTCAACCTGTATTCTACTTAAATTAAGGAAACCTAAGACCGGCTCATTTCATAGTGGCACATAATTAGGAGTTTTCTTTGGCGCGAGCATGTAGTTCACAGAAGTGGCCAGGAGATGCCACTGTAGAGTCAGGTTTCATATTCGTTTCAAGGCTTCAACACAGACTGAAACATCGCTTCGAACTGTTTCGAAGCTTCCCTTTGCCCATCACTACATACAAGTCAAGTTACACTATACTTACATGTGTACGCGGTTTGTGTCGGGCTGTCGCCAGAATCACCGCAGTCGTCCGCCATTATCCAAAACTTGTGAAGTCAGACGAGCCGCAATGCATTTTGGGAAGTTGAGTAGATTTAGCAAGGTCCGCTGTATACTCAGAAATTCTTGCCAATGGAGTATACATCCGGGCATTTCTCGCGTACACAAATTCACATACTATTGTATGTGAACGCACTACATACTCAAATTTACGTCACAATTAAGTACGAGTAGGACGTTAGTATGGCATTTCGAACACAGCCGAGATCTATGATCTATGAACCCATCCTTGACCCTCTAGCAGAACTACGACCAGCCATTATAAAGCAGTTTATAGTTGTTAATGTTGTGTCAAAAGGTACTGCATTTAAACATGTTTTTGCGCAAGTTTCCTGGCTTCATCCCCATCCGGACAGACATTTTTATGGAAAGCCAATAGAAGTTTGGAGCTTGCAGGGAACAGACACGTCATACCCAGCATCATTTCTGCCTGTTGAGCGCATTGCTGGGAGATGTGTGGTTAACACATCCACTGTGCATTTAAGCAAGACCAAAGAAAGGGTCACTGTAGTCATGCCACTATGCACAGTGGTTGAGCTCTAGGAGACTGTGATGTTGTTTACATGAATGTACATTTTACCTTTGTGGCAAAGCCTGATTAAAAGTAATTGTTGAAGCAAATTGTTTTGTGTATCTTTGAATGAAGATGAAATTAAGTTATATCTTTGAATGAAGATGAAATGAAGTTAACACCTTTCAGAAAAATGTCACCTGGGGGAAAACTCCCCCTGCTACCCTGATTTGCATTTGTATAGCTCACAGCATTTTCATTTACATGTTAAAGCCTCCCCTAGGATTACAGGGAGGGGGGTCATGGGGGGACAACTGCCAAGCAAGGCCCACGTCAATTCCCGGCAATTTACATCAGTTTTCGGTGTTTCCTGCAAATTGCCGTTTGCAGTCGTAAACCTGAACTTCCACGGCAATTTACAGGGCCGCTAACTGACGAAAATCCCACTTTTCATGCAGTGTAAGGCATGAAACTAAATAAATTATTTAAAAAAAATGATCTGGTACTCTTACTTGTGTATTTCTACTTGATACTGAATCGATATCGAAGCATTTCAATCAATATCGAATTGAATCGATATTGAATCGAATTGTGACCCAACGAATCAAAATCAAATCGAATCGTGAGATTCTAAACAATACCCAGCCCTAAGTTTTCAGGAATCTGCTACTAATGTTGCTGTGGAACAGCACTGTGGAACTGGATAACGGAATTATTGAGATCCTAAGATTAATAAAGTCAATGTGTTTACAGCATGTTCTTTGTAAGAATAACGTGTTTGTGATATGATAGTGGTCATGTTTTGTTGGATGTTTGTTGTTGGATTATTGCAACTGTTTATGGATATTAATATCCATTGTTTCCATTGTTAATAATATTTAAAATATGTATAGAGATTGTAGCTGCTTGTCAGTTATGGCATGCATGGTCTGGTATGCATACTAAGAATTGTTTTTTTAGAAATGCCTTTTATATGAAGAATAAATAGCTAGGAAAATGTATCTTTTGGTGTCCGAATTATTGTTGAAACTTAAATGTCAATTTGAAATGCAGTAACAATTTATTTTGACAACAGAATACTGGTAATCAGTCAATTACAGAACATGAGTCATACTGTATTAATGTACGAAATGTGTTAACTGTTACAATATTAATATTGAAACTTAAAAATACAGTATCACAATTTTTACTGTACAGTTAAAGGAGTAGTTCTGTAACTAAAAATACAACACTTTGAAACTACAGTGTTTTATTTTACAGTTAAAACACCAATGGTGTGATCACAAATGCAGTATTGTGAAATTATTGTTTTTATTTTACAGTAATAACAATATTGCTGTAACCAAAAATACAGTACATAGTAATTGGTGTGTTTTATTTTACATTTACCACAATACTACAGTAAAATAAGTTACAGTAAAATAGTTGATATTTACAGTTATGATTACAGTACTGTTACATAAAATACAGTACAGTACATAATTACCATGTTTCATTTGACGGTTACAACAATACTACTGTAAAATAAATTACAGTAAAATAGAGTTGATATTTACAGTTACAATAATGGTACTGTTACATAAAATACAGTAAAGTACAGTACATAATTACTATGTTTCATTTTACAGTTACAACAATAGTACTGTAATATAAACCACAGTACATAATTACTGTCTTATATTTTACAGTTACAAAAATACTTGTCATGACACATCAAAGTGGTTTAAACAGTTCTTAGGCTTTATTGAGAAAACTTAAACAGCACACAAGTCCAACATCGAGATAATGCAACTGAGGTCGTCATAAAACGTCTTAACTGAGGAATCCGTAGGACATGGGCAGGAGAAATCCATAGAGTGCATAGCACGAGTTCTTAGTGTCATTTGCTGACGAGACCAGACACGAACTGCTGGGGAAGTGAGGTGAAGTAGGGCTGGAGTCCAGTGAAACACAGGTGTAGGGGATTCAGTAATCAGGGGAGAGTGAACGGGAGATCTGAGCTGTGGGAGACTGATTGCAGGGTGTGGCTGAGGAGGAGTGAGTGGGTGTGGCTTCTGGGGAACCTGGCCTGGCTGTGACAATACTACTGTAACCTTAAGTACATCCATCCATCCATCCATTGTCTACCGCTTATCCTGTATTCAGGGTCGCGGGGGGGCTGGAGCCAATCCCAGCTGTCATTGGGTGAAGGCAGGGTACACCCTGGACAGGACGCCAGTCTATCACAGGGACCTTAAGTACAATCAATTAAAATTATTGTGTTTGATTCTACAGTTACAATACTGTAATTTTTTTTACAATAAAATACTTGTCAATTGCTGCCAGTTAATTACTGTGGATTTCACAGTAGGTTCGTTACAGTGGGACAATGAGACCGTGAGGAAAGAAGTACTGTTGTATTTTGGGGAAACACCTATTGCAAGGGACAATGACCCCCTTAAATGGTGGAAGGATAACGCAACAAGATTCCCCACATTGGCTGCTTTAGCCAAATCGTATTTGGCTGTACCTGCCACATCAACGCCATCTGAAAGGCTTTTTTCAGTTGCTGGAAACTGTCACCAAAAAAAGGGTGAGCCTGACTGCTGAGCATGTTGAAATGCTAACATTCCTCCACTCCAATGCATGACTACATCATGTCTTGAATTAAACGCACAAACACACACACTGTGCTGGATGTGTAAAGTTTCCTGAGATAACTTTTGTTGTGATATGAGTCTGCTATCAACTATGTGATAACTAGGAGAATAAAGATTTTAATGTGGAAGAATAAAACACAACCAGCAATACTTATTATGTAATGTTGATGGAGACTAATGAACATGTACAGTGGACATTCAGTTACATGTGGTCATCTTCGTAAAATACAATTTGATGCAAAGGAGGGTTTGATGATTTTGTCTTTTTGTTCAAGGTAACTAAACCTTTTAACAGAATAACATTGATGGTAAAGAAAGTGGAGGGGATAAATCAGACACCTGAGAGCAGAGTTAAGGGTGAGAAAAACTAAAGGAGGGAACAATTCCAAAATAAAACAGAGAAAAACACAATAGTTAAAAATAAAAGTCACAATTTTATGTAAATAAAAACGACCTCTACAACTAGACAACACACACACACACACACACACACACACACACACACACACACACACAAACAAACAAATACACTAATGCTGCAGGCAAAGCGTGGAAAGACAAATTTACTTTAGGAAGACAGTTAGAGGTTGACAGTTTGTTTCACCTCTGTAATTCTCTACAAACAAACATGTTGATACAGTCATGGAAGCAGAGCACTGGTTACCAACTTCAACTCTCATAGAGCAGAAACTTTACCGATCTGTTTCCTGAAACACATACACAGTTCCTCAGTCTGACAGCACCATGTTGCGACTTTGCTGCAGAAATCTGGTGAGTAGAAAATCTTCAATTAATTAACTGTACCTGGGTTCAAATGTAGCTTGCTGGAATTACACAAGATGTGTTTAACCATACATGAATTACCCTGTTTTCTTCTATATTTTCATATTTGTATATCTAAAGCATTTTTTTTTAACATTTATATTTTTCTGCGAGCTACAGATGGGCTGCAGGGTGTTTGAGTTGTGTCCCTCTGCTAAAAATACATTCCTGGTTTATCTTTGACTGAGTCATGTTATGTTGCACAAAGCTGATTGAGCTGGAAAATATCATATACAGTCACTGTATGTATCATTCACTTCTGGATTTGTATTATTAATAATAATAATAATAATAATAATAATAATATTAACCTTGAATTTAGACTACAGCACAACAAAGTAGACAATAACAACAATAAACTAGAGGGGTATTCCATCAAACTCGCTAAGCGCAAAGCCGGGCTAATTTCGATAAACCTCGCTACCTTTAGCGAGAGTTGCGTTCCATCAACGTGACTTGAGGCACTCTCCGCTAAGTAACCATGGGAATTTATCCGACCAAATTAGCCTGCCCCGGGGCAGGCTAACCATCAGGCTTACTTTAGCGGGGGTTTCAGAGAAGTCCGTCTGTCGGAAACAACTGTACCAGCAGAAGGTTCCGCCAAGCCTAGTCCTCATGATTTCGTCACGTGAAAGACCAAAAATTACCAAAATTACATATATCAAGTACAAACAGACTATATTTTCATCAAGCGTCTAAAAAAACATGCGTACAATTAAAAAAATATGAATAAATCGTTTATTTTGTTTAAGACCGACTGGTCATATCATTATCTAAAGCCCCCAGTTGGGTGAGTGGTGATGCACCTGCCCTCGAATGTGGGCTTTCCAGGTTCACATCCCGGCGAGAACATCTCATGTGTGTTTTTTTTTTTTGCCTGTATAATTGTCTTTAGATCAGAGAATTAGACCAACATTTTACCTTAACTATGATAAATATGTCATACAATTTCCCCAGAACCCAAATATAACTTGCAAAAACATGATAGGCATAAAGATGTTATTATTAATAGCATGTTATAGATCCCAATGACAAAGGCATTGCTGCATGCAATTTTCAGCCACATAAATTCCTTTCAGGTGAGTTCATTAATAGGTTCATTGAATGTGTTCATTGAATTGTAGAGATAAATGAGTTGGTCAATGTAGATGCATTTACTAGGCCTATCTAAAAAAAAGAAAGAGAAAGAGAGAGAGTTCCGGCCAAAGAAAGAAGTTTCACAATGTTCCATAGTCGGGAATTGAACCGTGGCCGGCGCGTTACCTCTACACTATCCTCACATCTGAGAAAGCGTTGTCAGTGTTATATTAGAACATGTTACTCTTAACGGTACTTCTGTATTTAATCACTGGGCAATTCTTGCCCAAGCAGCCTTGCGATTTTTATTTATCACTACAGTATTCCCTTTTTTGGTTATGATGGGTTTGTACTCCTCGTACAGTTCCATCAATAATTTTTGCCACAAGTGGAAGTTGGCGTTAGTTCTAACCAGGCTTAACCAGGTAAGCGCCGCTTTAATTAGCGAGTTTGGTGGAATACCCCTTAGGGCTGTCATGATTAACAATATGAATCCAATTAATCACAATGTAGCTGTGGATTAATCACAATTAATCACTATTCGTGAATAATATAATAATAGATAAATAATAGATAAATGACAGAAGGCATATGAACCATAATCTGACGCCTCTACAAATAAGGATGAACTGATACCACTTTATATCAGACCTGGTACAAATACTTAATCCTTAATAATACCACACGGTTCTAACAATAACTTTGAAAACATTCAACTTTGTGTTTTCCTGATATACGAACAGAGCAGAGTATAGTGGGAATATTAATACTTAACTATTGTCAGGGCTGCCAACTCTTACGCATTGGCCGTGAGACACATGCATTTGATTGGCTTCACACGCTCTCACACCACACCCCTGATTTCCAGTGTTTGTCACCGCACCTAAGCCGAAAAAAAACAACAACACGTTGTCAAGAGTCTCTACTGTGTTTTAGCACACCGCTTAATCCAGCGTCTCTCCTCTCTGTCTGTTTCACCGAGGGGTCACACACACACACACACACACACACACACACACACACACACACACACACACACACACACAGCGTGCGAAGACCTTTATTATGCAGAACTTTTCTGTGAGTTTTGTCAACATAAGAATGAGTCGACCCTCAAGAATCCATGTGATGAGCAGCTACAAACAGAATCTCACATCAGAAACATTTGGTTTCGTTAAGTACGATTTATTCATAGCTCCTTCGTTGCTGTAGCAACCAAGAGAATAAGTGTTCCTGATTCGCTTGTTCCCCGCGACCCTGAATACAGGATAAGCGGTAGACGATGGATGGATGGATGGATTCGCTTGTTGTGTTCTCATATTTTCTTATTCATTTATTTAATTTTTAGTCATCACCACATGATGAGACATTTGATGGAAAGAATGCCCTTAAATTTTAAAATGCAGAATTAAGAAAAAAGAAAACAGAAAACATGGAATCTGGAAAGATGAAAACGGATTTCATAGGGCCCTAGTTATCTTAGCCTAGACTGTCTTCATTGGCTACGGTTTAACTTTATGTTTAGTCAGAGTTGCACTCAGTACGAGAACATTATACTACTTGTTGAGCTTAGCTTGACAAACGCCACCATGATGGATTAGTTAAGCTTTCAGAGCCAGCAAGGGGGTGGAGCTCGGATCTGGCGCCTTATAGCCTACTCTTTGGTGGGAACCTACTGGTGATGGTCAGAACGAGAGAGAAATCATCAAGAGCACACGGCTCTTAAGTTCTTTGAGCTGGGAAGAGAAGCTAGAAGCAAGAAATCTTTTACATTTTAAAATAACATTACCAAGCTTTTGGGGTTTTTATTTTTATTGAAATGTTTCTTGCAACATGTTGATTATCTATTTAGTATTTGATTACTTTATTTCTTATACAGAATCCCAAAGTAAATGTTGGGTCTATAGGTTCTATTTGTACACTCTGAGTTAGGCTAATACATTGAGAACCACTGATAATGGTATTTAAACATTTTTTTGCTGTATGGTTAATGATGTTGAATGGGCCAAACAAAAAACTGCCGTGTATGCAGCAACACTTCAGTTGGCCCCACCACATCTCACTCCAAGGTTTTTTGAAAAGTTGGCAGCCCTGTATTATACCTGCAATCAGTTAACCAGTTAAAATAAATATTAAAGATAAAAAAGATAAGAGACTCAGAGGAGCAGCTGGTCACTTAAAGGAGAATAGTGCTGGTCCACCTTAAAGGTCAGCCAAACGTAAGTGTTGCTGAGCCAGAGTTGTTGCTAATGTCAGGGCTAATTATCAGCTGGATGACAACAAGACAGGAACTTAGCTTAACTCAGTGTCTAGTTGTAGCATTTATTCACCGACAAATCAACTGGGGGTACACTGCTACATTCACAGCTGTAACGCCGTCAAGCGCTCTCTTTCTATTTGTGATCCAGGTGGTCATGTATCCTCTGTGTAAATTACTGCAGAGTGCAGGTGGTCATTTGTGTTACAGGACTGTGGTATCAGCTCATCAGCTAGTATAGACCAGGTACCAGTAAGCTCACCATAG
Source organism: Eutrigla gurnardus (assembly GCF_963514095.1). Classification (NCBI taxonomy): domain Eukaryota; kingdom Metazoa; phylum Chordata; class Actinopteri; order Perciformes; family Triglidae; genus Eutrigla; species Eutrigla gurnardus. Next base: position 12,864,754 of record NC_139915.1, read on the forward strand.
GAACATGGACCACTTCCTCTGCTGCCATTTTCATTTTGTTTGTTGTTGATTGTATGACATAATTATGAGTACATTGTTGTATCTCTCAGTTAAAGGCAGGGATGGTGAAGCCCTTCCTCTTGGTGAAACCTGCATCGGCGACTCTGGTTGCTGGCAGAAACCTGATCCAGCAGAATAGACTGCCCAGTCCACCTGTGCCCCCTCTGCAGCAGAGCTGTGAGTTGTACCTCAGCTTCCTAGAGCCATTCATGGAGGTAGATGAGGCCAAGCGAGTGAGAAAGATCGTGGAAGAGTTTCAGAAAGCAGGAGGGGTCGGAGAGACACTGCAGAGAGTCCTGGAGAGAGAAGCACGCAACACTGACAACTGGGTGAGTTCAACAAGAACATCAACAACTGGAGACATCACGCACTTGGACATATTCTGCTTGTGAAGGAAATCTTGTAGACTCAATTTAGACTCAGATACTGAGATGAATGTCTTATAAAATGTATATAAATGTCTGGTGCTGAAAAATCAGTTCACAGTCAGCCTGTATTACGAAGACACATCGGGGTCTGTGGAGTTAATGGTTGCTTTAGTGCGAGATCTCATGAGTTTTGACTTGCAAAATAAACTAACCAGAGATAATAACGATTTCTGTCTGATGAGCCAGACCAATTAATTTGTCAAGCTAAAAATGATTGGTGTAGGAAACCAAGGTCGATATTAATATATATATATATATATATATATATATATATATATATATATATATATATATGTGTGTGTGTGTATTAATATACAATTTTTAATACCTCTCGTAAAAAGGGGCATCATCTGTTGGTCGGACAGAACTTTATAGAGTTCACTTTAATGAATCTAATGACCACTTATTGATTAATTAATAATCAATCAATTTAATTTAATAAATCGGTCTCATTTCCTCAGATCATAAGCCCTTGAAATAGGGATCTTTGCGATCTGCACAGGAGAAATATCAACGGACAACCGCTGTTATAATATTAGGGTATTCATTGACTGACTTAAGATTAAACAAAGTGAATAACATAATAACAGAGATGTAACCGAAGCACCAATACAACACAAGAAATATAATTGGGAAAATGGTTACCAACACATCTAAAACGTTTGGCAATAAAGGTGAGTGTGTTTCTCATAAGAGTTTGGACTTCTTAGTAAGATAGAATGATGGAATAATGAAATGAAATGGACTCACAGATATTAGATATTGACAGACGCTAATACTTAGTTTCACCCTGCAACTCGGTCATTACTGTTGAGTACGGATTCGGACTTAATTTATGACGATTCTTCTCAACTCACTGAAACTCCAATCGGTCACTCTTCCGTCTGTAACGTAGACACGAAGGGATTCTTTGTGTCAGGGCCAGAGGGTTGGTTTGAACAGTTAACACCGATCTGCGATAGCTTTGTAGCGGGTGTCGTCTCAATGAAATCTGTATCAGTTGATGAGCTGTCTTCTCCGTGAGCTGGACCGTGGGTAACGAGACAAATAGCATCGGTCAATCTTGTGGCCATCGGTTGATTTAGAGTTTAACACAAATTTCTTGTGTGCAAGGAGTAAAAGACTAAAAATGCAAAAATGAAGAAACTGGCTTATAAAGAAGTAGTAAAAGTGTGGAACTAGAAAAAGGGTGGAAGAGGCGGTGTTTGCAATTTGACCAATCACAAACATGGATCAGTCTACGGGCAGTGGAGCGGCGTATTTCACGTATGAGGAGCAAACCCTAATCTTACAGAAATACGAAGAAGTTAAACATATAATACAGGCAAAAAGCAACAGTTTAATCTGCCAAATTCAGGAAGGACAGCTGGCAAAAACTTGCAGACTGTGTGAATGCTTAAGTCGTATTAATAGTATTAGTAGTAGTATAATATGACTGCCCCATCATAAGGACACTAGTAGATCTGATTGATTAAATAGATGCGTTACCTAGATATAGAGTTGGTACCTCATGTACTGAGGCTCCCTGCAGCAGCCTGGGTTTAAATCCACCCTGTGGCCCTCTTTTAAATCATGTCGTCGCTCTCTCTTGCCCCTTTAACTCTCAAGCTGTCCTCCTGCAATAAAAAAATAATAATAATTACTTTAAAAAAAATGATGTGTTGCTGAGATGTATTTTTGTGGCGTGGTGTATGACAATATTAGCCTAATTCTTTCACCTGCAATCCCGGTGGTGTAAAATGGCCTTGGGAGCAAATGAAATAAATAAAAACATATATAAACATAAATCAAAGTGGTAAGTAGGCTGTACGCTGACACAGATAAGTCATTCCCTCGGATGTTCCACGATTTCTTTTTTGTTTTTAATCCATGCACCATTTCACCCATACTGTCATGATCTGGGTTTTTCTCTAGTTAATTTCCTGTTTTATTTTGTAATTTTGTCCCCTGTGTGGTTTCTTGTCTTGAACTTCCTTGTCCTTGTTGTTTCTGCTGTCTTGACTCCCCCACCCTCTCATGTTGACTACCCTACCTGCCCTAATGGGTTTCACCTGTCCCTCGTCAGCTCCCTGCCTCCCTGTGTATATAGTCTGTGTGTTTCCCCTGTCTCGCGGTCGAGTCATTGTATTGTATACAGTATGTTGGTCCCTGCATGCTGCACCACCCTGTGGCCTTGGGATTACTCGTCTTCCTGCGTCCAGCCTCCCTTCGTGTTTTGTTAGTATCGTGTGTTTTTTTTTTTTTTTGACTGTCATTTTAACCCTTGTGGTCTTCCTAAGTTGATAATTTGTTAATAGTTATTAGTTAAATAAACATTTTTTGCCGTTACCCTTTGTCTCCTGCCTGCTTTTGGGTCTAACCCCCTGTTCAGTCTTGACACATACTTTGGAAGAAGAATATGTCCAGAAACATTTAACATGAAGTAAAACAGTGATGTTTGTGACTTTGTAGATGACGGATGATTATGTGAAGACTCTATATCTCGGACAGAGAAAGCCTCTGGTGATTTTTTCAAACATTGGGGGAATCTTTCCCCGAATGGACTTCATGGATAAAAAGGGACAGATCAGGTACACACACACACACACACACACACACACACACACACACACACACACACACACACGTTACCATTAAAACCATCTTGAGTTTGTGCTGACTAAATTCAAGATGGATCTGTTGAATTCTGTGATATTTTGAAAAGTTCCACACATGTAAAGTGCCTAAAATGGCACCATTATTGGACTATTGACTCTTCCTTCACAATGTAGCGTCTCATTAGCCAGAATCTAATCTGAAAAAAAAAAGTTTAAAATTAATTTGAAAACGTTTGGGGGTTGAGTCAAAGCCAGCTGACATCAGGCTAAGGATGCAATCCACCCTGGATAGGTCGCCTTTCCATCACAGGGTTTACGTAGACCCAGACAACCATTCACACTCACATTCACACCTACGGGCAATTTAGAGTCATCAATGAACCTATCCCCATCCTGCATGTCTTTGGACTGTGGGAGGAAGCCGGAGAACCCGGAGAGAACCCACGCTCACACGGGGAGAACATGCAAACTCCACACAGAAGGAACCCGAACCGGGATCAAACCCGGGACTACCCTCTACACCACCGTACAGCCCGCAATCCATTTTTATGAAATTATAGAACTAAATTGTTTAGAGACGGTGTGTAGGAATGACTCCCATCTAGTGGTAAATTGTATTTTGCATTCAAATAATAGTGCTCTCTATCACTTTGTTGCAACTACTGTACCAAGAAGCTATGACATGTCATCCAGTACCACTTCACCAGTATTCTTTCAGGGGATTAGGTTGATATTTCATTTATATAACCAGTCCAATGTAAATACAAATAAGAAATTATTTTCTTATGAGGATAAATCAATTATTGGCAGAGATAATTATACGTATTTCTGAATGAAGATATTGATTTTAGCTAATAAATTACATAAAATGTTACACACTGTACCTTTAGTAGAGTTAATTTTGAACATTCAAATGAATAACCATGTTTTCTGTATTCAGGTGTGCGGCCGACATTATAGCAGCTGCATTGGATGTAAAAACAATGATTGACAAGTGAGTACTGAGCTTTCTTTCTTTGTCTTTCTTTGTCTTTTCCCAGACACATAAGATCTTAATCATCCTCACAGTTTAAATGATTGTCTGGCATTAATTTACTGGTTCACACAATGTAATAATACATTTGATGATAGTGCTATGGAAAAATTATCCATTACATAAAATATAGCTTATTAATATATTTGTTGTTTTCCCTTAAAAGTTGTACCCCGTAACATTTTCATCTATTTATTTGTCTTTTAAGTTACAAAGAGTGAGTTAAAACAATGGTGATTGATGACCCACTAATGAAAGTGCTTGTACTTGCTGCTTTTCCCAGAAAAAGGATCTCCGTGTCTGTGGGGACATTCCCGTGCAAAATTTAATGGCGGCGCTCCATTAGTGATGCTTTTTTCGTCAGTCAGCAGCAGTTGTTCTGTCCAGGTAGAGCTACTCACTAAAGCGTATGCTGCGTTTCATTGTAATCTGTAACTTCCAACTTCTGAGACAGGCTTCCGCTAGTCTAAAGTGTTTGACCAGCGCAGGTACATTTCATTACTGCTGACTCACAATGGAGGATCAACAGGCAGAGGAAGAAGCTGCCAATCAACTGACGTCACACAGTAGACACTGGCTGCGTTCGAATAGTCTATTTTGCTTAGGAAGGTTCCTAACTGAAGAATTGACCCGGAAGTAAACAAGTGACCGCCATGATAAGAGCCGTTCGGATTCTCTAAATGCAAAGGAAAGGAGCTCCAAAGGGGCGTTCACACCGAACGCGATAGACGCGAATTGAGCGGCGACTCTACATTGAAAACCAATGTAAATGGCGCGATGACACGCGATTCAGGCGGAGGCGGCGCGAATGGAGCGTCTGGCGCGATGAGACGCGGCGCGAATGGCGCGAATGGCGCGTCTGACGCGGCGCGAATGGCGCGTCTGACGCGAATGAAGCGAACGGCGCGTCTGACGCGGCGCGAATGGCGCGTCTGACGCGGCGCGAATAAAGTTGAAAATATCGAACTTTTCAGGCGGCATCGCGCCGCGACATCCAATCAGCGACGAGTTCAAGCCGACAGACAGATGAGCTGAGATGGACGGGCTGCATTACCAAACCCGACTCGGGAAGACCGGACCCCGGCGCGACGGGGGCCGTACCGGCCAAACACCGTCAGGGTTGAGCCTCGATCAGAAGGACTCAGGCCCCCGCGCGACACCGGGCAATCGGTCTTCCGTACGCCACATTTCCCCCGTCCGCCCGCCCGTCGGACGGGGATTCGGCGCTGGGCTCTTCCCTCTTCGCTCGCCGCTACTGAGGGAATCCTAGATAGTTTATTTTCCTCCGCTTAGTAATATGCTTAAATTCAGCGGGTTGTCTCATCTGATCTGAGGTCGAATGTGGCCCCGACTCTGGGGAGAGGTGCGAGGGACGTGGCTCCCGGAGGAGGTTCACGGACTCTGGCATCGGTTACCCCGAGGCGGAGGAGGAGGGTCCGCCGACGTGACCCGCCGGCTCCCCTCAAAAATGAGCGTCATGCGCGAATGAAGCGAATGACGCGAATGAAGCGAATGACGCGAATGGCGCGAATGACGCTAAAAAAGTCCAAAATGATCAAGCGGCGCGATACACGCGTCTGACGCGATTGTATTCGCGTCTATCGCGTTCGGTGTGAACGCCGCACAATGCTTCCTTTCAGAGCTTCTTTAGCATAGGATGCAACGGACCTTCCTATACGAAAGGAAAGGAGATTACGCATACCCACAATTCTTTGCAAGAGCAACATCTAAAGTGCTGCACACCTCGGCCATTCATGAAAACAAACAATACGTGCATTTGCAACTTTCCTTAACCCTGTGACGTTTTCCCCCAGAGGTCAAGGAATAGGAGTTAAGACCGAATTTTTTGACTACTCGACTGCAACCACTGTTCGGTTTCCAAAGGAACTCTGGGAGATGAGGTCCCAGAGGCTTGCCTGCAGTTTTATTTACCGCCAAAGAGGCCGCTAGAAGCAATGCATCTCAAATCTTACGGGGTACAACTTTAAGGGCAAAAGAAGCAAATTAAATAAATTACACAATAACTTTGTGATGTCAGGGGTTTCAATTGCTAGCCCAAACTGTTTAATTTAAACCTCTTTGTGTTGAGCCAGAAATACAAAATTAGCTCTGTGAAGAATTTAAATTGGGTTTATTTCCAACAAAAGTGTTTGTAGAAGTTAGAAACAGGTACAGACATTTGCTCTCCGTCTTTATCAGAATTCTGTTCTGAACAACTTATATGTAAAACATTTCATAGAAACACATGGCAAAACCTAACATCTTATTTTGCACATCTCATTGACAACAATTATGTTATCAACAGTTTGTTTTATTTGTTATATTTGTTTTATATAAATATTGTGTGTTCATCAAACAGTATATCTATCAAACAGTATATCAAACTGAAGTAACTGTCATGACTACCTTTGACCTGCTGCAGGTCTTCTTAATGTCTTTATGTCCATCCATCCATGCATTCTCTTCCGCTTATCCGGGTCGCGGGGTCAGCTGCCTGAGCAGGGACACCCAGACTTCTTTCTCCCTGGACACTTCCTCCAGCTCCTCTGGGAGGATCCCAAGGCGTTCCCAGGCCAGCTGGGCCACGTAGTCACTCCAGCGTGTCCTGGGTCTCCTCCCGGTGGGGCATGCCCGGAAGACCTCCCGAGGGAGGTGTCCAGAGTGCATCCGATACAGATGCCCTTAGCCACCTCAGCTGGCTCCTCTCGATGTGGAGGAGCAGCGGCTCTACTCCGAACTCCCCCCGCGTGACGGAGCTCCTCACCCTTTCTCTAAGGGAGCGCCCCGCCACCCTGCGGAGGAAGCTCATTTCGGCCGCTTGTATCCGGGATCTTATTCTTTCGGTCACAACCCAGAGTTCATGACCATAGGGTCATGATGTCTTTATGTATGTAGGTGAAAGCCCTGAACTTGAGTAAAAGATGTATACAGTGCTACATTATTCAAAGTAGTCCTAATCATCCAGTAAAAGTTGAAGCTTCTGGGGAGTCAAGGGTCAGATTTGTATATGATATTGATTGGCTGAGGTCCTGTTTAATGTTTGTGTGTTTCTCAGTGAGACTCTACCAGTTGACTACATGAGAGGGAGGCCTATGTGTATGCAGCAGTACAAGGATGTGATGTCATGCTCCCGCATCCCTGGTCTGAAGACAGACTCAGTAGAATTCTACACACACAAACACATCACTGTAGTACACAACTGTCAGGTAAGGAGCATCCCATCACTGTTGGACACAACTGTGAGATGAAAAGAAACACTGTATTACAAAACTGAGTTGAAAAAACAGTGTAGTACATTACTGTCAGGTCAGGGACAACCCGACACTGTAGTACATTACTGTCAAGTAAGGAACATCCCATCACTGTAATACATTACTGTCAGGTAAGGGACATCCCATCACTGTAGTACACTACTGTCAGGTATAGAACATGCAACAGCTCAAAACCTATATGCTAAATATGATAAGAAGAGAGTCTAAATCTCCAGTCATAATGAGATAATTCAGTTTATTAATTTGAAGACAGCCCCAGGCCTTCAGGGCCCCTGAGTGTCTTTGGCCCTTGGGCTTTGCTTGGTAGCTCATCCAGGCTTTCTTTCATGGATATTTTCCCCTTGAATTCAGTTCTTTGTGCTGGAGGTGTACAACAGTGATGGGACTGTGCTGACAGTTGATCAGCTCTGTGCTCAGCTGGAGAGGATCTGCAACGCCTCACTACAGACCAACATGGAGCCTGTTGGCATCCTCACCTCAGAGCATCGTGACCGATGGAGCAAAGCCTACATCAACCTCATGAAGGGTGAGAACAACTCTGCTGTCATGCAGGTCAAACCACAGACCTAATAATTCATAAGAACATGTTAAATAGAATTTCCTGTCTACAGTACAAAAAGTGGTCATCTAACAGGAAGAAACTGGTCTGCATGCCTGGTGTACTGTTGCCTTCGGAATGTATCATTGCTACTTCTTTTGGTTTAGTATAACTTTAAAGTAAATTTTTGGTCTATCATGCACTCATCTGCTCTGTAAACCAATCCGACCAAAATGGGAGTTTAGATGAAAAGTAAAACTTTGAATGTCATTCAACACTGAAAAAATACAATTGGGAGTGGCTTGGCTTTGAATGCATCTGCAAATTAAACGGTTTATACTTGGAATGGAAGAATCATGAGAAGCTGTGATCGATAATGAGGAGTTCTTTGATAGAATATTTCCTGGTGGCGTCACCTTCAGGCTTACTCTGAAGAGGGTAAAGGGGGATTTAGACAGCGGACCTATCATACATCCTACTATTTCTGGTTCCTTGAGTACCGACCTGTGTTTTTCACCGACGTGGGTAACATTTGGAAGCCAGCATCAACCTGCTAGGATACCTTGCGCTAAGCCACTGATAAGGTATTAAATGAAGCATCTATTGGGTTTCTTTGACAGTTTTGGAGAGACCCGGGACATTGACTGGAGTCGATGGATGTTTTATGTTTGCTTCCCTAATTTTGCAGGTCAGAACCTCCTGTGACACAGAACGTGGGTGGCTTTCTGGGCACCAGCTACACACATGTTTGTACATTTAGAAAATGTACAAACATTCTCGTTGAACTTTAGGCAGATGGGAGACAAATGACCTGTAGGAAATTGTACCTCTGGCTTTGAAGGATGGTTTACAGAGGTGAGCACTATATATTTTGGCTGGGCTGAGATTTAGAGGTGGACAAATCTTGCAGCCATATCTCTGACGTGTCCAGCCTGGATGATGTGAATAGGCTAACATTAGCTGCAGCTGCTGTGGTGGATGTAACTTTCAGGCCCTGATAAACGGTGAAGTCTTTATGAGTCTTTTAGATCCACCGTATTCTGTCTTGTAGACGTGTTCATTTCTCCAGCTTTGCATTTCACATTACAAACACTGCAGCAGTGATGTCCGTGTTTCTGATGACAGTGCATGCTGCTTAATGAGCAACGCCCCTTGGTGATGTAGTAGGTCTACAACACTTGTCTGACCAATAGTGCATCTTGATCAGTCAGTCAGTTACTTAATTACTCAGCCACAGAGCCAATTATAGGCCTGGCCCTCTACGGTCCAGCCAAAAAGTCTCATGCTATACTATACAATGTATCAATGTTTGTACAATGTTTCTTGTTTCCTAGGAACATTGTTTGCAGTTGCTATAACATGTGAAAACTACTGCTAGCATATTAGCCCAAATGCCTGATCAACACCCATAAGATGACAATTTAGCCCATATAAATAAAAGCAACAATAAATATCAACTGCCATTACCCTAAGCCTTAGGCCCTCAGGGCCTAAGGGCCTTAACAAGGCCTTGTCACAAGTTGTGATATAAAAATAGATGCGTAGCAGTCGTTTCCGCCATAGCAGCATCATTTAATGTACAAAACACAAATGTTACTAGTTGGACAAAGCACAATAATTTCAACAGAGCAATATAAAGAGACTGATCAAACTCTGAATGATGACATGAATCACTTTACCCACCTGTAAGAATTAATGACTCAATCAGTCTGATTGGCAGTTTTACTGATTGTTTGATGTAAGCAGCCAACTGAAGAAAGCAACACGATCCAACAGTTTATTAGCCTTAGCGGTTGATCGCATGTATTTATCCTCAAATTAGAATTAAATTCCATTTCTTTTCATCTTTTATTTACAGTTGGCTGTGTTTCTGTGTGTGATTTGTGAGACCTTGCATCGTTGGAGGAATGCAGGAAAACCCATAAATAATGTGGATGCCGTCATTAAAATTTAATGATAACATTTTATCAATTTATCATTTCCATGATACATGCTTTGCTTGGATCCATCTTTGAGAAATACCATGTTTTGTATCACTATTACGTGGATGACACACAATTTTGCCTTCCAACTGCAGGCAAATCCAAATCTACACATTTTCTCTTTAACTTTGTTGAGTATAGCCAGGTCAGGTCTGAAAGTTTGCATTTCTGAAATAAGTTTATTTGCTAAGAAAATGGAAGGTAAAAAGTATTTGAAAAGGTCAAAAAGTCAAACATACAAAAAGCCCAATTCAGCAAGTGTAAATACATATTGTGAAAATATTGTTGTAGTACATTATAACATGTTTGTTTTCCGTCGTGTACACGTCCTTCATGTTCAGATAAGACCAACAAAGAGGCAGTGCTGGCTATCCAGAGCAGCATCTTCACAGTGTGTTTGGATGGAGCGATGCCCAGAGGCGACAGCAGGAGTGCCCATCTTCAGGTCATGCATGGAGGAGGCAGCCAGTGGAACAGTGGAAACCGCTGGTTTGACAAGGGACTACAGGTGAAATAACACCTGTAAACTGTACCACAACACTTTTTTCCTTCTACCTTGGACTGATATCGCATGTCAGAAAAATAACTACAGGTGTGACAATAATCAAGCACTCAACGACAGCCAGAAAACCCATTTTATTGCTGGTGTAATGTCTAGCCATAAGCTTTTTTTTTTTTTTTTTTAAACTTACCAACTCAAAGCAGGGTAAGAATTTGCAAAATGCGTTTCTCTGTTGGTCTGTAAGGCTGTGACCAAATTCAATTTATGATCATGCTTTATTTACAGATCCATGTTGGTATGCTAGAAAAAATATAGTACTTAACACAAGCTGCAGACAGGACAGGATAATTCCTCAAATCTTAAGACTTGAGTCCACTGTCAAAGGCCACTGTGTGAAAAGAATCCTGCAGAAAGCTGGAGACCAACATGGAAAGTTACCTACGATAAAGATTTCAAGTTTTTCATATTCACTAATTCGAAAAACTTCAAACACAGTCGCACATATAGGAAGAAACACCTGAGGAGCTGGGGTGGAATGCTTATTTTTTCTTTTCTTCTTTTCAGTTTATCATTGGAGAAGACGGGTCAATGGGTATAAACACCACGCATGCCAACGCTGATGGTTCAGTCATAATATCCATATGTGATCAGGTGGTAGCAGGCATGTAAGTAGACCGAAACCGGGAGCGTACCCGGGTCCTATGTAAAAAGAAAAAAGAAGAAGGGGGTCCTATGTTCCCTGGTCACATAGGACCCCCTTTTTTTTTTAAATGTGGGGCGGCCGGTGGCACAGTAGTTAGGGCAGCCGCCCCATGTACAGAGGCTCAACGTCCTTGACACGGTGGTCCCGGGTTCGACTCCCGCATGTCTTCTCCCTCTCTCTTTCCCTGTTTCCACACCGAATAAAATAATAAAAAGGCTTGAATGGCGCTCTAGCTCAAAAAATAATCTTTCAAAAAAAAGAGGGGGGGGGGGGGGTCCTATATGACCGGGGAACATAGGACCCCTATTTTAAAAAGGGTCCTATGTTTCCAGTCAGTTATTTTTCCCACCGTAAGTGCCGAATTCCATGTCAAATAGGCCTATGTAGGCCTGTGTTTGACGTGCATATCCAAATAGGCCTAGATGAGAAGAGATTAGGCTGTAAATTGGTTTTTGTTTTTTTCACGTTTGGACAGTTTAAATGAACTAAACAAAATAAATGTATTGCAACCGGAATGTCTTATACTGATATTGCCTACAGGAGGCATATATAAGTTGAAAATAATTGGTCCGAGCACAGAGCCTTGTGAAACACCGTATCTAACTCCATTGTCAATGGAGTGTTTCAGCACAAACTGAGATCTATTGGGGAAAATAGGCCTTAAACCTGCTTAATGTGGTTCCTTTGATGCCAATTAATTTTCAATTCATAACATCCTCACTATTTCCAAGAAGTTTGGCCCAACAAACAAACAATTTCAAAGTCCCAACAACACCCAGGGGCAAGCGTTACAGCGACAATGGCGAGAAAAAACTGCCTTAATAGGCTTTTAGGCAGAAATCTCGTGCAGCTCAGGCCCTTGGGTTCCAACTGTGTTGGTAGTATGTAGTAGCAGCATTAACAGTAGTGGTGGTATTAACAGAAGCAATAGTATCAACAGTAGTAGTCCATGGAAGCAGGCACAGCCACGCCGAGATGGATCCATCCCAACCACGTCGCCGTAGACCAAAAAGCAGGAGTAGTTGAGCAGTCACACAGCGGGCAGGTGGAGCTACAATTTGGTGTTTCCAGCGTCCGGCCAGTTAGCAGTTAGCAATCAGAATTCATCCCGAGCAATTTTGCCCTGAGGTTTCCCTGTCTCGATTGTGAATATAACACAATACAAGGCCTGTTCTACGAAGCAGGATTTAGCGAGATAACTTAAGCTTTAACCCTGGGTTTTCCGTCCTACGACTGGTTCACTTCTTACCGGGGCAGAAAGCCATGGTAACTTACGCTGCAGAGCTAACCTGCTCCGGAGCAGGTTATGTTCCTCATAAGAGATCAACGTGGAGAAAAACACTGCCTACTGACCAATCAGCTATTTTGTTGCACGGATAAAAAAAAAAAAAAAAAGAAGCTCAGTGGATCTTGAGATGGTCTCTTCGGAGAACTAGAGTTTTCTGAGATCGGCAAAGCCCTTTTTCTTTCCCCTGATGATGTTTTATATGAGAGATACAGATTCTAATCAGAGGGCATCACTTATCTGTGTCAGCGTACAGCCTACTTACCACTTTGAATTATGTTTTTATATTTATTTGATTTGCTCCCAAGTCCGTTTTACACTGCTGGGATTGCAGCTGAAAGAATTAGGCTGATATTGTCATACACCACGTTATAACAATAAGTCTAAGCAACACATTCATTATTTTAAAGTTATATTTTTGGCCTTTTATTGCCGAAGACAGCGTGAGAGTTAAAGGGACAAGAGAGAGCGACGACATGATTCAAAAGACGGCCGCAGGGCGGATCGAATCCGGGACCGCTGCATGGAGCCTTGGTACATGAGGCGGTAACTCTACCACTGAGGTATCGGCGCACTTAACATGTTAATTTAATCAGTCAGATCTAGTAGTGCTCTTATGATGGGGCAGTCATATTATACTAATACTATTAATACTATTAATACGACTTATGCATTCACACAGTCGGCGAGCTTTTGCCAGCTGTCCTTCCTACATTTGTTTTTTTTCCTCAAGGTTTATCTATTGGTATTTTTGACGTTTTACAGAATGCAATGCAGATACAATTAGATTCATACAATTATAAAAAGGTTTCCATATGTATATGTTTAACTTCCTATTTCTTTGTTAGGGTCACTTAAGCTGGATAACTGAAAGATACCCTGTGTATGTTGAACTCGCTTCGTAGTATAGGCCCCCTGTCAAAGTTGATTTATCTGCCACTGTCATGGGTCTGTGAGATCCATTTTACACGCATCACAACTTTACCAGATTGTGTTCGATAGGCCTACCTTTTGGATCCAAATTCATCAATGGTGTACCCGCATGGCTGTCCCAAAGTTCTGCCTTTTTCAAAGGTGGTACTGGAAACAGAATCCCCATAATTATGTATACTATGGACAAAGCACTTTTCCACTAAGGCATACCAAAGCAGAGATCAGGCTGACAGTAACAGGGTTCATTGTGGAAATAAGGCTTATTCTAAGAAACTGAAAGAGCCCACACATAGCTGAGGTCACAGAATTATAAATATGATTTCCAGGGTAAAAAAAAATATTCCAGCAAAACTGCCCAAACATGGCAAAAGCTTCTGGTTTATATTATGAGTTTGAAACTTAGAGGAGGTGGGAGTATAAGTGGATAGGACTTGCCTGTCTCTATGCCTATGTATGTATATATGTGTATGTCATGAGTTGGCAAACCTGAAGTCCAACAGTGAAACGAGATTTGAGCCAGGTGTATAGCTACGTGTAAAAACACTAACGTTTTGAGTTTGCTATTCATGAGAAGCATCTGATTATGTGAACCATGCCTCGTCAGAAAGAGATCTCCACAGTCCTTCGATCAAGAATTGTTGATGACTGGAAGGGGTCAAAAAATAATCTCAAAGACTTTAGGTATCCTTGTATCTAATAAGATTTGGAGAGCAAGTCACTTTCAAAAAAGTCATCTGTGGAGACATCTTTTTGAAGTGGATTTAGAAGTTTAGGCAAAGCACCCTGAGAAAAAAAAAATTAAAGCTAGCTAGCCGTTCACAAATGCGAAATCCTTGATCCCACAGCCATTGACATCATCCTAATTTATGTTTATTGTGTACACACAAATTCACAGAGATAACTAGAATATCTACCTTTCATTTCATCATAATAGTTTAGACAGAATAAGCCATACTCGCCTGCTGTGAGCTACCTTAGAATTTAATTGACAATCAAGCAATGTTTCTGCTGCGGGGGCAAATTTAAATCCTGGCATACTTAATATATTCAATGTAACAGATTTACACTGCTCAAAAAAATAAAGGGAACACCTAAACACCACATGCTAGTTCTCAATGAATAACACATTCCAGTTGGAAATCTTTATTCATTACAAAGTGCAATGCGTTGACAACAAAACATCATAAGTGAACTAAATCAAAATCCTCATCTTATGGAGGTCTTGATTCAGAATCATACCGCAAATGAAAGTGGAAAATCAGATCACAGGCTGATCCATCTTTTGTGGAGATTTTTCAAGACATGAAAATTATCCTTAGTAGTGCATGTGGCCTCCACGTGCCTGTATGCACTCCCTACAACGCCTGGGCATGCTCCTGATGAGACGACGGATGGTCTCTTGAGGGATCTCCTCCCAGACCTGGACCAGAGCAGCAGTCAACTCCTGGACAGTCTGTGGTTGGTGGATGGAACGAGACATGATGTTCCAGATGTGCTCAATAGAATTCAGGTCTGGGGAATGGGCAGGCCAGTCCATAACATCAATGCCTTCATCATGCAGGAACTGCTGACACACTCCAGTCACATGAGGCCTAGCATTGTCATGCATTAGAAGAAAACTAGGGCCCACTGCACCAGCACATCACAATGGGTCGGAGGATCTCATCCCGGTACCTTTGGCAGTCAAGGTACCTCAGGCAAGCACATGGAGAGTTGTGCGACCTTTCAAAGAAATTCCTCCCCACACCATCTCTGACCCACCGCCAAACCGGTCATGCTGGAGGATGTTGCAGGCAGCAGAACATTCTCTGCGGCGTCGCCAGACCCTGTCACGTCGGTCACATGTGCTCGGGGTGAACCTGCTCTCACCCGTGAAGAGCACAGGGCACCAATGGTGAATCTGCCAATCTCTGTGATCTCTAGCAAATGCCAATTGCATTTCACGGTGTTGGGTTGTAAGAACAGGCCCTATTTGTGGACGTCGGGCCCTCAAACCACCCTAATGGAGTCGATTTCGGACCGTTTGAGTTGAAACTTGAACATCAGTTGCCTGCTGGAGGTCATTTTGTAGGGCTCTGGCAGTGCTCCTTCTGTTCCTCCATGCACAAAAGAGCAGATATCGGTCCTGCTGTTGGGTTGTTGTCCTTCTTTGGCCCCCTCCACGTCTCCTGGTGTACTGGCCTGTCTCCTGGTGTACTGGCCTGTCTCCTGGAATCTCCTCCATGCTCTTGACACTGTGCTGGGGGACACAGCAAGCCTTCTTGCCACAGTGCGCATTGATGTGCCATCCTGGATGAGTTGCACTAACTGGGCAACTTCTGTGGGTTGGAGAAACCGCCTCATGCTACCTCTAGTGGTGCAAACACTGCCAAAATTCACTCCCGACGAATGTCAGGACAGCAGAGTCATTTGCCATCTTCCGAAAAAGGCTCAAGACTCACCTGTTCAGACTTCACCTCGCAATGTTGAAGTACTACTTTACTCAGATGAGGATCTAACACTTGTCCTATTTTTAGCTCTTACTTTATCGGCAATGATACGTTGTGGTTTCTTTGTTTCCTTCTTTTGACAAATGTACTTATTGTAAGTCGCTTTGGACAAAAGCGTCTGCTAAATGACCTAAATGTAAATGTAAAAAAGAAAAGAAATCTGCCAGAAAGGCCGAGAACAGAGAAATGGTCTGTGGTCACCACCTGCAGAACCATTCCTTTATAGGGATGTCTTGCTAATTGCCACTTGTTTCCTGCTTCCTAATTGGACAGGCTGATATCTCAGAAATATGATTGACTTGCAGTTACATTGTTGTTTTAGTGTTCCCTTTATTTTTTGAGCAGTGTATTTGTATGTGACTGTGACAGTGTATTTGTATGTGACTGTTTTTTTTAAAATTAAATTATACTGTGTTACATCTTATAATATATAATTTCCTTTCATTTGTGTGTGGAAACAGGAAAAAGCCACGGGTGAAGGAGTCTCTGATGGAGGCTTTGCTGATGCCCCAGAAACTGTACTTCAACATCACACCTGAGATAAAGAAGAACATTGAGGAGGCCAAGCAGCACATTGACAAGTGAGAGCAGCTTTTAGTTGTGATTGAGCTGCATGGCTACCCAGTGACCAGAAGGTCAAGGAGAGCAACAAGCAGTCCAGTACAGAAGCAGTGATCCTAGAGATGCTTGGCTACTAGATGTACAGCATAGGCCATAAGAAGCAGTATCCCTCACACAGAAGGAGACTGGAGGCCAAGATCAAGACAGTGAGCATCGAGTCATATGCTTTCTTGTAATCAATCCAGGCCATGCATAGGTTGGTCTGTCATAGCTAATGGTACGTGTCCACTAGGAGCGTTATTTCCAGGCTTCCCATTCATTGTCTATTGAAGCAACCGTGCAATGCATTCTTGTAGCGTTGCGGCGAGTTTCAGGAGACGTCAAGGACTGTCAAGTTGCCCGCTCCTCATTTGCCTAAAGTTGAGGTCCAGTCTACTTTATGTGAATGAGAGGCGTCCAGCTCAAATCGCCGCCTCTCGAAAGCTCTCGATAATCTTTTAAACTGATCATTGTCAATCTAAAATAAAGACAGATTCAGCAACTGCATAGCATATTTCGGAAAATAAGACATTTTCCAAATGAACAGCTATGTTGGTCTGTTTTGAGATCCGGGAGCACACAGCCCACCAGTGAAAGCGTTCGTCCAATCAGGTTCAGCCAGGAAGTGTATGCATGGTTGTAGGTAGGAGAGCACCTGTCAATCATACGCCTAATGGCACGCCCACCAAGCGTGAAATACTGGAATTGCTCCCTTCTGGGTATCCTTCATGATCAGGACGGTCCTGCCTTGGGTTAGCCACTCTGGGTTGGTCCCATCCATCAGCAGCTGGGTCATTTGTGCTGCTGATATTCATGGGGCACAGGCAGTTTCTTTAGCCAGTAGGTGTGGATCATATCAGGGCCTGGTGCTGTCCAGCTCTTCATACATGCAACTTTTTCTTGGATGTCTGCCATTGTGTTGGTTAGTAAGGTCTTGTTCTGAGAGGTTGCTGTGGTGTAGTCTCAGATCCACTAAGCATTACTATTTTTCCAGCATTGTTCAGTCTCTGCCATGGGCGGGTCAATTATCATGCTATTACACTACCACTGGGAGTATACTTTGGATGATCCTCACTTCTGCTTTTCTAGTGTACCTCTTCAGGCAGGTAGCCAGGACTGTGAATAGCAACAGTGTGAGAGAAGGGAAGCTGCCATTCCTTGTGCCTTGTACAGTAGCTTCTTTTGCAAGAAAAAGGGAGCAGCAAAATCAGTCTGATACAGACATAATTAGTATGAGTGTAATGATATCACATTTTAAGATTAAAAATCTTACAATAACTACTTCTAAACACATCTGTCAGACTACCTAAGAAAACTCTGACTGTTCAGAAATGTCCCACTTCCACACCAACACAGACTGGCCCAAGACTTTGATATGAGGACTGCAGTATTTGACCACTTTGGGAAAAATTTCCTAAAGGCCAACAATACGAGCCCCGATGCTTTCGTGCAGATGGCGTTACAACTGGCCAACTACAGGTGAGGTGCTGAAAAGTCTTTGTATGCAGATGTTTTTATTTATTTGGACGGAACACACTTTGTTGAAAACATTTCTCTCCTTTTTTTTTTGTCAGGATCCACCAGCAGTTCTGTCCAATATTGGAACCTGTTTCACTGCGTTTCTTCATTTACGGACGTTTAGGCTCGGTCAACACAACCTCGTCTGCGACAGCTGCCTTTGTCAAGGCATTTGATGACCCCAAAAAACAGGTCTGATAAGAGCAACATTTCTGATGCAATTTTTAATTAATGCAACTTTTAAACAGAGTCATGATACATTATACATACATTTCCAGTCAGACTCCCTTTATAGTACTCAAATGGCCTCTAGTCTATTAAGTCATAATACATAAAAACATAAAAATCACAGCCGTTGTTGGGCAGATTTAAATTTAAATTCTATTTTAGAGCAGACCATAATTCGGCACAGTGCTCAGACAGTTTGAATGGATCAGCATGAAAAATGTGTTGACATCAGAGGTACTGCCTTTTATTGCTTTATGTTGTACTATTACTGCACAGCAAACATTTACATTTAGAGTATTTCAGTCAGACAACTCACGTTTAGAATGTTTATTGGAGCAACAGAACATAGTTTGTGTTTTGACGGCTAGGCTCCGGCATCATCACTTAAATAGCTAGCTTAAATAGTAGCTTAAATAGACTGCCAAATAGGGAGGATGTGAAGGAAGAATATTATTTGGAGTATGAGGTATGTCACATGAGTATGACGGAGCAGCTTGAGTTGTCCACCTGAACTAGCTTGCAGGCTTCGCTCCATTTAGCAGGCGCTTTTATCGACAGAGACTTACAATAAGTACATTTGTCGAAAGAAAGAAACCACAACACGGTTAGATGTAACAAGTGCTTGAACGTCTTCAGAGGAGAGAGGGCTGGTAAGTTGGGGGAGATGGTTTCTGGGAGGTTATAGGAGACAATGAGGAGTTGATGTCTTTTACTTTCTTGGTAAAGTAAATTGCAAAGGCATCTGTAGTGAGGGAGGAAGGAGGGGGAGGGGCAGGAGGGGTAAGGAGGGAGGAGAACATGGAGAAGCATTTCCTGGGGTTGGAGGCGAAACAGTTCATCCTTGACAGGTAGAAGGCAGATTTAATTTCCAAACATGCTCATACAAAGCAACTAAGTACTAAGAGTGATGAGTTGTAACATTTCTGTCTTTTTCTTGTTTTGCACAGAACTCAGAGAAGGTTGATTTACTCGATAAAGCTGTGAAGGCACACCTAAAGTGCACTAACATGGTGAGTATCATTCACAGCACAACTCAGTACTTGTATTAGTGTATTATCAAAGCAAAGATGCCTTTTTGCTTTCATAAAGAGTTGTTCTTTTACACTGTATTAGTGGATGGCTCAGAGGTGGAACAAGTTGTGCTCGTGCAAATCAGAAGATGGTTAAATTCCCATCTCCATTTTGCAAATTGCAATGTGCTTTAATCTTGATGGAAAGGCGGTTACTCGCATGCAAGTTTCTGCTAGACTAGAAAAGCACCCAAGAAATGCAAGTCCATTTGCCTCTGTCCTGCCTCAAATATATTCTTAACCAGATTTTGTGTTTTACTCCTAAGTAACCTGTTTCTGCTGACAATATAAGACAACTAGAAAATTCCCCCGCCGGGAAATTTTGAAAGGGCCACGGGGGCTACTGCCGGAGTGTATATACATTACGATGAGATTCTTCGAGATTTCAAACGAGACGGAGTTGTTTTAGAGGCAAATACAGAGACTGCTTGCTGACTTAACTGTCAGAGCAGTCCGTTTTGAGTATTTTGACGTACTGTAATTCAAAAACTTTAGATGTCAGCATTCTTCTTCTCAGCCACACAGCTCTCGACAACATACCTGAAACATGAATACGGATGTCTGACAACACAAACCAAGCTGATTAATTAAACAATAACTAGTAACTAGAAAATTCCCCCGCCGGGAAGTTTTGAGAGGGAGGCAGTGGGCCGCCGCCCGGGGGTGTGTCTGTAAAAGTTTAAAGTTTAAACGGAGTTTCTAGGTGAAAGTATGCCCCAGCAGAAGACGTTTGACTAAAAAAACTACATTTCCCACTACTAAATGTAGTTTTTAGTACATTCCTGTCCACCAATCAGAGCACACCACTCGTGTCTCCATTTTAGTTTAAATGGAGTTTCTAGGTGAAAGTATGGCTGAGCTGAAGACGTTTGACTAAAAAAACTACATTTCCCACTACTAAATGTAGTTTTTAGTACATTCCTGTCCACCAATTAGAGCACACCACTCGTGTCTCCATTTTAAAGTTTAAATGGAGGTTCTAGGTGAAAGTATGCCCGAGCAGACAACGTTTGACTAAAAAAACTACATTTCCCACTACTAAATGTAGTTTTTAGTACATTCCTGTCCACCAATCAGAGCACACCACTCGTGTCTCCATTTTAAAGTTTAAATGGAGTTTCTAGGTGAAAGTATGCCCGAGCTGAAGGCGTTTGACAAAAAAAAACTACATTTCCCACTACTAAATGTAGTTTTTAGTACATTCCTGTCCACCAATCAGAGCACACCACTTGTGTCTCAATTTTAAAGTTTAAATGGAGTTTCTAGGTGAAAGTATGCCCGAGCTGAAGGCGTTTGACTAAAAAAACTACATTTCCCACTACTAAATGTAGTTTTTAGTACATTCCTGTCCACCAATCAGAAAACACCTGCTGTCACTTCTGAAGATCAAACCCACAGAGTGCCGTCACCGTAGCAACGGCCCTGAGCGCGTGTGTATGAATGCCTTCAAGCCTCTCTCTATCGCTCCATTTTGGAATACTACTAGGTACTATGTCACCGAGCTCAGCTGTCACTCAAGTACTACCAAATACTACCGAGTACTACCGAATACTACCAAGACTCAAGTACTGACAAGTACTAGGTACTATGTATTGTTTGAAAAACTACAACTCTGCCAATCAGAGCGCACCTGCTATCACTTCTGAGTGAGACGGAGACAGATAGACTCCATTTTAAAGTTTAAATGTAGTTTCTAGGTGAAAGTATGGCTGAGTTGACGATGGACTACATTTCCCACGGACTGCTCCTTCCTGTCCACCAATCAGAGCACACCTGCTGTCAGTTATGAAGATCAGAGCCCCACAGTGCTGTCACCATAGCAACGGCCCTTGGTGCGTGTGTAAAGGCTGGATTATGCTTCCGCGTCGACACAACGCAAGGGGGCTTGCGGACCCCTTACGTCCTTGCGGACCCCCCTTACGTCAACGCAAGGGCCTGACGTGCACCTCCCAAAAATCCTAGACGCGCGTCGAGGCGACGCAACAGCAACGCAACACCAACGCAGCGGCATCGGCTGTGATTGGTCCGCTAACTACATCCGCTGGAGACCGCTATCCGGTTTCCACTCATAAACACCGCCATTTAAACTTTTAAAAGGCTACTTTTATTGTTTGCACCTCGTTTTATTGTTTGCACCTTCTCGCTTTTGCACAAAGAAATAAAACACCAAGTTCTGAAAAATTGTGGATGTTTAAAGCCGGAAAGTAAACAAATACGCTATAACGAGGCTACGACGATATACGCCAAGAGTCTCGGTCGGTCGGTCAGTCTTTACAAAAAACATAGCGCCCTTTCCCGGTGTGGCATTGAATTGCATTTCGACACGTAAACCCAACGCAGAACCATCACGGTCTCCAAGCAACTGCGTGGCCGTTGCGTTGCCGTTGCGTTATCACTACGCGGAAGCATAATCAAGCCTTAAGACTGCTTTGGAGCCTCTCTCTGCTTCTTTCTATCGCTCCATTCCCCCTTTGCGGAGGCTCCGAACAAAAGCCTGCCACGCTCACACCGAAACTCCTATCGCCAAAATCTTCGCACCGTTAGCGCATCAAGACTCTGCTGAAGACACTGATCACTTTTATTTTTTCCTAGTGTCAGAAATGTGGACGCTAGGGCGAGTTAGAAATGCTGTTCATATCAGGTTTCTTTGAAAATCTGCTTCTCAATTAACATTGGAGCGGATGAGGAGAAAAACCTGACTTGGCCGCGCTTAGAGGTTGCTAGTTCAAATTCTGTAAATCGCACAGACTTTTTGAGCACATTGTGAGAGACAGGACAAGTTTGTCTACAAAATTGGAAAATATCACGTCTGTAGAGTGAAGATTGTGGCCGGGAGGAGTTTGGAAAGGAAAAAAATCTGAGAAGCCCTCACACTCTAAGCGATGATGTCATCCACTCTAGCCCAGAAGGTTCCGCGCAATACACACCCATTATAATCTCATGATTTCTCCCAAAACGATCATGGTCATTGAACAGTGATTGATCAAAAACTATATTACCTATTGAAACGTGGATTGACACACCAGGACACAAGACTTGTGTCTACGTTTTAAAGTTTAAATGGAGTTTCTAGGTGAAAGTATGCCTGAGCAGCAGGCGTTTGAAAAGCTACGATTTCTGCTTTTTTTTTTTCGCTCGTCCCATTCAAGTCAATGGGAAAATTTCAGTGGTTTTTCGTGTTCGAAAAATTCGTGTTCGGCTAAGAAAAGTAATGGCACGCCGATCCCGATCGAACCACATGTTTTGATATATAATTTGTCCTACAACTCTTAAAGCTGTAGGAGTTTTAGGCAATCGAAATTCGGAGGCAAAATAATAATAAGTAGGAAAAAATCCTATGAATAACAATAGTGCTCGGTGCGATTGCACCGTGGCCCTAATTACTTGTTACTCTGTGCAGCCCTTTAGGTTAGTGGAGTGTTCATTAACTAGTAATGCTTTGGAGCAATGCTGTATACAGTATGTGGGTCCATGTTGGTTTTCTTAAAACAAAGATGCAAATGTGCTACGCTCCTGCAAAGCGGGGAGAAATAATCCCGAGAGTGATATTGTGTTTTGTTTCCCTAGTAAGGTCTTTACTAGAATGAGGATTTGCAAAAACATCACAATTTACACAGAGCTACACTATATTGCCAAAAGTATTCGCTCACCGGCCTTGACTCACATATGAATTTAAATGACATCCCATTCTTAATCCACAGGGTTTAATATGACGATGGTCCACCAATTGCAGCTATAACAGCTTCAACTCTTCTGGGAAGAAACAATGTTTAGGAGTGCGTTTATGGGGATTTTTGACAATTCTTCCAGAAGCGTATTTGTGAGGTCACACACTGATGTTGGACAGGAAGGCCAGTCTCCACTCTAATTCATCCCAAAGGTGTTCTATCAGGTTGAGGTCAGGACTCTGTGCAGGCCAGTCAAGTTCATCGACACCAAACTCGCTCATCCATGTCTTTATGGACCTTGCTTTGTGTACAGTCATGTTGGAACAGGAAGGGGCCATCCCCAACCTGTTCCCACAACGTTGGGAGCATGGAATTGTCCAACATCTCTAGGTATGCTGAAGCATACAGGGTTCCTTTCACTGGAACTAATGGGCCAAGCCCAGCTCCTGAAAAACACCACCACACCATAATCCCCCTCCACCAAACTTTACACGTGGCACAATGCAGTCAGACAACTGTTCTCCTGGCAACCGCCAAACCCAGACTCTCCATCAGATTGCCAGGAGAAGCGTGATTCCTCACTCCAGAGAACACGTCTCCACTGCTCTATAGTCAAGTGGCGGCGTGCTTTATACCACTGCATCCGACGGGCTTAGATGGCTTGGATGCAGCTGCTCAGCCATTGAAACCCATTCTATGAAGCTCTCTACACACTGTTCTTGAGCTAATCTAAAGGCCACATGAAGTTTGAAGATAGGCTATGTAGCGATTGAATCTGCAGAAAGTTGGCGACCTCTGCAAACTATGCACCTCAGCATCCGCTGACCCCATCATTTTACATGGCCTACCACTTCTTGCCTGAGTTGCTGTCGTTCCCAATTGCTTACACTTTGTTATGATCCCACTGACAGTTGACTGTGGAATATTACGGAATGAGGAAATTTCACGACTGGACTGGTGCACAGGTGGCATCCTATCACAGTACCACGCTGGAATTCACTGAGCTCCTGAGAGCGACCTATTCTTTCACAAATGTTTGTAGAAACAGTCTGCATGCCTAGGTGCTTGCTTTTATACACCTGTGGCCATGGAAGTGATTGGAACACCTGTTTTCAATTATTTGGATGGGTGAGTGAATACTTTTGGCAATATAGTGTATGTCGAGATTACACACCATTTGGAGTATTGAGACCACCTTACAGATCACAGAGACAACTCTTTACGTCTTAGATCATAGAGAACACTCTTTTACATCTTATATAAACAAATACAAGTAAGGAATTGAACAATACAACATGAAAGGATAACAGTTTTAATGTATTGTAACATTTCAACTTGTCACACATTCACAAGTGGTGACTGTGATACACATGCCTACAAAGCACCAGCTATGGTGGGGAGTTGTTATACCAATCTGACTTTGTTCCCAAGAACTCTATAGGGTACCTTTAATAATAGTTGGTAATAGACTTTGCAAACAAATTTAAATGCTGCCATCCTAACAGGCAATCATCGGCCAGGACATAGAAAACTACTTCTCTTCACTGAAAAACCGGGCTATTGAGGAAAACATATCCATGCCTGAAATCTTCACAGACTGCTCCTTCGTAAAAGCATTTGAATACGGACTCAGTGTAAGTCAGGTAAGTACCAGGGTGGAAAATGTGACATAACATAAAAATATCACATTGCATTTAAACTGAAGTATTTTCATATTTTCCACTGAATTGAAACTTTAGTTGTTATTTATAATGTTATGAACCCAGACAAGACAGTGTTTGGTGTCCTAGCGTATCTGGGACTTCCACAACGAAGCAGCAATAATAGTTATTTCTGTCATTACTATTGATGAAACCTTGTTGGTGTCTACATGGAGGTATGCCCCCCTCCTCTCCTGCATATATAGCGTGAGTTACACAAATAATCCCACTAATAAATACAAATGATCCCATAATCAAGAAAATGTTGGCCTTGCGTTTGGTGTGAACACACCTTTACACTCCATATTCTCATTATGAGTCCTCATCATAATGCAGGCCAAGGTGTAATATTCACTGGTACTGGCGAGGAGAACCCAGGAGCATGACAAGGAAACAGTATTCAAAAGAAATGTTCTTTACTCAGGGTTGCAGGCTGGGTCAAAAGCCAGGAGATCAGTCCAACAGGCAAACAAATGCCAATAGGATCAGGCAGAGTAGCAGGGTCGAGGAAACGGGCAGCAGGGTCAAGACAGGTGGATCAATCAGAGAGATATAAACTAAGGCTGGAGAGCTTAGCAATAACACACAAGACAATCTGGCATGGAACAATGGGAAATGGCCTGTTTAAGTAGAGGGGCTAACAAGGGAATGGCCTCAGCTGAGGAGGTGGGTGGGGAAACCAGGTGACAGGAATGAGCTGATTGAATGACAAGAGGGAGTGGCAGCATCTGAAATGACAGGAGAGTTAGTGATATATACAGTGTAAACAAACCCAGATAAAATCAAACTAGGGTTGCAGTCGAATAGTCAAAAAATAAGGTCCCAACTCCCATTCCTAATTCCTATTCCTTGACCTTTGGAGAAAACGTCATAGGGTTTAGGAAAGGCGATAGGAGAACTCAAAAGGATTTATGAAAAGACGACTGCGGTGCTTAGAGAATCCAACCAGACAATCACTAAGCTACATCATTATAATGCGCTTGCTGATGATTGACAGCTGATGACATGCGTCTCTGCTGGAGAAACTACAATAATGGACGACAAAAAACGCGACCTCCACTTCTCCACATGTTGTTGTTTTTTTCCAGCAGCTCCTCCTTCCCATTTTGCTGTATTTACATTTCATTGGTTTTAGTTTCCTTTTTGTCAAATTTGTAACATGATTGAAATAAATAAAAAATACCATTCAATAATTATCACTGTCCACTAGGGGCTTGACACGAGATCTCATCGAGAATTAACTCAACGATATTTCTTGTCGCGTTAAAAATCTGTCTTGCAAGATTTGTGAGCTATACATAGCTGAGGTTTTACAGACAGCTGTTACTGACTGGGAGCTTAAAAAACCCAACCACGGCATCGCTTATTGTTACTGACAATGCACGTAATATTGAAGCCACACATTAAGTGTTAAGCGTCGCTCGTTTGCTCGGGCGGGTGAGACGTGTGACTGCTTTTTTTCAGCGTAGTTCAACGGTTACCGCAGTGTTAATGTCCAAGCAGAAACAGCTACTATTGCCATCACACAAGTTGATGACGGACGTCACCAGCCCAGAGATAAGACAAAACGCCTGAAGCATTGATACACTTGACAGCTGCGATGTCAGAGATGCTGAAGATGCTGTAGTTGCAGCATGTTGTTAATGACATACTTGGTCAAGCTCTGTTTGCATTATTTGCACTCTGTATTGACAGAGTAGAACTTTGATTTGGTTTTGCACATATTGTTTGCACTTGAAAAAAAGAAATATTTAATTTTATTCATTTGATTTTAACTTTTATACATTTTAGTTTTAGTTTAAATTTGTGGACGAAGAAGTTTATTAAAAGCATTGTAGCTCCTTTATTTGCATTTGGAGAATTCGTACGGCTCTTATCATGGTGGCCACTTGTTTACTTCCGGGTCACTTCTTCAGTTAGGAACCTTCCTAAGCAAAATAGACTATTCGACTGCAGCCCAGGACTAGGTGGAATTCGTGAGATTGAGTGTATTTTATAGAAACCCATATCAGAGGTCTCAGTGCTACAATAACAACTAACCAACACATTCTCACTTCTCTCCATGTTCACAAGGTAACATCCTACACTGGATATGGGCCATGTCCTAGCACGGAGAGAACTGAAATGGTCGCTCTGTGCTACAGTATTCAGAACAATCACATTGAATTAAGTGTCTCCGCTTTCACTTCCAACACCTGCAAAGAATCTAAGGTAGCTGCAATGATCCGAGCTCTGGAGGATGCAATGTTGGACATGAGGACCCTGCTGGAACAAACTTCAAGAGCCCAATAGTGAAGGTTTTCTGAACTTAGAACTGTAGCTCAGAATGTATGTAGAAAAGAAGCTGATTTAACAATTTGCCAATACATAGATGAGAACATCGATAATATTCTCGCCTTTTAAATGTAGGGCTGCAGCCAGTTAGCTTAGCCTTGTAAAAAGACTGGAAAGGTGAATGTCATGATCTAGGTTTTTGTTAGTTTTATTCCTCCTTTTGTTTTGTAGTTTCTTTCTCTCTTGTGTTTGGTATTGTTGGTTTCCTGTGTTATGTTGTACTCCTTCTGTCTTGTGTTTTATTTCCTGTTCAGTTTCCCTCCTTTTTTGTATGTACCAGCGGTGTCTGATTGTCTCGTCAGCCTTGCCACTTGTTCTCCCCAATCACCTCAGCCTGCCCTTGTGTTTTCCCCAGTTGTCTTTTATCCTACTAATCAGCCCTTGTGTATTTAGTCTGTGTTAATCTTTTACTGCTCATTCTTCTGTTAATGCCAGCTCACCACCACTGTGTCTGTTCTCCCAGTGTATTTTTTCCTGTGATGTTTTGGAGTTTTTTCGTTCACCATGTTGTTCTTAGTTTGAATCTCCTTTTTTGCTCTTGTGGCCTACCTCTGTTTGGACTGTGTTTTTCCAAGCTTTATTTATTTAAACCTTAGTTCCTACAAATCTTTTGTTGAGTCTACTTTTGGATTCTGAAATCTTTTCCTCCTGATAATACCTGATAGAACAAAGGAAAATGAACCCAGCGTATTTTTTTTACAGCCTCCAGTCCTCCAGCCCCCTATCTCCCCATGCATGATTCGAAACGCGCCCATTTTCTGAGGTGCTTATGGGCGGGGATAAAGGGGACGGTAGGCGTAGCCAGAGAGTGAAGTGCAGGTGATATAGATTCCGTACTGATTTCTGTCTTTGTTCAGAATCAGCAGGAGTGTCACGCCACATCTTTTGATCGTGAGTCAACATTTTTTTGAGATGTAAAGAATTGTACCAAATAAAAGAAATAACTGAGACATGAGCAATGCCTTTTTGGTTTGTGGACATGCATCGAAGATCAGGCTCCCGCTGACTAGTGTCAACTAATTTACTTTGAAGGTGCCACTACACCAAGCCTGTTGCGGTGTCAGGGGCCTTCACTGGTGTTGGAGGTCCCAGTTGATGCCAATACTGTTACGGTGTCAGTTCCTGTCTCTGCATGTTTAGGACAGAAGGCAGGGTACACCCTGGACAGGTCGCCAGTCTATCACAGGTCTGACATGTAGAGAAGACAACCATTCACATTCACACTGTGGAAGAAAAAACTCTTCAGGTCCAATTCTGTGGCTGGTTCAGATGAGGTTTAATCACTGACAGGTGGAAAAAGGAAGTCACAGCGTTGCCATAAAATCTTTCTGACAAGAGTGGGGCTAGCCAGAGTTTTATACAGAGTTTACAGAGAACAAGGAGGAAGGTGTGATGAGTGGATTTGCATTGATGCAATGCACATCTCTTCCAAGAGGAAGAGACTTCCTGAGAAGACAAAGGTGTGGCTACTCTTGGGGCAGCTGGGTTTCTCTCCACAATGTCACAACAGGGACCATTCATCAGGCCTTGATCAATCAATGT
This sequence comes from Eutrigla gurnardus, assembly GCF_963514095.1. NCBI lineage: Eukaryota > Metazoa > Chordata > Actinopteri > Perciformes > Triglidae > Eutrigla > Eutrigla gurnardus. The sequence continues at coordinate 12,893,215 of NC_139915.1, forward strand.
GAGATAAGGATGTTTCAGAGATGGTCCAGGAAGGGGGAAAAAGACCAAAAGGTCTTCTTATCAGGATAACAAAAGTTAACCACAATCAAATAGGAGCAGCAGGACATTTGATGAGTACAAGAGAAAGGAATATTAGTATGAGATAAAAAATAAGAACTGTAAGGTAACGCATTTTCTTCTACAACACCTACGGCAATTTAGAGTCCTCAATTAAGCTATCCCCATCCTGCATGTCTTTGGACTGTGGGAGGAAGCCGGAGAACCCGGAGAGAACGTCTTAAAGTGATACCGTATCTGATTCCTCGCTCCATTAGATAAGATGCAGGTCTAAAGACTGTCATTTTTCTGTCATAAAGTATGAAGTAGAATAAACCAAGACTGAGTGTAAAGGTGTAACAGTGAAACCTGACAACATAAATATGAACTTTACCCAAATAACTATTTATTCCAGCAAAATGAGGATACATTGTACAACGGTGTATGAGGGCCACTGTAGGGGTTGGACGGTGCTGAGAGGTGGGCACTATTCTCAGAAATAGTTGCAAATTTGCTAGTTTTAAAGTGGCAAATTTGCCAAGTAATTTGCAACTGGAAGTAGGGAGCAATACAAATACTTTATCTCCCGGTGAGAATTGTCACACTCCGGTTCCTCTATTGAACAAGCGCTGTTGACGTTCTGGAGCAAATTCTCCCATGATAATTGGCCCGAGAGTGTGCAGTTTTGCTCTCAGTTCCAGCACGTATTGAACCTCGTTTTTGCTCAAGCTTTGACCATTCTCCCAGTTTCCCTAATTAGGTCCAGAACTCCTCACAGTTTTCAACCCAAATGGAGAAAATCCTGTGGAGGCCTAGGGGAACCTCCTGCACTGCAAATAAAAGAGAATCTAGCCTCTTATCCCAATTACACTCAGCGTTGCTCAAACTTACGGATCATTGACATCAAAGTCTTATTCAGGCGCTCCATCAGACTGCAGTCTGAGGGTGGTAAACAGTCGTCTGCACAGACTTGATGCCCAGTAATCCGTACAGTTCCCGAAGTGTTTGTGACCTAAATTGCTTGCCCTGGTCTGTCAGAAACTCTTTCACAGTGGTGCACAGCGGCACTGCCTGCAGATATCGTTTTGCGTAATCCTTCAACATTAACACAAAGTGATATCCTCATGTGCTCTGGTAAAATGGCCCAATGAGGTTCATGCCAATCCATTCAAACGGGACCGCCATCAGCGGTAATGGGCGCAAAGGCGCCCTGGGAATGGCTGGTTGGTTAACCAACTGGCATTCAGGGCATATTTATTTATGATCTCTCAATTATTATATAAAATGATAACACTCTATCGGACGTGTTGTTTTAGTTCCTTCCCTTACAAATGACTGAGGTTAAAAAGACAGCGGGGGCCGTTTCAGAAAGCAGGTTTGGTGAAAACCCTGAGTTAGTTAACCCTGAGAAAACCTTTTCAGTTTCACAAAGCCAGTTCAGCATAATTCTGAGACAATTACCCGGGGAAACATACTCTGCTCGCTGGCAGGCTTTATTCAACAAATCCTTAGTTACTCCCTATATGTCTCCGCCTTTTTACGGAATCTGAACCAACTCTGAAAAAAATGTCCTTTCCTCGTCAACCTAATTGATAAGGAAATTAAAGTGATTCTAGTAGCTTTATGTCGGGAGAGGATTTTGATTACCGTTTGTCCTACCGATTACATATCTAAACAATATTCTCCGACATTTTCAACATTTCATATTGCGGACATAATCCGTGACCAGATTCTTTGCAGAGCTCTTTAGATGTTTTGCGAACGGGAGTTTTCTGAAATGTTTAAGGACATATCTGTGTTGAAATATATATATGTTTAATATGTGAAATATGATTAAAACCATGTACCTTAGTCTACGTATATGTGCAATATTCTTATGCTTAATTTTCAGCTGCAGCCTTTTTGTGCCTGTAGATGACACCTATGTGAAAATGATTGTTTTCTACATTCTGCTATGAAACACAGGAGTTGAACCACTGTCGCCTGCGCTGTAAGCAGCGTTGCTAACCATTGAACCTGACTTGAAAATAAAATATGAGTAATAAAAAATATCAGTAATTGTCTGCCATGCCAACTGTAGTTGCTGCAGTTACGTGGCTCCGCTTTCTAAAGAAGAGCTTGTTTTCTCCATAAACACTCAGTAATATCTAATAACTCTCTCCCGGTTGCCATGGTGAATTGTAGTATCGGAGCTCCATTTATGATGGCTTTGTAGAGATGGCAGGCATGCGCGTAACTCAGAGTTTACATACTCAGAGTTGATTAAACTAATTCAGAACAGCTGTTCTGGAACCGAAAACTCAGAGTTGCCCATCTCTGAGTTGGTCAAGCCTGCTTTCTGAAACGGGCCCCGGGTCGCAGAAGTCTCAATCACACAATACAGTAAATAGGCAAGCACCCTACTGATAACTGTACACACTGTAACCAAGCAGAGGCAGTCAGACATGTTCTACTTCATTGTAGGCAATATTCTAATAAGAGAAACTGTCTTTTTAAGTCATTTAGAAAGGCAAAACATCATGACTTAACAGTATCAGGGATCCTGGGAGAAAAAAGATACACAGTGAGATAATTATAAACTGGAATACCGGTAGCTAAAAACGTCGTTTTGTTCCAGTTGGTGGCGGTAATGTAGCTTTTAAATTATTTTTCAACCGCCAATAAACACCAACGAAGAAGGAGAAGACGGCGAAGAAGAGCGCAATGAAAAACATGGCCGCGTCCTATGTCGGCATATTTTGTGCAAATCGATCAGAGTGACAGAAACTTTCCCAGTGTCTTCACTAACACGTTGGACGGATGTGATGTCACTATGTGGACGAACGGAAAGCCAGTGAGATGCTCTCTGACAGTGCTCCGGCGGCTCTGGACCCAGACTGCGGTGTGGCAGCGACGGCCGTGCAGACGGAGGTCCTCATCTGGTCCGCCGTGGAGGCTCCTCTTCTTCGGCTCTGATGAGTTCGCCGTGGAGTCTCTGAAAGTCCTCACACGTAGCAGGTGAAGCCCACTACACCTTCCGGGTTTACGGATAACACACAACGTTGCATGAGACATATATCTGTTTATTTATCGGACACATCTCGAGTCTCTTATTTGATAATAGACCTGTCGGAGATGAACTACGCCAGGCTGTATATTCAAGAAAGCAGCTTCCGATAAAACTGAGTTTGTTAACCCCGAGAAGAGGGTATGCTTCATTTCTTGTTGTGCCTGTGGGATGGCACCAAAATAATAATTTTAACATGCCGTTTCTTCCACTCTGCACTACAGAGTCATTGTTGTCTTATAGTTTAATAAAGGTGGGGTTACGATGCTCAGTCCCATCTTCATTTCACTTCTAGTTGAGGCTTGAATGGAATTTGTTGGGCATCTTCATATCACATGAAATGACGTTAGAACATGGGCTTCATCATGCAGGAATAAGCTATGTGTGTGAGTGTATGATAACTTACCTCCATGCTCTGTGTGTAGGAACTCCAGTGACGGGATCGTAGAGTCCCTCGAGGTTGTGACTTTGTCTGGTGATGTCCCTGTGAAGAGGTTTGCTAGACAGAACAGTCTCCCGGTCCACGGCTGGCCACCCGACCATGTGGATGGACGATTTGATGTCGGGGTGGTGGTATCTTTTGGCTGTTTACTCCACGAGCGACTGATCAACAAGTTTCCATTGTGAGCTTTTTTTGTCAAACAGTAATGTTTCAATTCAATGATACTGAACTTCAATCTAATACCTGCCAGTGGAGGACCACACTTACACAAACACAAACACAATTTAGGTATCTCTGGCCATTGGTTCTTATTAATTCATTAATTAATGTAATTCACGTATTCAACACAGTTGTTTCAACAAATGTTGTCTCCTGTGTCTGTGGTCCCCCAGAGGTCTACGATAGTAGCTCACATTAGTCCAGAGTCCAGAGCAGACTATGTGGAGAAACCGTCTGACTGAGAGACTATCTGTGGCCCAAACAACAAGGTCACTGCCGTATTTCTGTCTAGAGTGTTGATGGAGCAGCTGCAATGTTAGCATAGCCTAGCACCCATCAATCCAGACTCCATTAAAAAAACAATCATTTTAAAAGTAGTTAGCTTGTTGTCTTGCAGACAGACCTAACAAAGCATGACTTCACATTTTTTGACTGATCACCATCATTATGGAGTTATTTCAGCATCCTTTTCATCTGGTTACAGATATCAAATCATAGCTAAATAGTTTATTCTGGGTCCACCCAGCTTTGGTAAACCAACCCACGTGGGTCCTACTCGATCCAGTGAATCCAGCTTGGTGAAATCTACCGAGCACCTCTGGATGATGTCATGAACTCAGACAGATCTCGGCATATCTGGGACATCACAACATGCACAAAAACATAAATGATTGATGAAACCTTGTTGGCAATGGCATCTACATGGAAGTACCCCCCCCACTTCCTCTCTGATGCATGTCATGCACACAAATGAGCCTGTGGTCAAAATGGAGTAACACAAAAATTTGCTTTGCATTTGGTGTGAACAAACCACTAGAATCTACACAGAAAGCATAAGATCATAAACTGTCAACTTTGACACTTTCATTGCAGTGGGATTTTGAATGTTCACCCAAGCCTGCTGCCTAGGTGGCGAGGTCCAGCACCCATCTTCCACACCATCATGCATGGTGACACTATGACAGGGGTCACCATCATGCAGATCCGTCCTCACAGGTAAACGGAGGGAAAACCTCTGTGTTTTTTCCCCTTACTATAAACATGGCCTGTTGAAGTGATTTCTTTGGGGGTTAATCGTGCCTTAATATCACTTGAGGCCCCTGGGCTATGGAGATTTTTGAGCATTGAAATGAAAACATTAGCACATTAAACACAGACACTGTTGGGTTTAACGTCACACTAAAATCACCCACTGGATCAGCACGTATACCTCAGCTGTTTGGTTCAGTGAAAAAAGCAAGGCCGAGTGGTTTTGTGGCAGTATTGCTGTCTCTGTGTGAAAGGGGTTACTGTCTTCACACCCCAGGTTTGATGTGGGCCCCATTCTCAACCAGGAGCTTCATCAGGTCCCTGAGAACTGTACTGCTGATAAGCTTGGAGCAGGCCTCGCCATGAAGGGAGCATATCTGGTGAGTTCTTGGAACATGCTTGGTAGAGGATGGTCACTTTGTCCTCTCACTATCAGGATGGTTATGTAGTTTCTGTATCTGTATTTTTTTTGTTGCAGCTGATTGATACATTGATGACACTGTCTGAGAGAATGGCAAATAAAAGGGAGCAAAGCCAGACAGGTGCAACATTTGGTACGTGGATCCTAACTTCGTAGACACAGCCATGCTTAACATAAAACAAGGAATTCGTCCAACTTACACATGAATTTCCTCCAATAGCCCCAAAAATCAATAAGTCCATGAGCTGGATGGTGTGGGAGGAACAGACTTGTGACCAAATTGATCGCCTGTATCGTGCCATTGGATCCCGGGTAATGATCTGGACTGTTTGAGCCATAGAAGATGCTGTTGAATTTTCCTGCAATGACTTTTTATCTCATCAGATACCTTTGAGGACCACATGGATGGGCAGGACAATACAACTTCTGGATTTTGTAGGACAATGTCACATTTCATTAGTTGGTAAGTTTGTCAATCTGATTTATTTAACTTATCTTGCTTCATACATTCTCTCTGGAATATGAATATTTTCCGAAATGGAGGCCTCTAAGTGAGAGGCCGGATGGCGTTGGGATATGACTGTGCCTGTAATGAGTGTACCTGAGCTTTCATACATCACTCACATGTTGTTTGCAGATCAAAGCAGGAAACCGGTCCCTGGCTCAGTGAGCTTTCTGAAGGAGTGCAACACTCTGGCAGTCTGCTGTAAGGTCTGTTCAACTCCCTTACCAAAAATTATGCATGAAATTATATGAATTAAGTTCTAACCCTGTCCTGTTTCGAATGTCATTGAATTACGGTTCGTAAACCAACGCTGAGCCATATCTCATACAAGCTTATTTAACTCCTGAGGCCTGTACTACGAAGCAGGATTTGGATTTGGCGAGGTAACTTCAGGGTTAACTCTGGGTTTTCTGTCCTACGACACTGGTTTACTTCTTACCGGGGTTCATCGCCATGGTAACTTACGCTGCAGAGCTAACCTGCTCCAGAGCAGGTTATGTTCCTGGTAAGAGATCAACGTGGAGAAAAACACCGCCTACTGACCAATCGGCTATTTTGTTGTGCGGATAGAAAAAAAGAAGCTTGGTGGATCATGAGAGGGACTCTTAGGAGAACTATAGTGTTCAGAGACCGGCAAAACGGGCATGACTTATCTGTGTCAGCATACAGCCTACTTACCACTTTGAATTATGTTTTATATTTATTTTATTTGTTCCCAAGTCTGTTTTACAACGCCGGGGTTGCAGCTGAAAGAATGAGGCTGATATTGTCATACACCACGCCATAAAAATACATCTCGGCAACACATTCATTTGTTTAAAGTTATGTTTTCGCCTTTTATTGCGGGAGTACAGCGTGAGAGTTAAAGGGGTGAGAGAGAGCTATATATATATATATATACATACATACATACATACAGTTGATGATGGATAGATACAGTAGATTTGCAGTAAATGGATAGATGGCGGCTAGCTCCACCTGGGCCACTTACATAAACTGGAAGCAGCCGGACATGTTTAACAAGTAAATGGCTTTTAATCGAGTAATACAGTAATCAAATGAACAACACAGTGATTTTTACAAGGTTGAATTTCTAAAGCCAGAGACTCAATTGTCATGTGTTTTTACACACTGTTCCAACATGAAAGGCAGTTTAAACAGGTTGGCTGTTACTAAAGTAAATACTGTAGACACTGATGCTCACTAGATGTGTTGAAGACGGGAGGAATCTGCTAATGGAGTGAAGTCACAAAAAGACGCAGATGGTCCTTCAAATGCATGAATTCTTTATTTATGCAGGGAGACCTTTTCTTTATTCATGGTCATCTTATTTATGATTCATTGATTGTTTTTCACTGAAATAATGTAATGCAGAACAAAATAAAGTGATTTTTAGTGACATGTTAGGAGTTTTAATTCAATTTAATTAATAGTGTCGTATTACAACAGACGTATATCAATAATACATGGCTGGAGTTTAACTCACTGATTGGTTTCTTCAGGCTTGATTGATAGATATAATCATCTGCATAACAATGGAAGTTTATAGTGTTTTCTAATGGTATTTCTAAAGGTCGCATATATAAGTTGAAAAGAATTGGTCGGAGCACAGAACCTTGTGGAACACCGTATATAACTTCAGTGCAAATGGAGGATTTTTCATTAACATGCACAAACTGAGATTGATTTGATGAATAGGACTTAAACCAGCTTAATGTGGTTTCTTTGATTCCAATTTATTTATCCAGTATTCATATTAGGATAAGCATATATTAATGATCAGAGGGATAATATCATGAATCGCAATTACTTTGGCAGGATAATTGTGACATTCATTTTCATATAGTCCCATGCCCAGTGGCACTAGTGCTGCATTCCTTTCCCTTTTTTATTATTTTGACATTTTCGTGACATAAGTGTAAATCTGTGTTTGATGTTCCAGGATGGCTGGGTGGGATTCAAGGCAGTGCTCATGAAGAAAAGGCTGACAGCAGCTGACTTCTATAATGGCTACCTGCATCAGACAATGGATAAGAAGACGCCTTATCAGACAGCCGAAGGACTGTTTGTCAGCAGAAATCGAGAAACTGAATCACATCAGGTGACGACGGAGAACTCGGCGTTGTGATGCAGTTACAATAATCTTTTTAAAGAACATGACATATCCTACTGGAATGTACTGGATTTGCTCTGCATGAACAGTACATACATGAATGTGCTGTTAACCAACAGATATCAGGAACAACCATGGACTGTTTCTTTCTATTTAAATTAAAGCAGTGAACACTTTCTAAAGAGAAATACAGTTATTTACTCTTCATTACCTGTTGAATCACAAAAACCTAACTGGAATGTAAATCATTGTCATCTTGATTATTTTGGTAAGAATGGGAAATAGCTGTTTTAACGTTTGATAAGATTGTAACTGGGGCGTAGAGGGCCAACCATATACATAAGTGGCTCTGGGTGGTTGGGTGAGTGACTGAGTTACTGAGTGGATGGCCAAGGGGCGTTGCTCATGAAGCTGTGTTCACAGTCGTCTGAGCAACAGAAACGGTCGCATTCAAGACTTGACACGGACACATGGACATCACTGGTGCAGTGTTTGTAATGTGAAATGTAAAGCAGGAGAAATGCCTAAAACATAGAATAAGGTGGAGCTACAAGCTAAAGACTTTACCCTTTATCACAGCATGAAAGTTAAATCCCCCACAGCAGCTGTAGCTAGTGTTAGCACAGCAGCTGTAGCTAGTGTTAGCACAGCAGCTGTAGGTAACATTGGATACATTTACTAGTATAAGCCAACACTCAGCCACTGGCTGCATCTGAAACTCCTCACCAACATGATATTTAGTCACCACAACACTGTGTGACGTTTATTAGTATGTCCCACACCTTAGTATAAAACCAGTATTAAGGAATTGCAGACTATTAAATGGGAAATATCAAAGTATGATGTAGTGTTCCGAATCATGAACAGTGTTGCCATGGTGACTGGCTGACATGATGCAAGTTGTAGAGATGGATTTGATTTCATGTGGTGTTTAACAAGATAATCGTTGAGGTTGAGAAGTATAGAATCTTTTTTTTTTTTTTTTTTTTTTTTACAAAAGAAACATTCTACCACGTTTATTGTTACACATGTATTCTTTTAACACACATGCTTTTCAGCTCTTTAGGCTCATATCTTTCACATTATGACTGAAATACTGACTTATGAATTAACTACCATATGACTGTCATTTGGTTCATTATACATTTTTTCAATTCAGACATCTTATGATATAAGTACGAAGTTTTAGTCTTGTAACATTTAACTCAAATGTAGCTTACCCATGTCATGTGATCTACAATTAAGCCAACTATGACACATACATGAACTCATAAAGGCCTGGAAAATGGAAACCATTAAGTAACACAGATGGATATAATATGTACAGTACAGGTTTTATGTTTGATTTGTTTTCTGAATCACTGTCAAGTTTAACATTTGTGTTAATTGTAGTTCAGAGCAACAAAAAGATCACAAATAGCTTTATTATTTATTATAAAGATTTGTCGTCATTATTGAGTAGAGTCAGTCTGTCAGCAAGAACCATGTTTTGCATCAAACCTGCCAACTGAAACATGGCTGTACCTGAAGCAGGTAATATTAGGAGGGGAGTGCAATAAAATATGCTCACTAGCAAATTATATTATTTCACACATGCAAATGTAACTCCTACGTCTTTGCTCACCATTCAACCACCGCAAGTCGAACCGTCTGGTAATAATTTCAAATTATGCTATTGCATTTTTCAATGCAATCATTAAAGTTGAGCAATTCACAGTGGTGTATTGGTTACCACTGTCGCTTCACAGCCAGCAGGGCCCAGGTTCGAGTCCAGGTTCAGGTTTCTTGTTCAGTTTGCATGTTCTCCCCGTTTTAGCGTGGGTTCTCTCCTGGTTCCCCCCACAGTCCAAAAACATGCAGGGTGGCGTCCTGTCTGTCTCTACATGTCAGCCCTGTGATAGACTGGTTACCTGTCTGTCTCTACATGTCAGCCCTGTGATAGACTGGTTACCTGTCTGTCTCTACATGTCGGCCCTGTGATAGACTGGTTACCTGTCTGTCTCTACATGTCAGCCCTGTGATAGACTGGTTACCTGTCTGTCTCTACATGTCGGCCCTGTGATAGACTGGTTACCTGTCTGTCTCTACATGTCAGCCCTGTGATAGACTGGTTACCTGTCTGTCCCTACATGTCAGCCCTGTGATAGACTGGTTACCTGTCTGTCTCTACATGTCGGACCTGTGATGGACTGGTTACCTGTCTGTCTCTACATGTCGGACCTGTGATGGACTGGTTACCTGTCTGTCTCTACATGTCGGACCTGTGATGGACTGGTTACCTGTCTGTACATGTCGGACCTGTGATGGACTGGTTACCTGTCTGTCTCTACATGTCGGACCTGTGATGGACTGGTTACCTGTCTGTCTCTACATGTCGGCCCTGTGATAGACTGGTTACCTGTCTGTCTCTACATGTCAGCCCTGTGATAGACTGGTTACCTGTCTGTCCCTACATGTCAGCCCTGTGATAGACTGGTTACCTGTCTGTCTCTACATGTCGGACCTGTGATGGACTGGTTACCTGTCTGTCTCTACATGTCGGACCTGTGATGGACTGGTTACCTGTCTGTCTCTACATGTCGGACCTGTGATGGACTGGTTACCTGTCTGTACATGTCGGACCTGTGATGGACTGGTTACCTGTCTGTCTCTACATGTCGGACCTGTGATGGACTGGTTAGCTGTCTGAATACAGAATAAGCGGTTGTTGATGGATGGATGGAAGTTGCCCCCTGATGGCCAGTCAAGAGTATGCAAGTTGATCTTGACTCACTTTGACTCTGTCTTAACCTGATGAATGAATTTGATGTTTATAATATATATTTGATCATACCACACAAATTTGTTGCATTTTTATTTATTGTTTCAAATGCAGTTCATGTTGATTGAATTTTAGTCACAATTTTACATTTAAGCTTTTCGTTGTGAAGGTATTTATACTTTATACATTCTGCTGGTGAATCTTTTCCCTGTAAAATTGCATTCATGCAAATGACATGGTGTATAGCACTAATAGTGCAAGTGGTCATAGGTATTATTTTTATATTGTTTACAACGTAATCAGGGGGTTGTTGCACAAAAGCAGAATCCATATATCCAGGATAGATAACTAAGCTGGATTCAACATATCCCAGCGAGAGCAGCCTATCTTATTCAGTGGCACAAAGGCCAAACCAGGATGAACAGCTGTGACTAACTCAAGGGAGGTACAACTAATCCCGACAAGTATGAGCACGTGGCTTTCTCAACTTGACCCTGAGATCGATCACTGGTTCACTGATCCCAGATTCAACATGACGATGACGACAACACGTGCAGTGAACTTGCTTCTGAGCAACACGAGCTTCTGATGGAGGCATATGAGGAGGTCAAGCTCCTCCTAAAAAAGAACTGTGGCTTAATGAACCAGACAATGTTATATTGTTGTTTGTATCAACTTTGACAGGTGCGGTGGCTGGGGAGGAACATGTAAAATAATGGTCACAGTGTTTAAATAATGACAGCAGGCTACTTCCTGGACGCCTCATGTAACAAGCTGTGGAATAACTAATGAACACATTGGTTTTCCAACAAAGTGACTGAGATACAGGATCAGATTCATATATCCTGCTCCACAGGATAAATCTCCACGGTAACTTATACCATAACATATGCAATGAAGGAGAATCCCAGTTTAACCCCCTATCTCGGTTTTGTGCAGCATCCCCCAGGTCTAATTGCTCTTTAGTTTCCGTTTTGATTGGATTGATTGTTTTTATTGTAAATACTTTTTTTTAATTTTACACTTTTCTACTACTTATTTCTGTTGTTGTTCTGATATGCCCTCTGAGTATCACTAAAGGCTTATTTTATCTGATAAGAAAAAAATATCAAGAGCTTGTTGGATATTGGGAAATGATTGTCCATGATGTGGTGCCTCACTCTGGACTGTACCACCCTACTCTTTAACCCAGGGACCTGTCACATGCACTTTCACTTAAACACTCACAGATCACCCTTAAAGATTTTTTCCCCCTAGAAATATAAAACTATACACACAGCCAACACAATATAGGTTAATGCAGAAAGCCCATGTAAAGTAGGTTCCTGGCAGCCCCCTCTCCTTCCTCCTACCGCCCCTCGCAGCGTTCACAGTGGACCGGTTCAGGACAGACTGCCATCTTCTACGCAGTGAGTGGGAGCTGAATCTGTCAACACAACTTATTCATGTAGTAGTGCGCTTGTTTCCCAAAGTACAGCATGAGTAATGTGATATCGTTATCAAACATCCAAAACGACATTTTGTTTTAAGCACAAGTCAAATTTACAGTGGCGTAGAAATACGGGTAAGTTGGCCATTTGAAGTTGTCAAAAAAGGCTGTTGTAGCTAGCTAACGTTACCATAACAGACCAGGTGCTGTGTCCGTCTCAGTAACGTTGGTTGTTGGTTTATCAGTTAGCTGCTCAACGCGTCGTGTGGAGTGTCTGTTGTGCTGGACGGCAGTCTAATAACATGATAGTCATATGTTGACAGCGTCGGTGTGTTTATGAACGACGTTAGCGTTAAGCTTTGGTGTTTCAGCTCTCGTTAGCAAAGCTTGTGTCCAATTGTGTGCGTCCTCTCACCGAAAAGAGAGAGGACGTCACCTGACGCGGTTGTCCACTAGCGTCACTTCTCCCAGCTAGGGTCTGTCATCACAGGAAGAAACTGTCAAACTGTAAAAAGACAGGTATTCCTGCCAAAGTCCAGGGTATCCGATGTTAAGCACGCAATGATGAAGAGATAGCATTATCTGAAGTAATCTGACACCCAGGATGCTTGGAGTCCGTTTGATTTTGATGAGGAGTACAATCCCACTTTAAAATAGGACCGTATGGCTTTTGGCATGTGTACAGCAACAGTAAGAGCTCAAGAGTAAAACTATGTCGATATTAAATCTTCCACATTTTAAAATGCTACTTTTGTGTGTCTACTGGGATCTGCTCCTTTTTACTATTACCTACTTATTTATATTTGCTCTTTTCCTGTTGTTGCACTATGCTCTTTCCCCGTGAGACTAATAAAGGATTATCTTATGTTAGTATAGTTACTATTTACATATTTTTCAGTTTCTGTTGTCAGACAACTGAATGAGTCATGAATTTATTCATCATGAGCATTCCGAAAGTGACTGTGTTGTGTTGATACAGTTATTTCATCATTTAAAAGCGTATATCAACTCTGTTGTTTATTCAGCCATATTGACATTTGAAATGAATGATCACAGAGATTGTTTGAGGTGACTAAACATTGTCTCCTTCTCTTAACTGGTAACCAGCCAGTGGTCAATACATCTTTTTCTCTTAGGAAGGTTCCTGAATGAAATGACCTGAAGCGTCATTTCATTCAAGTCAGTGGTTCTCAACCAGTCTGGCTTCGGTACCCACCATCTTAATAACAATCCGTGACCCCAATCAAGGAAAGTTTCAACTTCTCAAATGTATTTAATGAAAAGATAGTGCAGTTTGAACCTGAGATAGCGCAGAATAGTATGCCAACACAAAAACAGACTCAACAGTGCTTTCATGTACAAACATGAAATAAAGAAGTCTACTACTACGACTAGAATATATAACACTGTACTATTATTCAGTCACATATCCAAGCATTAAGGCTGACATAACAATTAGAACATTTCAGTAATGCCATTTGTAACAGACTCAGTTGGTGTTTTCATGCAAAATACGTGTAATAATAAAGTGCAACTACGAGAAGTGTTTTCTAAAAGACTCAAATTATGTAGCTTTAGCTGAGAATACTCACTCACAGAATCTATGACAACCATTACTGCAAACGTGGGTTTTTTATGTCAGGTGTCAATTAGCATTACAGGGCATTATTGCCACCTACTGTTAAGGAGTGTAAATAGATGACACTCTGCTGCATAAAAATTCCCCTTCAAAATTAAAGCACATTACTTTTTCTTAACATTTCCTTTTTTTGTCCAGACAAAGGCTGTGACCCACTGAATACGGGTCCCACGAGTTGAGAGCCTCTAAGTGTCAGCCATGATAAGCGCTGAATTCTCTCAGTGAATTCAGCGCTTATCATGGCTGACATGATAAGCGCCTGTTCAAGAAAGGTGCTTCAATGCTTCCTTTCTTAACTCTTTTATACACTGGACCATCATTTACGAAAGGAAAGGAGATACCGGTAATACCGCCCCCAATTTCTTGCGCCAGCAATTTCTGAAGTGACATTTGGCCCTTCATGAAAACAAACGATATGTTGTATGATATGTAATGAGATTTGTGTTAATATATATGAGTGTGTGTGTGTGTGTATATATATGTATATATATACATATATATACATATATATACGTATATATATGTCTATATATGTATATATATATATATGTATATATACGTATATATATGTATATATATATATGTATATATATATGTATATGTATATATATGTATATGTTTATATATGTATATATATATATATGTATATGTATATATATATATATATATATATATATATAATAGCCTGCTCAACATCAATTTGCTTGTGAATGCTGCTCCATGAACCTCTACATGTGGGCCTGAACTACAGAAGAAGTGTTAATATATATATGAGTGTGTGTGTGTGTGTGTGTGTGTGTGTGTATATATATATATATAGCCTGCTCAACATCAATTTGCTTGTGAATGCTGCTCCATGAACATACATGTGGGCCTGAACTACAGAAGTCTAACACACTTTTTATAATACAAAAGTTCAAACATCTGTAAAATGTGATATTAGTTCATGACAGTAGCTGTCAATAATACAACTGATAAAAGAAATAATTTCAATTAGGAAGTAAAATAATCAAAACAAATTATATTAAAAAGGCTAGGAAGTTTTATAAAAGTGTTGTTGAAATGTAAAATGGGATTGTTAATTCATTTTATTTCATTATTTTTACTATTTTTATTTGTTTTTATATTTTGCCAGCAAAATCAATGTTTTACAATCCGTATAGTATATATCGTCATATCAACATACATACCCAGGTCATGTGATATGCTACTTCACTCCAAAGAAACATTACCACTACACAAAAAACTCAATGGGGGAAAATAAAGACACCACAGACCAATCTCTGATTACATGCCCCATAAGGAGGAAAATATATCTGGCCTCTTCTCCATGACTCAGACAGTTAATCAACTTAATTTATCATCTACTTTTGGGACAATAAGCCTTTATCTATTCTTTCAATGAGTTGTCCATTTAAAATATCAGATAATCCTGTATTGGTCCCCTGACCAGGACGTTTGCAGGGTTATGTGTAATAGCAAGACATATCAGTTAAAAAACAAAACAAGATATGCCTACAATAAACAATGAAATACTAAAAAACCTAAATATAAGCTGAACTGTTGAATTCACGTGATATTAAAGAGTGAATGAACAGTGTTGGTCTGTTGGTTTCTATCAGCAGTGTTGATGGTGAAGTCTGACAGCAGCAGGAAGGAGGACCTGTGGGAACTCTCCTTCAACACTCTTCACTTTTTGTTATACATCTTGGGAACATGTAGTTTTCGCCACAGCAGACCCAAGTCAATCATCAGCATTCAATCGACTGCTGTAGCATTACAATGATCTTAAAAGTGTAGTCAGATTCTCTGAACATCCTTATGAATTCTCTTTCTCATCTTTCCTTCACCTCATGACGTTTTCCATCCATGTCAATCACATATTGGACTCAGTGTGCAAGGTTTCTGTGCATAGCGATTTTTCTTGGATGATGGATTTAAAAAATGCATGTTAAAATAGGCCTTGAATTTGGAGATACTCTCAGGGTGGATCCTTACTCTTGAGTCCTTACTGTTGCAGCTACTAAGGTCAGAATTCTTTAGTGTCAAAATAATCTTACAATAATAATCCTGTAACATTTATTGAATATGGACAAAACGTAAACAAACAAACTAAAAAAAAAAACACACACAATTTTGGTAAATATGGTAGAGGTTCATAAGCTAGGTGGCTGATGTTGTCGATGGACGATGAAATGTATGGTCCTTTAACTTCACCACCTCAAATAAATTGCAGACAAGATCCATTCTATCATAAACACAGACCGCAGAGTTATGATCCATAACTATCCTATTAGCACATGTTCACTTGTAAAAGATGTAAGTCAAGTCCAAATGTAATTCACATTTCATCAGCGGAGTCTCACCTTCGAAGAATTGCAGAGCAGTGTCAATAGTTTGGGAATGTCAGTTCTGGTTAGTTTTGCTTTTGATAACCCAACAACCATTAACTGAAATACAAAAGGCACTTAACTTTATATATATATATATATATATATATATATATATATATATATATATATATATATAGTTCTATGTTGGCATTGCTGAAGTTTATTCATTTATTTATTCAGTCATTTGGCTTTTTCACAATCAGCTGCTTTTCCTTCGAAAATCTGACCAGAAGAGCCTATCAAATGACGCATCTATTCTGAATTTAAATATTTCCAAAACTCATTTTGTTAAAAGAATTTGTCCGTAAATGAATAAATTCACCCAAGGAGGAGACCAGAGACAGAAGTAAAGTCGACGTCTGACTTTAATCTTGATCAAGAGGAGCAGTTACAATGCAACAACGTGTGAGGATGCTACAGAGAAAGTGCTCAAATCACTGTTGTTACTTGAGTCTTTTAAAGGCACAGGAGATAATGCGTCATTGACAGTTAATCTTCATGCAGAACAAGACATCATGACTACCAGCAAGACCACAAAGAGAACTTTAAGACATGAGGTTATACAAAATTCTTATAACACATCTATCTGCTTCAAGTTGACACAGAGCTCGTAGTTGGCTGTAGTGAACCCGGATCTTTACATAACTCAAACTGTCTGTGTGCCACTTTAAATTGGATTATGGATTCATGTTTTACATGTTTAAATCTTTGTCATATTTTGTTGTGTATATATTTGTAATTGTTTTGTGTGGTTTTGCTGTGTTGTGTGTCCTGTGTTTGTGTTGCTCATAGTAGAGCAAGGCCTTGGATGGATACCTTGGACCCTGAAACCCTGTATGTGTCCCAAGAGCAGATTGGACAGCCCACGCTCCCCCCCTCTTCTTCAGAAGCCTCCAACTTGGCACTCGGGGGGTAAGAAGCTCCGATAGCATGGGGGACAACATGGGGGTGGTAGAAAATATGTAACACCCAGTGTCCACACCATGCAACCATATCTCTTCCTCTCACAGACGATCAATCACTCCATACATAGAAAACTATAAACAAATAAACTATGAACAAATTGTCTTCCATTTTAGGACTGAATAAACAAACTGATCTAAGGACAACAACATTTCTTACTGTTTCACTTATGTGGTGGGTCCAACCATATTTCGAGCTTTAAATGGTTTTCTGGGGACTCTATTCCTTTGTTTATTTAGTTATGGAAATATAAATATTTCTGAGTTTGTATTGTTACTTTATTGATTTTGTTCAAATTAAACCTCTGTGTTGCAAGTTCCTTTCCAAAACTACATGGTGTACTTTTAACATATTGGTCTGTATTTCTGTTTAATAGCTTGTACAGTCAAACACAAGTGCTTCAATAGTGTTGGCTAATGCTAGTAAAAATGCTAAGCCAACAGCCCAGTTATCTCCTACAAAAATGTATCCAAGGAGACAATCACGTGAATATGTTGATGAAGTTGGTGATGCTTCACTTAGAGTTGTGCTGTCTATTAGGGGTTAAGTTAGATCATTTAGACGGTGGCTGCAGGCCTGCTAACAGTAAGTGCTGTGCTAACGCTAGCTACAGCTGCTGCGCTAACACTAGCTACAGCTGCTGTGGGGGATTTATCTTTCAGACTTTGATAAACGGTGAAGTCTTTGGCTTGTAGCTCCACCTTATTCTGTGTGTTCTAGACATGTTGACTTCTCCAGCTTTACATTTCACATTACAAACACTGTAGCAGTGATGTCTGTTTTGAGTTTTTAATGCAATATGAGACGACTGTGCTCGCCACTTCATGAGCAACATCCCATGGTGACGTTGTACACTTGACTGACCAATGGTGCTACTTTCATCAAATCTGACTTACTAACTTACTTATTTAGCTACAGGGCAACTCTGCGGTCCCTCTGTTGTCCAGCCTAAAATCCATCGATGGAAAAACCTTGCAATTCAGTTTATTTAGGTAATCAGCTGAGGATCACTCTTTGGGCGCATAACATTGCTGAACCGAGACCTGACCAACTGAAGCAACTTTTTCCATTGCTCAGAGTCCAATATTTATGCTCCCTAACAAATTGAAGCCTTTTCTTCCGATTAGCCTCACTGATGAGTAGATTTCCTTAAGCTACACAGCTGTTAAGTCCCAATCCCTTGAGTTCTTTATGCAATGTACACGTAGAAATGCTCTTACTCTCACTATTAAACAACCCTTAGTTCTACTGTTGATTTTTACAATATGATTTCACTAAAGACTGTCCAAATCCGATCACGATTATCCACATTTCTTAGTTGGAAATTATGTTTCACCACTATCCTTCCATGTTTTAATTATGCGTTGAACAGTTCTTAACCCAATTTTAGTAGTTTAAGCAACCTCCTTAGTTTTGCTTGATGCAGGCCAATCATTTGACCCTAGGTATTGTTTACAACAATTATCCACGTTTACGTTTACATGCCGTTTACGTCTTCCTAAATATTTTTTTTGCGGTGCATTATGGTATGTGTCTGTGATCAATCACTGCCTGTGGCAGCTATCTGGAAGCAGCAGGTTGTCTCTATCGATCAGTGGCTTGAAGCATCCCAGCAGTGTCTCACCTCCTACAGATACAAGCACAAGGCCTCGATTACAAAGTAAATCCAAAGAGCAATACTTCACCTTTTTTAATGTTGTTTTGGTTGTTCATAAGATGACGCATTCAGTCAGTGACGGTAACGTCACGACGATTGTACACTAGGCCTGTCACGATAACACATTTTGCTGGGCGATTAATTGTCCCAGAAATTATTGCGATAAGCGATAATATTGCCGTTTTATTGAGACCATTTTCAACTGATATAATGATAATGGCATAATAATGCAAGTACACCCTTTCAAAGATCAAAACGTTTCTTTCTAAAGAACATTTAACATGAGAACTGGAAAACATTTAAAATATAACAATAATAACAATAAATAAAATGGACTCAATCTATTTTGACAAAAAATGCACTTGAATACAAACACACAAAACCGAAACAATAAATAAATTGGATGTTAACTAACATGCACACAGTGAAGCTGGTAGCAGCCACACATTACAGACACAGTCTGTGTAGCAAAACACCCTGCTGCACCCTGCCTCTGTTCCCTGTGTAGTTTAACTGTTTGAACGATACTAAAGGGCAGCATCTCTTTAGCGATGAAGCAAACTACACAATCTGAGTGCGCACAGTTTTGCACTGTCCTGTTTGTACTTTGTTGTTGACTAAACGCCAGCGTGATTGTGGACTGTCAGGAAGACGGGGATGTCCCATCTCTAGTATTTTTTCCCCAGGTGGGAAAAACTGCATCGGATGGTTATGCTTTAGGCAGAGATGCAGGTTTGTTGTATTGACGCGTTTAGTTGCTATTGTTTTCGAACAAATGCGACATACCGGCTCATTCAGGTTGAGTGGTTCACCGCGGTCATTCTGTTTGAAACCGAATTGTTCCCACACGGCAGCTGTCGCGTTTGGCTTTGAAACCAGTTCCATCTTTTTAAAACTTAAAATCTCAACTAGCGTGTTTGCTACTCGCAGGGCTCCGACGCTGCTCGCTACACCAGGGGTCCGCCTCCCCACACAGAGACTGTGCACTGACAGGTAGCTGACATGACAGGTGATGAGGGTGACGCACTGGAGAGAAAACTCTTGCCCTCCAGTCTCTTTGGTGGAGAATGCAAGGAAGAATTTAAATTATCGCGGCTGGAAAAGTTACCGAGCTCATTAAAAGTTATCATGCGATTAATTGATTTATTGCTTATCGCGACAAGCCTATTGTACACACACCTTTGCTAGCGAGTTATGTTAAATGCGTTGCTGTACTGCGTGGCTCAAAGCTTATTCTTCTCTTCCAATGCAATCTCGGGAATAAAGTCACAACGAGCAGGTGTGGATGATGGCGGTGCATGTCATCACTTCGTAGGGAAATAAAGAACAAGCACTCTGGCAGAAACAAGGGTAGCTCTCCCTCCCTGTCTCCCTTCTTAAAGGTTCCATATAATTCTGATTTTCATCAATTTCACACAGCTGTCAGAGGTCCAACAAGACTGTATTCGATATGCATTGCCCCAAACCCATCCATGGTCCTGAATTTCAGCTGTCTAAAAGTTGCTCAAATGCTCTCTGCTGAGAACAGGCTGTTTCTGTGCCTGCACCTTTAAATGCTAATGAGCTCTGTCTGTCATCGCCTACTTGGAGAGCCACGAGAGGATGCCGCTTACGCTAGCGGTAACATGCGCCAATGTTTGCGGTGGCTGTATCACTATAGCTCGCCTATGTGGCTCAGGTGAAGTAGCTGGGTCCCGTATGGTTGGGGCAGATCCTTTTGCGAGGGTCAGTGTCTCTTCCACTGCCTCTTCTGTTCTTCTGTAGCTGGGACAGAATAGAAGCACTTATGTTGATTTGTACAACCAACAACAGAACAATTTGTGTGTCTAGCTCTCAGCGACGACATTGTAAAACACCACTATCTCACTGCCACTGCCACTGTCTCACCGCAGGACACACCGATCTTCACATCGGTGATGAACGCCCCCCTCTCGGATATCTCCTATCATAGTGCAGAGGAGTTCGGCCTATGCAAATGACTCCCTTCATTACGTAACGAAGGGAGCTGAATCTGAACAGCCCGTAGGAGCGCCGTTGTACCAGTGCGTTGGCTGCAGGGACCATGCAGGAGTCGCTTGTTTTCCTCATTCTAGGAGTTGACAGGCTCAGGGAGGACCAGTTTATAGGTGTAGAGACCAGAGAAAATGTGTTTTTCATAATATGGGACCTTTAAGATGCTTCTCTAACAGAAACGTGTGGAAGTGGAGCTGGGCTGCAGGACTTGATCACACATTCAGACCTGCTTTTGTAGGTCTTTGAGCGACGGGTAGATCAGCCAGTAGGCTAAATAAAGTGACGGGCTGCCTAACAGGTGTACCCAGGGCAGAATTCTCCAGTACAATTAATTGTACATGTATTTTACAGGCAGTGGTGAGACAGGCAGTGATGAGAAAGCAGGGACAGGAGGTCAAAGAGAGGGAGGAGAAAGAGAGAGGAGAATACTAAGAGGAAATAAAGAAAGAGGCGCACCAGACAGTGGAGAAGAGGAGAGAGGAGGAACAGAGAATGAAGTGACAGATGTAGAGAAACAGAGAAGAGGAGGAAATAGAGGAGGAAAGTTTAGCATTTTTCTGTAATGTAATTACATTTGTGGTTCCCAGATAGGTGCCATTTATTTAATTTGTTTTGTTTTTCGAAACAGACCCTGCTCTGACCTTTATGTTTTCCGTATGAGGACATAGTTGGATTGATGTGTTTTTTAAGGCTGGCTGCTGATATGTATTGTGCTGTTTTATTTTGATTAAATAAACTCCTAAACTACACATAGCACACATGTGCATAAGATAAAACATTGGGTAATAGACTGCAGGGAGTCTCCCATTTCTTTCACAAAATGAACATTCTCACTGTGGAAAAGTTTGCTTTGCATTTGGTTTGAACACACCGTAACACCTGCTAGGTAGCTAGATTCAGAGTGTGTGAATAATGTTGAGGGCAGGCACATTTTCAGTAACTGCAGTGTCGGTATTTCTCATATGTGTGTAATCACAGCATTGTTGTCAAAGGGCCTCTCCAACTCCCATTCGCACATTTTCACTCGCCAGCTCCCAGTAAAGCACATAAGGCCCACTCATAAATTGTGGGATTAGAAACCTAATTTCTTTGGAAATATTGGTATGACTAGAAAGAGGTTTTTTGTTATTTCACAGCTGTGGTATATGCATGATTGAGTGCTGTCATGTTGCAAAATAAATAGGCACCAGTCTATGGAACAACGAAAAAGATTGTAAAAATAGTTGAGCAGAAGGAAAAATGTTCAGCAAACAACTACCTTAAGCTAGAATGCAGATAGTCCAGTGTTCTGTTATATATGATCCCTGGACATTACGGTTGACATATGGACAATAACAACCAGGGATCAACAGCCAACCTCATGGTTAAAGGATGGCTGCTCTACCTCTGTGCTTCATAGGTATAGGTGTGTTTATATGTGTCTTGTTTGTTTGTGTGAGAGCTTGTGTGTGCACTGTGGCTTGTATAAAGGCCAAAGCCAGTGTCATTTGCCATTGGCTCACTTGTGTTTTTACACACATGTATCACACACAAACTAGTGCAGCCTTTAGAACAACAGGGTAAACACAGCTCCACTCAGGCCGGAACCTAATTGTTAGCGCCTGGTGTGGCTAGTCCAGGGATTAGCTACTGGCAGGGGAGTACTATTCACTCCCTTTTTCATTCCCTCTGCCCACTGGGCCTTATCACCATCAATCTGACACCATGTTTATCTGACGCTGCAGCCAGATCTGCTGGCCTAGGAAAAATGTTCACAAAGGCTGTGGATCATCAGCACTTTGATTGTGGGACCCCAAATGGCCATTACTTTCTCTGGCCCCAGTGATCTCAGCAGCTCTTCGTGATCTCCATGCAGTGTTTAGTCCCAGTCCCAGAACCTGGAAAGCCAAACTGAAGGCTCTTCTTCTTTATTTAACGAAGGTGGTTCCTCAGCTAGGTTTTGTTTGTCGTATATGTGTTCCAGTGGACGGAGTCTCCATGTGCATTGGTTGTTGTGGCACACCGTTTTTCTCAGCTGCATTATTATATCATTCGACAGGAACTTACCAACAAGTATCTGGAGTTTACCACCACCCTCTGATCACTCTGTATATTTAGCTTAGTTCCCGTGTTCTTTTGTTCAAAGAAGAAGAAAGAAGAAGAAGAATACGATTTTGCCATCATGGCTTCTTTTAAGTTGGATTTTCTCCCTGAGATGATGGTGGACCATTGCTCTTTGAATTCTAGTCCTGTGTAAGTAACTCGCTCTGGGTAGCTGTGTGAGTTGTATATGTTTTCTAATATTGTCATGTGTCCCTGGAAGTCAGCCTGAGTAGACTGGTCTATCTTTATTGCGATTTAGTACGAAATTAGTAATAATCATGGGCAGCTGTGTTGTGATAGTAGGTCTCTCTCATAGTTGCAATTTTCCTCCACAAAGCACAAGTGTTCTCAGAGGAGTTTTGGCACCTTTGTTTATGCCAGGTTTCAGGTTGGGTTTTGTTTTTTGATTTTCTGTTCCTGTTATTATCCATGCAGTAACCAACACAGTGACAGTGTTCTTTGCTTCATAGGCTGCTCTAACAAACTAAAAAACAATGAATGCCTCTCACTTTAATTACAATTACATTGTTGAAATTGTTTTTCCCCAAAGTAATCTTTTGATCAAATTTTATCTGACAGCACCTGCATTAATGTCACAATTGATGTGATATTTAATTTTGTCAGTATTGTGCATCCGCATACTGACCAGTTCCCTGACACAACTCACTTTAAAGCCTGTGTGTGTTTGTGTGTGTGCATGCATGTTTGTGCATGTGTTGTGAATTTAATAAGTTTGAATGTCTGTCTCTGTTGTGTAAAATTATACTCGTATAAGAAGAAAGACAAAGAATTATCTTCATGTCCCATCACATTCAAACTAGAGACTAAGTAAAAATGGTTTGTTAAGGCAGATACTGATATTGATATTTGATGGTTAAATGAGTAGAGCTATGTGGGTACCAAATTTTGGGGATATCATAGAAAAAGCCTAAAGTAATTCAGGGATGCTATAGAGCTAACGTCCCACACCAAAGCCAAATTGTAAGAAAATTAAAGCAGCTTTGAATGAGACCTCGCACCCCATGCACATCAAGGGCAGTGTCAGTGTGACTATTTTCCTATGAAAGGTGAAATGCTAGCATTTAATCATGTTGCACTTTGGTATTGCAGAAAAACCAAAGGGGGGGAGCGTACTGCTATTCCAGTTATTTTTTCCACTTCTCTATTCCAGATTGCACTGGCTAAATTGTAAATGGATTCTGTTCAATCAGTTGGTCAGTCAGTCAATATTATTTTTTACATAAAATCACATAACATTTTAGTGAAATGTAATCCTGTCAGTGATTCTAGAGAACACACACTAATCAAGTGTAGTATAAAACCATGTACATTGGAAATAAGGCTGACTTCCTTTTGTCGTAGACGGCGATATGACTATGCCTCAATATGGGTGTGTAAATATCTTCATGTGAAATTTGAATCATAAAGTATTCTCACATGTTTGTTAAAAAAAATATATATACTCTCAAAATCCAAGATGGCCGACTTCCTGTTAGGTGAAATGTTATAATTTTTAAAAATATCTCATTAAAGATGAGAGCAATAGGCCTTATTTGCCGTTGAGAAGATTTTTCTTAGGCAGTGTTCGCAAATATTCTGGCATTTGTTCTTAGGTAAGAACACATTCTAAGCACACTCAGGTGCGCACTTTAACACATTTGAGTGCTGACGTGTGCAAAATAATAGTTTTCTTGGTTCTACAGTTGTTTAATACTGTAGGATTTAAATTATATTTATAAACTTATTCAATACTTATTTTCATTATTACAAAGAATTATGTCTGCAGTCAAGAAAGCAGACACCATTTCAGTGTATGCCTGGATCACCATAGAAAACACTGCCACTCCAGCTGTCTCAACTGTAGACTCGTTCACACTCCCCAAGACGAACAGGTCGAAGAGGAGGAACTGGACACCTTATCTCACCCAGGTGGTCCTACCAGGTCCTTGGACCACCTACCCCGATCTCCACTTGAATTCCACGCCGTCTCTGTCACCCTTCCTTTCAAGCTTAGCTCATAGTGATCTATTGCCCACCCGGTCCTCTCCGTGACTTTTTAGATGAGATGGATGCCCTCCTAAGCTGCTCCCCTGATGATGGCACACCACTCGTCGTCCTAGGTGACTTCAACATCCACCCAGGAAAGCTGCTCTCATCTGAATTGATCGACTTCTTCTCCACATTTGTCCTCACACTCTCCACCCACCCACCCGGCCGGGAACCAACTTGACCTTATCTTCACAAGATCCTGTGGCATCTTGGCACTCGCTCAACGTGTCCGACCACCACTTTGTGACTTTCTCTCTCCCCATGCAGTCCACCACAAAAACCGCAACCTGAAATCCCGCTCTCTCCTCAACTATTTTTTTCTCACTACCATCCACAGTCCAATTTGCCCTAATGCCTACTGAGGAAGCCTCCTCCATCCTGATTTCCTCACTCTCCTTGTCTTTGGACGCTCTGTGTCCCCTCACCTCACGACCAGCGCGATCATCTCTCTTTCCTTCCTGGCTGTCCGAATCTCTGCGAACCAACAGATCAGTGTTGCGAGCGGCAGAGAGAAAATGGAAGAAATCAGGCCAGGATGAGGACCTTGCTCACTACCGCCACCTCCTCTCTGACTTCATCTCAACTGTTTCGGCAGCTAAATCTGCCTTCTACCTGTCAAGGATCAACCCGTCCGCCTCCAACCCCAGAAAACTCTCATGTTCTCCTCCCTCCTCACCCCTCCTACCCCTCCCCCTCCTTCCTCCCTCACTGCTGAATACTTCATTCCCTCATTCACTCCTATAACCTCCCAGAAAACGTCTCCCCCAACTCTCAACTCTGACGGCCTTACCAGCTTTAGCCCTCTCTCCTCTGAAGACGTTCACGCACTTGTTACATCTAACCACCACCTGCTCCCTTGACCCGATTCCCTCCTCTCTTCTCCAAGACATCTCACACGACATCTTGCCATTCCTCACCACCCTGATCAACTCCTCCCTCACCTCAGGTGTCATTCCAGCGGCTTTTAAGACAGCTACAGTGAAGCCCCTCCTAAAAAAACCCACCCTAGGCGCTGCTGAGATCCGAAACTACAGACCTGTATCTCTTATTTCATTCCTCTCTAAAACCCTGGAACGTGCCGCCTACAACCAACTGTCATCCTATCTCTCACAGAACAACCTCCTTGACCCTAATCAATCGGGATTCAGGACTGCTCACTCCACTGAGACGGCCCTCCTCACAGTGACCATTCAGTCCCTGCGCGACACCAGTGCCTTATCCCACTCCTCTGTTGTCATTCTCCTCGACCTATCTGCTGCATTTGACACAGTCAACCACCAAATCCTCCTCTCCACCCTAGCTGAACTTGGCATCACTGACTCTGCTCGAACCTGGTTCACATCATGCCTGACAAATCGCACCTTTCAGGTTACTTGGAATGGCTCTATGTCCAAACCCTGTTCTCTGGAAACGGGTGTCCCTCAAGGCTCAGTACTAGGACCGCTTTCTCATTATACAGCGGATCACTAGGCTCTGTAATCACATCACATGGATTCTCCTACCATTGATACGCAGATGACATCCAGCTGTTCCTCTCTTTTTTTCGCTCTCTTATGTTATCGGCAATGATATGTTGTGGTTTCTTTCTTTTGACAAATGTACTTATTTTAAGTCGCTTTGGACAAAAGCATCTGCTAAATGCCCCAAATGTAAATGGTCTTTTAAAATAAAATAAAAAACCACACTACCACATTATTCCTATTTATTACTTAACAGTTCTGTGGGATTCAGCTCAAACAACGAGCTGCTGTAGACACATGGCTCATACGCAACTTTGAGTAATTAATTATAAAGTCCGTCAACACTGGGCTCTATTGCCATAATTACTTATTTTATTAGGAGATAGAGTATCTATCCTGGCCCCCTGGTTGATGACATCACTCACCAACCTGCAGACTCACCCGGAGTGTACTCTTAATTATCTTAATTTCTTTTTGTTTTCCCATGGTATCGAAAAAAGTATCTAGTATTTTCCTGAAATATGAGAATTGAGATTGAATCGAGAGACACCCAAAGATTCTCACCCCTAGATCAGAGGACAAAACCAGAATATAAAGGAGGTCAACCATTTGCTGAAAGTTACACCTGCTTACTTACCGGCTTGTGTGAATTTCAGGTTCATACTGATACGGCTCAACAGTTGCGCCATAAATGAATGATTTTCAACATCTCCCAGTACGTCTTCCCCATATTCATTCTCGGACATGAAGGTGTTATCTGCCCAGGATCCATCCATCGTCTACCGCTTATCCTGTATTCAGGGTTGCGGGGGGGCTGGAGCCGATCCCAGTTGACATGGAGCGAAGGCAGGGTACACCCTGGACAGGATGCCAGTCTATCTATCTCTTCGAAGAACTGCTAGAGTGTTCAGAGACCGGCAAAACCCTTTTTCTTTCCCTGATGATGTTTTATATGTGGAATCCAGATTCTCATTCGGAGGGAATGACTTATCTGTGTCAGTGTACAGTCTACTTACCACTTTGAATTATGTTTTTATATTTTATTTGCAAGTTCGTTTTACACTGCTGGGATTGCAGATGAAAGAATGAGGCTGATATTGTCATACACCACGCCATAAAAATACATCTCATTTGCACAACACATTAATTTGTTTAAAGTTATTTTTTCTGCTTTTCATTGTGGGAAGACAGCGTGAGAGTTAAAGGGGCGAGAGAGAGAGCGGTGAGTTTTTGCCAGCTGTCCTTCCTGCATTTGGCAGATGAATTTGGGTGGGTGGATCGTAGGAGGGTCTCTTAGGAGAGCTAGAGTGTTCAGAGACCGGCAAAATCCTTTGTATTTGTCTTTTTTATTTGAGAGATACAGATTCTCATTGGAGGGAATTACTTATTACTTCGAGCTGTATTTTGCCGGGGCGACACGTAGGAGTCAAGTGCTTACAGTGCCAGACTGTATGCATTGCACAGCGTTACTTTGCCATGGGTGCTTTTGTGTGTCCTAGGGGTGATGCAGCGAACCTGAGCAAAAGTCTGCAATGCAATTCATAAGGTGGCACACGCCAGTTATAACAGTAAGCCTACTTACCACTGTGAATTATGTTTTTATATTTATTTTATATTTGATCCCAAGTCCGTTTTACACTGCCAGGATTGCAGCTGAAAGATTGAGGATGATATTGTCATACATCACACCATAAGAATACATCTAAGCAAGACATTAATTTAATGGAATACACAAATGTAATTATAGTCAGATCTAGTAGTGCCCTTATGATGGGGCAGTGATATTATAAGACTATTAATGTTTTTTTGCCAACTGTCCTTCCTGCATTTGGCTGATGAAACTGTTGCTTATAGCCTGTATTATATGTTTTACTTCTTGGTATTTCTGTAAGATTATGGTTTGCTCCTCGTACGTGAAATATGCCACTCTGCTGCCCGTAGACTGATCCATGTCTGTGATTGGTCAAATGCTGCAAACACCATCTCTTTTATGTGCACGCGCTCATAGCTGGAAAGGGAAACCCTGGGTTGACTTACCAAGTTGATAACCAGCGTTGTGTGACCGCTTATCTTGATTGCATTTGTTAGGGTTAGTGAAACCACACTAAAGAAAGATGGGTACCCGGGAACCGTGGGTATGTTGAACTTGCTTTGTAGTACAGGCCCCAGGTGTACCTTAGGATGGTCAAGGTAAAAGGCCACTCTAGGATGTGCAGTTTTATCTTGAAGTGTTGTGTTTATATTTGTGTTCAGTGTATGTATATGTATATTGTCATATGTTCGAGGTACAGGACATGTAGCCTCCATCTAATGTACTGGTTTTTGTCTTCATAGTGGGAAAAAGATGAATGGGTCTCTGGACCACCCCGACCAACCAGACGTTGATGCCATTAAGATGTTTGTGGGACAGATTCCACGGTCCTGGTCCGAGGACCAGCTTCGTGAGCTGTTTGAGCCTTATGGAGCAGTCTATGAGATAAATGTTCTTCGAGACCGCAGCCAGAATCCACCACAGAGTAAAGGTTAGGCTTCTTGTGACATACGTTTGTGCACACACTGAATTATTTAATTTGAATTTGTCTAATATGGAGCACTTTCATTTAGCAGTGTCATATCAAATTGAACTTGATGGTGCTGTGTGCCTTTTTTGATGACCTGGAGACAGCAGTCACTGTGAACAAACATCCACTTGAGGATGAATTTATTTTGAATTTGGTGGTCATAGGTCAAGGTCACTGTGACTAGGTATGGGACTATAAAGCATTTTATGATGATAACAACACTCACAATTAGTTGATCGTGGTGATTTGCCATTAGTGATAATTGTAAATATCATCTTGAGTTGTTTTAAAAAGCTGTCAAGCACACTTTCATGATGGACAAGTGAAAAAAAATCCTGATTTAATAGCAATATTGTGAATCACAATCGCCAGGGTAATTGTGACGTGAAATTTTCATATAATACCACGCATAACTGTGACCAGAAAAACACATTTTGGCCATAACTTGAGAAAGTCAAAACAATTAGTCTAATACGATAAAATGATGAAGTGGTGACATTTTGACCAGAAATGTCACACAGCAAGTCAACCAGTCAACTGCAACTTGACGTGTTGTTGATTGTGTACAAATGTGAAGCAGTAATTCTAATTCATTTTCATCTTTTAAAAAAAAAAAAATCCTTTTGTAGCTTCAAATAAACCAGGTGGACATTATCGGTGTGCTAACTTGCTGTATAAACCAGTTTCCTTTTTTTTTTTCAAGGAACCCTTCTGTTTAACTCGGATATAAAAATGTTTTTGGCTGATGGCTCACTCCAGGAAGCAGTTTCCGCTAAAACTCTGGAGAAGAGGGCTTCTCAGGGTTAACAAACTCTGAGTTTTCCGTTCCAGACAGAGAGTGAACTTAATGTGTAGGTCAGTTACCATGGTAACTGGCTCTATCCTTTTCCTAAATCTGAACCAACTGTTGTCCTTGTCAACCTCATAGATGTGGAACTAAAATTGATTCTAGCAGCATTACGTCGGGAGAGGATTTTGATTACTTCGTAGACTATTACAGTTTTTTCCTCACACCTCATATGTCTCATCAATATTTTCCGATTTACATTTCCAACATTTCATATCACAGACATAATCTCCGACCAGAACAGATTCTTTGCAGAACTCTTTAGATTTTTGGCGAATGGGAGTTTTCTGAAATGTTTTAAATTGCTGCTTATATTTACTATTTATATTTATTTATATGTTAAATATGATTAAAACCATATGTATCCCTTAGTGTACTTATTTGCACAATATCCTTATGCTTCATTTCCAGCTGCAGCCATGTTCTTGTTGTGCCTGTGGGATTGTACCAATATCAAAATAATAGTTTTTACATTTTGTTACTTACACTCATGCACTACAGGAATTGAACCCGTCACCTGTGCAGTAGTCAGCGTTATTAATTACACCACAGTGTTACACAGCCCATTTGAAAAGAAAATGTAACTACCGGTAATTAAGTAAAATGTATTTATAAAGCACATTTATTTACAGTTCCCACTGACCAAAGTGCCATACATAGTGCATTTATGAAGTAAAAATGAAAAGTAAAAATAAAGATGTTAAAGGGATAGTTCGGAATTTTGGACATAGGACCTATTTTCCAAGTCAGCCGGTGTGTTCGAGACGTCTGGAGACGTTTTCAAGAAATTTCATTCAGTTCTTCTAGTTGCCGAGTTCGCTTATGCTATGGCTAGCCCAAGTCAATGGTTCTAGTTAGACAGGCATTAAAAACACTCATACGGACTCCACAGTGCACCCGGGGCAAATCAATTAAAACACTAGACTGTCGATGTACATATCTGTGTTGATAGAATAATATTTGAAACAAAACTAACCTCGCATCGCATGAATCATCCATTTTTTGAGGAACTAGTTTCTCAGCAGCAGCGGAATTTTACTTTGCTCCATCGGACTCAAAACTCTAAGACGCGTTATGTTTATTTCAAACATTCTATCAACACAGATATGTACATCGATAGTCTGCCATTACAACTGATTTGCCTCGGGTGCACTGTGGAGTGGGCAAGACTGTTTTTAATGCCTGTCTAACTAGAACCATTGACTTGTCTCCAGGCGTCTCAAACACCGGCTGACTTGGAAAATAGGTCTTATGTCCAAAATTCCGAACTATCCCTTTAAATCAAAGAGACACATAAACACAAACATCCACATACTAGAGTCGGGATGCAGCAGGGACAAACATAGATGTGCAGAGGTAGGACAATTAAGGTGGAGAAAAGGCCAGGGTGTACAGATGGATTTTGAGCATTGATTTAAAGGCAGCAATAGAGGGGGCATCACGTGTGTGTGGTGGCAGTTGGTTCCACAAGTGCGGAGCAGCTACTGCAAAGGCCCTGTCACCTTTCTGTTTCAGTCTAGGGCGGGGGTTATGGAGAAGACCCTTATTACAGGACCTTAAGGACATAGGGGCTGAATGGGGGCTTTGAGGTTTAAACACCATCAGCAATACCTTGAAATGGATCCTGTGATGTACTGGCAGCCAGTGAAGGGAGGCAAGAACGGGGTGATGTGCTCCCGCTTTTTAGAACCAGTCAACAGTCTCGCTGCTGCATTCTGGACCATTTGGAGGCATGATATGAGGGACTGGGAGAGACCAAGGTAGAGGGGGTTACAGTAATCCAGCCGGGCTGTTATAAAGACATGGATTACTTTTTGCAGATTGTGATATGACAAATATGTTTTATTTTATAGATTATTCTGAGCTGGTAAAAGCTGTTCTTTACTACAGAGGATGTTATCAACTTTTAGATCAATCAACTGTTTCATTCAGTCGTATACGCATTCATTCAGGCAGTAATTGCCTCCCAGACCATCTGTCTATACTTTGCCTTCTAAGGATGAGCTCATTTTCTCCATAAACTGCATAAACCGTAATATCTCCAACTCTCCTGTTGCCTTGGTGAATCATGGTATCGAAGCTCCATTGATGATGGCTTTGTAGAGTCAGCAGGTACACGGGTAATTGAGTTTACATACTCAGAGAGTTGATTGAACTAATTCAGAACAGCTGTTCTGAAACCGAAAACTCAGATTTACTCAGAGTCTAGGGTTAAGCTAAGAGTTTGTTGAGCCTGCTTTCTGGAATAACCCGAGGTGTTCTTTGACTGCAGGGAAAAACACATTTTTAATTCTATTTATTTTTCTTCCTTTAATTGATATTTTTTGGGGTTGATGAAGACCTTGTAATTTCCTAGAGCAGAGGTCTTCAACATTTTTTGGCCAAGGACCCCTTGGCTTATAGTGACACGGTGGAGGGACCCTCTAATTATATATCATATAAAATTGTGATGCTTATTAAACCAAGCCAATAATAATGTGTAGTGCAGCCTATAATGCAACGTATAACAGTACTTTGTTATGATGTATGTTTAAAATGCTTAGCCATAAAAATACTAATTCTTGACAGATTCAGATTTATAGAACATATTTTAATCACAATTTCACAACATAACATTTAATAGGAACAATTATATTTGCTTATTATAGGTTGTATTCGTGTTAATGAGTATTTTGGGACATATCATTTTGGGGAAAAAAAGTTTGCGATCAAATAATTTCGGTTACCCGCTGCAGTAACTCTGCAGACCTCCTAGGGGTCGCGGACCCCCTGTTGAAGAACTCTGGCCTAGAGGTAGTATGGCCAAACTTTTGTGGGCCCAGCATATCCTCCACAAAGCAGATGGTAACACATCTAGTAACTGAGTCAGGTGTTTGATACAGTTATCTTTTTCAATCCCTGGCAGGCTGCTGTTTTATAACATACTATACTCGCAAATCAGCCTTGGAAGCACAGAATGCTCTGCACAACATGAAGATTCTGCCAGGGGTAGGTGAAAGCCTCCTTAATCTACACTTTCAATGCATGCTGTTTCATATGGACTAACTTCTTCTGTGTGCCTGCCCCTTATCAGCTGTACCAAATGTGGGATGTATGAACTGTCTGGGCAGATTAGTGTGAATGTGGATTCAGCAGTCACACTATTGAGAGCCAAATCTTTTTTGTTCAACTATTTCTTAAGTACATTTTTTGGACTAACTGTGCATACAACTACCGAAATTGTATATTTGTTTAAAAAAGGCCCAGAAGGTAACTGTTTAACCGGGAAATTGGTACAAGTATTGTACATTGTTGTTTTCAACCAAATTAAGTAACAGCGGTCAATAGAAACCATATCATCAAACAATGTTGGGCTGTATTCAAAATAACACCAAAAATCAAAGTAAAACATTCTAATCACAGGCTGATCAAACTTGCATGACTTTCATCACGGCAACTCATATTTTGACTCAGTAGTGTGTTTTGCCCCTGTGGCAGTACTTGGCAGCATGCCTATGGTATGTTCCATAGGTGCTCAATTGGATTTAGGTCAGGGGAACAAGGGGGCCAGTCAATGGCATCTATGTTTTTGCGATCATGAACTGCTTGCACACTCTGGCCACATCACGACATTGTCCTGCACCAGGAGGAACCCAGGGCCCACTGCAGCAGGAGGAACCCAGGGCCCACTGCACTGCACTAGACATGGAGGTCTGTGCAACTCTCCAAGGCTATGACTCCTCAGACCATCACTGACCCACCATCAAATTGGTCATGTTGGATGATGTTATGTTGGAGGAGAGATGGTCCACATCTGGGCCAGGGTGGGAGTATGAACCACTTCCCCACCACTTAAATTACAACAAAATGAATTGAGTTGGATGCAATTTGAGTTTAATATCACCATTTCCAATGATTCCCAGAGTGAATCGTAACCCTTTGAATACCTTCAGTTTTCATGTTGTTGCAAGTTTTTCTAAGTTGCATGCGATACTGTAATTCCTTCAATCATGCAATCTTAACATTAGATATGGATAATACTGATAACTGTAGGGCTCGCATAGGTGCTGTATTCATTGCATAATCACCAATCCATGGCCGACTGCATCCCCAGAAAAGGGAGCATCTGTCCCACTATTTGTGGATTTGGAGCTTTAGCCATCCCCCCCCCCCACACACAATCTTCTTCCTAAGTATTCAACATTCTACTCGGCAGAGTTGCAAATTGTCTCTACTGACGTTGTTTCCTCCCATTTCTAATGTTGTTATTTTATGTAGCTCTGAGCCAGAAATGTATATAGTCCCTGCTAAGTAAAAGAAAATAGATGTTGTGTGTGTGGATTTAGTGGTATGCTGAAAAAGGAGTTGAGACTTAAGTTGCTCTCAAGTCATGTACCAATCTGTAATGATTCCTTCTATAGCATGCTGCTTCAGTGGATATTGTTTGATGTATTTAGCCTGGCTCCAGGCTTAAGCTGAATGTGTATGGGCTTTGATGATCTAATCTGCACTGATGAACTGGACTGCAGTTTTGAGCCGGATTTTCCAATATGCGAGCAGGTGGCCCATGTGACAGCCATGAAATGATGTTCTTGATTTTGTATTATCACAACTATGGTGGGCTCATCCTGTGGCTGTGACAAAACTGGTATTAGTTCACCCCCTCTGGGCCTCCCAATTCCATCCTGCTGCCGGCCCTGTACCTGAGGGGCCTGAGTCTGGAATATCACCAGGGGCATGATTAGGGTCTGAGGTGCCAATGTCACTGTTGATTGTGTCTGAACTTGATCCATGGTCACAGAGGTGCTTGAGTCTTTGCCTTCTCTTTCTTTTTTTTTGTATATATAATTTTTATTTACTTTTACGTATACAGTACAACAAAGTTGACAAACAAAAACAACAACAGCAACAACAACAACTGCAAAAGTTGAGTGGAAGTTCATGAATACATTCATAAAACACCCCTCCTACACACACACACACACACATACAGTGGTCCCGTTCTGAGACTGGCAGGGCTGGGGACATAGCCCACCAAGACCGGGCACCACACAGAGAGTGCTGAAAAGGGAAAATTGAGGCTATCATTCTGCCCGTTCACAATAAAATGCAACATTTTAACATTTGGAAACATTTAATCCTGTTCTCTTCCACCTGTAGAGTAGGAAGAGAGAGTCAACAAGCCTGGTCCAGTGACCACCTTTCTTTCAGGAGTGACATGATTTGACTCAGGGGATCTGTGTGGTCACTGCCCAGATCTTGCAGAGCAGAGGCTGCTTGTTCCATAGAAACAAGTTCCAGAAAATCCTTCTGCCAGTTATCTATATCAAAACAATTTGGTTTCTTCACTTTCCAGTTCATAAGAATTAGTCGTTTAGCTGAAAGGAAGGCTAGGTCTAACAAATGTTGAAGTTTTTTTGTGGTTGCTCCCTCTATCTGTTTTCCCAGAAGGCCCACTGCTGGGTCCAATGGGAAGTTGATTTTAAATAATTTACATAAATAATCTCTGATTTTTAACCAAAATGTCTGTGTTTCTGGGCAATGCCACAGTAAGTGGATGAGAGTTCCATTCATTCCACACCCATGCCAACACTTATCTGTAACACCATTATTCATTTTCTTAAGTTTATGTGGGGTGATGTAGGATCTGAACAGAATCTTGATTTGTATGATTTTATACCTGACACATTTTGAAAGATTGTTTGAGCGGTTCAGAATAGTTTCCCATTGTTCTGATGTTAAGTGTATGCCCAAATCTTTCTCCCATTGTGCTTTTTTAACTTTAGAAGAGATGCAAGAAGAAGTGTAACATAACAGCCTATAGATTTTGGATACCTTTCCACTGCCAGAGACTGCATCCCTGAACTTAATATCTAAGAATTCATTATCTGCTAACATGATATTTGCGAAGCTTTGCATGATGGACTTGATTTGAAGATACTGGAATGTATCCGAGTTATCTAAACCAAATTTCTTCTTGAGTTCCTTAAAGGAGAGCATTTCTCCGTTGTTTCCCAGGATTTGACCTAGGTTGGTGATGTTTTTTTCTTGCCATGAGTCATTGCTAATAGGTTTCCCACCGGCCTTAAATACTGGGTTGTCCCATATGGGGCATGAAGGTAAAGCTAGACCATTCATTTTGAGTTGTTTGTGTATTTCAATGACAATTTTACACGAGAATTAAATTAAGGGATTTTTTATGATTTTATTAGATTTGGTGTGGTACCAAAGTGAGGCTAAGGAGATATTCTTACAGTTCACAGTGACAAGTTTCTGTTCCAGCCATCTCCAGCTACCCGTGACTGCCTGCTCCTTCTCGTACGCCCAGAATAAGGGATATACACTCTGCCTTCTCTTTCTTGAGTTTGGCCAACTCATTCAGCTGTAGTTGTGTTAGCCTGTTGGCCAGGTGTTTGGTCTTTTTCCTGCAGTTTTCCGTTGCGCTGTATGAAAGATTTCTTCAGTCATGTGTTTTCCAGCTGTATGCATGAGCATGACCTTAATATCACCTAGTTCCAGCGTTACTCCTGCTATACTTTCTTCCAATGCAGTGATCCATTTATTTCTGGAAATACCCATGTATGACCACGACACATAGCAGCGTTTGGTTCCTGGCCCTTTAGTCATTATAGGACACATTACTTCTGGGGCATCCTCTGTCAATGCGTATCCAGTATTGTTTCTTCTTCCATAGTTCTTTTCCACTTCAGAGCTGTAGCCCATTATGTCAATTTGGGAATGTATCCGCTCTATGTGGTAATGGACCTGCATTTAAAGCTACTAGCTGTAGTTGCTTTATACTACAGAGGAGCCGCACTTCGGCATGCAGACTGGCCGAGCCAGGATTCGAACCACCGATCTTCCGATTCGAGGATGGCACCCTCTACCTCTGAGCCACGCTCCTTCTTAAATCTTTTACTTATTCCTCTATTCTGGTAGATAGTTTGCATTTGCTTTCTGTCTCCAGCTGATGCCATTTCGCTTCACTGTAGTCCTCTTTCTCTATGACCCCCTGTAGTTGCACCACCATTCTTCCTGTGGGGTTCTGCTGATTTTTCACTAATTGTGCAGAGGTTCTATACTTAAGTACAGGTACATGTGTTCAAAAAGACACTAGTAAAGGTAGAAGTACTGTTTCAACTTCTTTATTCAAGTAAAAGTGAAAAAGTACAGACTCTGAAACGTCCTAAATGTATAAAGTAAAAGTATCACTTTGAAGGACAAAAATGTTCTGAAGTATAAAATAACAAGACTAGGTGAAGCCTAGTACATGTCTGAACCATGTGGTCAATGTGTTTATTGCAGATTAAATGACATGGTTATGCCACATTTGAGTAGAATGTTTTAGTTAAGTTTAAGAGTGTATAATTAAGCAAATTACACTCATTATATGGTAGTTAATTCATTAGTAAGTATATTTTATACAATTTATAAAAAGTGAAAGATATGAGCCTCCAAATTTTAAAGCATTTCCTGTTTATTAATTGGAGCATGTGTGTGAAAAGATTGGTGTGTAACAATACATACATAGTAGGATGTTTCTTTTGTAAATAAAAAAGTCTAAACTTCTCTCTCGACTCAAACTATCTCTACAACCTGCAGCCTGTCAGTCAGTCACCATGGCAACACTGTTGTTGATCTCACGTGATTTCCTTCCTGTTTTTTAGCGCTGATGTGTTAGCACCACTGTATGTCCTACTGTGTTATTTCCCCGTTGTAGTGTGCAGTTTAGGAATTTAAGATTTCCAGGTTTCAGACATATTAAAAAATGTCACACAGTGTTGTGGTGAATAAATATCATGTTGGTGAGGAGTATCAGGTGCAGGCAGTGGCTGAGTGTTTGCTAATGCTAGTAAAAATGCTAATAAAGACCATTATCACAGCAAACAGCCCAGTTATTGTATCCAACAAGCCAGTTCATCATGCAAACATATTGATGAAGTTGGTGGTACTTCACTTAGAGTTGTGCTGTCTATTAGGGGTGAAGTTAGATAAGGTGAATGTTAGCGGAAGCTGCGCTAACACTAGCTACAGCTGCTATGCTAACACTAGCTACAGCTGCATGATTGAATGCAATATGAGATGCTTTTACTTGCTTGAGCAACATACGTAACACATATATTTGTAACTTTAACTCCAATCTGTGCTTTCAGTTTTATACAAAATATTTGTAGTAGTTTTTAGTGGATCTGATCCTGACGTTACTCCAGAAAAGATGCTAATACTTTAGCGTTGTCATGTCAAAATGAATAAAAGAAGGAAAAGAAGGAAGGAAGAGGTACAGGGAAAAGCAGAGTTACAGTAACATAATATGATGAAATGGATGAAAGGAATAGTTTATTGTGTTGGTAGTTACGGTTGTTATACGGTAGCTTACTTTTGGATGTTAGCAATGAGGTTTGCTAATAAATAAATAGTTAGAATCAAACATAGGCACACAAACGTTTTCAAACCGGTCTGATACTAAGCCAAAGACCAGACCAAACCGGTTACCGACCTTTCCCACTAGGCGTCGCACTTGCCATAGCAGACCCTCCCGAGTGATACATTAATTTTTTTACACAGAAGATTGGGCCGTAATCACTGAGAGGATAGTCAAAAATATGCCGCGATATGCCCTTACCGTTTATAAATAACTTTGCGGCGTAAGGCCGCATCGCTGATGTTTTTAATTTTCCAGAACATGTCATAAGGCCAAATGCCGGTTCAACTGGTTTGCATAAATTAAACCGGTTT
The DNA here is from genome assembly GCF_963514095.1 of Eutrigla gurnardus. Taxonomy (NCBI): domain Eukaryota; kingdom Metazoa; phylum Chordata; class Actinopteri; order Perciformes; family Triglidae; genus Eutrigla; species Eutrigla gurnardus. The sequence goes on from NC_139915.1 coordinate 12,931,595, forward strand.
AGCCCGTACACCAAAATGAACCGGTGAAACCGGATATCGGCCCAACCCTAGTTAGAATTGACCTCAGTTGACGTTGCTCCCACCTTAAATACATCCGGCACATTAGGAAAATTAATGTTAGGCCTGTTCAGTTATTATTTCAACTGTTGGCTGTGTCATACATTTTATTGACATCCGGTTAGCCAACTTTTGCCTTGTTAGTAACAGTCAATTAAAATGTGCTTTGTTTCTATCCCCTTTATAAGTACCAGTTGTAAGCCTTTGGTTTGTTGTGTTACAGTTTATACAAGTGTGTTCAAGTTTGCATCGGTGTTAAAGTGAACATCATTACTTTTATTCTCTAAAACCATGACAATACTAATGAAACACATTCTTGATTTTGTTATCCAACTGAAAGAAGTTTAAAATTGAATTAGATGTAATATGAAAATCCAATATGAGATGTATGAACTTGAAGCAAAACAGTCAAACATTGGCTATTTTTGAATTATGCAATATTGGAGAAGTCCTTCTTAGTGAGAAATGCTTTAAATGTCACACCATTTTCAAAGTGATCACATGCTGCCCTCTGGCGGAGTGTCTGCGTTTTACAACTCTTTTTTCAAAGCCTGTTATGTCTACTGAAGGTTAGTGCATGATGTTAAGAGGCCAGCCCTTATCTGGGCTTGTTTTGACCCCCGGGCATGGAGCTCAAGACTTTCAGCCCCCCTTAACAGCTCACATCCGTTATCCAGAATGCCATTGAAAGAGTTTTAAGCATATTTTGATGATTCTTGGGATACTATCATGAATCACACTTATTTGGGCCGGGATAAAAGTGACATGCCATTTTCCATATTGTCGCATGTCTAGACACATCAGCCTCAAAATGTCACCAACCATCTTGTCACGTTTTTAATGTTATGTTAATGTAATATTACTTTGCTATGGTATACTTTTGGCATTGGTGAAAAAGCAGTCTTCGAAGATGTCTTCTATGCCATGGTCCAAATAGCAGCTAAAAGAGATTCTTTGACTGACAAACTTACTTATTTGTCTCACTTTATGACTTGTAATGTTCTCAGTGGGGAAATTGCTAATGGTCCCAAATGCCAAACACATTGTGAGCTTGAACGGAATGGGGGTTTTGCTTAATCATTATATATCCAATTTGCTGTTGCAGCAAAATAAATGGTAAAATAATTCAGAAATTAAATTCCACTACTACTTATTATGTAGTATAAATATGTTTTTTTTTTTTCTTATATGAATGTGTATTTCCTAGTTGTGGGAATTGTCAGTCACCTCACGATTTGATTCTATTACGATTCAGAGGGTCACAATCATAGAATCACAGAATGGATTATTTCTCCACGTACAGGGCTCAACGCTAAGGTTTTTTTTCCACTTACCCGGTCGGGCCAGTGGGTCTGAATTCTACTTGCCCGAAGTCAATTTTCACTGGCCCCAAATATAAATCGTTTTTTTTATTAGTGGTTATCAAATAACGACAAAGATTCAGGTAAATTGTTATATTTGATCTTTATTTACAATGTATGACTAATTCTGACATTGTTGGAACATTGGTATTTTTTTTTTTGCGGTTTTATCCCATATTTTAATCTTGGCCACTCAAACTTTGGCACATAAATTAAATAAATAAATAATCCCCTCACACCCAACGTGCTCTCTGACCTGCTGACAGCCATCGTCCTACAACACGTTCTGCATTGTAGTTGGCGGTAGCGGAGCTATGTAGCGGAGTAGCGGGAGTTTCGCGATCTCAATTTTGATTGGCCAAAACCACATTTAAAAAAAATCAAATAGTACGCCAAGCATTACAGCATTATCCGACGAGGGCAAGTGGAGGGGGAACATCATAACTTTATCGATGATGATCGTTTTTTTTTTTTTTTTTTTTTTTGCTTCGAGTCCTCCACTTGCCCGAACGGGCAAGCGGGTTGTCATAGTTACTTGCCCGACGTGGCGTTTTACTTGCCCCGGGACGTCGGGCAATCCTTATTGTTGAGCCCTGACGTAGTATTTCCACATTGTTCTGTGGTGGGCTGTATGAAAGTGTGGGTTAGGGTGAAATACACTGAGCTCCTCTGGGTGATGTTATGAACTCAGACAGGACGGCGTTTGGTTTCCTAGTCTATCTGGGACTTCACAACATGTAACAAAGCAGCACTAGTGGTGATTCCAGCCATGATTGATGACATGGAGTTAAGCCCCGCCTCCTCTGTGTGTCTAGCGGGAGAGATGCGAATAAACACAAATGATCCTGCGATAAACTTGCGTGAGTCACAAGGTCAAAATTTGCTTCAAGTTTGGAGGGGACATGGCATTAGAGGCACTGAAATAATTTAGTTAATTAAAAGTAAAAATACTTGTAATGGGTAGAACTCTCCTGGCTCTCCTGCAACCATGATGCTTTTTTCTGAAACTTGTACAACACATTTCTAGTCTCCCGACCACTTATGATTTACATTACATGTCAATGATTTACACATCTATTCATAAATTGATGGTGCCACCTTCCCATCAAGATCTTATTTAAATGCAAATTAACACATATTCTCACAATCATTTTGCAGATTCTGAGAGAAATTTTGAGTTCAATATTTTTGCTCAAGGACACTTTGACATGCAGACCCGAGAATTGCTGATCTTCCAATGAGTGTACAAGCCACATATTAACACTAATGTCGATTAACGCCCACATTTACATCCTTTAACATGGACATGGGATCTCTACTAACATTAGTGAAATACATATTTCACCATTATAAGTACTAATGTGTGTTTTGTTGCCTTGTTCAGATGCACCACCCAATCCAGATGAAGCCAGCTGACAGTGAGAAAAACAATGGTAAGGATTTTCTAGCATTTTTGTCTGTTTTATCTTTTAATTTATAAACAACAACAAAAAAGACTCCATTAAAAAACACAGATTTTATAATACTGATTGTAAAACACACTTCAATCAAACATGACAGGGACAAAATGAAACTCATCACAACTGTCTGAGGGTGCACTCACACTACACCAACCGTACCGCACCCAGATACGATTGAGTCTTAAGTTGGTTTGACTAGTGTGATGCTCCATTCTGTACTTAAGAACGGTACGCTTCCTCGGCCCCGGCAAGACTGGAAGAGGTGGATTTCAGTATTGTATGATTGATGCGCGAGCATGAATCCTTCAGTAGATCTGAGCTGGTTCCATGCTAATGTGGCTACATCAGAAAACACTGTATCTGTTCCTTTGACATGATGCAATACTAACAAACAATGGTTACCAAAGTAGTTTTCATGTCAGATCCATGGAAAGAAGAAGACAACAGTGTGTGTAGGCATTTAATAATAATAATTTAAATCTCAATGGTATTAATGAAGCTCTGAAGCTTCCAAATGTTGTAAACATTGTAAACATGAGTCTATGGTCTCCTATCTCTAGTTTCAAGTCTTCCTCAATCCAGCATGATGTTCTTATAATAATACAATCATTTTACCATATTGGCCAGTACTGCCCATTTAAGGTCATACCACAGCATCTCAGTGGGAAGTCAGGACTTCCAAGATTCTCCAAAACTTCATTTTGTTTTTTTAGCCATTCAGAGGTGGACTTGCTTGTGTGCTTTGCTTTCAATCATTATTCTGCTGCAGAACCCAAATGCACTTCAGCTTCAGGTCACAAACTGATGGGGGACATTTTCCTTCAGAGTACTCTGGTAGAGAGCAGAATTCATGGTTCCATCAATAATCGTCAATGATCCAGGTCCTGAAGCAGCAAAGCAGCCCCAGACCATCACACTAAAACCACCATGTTTGATTGCTGGTATGAGCAAGTACAGGCAAGTACTTACTTAGTAGTATGTGGGGCATACTACTGAGATGGGACAAATTAAATTTAGCCTATTGATATTCTAATATTAACAATGATTTTATACATGAATGGGAAAGTGGTTATCCCAGAGTTGATCGTGTATCGGCACAACCTGAAAGCAAAACCTGTTAAAATGTATGGATACCTGGCTATTGTTTTAATTAAACAAATATGCATGTTGAACATTCTATTGCACCATTGTTTTGTGTTGAATACAGCAGTGGAGGACAGGAAGCTGTTTATTGGAATGATCTCAAAGAAGTGTAATGAGAATGACATCCGACTGATGTTCTCACCATATGGACAGATAGAGGAGTGCCGGATACTTCGAGGACCCGATGGACTCAGCCGTGGTAAGACAATATAAACCACTTATAAAAGTCAAATAAGAATAGAATGAAAATTGGAAACAAGCATTTGAAAAAGTCAGTTATAAGGCAAAGTGGTGTGGTTAAATGTGGGGTATAGTGATAAGTATAGTAATAGCAGCACAGTAAGCAAGTCTACATAAACCTCCTGAAGTGGCTATACTTGATATTTTTTTACAATAATGTGTCACAATAAAATAGGAGTAGAATAGATATTGAACTGTTTTCATTGGTAATTTTACAGAGAAAATAATTGTTGTGTGTTGTTATGGTGCCTAGGGATGCACCGATACCACTTTTTCAGACCTAGTACAAGTATTTACTTATATTTGCCGATACCGAGTAGCTATTGTTAAGAATTTTGTGATTTGATTAAATGTTAAAATGGCTTGTCCTAAAATCTTAGTGTTTCTGTTATGATTTCCTTTCATGTTCTTTGGAAATCCTTCCCTGTTGGTCAGTCAAAATCACTCAAACAGCCAAATAGAATTGTGTCCTCCCAGTCTGTGAGTTGCTGTTTTTTTGGTACATTTACGCTGTGCCAACTCAAGGGAATGTTGAGAGCACACACAAGATGTCAAGAGCCCAGAGAAGCTGCACACAGCTGTCAGTCAGCCCACCTAGAGTAGAGTACTAGTCGCTGGTATCAGTGTCTTTTTTTCAGGCTGACAGGGCCAGTGTCAGGGTTGAAATCTCTAATAGGAACATTTGTGGATTGAGGTGACTGTACCACAACGCAAACCACCAGATGTGAACCACCAGATGCTTTTTGATGAAGCCCTTTGTGGGGCTCAACTTCATGTCTCCATCTGTAGCATGGCAGAGTTGGACAGTGCCAGGCACTGCATACTCCCAGCCTGGCTCCAACACTGTGTTAGTGTTCAAGAACTGTTGCTGCTCTGGCTCTCAGTTCTGCAGTGCTGTGAAGACCTGGCTGCATTAATGCAGGCCGCTGCACCAGTCTGGCTGAATCTCTGACCAGCGGCTAGCCTTTGCAGTATTGAAATGGTACTTAAAGTCTTTCCACAGGCCTGATCCAACTCTGTCCAAGGAATGGAATTACCCAGCTCAAGTACAATCTCTCCTGCTTTAGTTAAGGAGTTAAACTATGATCATTTTGTTGCATAGCCTGGATGTCAGTTGGTATTTGAAACCCTAAAGGTGGTGGTGGGTGTGGCAGATGGTTTTATTTTAGTATTCCCTGTCTCTTCTGGCTGCATGTTTTATGATCGATTACGGGTTTAGTTTCGATGTCAGCATTGTAAAAAAGAAGATTAGAATAGAAGTATGGTGTCCTTGGCTTTTGCCCATGTGAGTGCAGCATTACACAACTTACTTGGATGCAAAAGATCAGAAAAAAAGAACAGGCTGGTCCTCCTGGCACCACTGGAAAGTAGAGATGATCAGCAACCCCCACGTTTAGGAGATACCTCTGATGTTTCTCTCCTTTACAGAAGCCTTGCCCCCTGTTGAGTCAACCCTCTCTGAGAGAGAGAGAGACACACACACAGACAGAGAGAGAAAGAGAGAGTGTGTATGGTAGAAGACAGTAGTAGTGTAGATATACCGTGTGTGTGTGTGTGTTTGTTTGTTTGTTTTCATCTCTCTACTCTGTTTAGATACACAAATATGATCGCATTTGTCAATCGCGAAAATTGCTTTTATTTTGAAAATTGACCGGATTGTCTTGTGTTCCTTTTTTGTGACTTCCTGCCAGAATTGACATGATCGCTCGTGGCTCGCGCACAAAATAGACCAGACGCCGGAAAAAAAATGAACTGAACTTTGAACTAGTTCAGAATTGAAATGGTGAACTATGAACGTGAACAGTTCACACATGTTCAAAGTGAACTGTTCACGTTCATAGTTCACCATTTCAATTCTGAACTCGGTTCAGAACTTTGAACTAGTTCATGAAAAGTGTGAACTTGCACAACACTGGTGTTGCAAGTAGATGCCCAGTGGAAAGGGTCAAACAATGTAGCCAATTATTTTGATTAGTCTGGTGAGCAAACAGCAAGTAATTCATAAAATAGCAAACACAAAAACATTGCTTCATGTTGAGTCCTAAATTTAGCAAAAAGTTGTCAGTTGTGTTGACAATCGCATTGCTCTGTTCCAAGATGCTTCAGAGCACAGAAAAAAAACACAATAAAAAGAAAAAAGTGGTAGTAAAATGTAAAACTACACTGTATAAAACAAAAACAGCTTTACTGTTGGATGAAGGCACTGAGATGTTTTCATGATACATTGTTTTTTTTCTTTCAGGTTGTGCATTTGTGACATTTACAGCTAGACAAATGGCCCAGTCAGCCATCAAATCCATGCACCAGTCCCAGACCATGGAGGTGAATTCTCATTCACACTAACAACTATCTGATGTTGTGTAATTGTGACCCCGATTTAAAAATAAGATGATTGTAGTGTCACTGTTGAAATATTACAACGGGAAATTATTCAACTAAAAAGAATAACAACGATCAATGATTTGCTCTTCAGTTTTAAGTACATTGTAGTAAAAAAATGTCCTTTGTGTGCGTTAAGGGCTGTTCATCGCCCATCGTGGTGAAGTTTGCTGACACTCAGAAGGACAAGGAGCAGAAGCGCATGGCCCAGCAGCTGCAGCAGCAGATGCAGCAGCTCAGTGCTGCCTCCATGTGGGGGAACCTCTCTGGACTGAACAGCCTAGGGCCACAGTACCTAGCAGTGAGTGTGTTATTATGGCCTGTGTGTGTTTCTGTGAAATGTAATGATGAGCGTGTTGACAAAGTCCAGTTCAAATGTGCATGCCACTTTCTCATATCCCCTGGTTTTAGCTCTATTTACAGTTGCTGCAGCAGTCAGCCTCCACAGGGAACGCACTCAGCAACCTTCACCCTGTCTCAGGTACTCACACACACACGCATGCACGCACGCACACACACAAACACACACACACACACACACACACACCTTAACTGTCAGGGTTGGTGAAATGCCTGTGAGGATTTTGATGACTTGGTGGAACGTAACTGTTTTTCCTCACAATCTATCTGAACAATATTCTCCGGCTTAACATTTCCAACATTTCATATTGCCACATTATTTCCGACCAGAACAGATTCTTTGCTGAGCCCTTAGATTTTTTTGTGATCGGCAGTTATCTGAAATGTCTAAGAACATTTCTGTGTGTTGAAGCAACATTCTGTTGGTGGTTAAAGCTGCTACAAAAGGAAATATCCACTGATATTTACTTTGTTTAATATGTTAAATATCTTATGCTCAATTTTCAGCTGCAGCCACATTCTTTTTTGGCCCGTGGGATTGCACCTAAATAAAAAAAAAAAAATGGTGGATCGAGTCCTAACCCTGTGTTTGTGTGTCTGTCAGGTCTTAATGCCATGCAGAACCTGGCTGCTTTGGCAGCAGCAGCAACTGCCACGCAGGCCACGCCTACAGGTTCCAGTGCCATGACAACATCTAGTAGCCCACTAAGTGCACTAGCAAGTTCAGGTAAAAAAACAAACAAACAAGAAATTATAACTTTAATACTGTTTCATAGTAAAGGTCCATGCAGTAGGGCTTAGTGGTATGGAGAGATGCATGTGAGTCAACATTCATCTCTACCAGATGTCTAATAGTCTCTCACAGCTTGTACACATGCTGTGTTCACACCAAAGCAAAGCACATTTTTTGCACAATTGCATACAAAGTCAATGCAAAGACGCAGAGTGGAGCTGGGTGCTAACACTAATGACGCAATGTGAATACGCCAAGTACTCAAAACCACGTGTATAAACCTATGGTACAAATAACAATGTTGGAGCTGTATTTATGTCGAGATAACGTTAATTTGAGTGTTGATGGAGCAGCTACAATGTTAGCATACCGGTAGCCTAGCACCCATCAACCAGACCCCATTCAGAAAACAAGCATTTTAAACGTAGTTAGCTTGTCGTGTTGCTGACAGACCTAACAAAGAATTACTTCAGACTTTTTACTGATCACAATCATTATGGAGTTATTTCAGCATCCTTTTCTTCTGGTTATTGATATTAAATCACAGCTAAATAGTTACTTTCCGGTACATCCACCTGTAGAATGTGATGTTGGGACTGTTGAAATGAATTGACTCTGAAATTCCTGAGCGTGTTCTAGCCCTGCTCTATGTGTAAAGTGTCCTGAGATAACTTCTGTTGTAATTACACTTTAAAGATTTTTATATTTAATTGAATTGGTAAACCAGCCCACGTGGATCTTGCTAGATCCAGTGAATCCAGTTTGGTGAAATCCACCGAGCACCTCTGAATGATGTCATGAACTCAGACAGGACAGAGTTTGCTTTCCTGGTGGATCTGGGACTTCAACATGTACAAAGCAGCAATAATGGTGATTTCAGCCCTGATGGAGGAAACCTGGTTGGTTATAAATTGATAAATGATCCCGCGAATTTACAGAAATTATCCTGCAGTCAAACTTGCGCAAATAATGCAAGTCGAAAATTTGCTTTGTGTTTGGTGTGCATAAAACATTTGTACATTTATAGATAACTATATATAATGTTTAAATAAACCAATGAAAAAAACACCAGAATTGCGTAACATTAATTCTCCAAATATTGCTTTTTTCAGATTGCCCTTTTTTATGATTTCTTTTGATAGACACTTCTATTTTCCGGTTGAGTTTAACAATGTTAACACTAAATGTCCCCCCGAGCAGGCTCCTCCCCCACCTCCAGCAGCAACTCATCAGTGAACCCTATGGCTTCTTTGGGGGCCCTGCAGTCCCTGGCTGCCAGTGCTGGAGCTGGCCTCAACATGGGCTCCCTGGCAGGTACCAACCCTGAGCTGGACCTGTACATTTACATTGCTTAGATTACTGTAAGGTGCTTACGCTTGTTGTAAATAATTGTCTTAAAGATTTACAAACAGACAGGCTATCTTGTGAATGTAATGTAATGTGAATGTGTGTTGGTGGTTTCTGCTATTGGGGACACTTTGTTTTATTCTGCCGGTACAACAGCAAGAAATCATACGGAGCCTATCAGTGTGTGGCCAAAATAAAAACTCAAATGTCCTCCCAGTGTTTCTAATTGTGTAATAGAAACAAGACACTTATGCTGTTTTCACACCAAATATGAAATAGATTTCTCGCATGGCATGATTGCATAAAAAGTCAATAAAAATGATCCCACAGTCAAACTCGCAAACACATTTAGTTGTCAGAGATGTTATTTGGTCCATGCTCAGATAAAGTGTGAACATCACTGTCTGCTCCTAACTTGCAGGGACACAGTTTATTTATGAATGATAGCACTTGATGTACTGAAATTGAATCCCAATTATTGTGTATAACCAGTCTCACATGCAGGCTCAACAATATTTTGTTCAGAAGGCATTTATTGTCCCTGTATTGCTTCCTCTTTTTTAGGTTTATTTAATATAATTTGACATGAAAATAATCTTTGAGAATCTTGAAAATCGCTTTATAAATGATTTATATAATAATAGTAATAATAATTCTAATGTATTATTTTTTTTATTTGTATATCTTTATTTTTAGGCTTGAATTAACCTTACCGTCTGTAAATTATTAAATAGTGAGACTGACAATGACTCTTGTTACTTACTATATATTATGTTGACCATCACTTGATTCTCTCATGCAGGCATGGCAGCACTGAATGGCAGCCTCAGTTCTGGAGGCCTGTCTAATGGCTCAGGGAACACCATGGAGGCCCTGAGCCAGGCCTACTCAGGTATCCAGCAGTATGCTGCCGCTGCCCTGCCCAGCCTCTACAACCAGAGCATGCTGTCGCAGCAGAGCGTCTCAGCTGCTGGCAGCCAGAAGGAAGGTGGGTTCTGTGAATTATGTGGGTTTCTGGGTTCTCTGAGTTCTGTGGGCTAAGAGTATAAAGAAGGAGATTATATGGGACAGTACAGATGGAGTGACTGGACCAGAGAATAGAGAATGGACATTGAACTGCTTCTCTTCTTTTTTTAACAGAAAATGACTCGAACAAAGTTGTCACTCATCTGACAATATTAATGTTGTTTCCTATGGTGTGATAAGAGTGTGTGGATTCAGCATTAAGTTATACTTTTTAATAACTTAGTCCGTCTCTCTGTGCTTCAGAACATTACGACTCCACTGATGATAGTCATTACTGTAAAAGCTCACCCCAGTGAGTCCAACACTTGTTGTCAGTAGTAAGCTGTAAAGTTTACTTTATATGGAAGGGGCCCACTACAGTGGTTGCAATGGCAACAGTACACAAGTATGCCGCTCTGACTATTCTGCTATGTTGAATGGGAATGTTTGTTCTACTCCTTTTTTTATTTCTATGATTATAACAGATCTGTAGACCAAAATGTTGAGCTGTCGACTGTGTTAGTAATGTTAGTTTAGAATACTTGTATATAAATTATAGCAATTGATATAAACTGACCTGTAGACTGCTATAGACTCCCCTTTGCAGATAAAAAATAACTTGGTGCAAGCGTACTCAGTGCTTTACTAAGAACTGTTGTGGGCAAGTGGTTAGAGATGTTTGTGATCTGTTTTTCATATTCTGCTAAGAACTCTGTCTTGTTTTAAATCTGCTGCATCAGCCAGTGACAGTCGCAGCACCGGTAAGACGTCACCATCTTCTCTCTGACATGGCCACAGATTATCATCTTCCTCCTCAGCTCCCTTTTATTCAAACAAGTTCAAGTCCATTTGTGTTTAGCCCTCCTATACTACTTATACTCTATACAACAAAAAATGTATAATTGATGTTGTATATGATACTACAGAGCCCTCCAGAGGTGGGAAAAATAGGAATGTGGAAATTAGGATTGGCACACTCTGCAAATGGCTTCAAATTTGTGATCTTAGCCCCACCTGATGTCAACTTGGAGGAGGGTGAAAAATACATACAAAATCTGGATTGTGAAATTGACTAATTTAAAAACACTGTATCACTGTCTCAAAAATGCATTGAGGGAATTTCTTAACATCTGACACAAAAGTCCACCTGGACTCAAGGATCAACTGTTTAGATTTTGGTGGTCAAGGTCACTGTGACCACACATCCTATTCTCTTATTTGTGATATCTCAGGAACGTCTTTCTTCAAATTTGGCACCTATGTCAACCTGCACATAGGTCACATGTGACAATTTGACACAAATTTGTTAAAATGATGACGTGATGAAGTAGTGCCCGCCCCTTCAAGGATCCCCTCACAGAGTTTAGCTGCATTTCTGCCATGGAAATCACCACAATCACCACTTCTAAACTAAAGGATGTTACAACCGCACACATTTCAGCAGGAATATGGTCCAATTCGGGGAGAAATGAACAACATCTGTAACAAAGAACCCAGGTTCTGCAGAAATTTGGCTCAGGTAAATATTGCTATTTATTTGTCTCTGCCACATAATGTTAACTTAGTATTCATGCATAATATCTGTAAACAACTGTTTTATGTTTGTCTTTACAGGTACATTTATGAGGAATGACATACAGAGCCAAGTGAAGAAGAAAATATTTATTCTGATACTTTTTGATGATGTTCTTCAATTGATGTCCTTGCTGTTTCTGGTATACAAAATAGCTTAAGAAATATATATAGTTAGAAATCAAATTTACTCAGAGTTTATTGATGTCTGGAGGAAAATATTGAATCTCCCCTCAAAGGTATAATTCAAGTTACAGTACATATCTCTAAGAAGGGATTATAAATACTACTGGTTCAAGAAGATTTCAGGATTTGAGAGAAACATGAATTATTATCCAGCTCTTTTTAAAATATATATTTACATTTGAGTGACAGGTTAAATTAAATTCATCATGAATCTGATAAAGAAACTCTCAAGACTAATTTATCTCAATTTATAACACTGGATTAGAAGATTCACAGACTGCATTAGTGATAATAACATAAAGAAGGCCATGTTATGTACTAAGCTAGGAAGAAGGCACTCAACAAAGCTAGGATAGGACATTCTTTGTATTATTATTGTGTCCTTATTTGCTTTACAACATACTTAGGGAATATCGTGCCTGCATAGTGAATTAGTGGGGGAAAAAAACAGTTATGGCTGACATATGAACTTTTGCAGCTTTGTACATGTAGTGGAAGTCCCAGATACGCTGGGAACCAAACATCATCCAGAAGTGTTGGGTTAATTTCACCAGCTGTATGTATGTATGGGGAAATAACTCCATCATGACCATTTATAAAAAGTCTGAAGTCATACTTTGTTAGGTCTGTCTGCAAGATGTCAACCAACAACTTTTAAAATGCTTGTTTTCTGAATGGAGTTTAAATACATAAATACGGCAGGGACATTTGTACCATATACAGTCTCTGATTTATTCACATAGATTTATTTCTGTACTAATTAATACAAATGTAATCAAAGTAATAGTAAAGTGATTATCCTGACATCATCCTTAGTTACATCAGACCAATAAAACTTAACATATAAAGCAGCAACTCTTATGTAATAGAGTTTATCCTGTATTATGTCAACATAACCGATTTCATTCATTTGAATTTTTGTACTCGTCAGACAGTTATTGCTATATTTTTGCTGTGAAATGTTTGTCAAAGCTACAGATTATTGTTTGAGACCCTTATGAACTGTAGAAAATATTGTACAATTCTTATTGTCTGTCAACACTAATAAAGTTTGACTGTAAAACAGATAAATGTCACGTGTCAGAATCTATGACCATATCATACTCAGTCATATCACCTGTCACCCAAACAATTACATAAAACCTTTGTGAACTTGCATGTTATATTTCTTTAATACCATAGGACACTTACTCCTTAATTTCCCTAAAAATAAAGCACTCTCTCATAGTCGATGTCGGAACAATACAATCAAAATGATTATAGTATAGAGATAATAGTATAACAGGAAATGTTAGAATTCACTGCAACATCATCTTGTGTAGTTAACAGCTTCAATAAAGTGATTAAAAGAAAAGATCCGAGTATGGAGAAAGATCTGAAGATTTGAGTGTAACTTGTGAGCCTTTAAATCTCGTAAATTCCATGTAAGTTCCTGGGGGCAAGAACTAGTTTGATATTGTCATTATTTAACATGTTATTTAAATGTTCGAATGATTGGTAAAACAGACTCTTTCATTGGCAGGTCCAGAAGGTGCCAACTTGTTCATTTACCACCTGCCCCAGGAGTTTGGAGACCAGGACCTGCTCCAGATGTTTATGCCCTTTGGAAATGTCATCTCTGCTAAAGTCTTTATTGACAAACAGACAAACCTCAGCAAGTGTTTTGGTGAGTTAATGTTTAATGTCAACTACTGCCTTCTAATGATCATTAAAATAAAAATGTACTTACAGTGCTGTGGTAAAATGATTGTAATTGACTCTGCTGCAGCTTCAAGCGTTTTATGTCTTGGCAGCACAACAACCACTACAAGCAACACACCGGTAGTTTGTTATTTCCATGACCTTCAAATCGTCTTTGCCCGTCTGTCTGGTGTTTTGGCTCCAAGTACAACACGCAGATGGGAGCCGCACCTTAAATACAATATTAGGGCAGGGACCAGCAATCACATGAGTGGGAAGCTTGACAGGACATGGGGAATGACAGACTATCAAAATAAAACAGGAAGTACATGTACACAAAGAGAAACTATCTAATTTGACGGGTCCTTACACATGTGCCAAGATCATAGAAGTAAAATGAGAATAGAAGGGACGTTCTCATTTAAATCAACATAGCGGGATGGTCAGAGGGGCCGACATTATTATGTGCCATAGTGGCCATTGTGGCATGTCACTTTTTGAAGAGTAAACCCACTAACAGCAGGTGGTGGACTCAGTGAAGTACGGTGTTACAGTTACGTCTATCAGTGGCGGAATAACGTTACGAAGCATAGAGACAACTTCATCCACACACTGTTATCACACTGTAGGAAACAACATTGATATTGGTAGACAAGAGAGAACAGGTGCAACATTTAAGCAGTGGAATTAATAAGCTAGCTAGCTAACTGGACATAACTTTCTTCAAAGCATTGCACTATTCACAGACTTTTTATTTGCAGTAATTCTTGTTACCAGATTTCAAATGTCCTGAGCATTTTATGACGTCCTCTGTTGCATTTCTCGTTTAGGCTTCGTGAGCTATGACAACCCGGTGTCATCACAGGCTGCCATCCAGTCAATGAATGGTTTCCAGATCGGTATGAAGAGGCTGAAGGTGCAACTGAAGCGCTCAAAGAATGACAGCAAGCCTTACTGAAGGTGCTGAGGCACTGCAGACTTAGTTAGGCAGGATGGTGTTATGGTAAGTGGAGTATGAATAACCCTGACTGGTCCACTCAGAAATGTATGCATTACAGCGTGATATCTGCTGTGCTGCCTCTCCTGGTCATTTTAACATGTCCAGGCAACGTGAAGCTACATGCAAGAGTTGTTTTCAGGCTAGACTGGGTTCTTCCTGTGTTATATTGTGGTTTATGCACTTTGTTTTCCATTTACAATATAAGGTGTAGTTTAATTTATGTTGATATGTTATCAGTTTGCTGTGGTACATAATACACATATGAGTTGATTGTTAGGTTGTCTTGCACATTGACAGTCAGGTCAGATAGGTGCTAAATCCATCTGTTTTTCTTCTTGTTCAACTTCCCCTCCACCGCACAGACTCAGTGTAACATTTCTGAAATCAGGCGGCAGCTGGAACCGACAGAGCCACATTTCATTAGGAAACCAAAATCATTGCTAGATTTCATTTTCACAAACCAAGAATGGATGGTTTCCCCTACTTTTGTATTAGATCTCTGTATTATCTCTTGAAACGGCGCTAATGTATGTGATATACATCTAAATGAGTTGTAAGTTTCAAGGTTAGGTAAGATACAGAAGCTTACATCATTCATAAGGAGGAGCTCCACTTGAACATGCTCATGCCACTTACATGTTTATCCTCATTCTGCATTTGTAAAAGGCGTGTGTGAGTCTTGGTCCGGCTGTTGTGATATTTAAGCAGCCTGTTGATGCTGTGACCGTCTTGCTCCTGTTCTCTGGTGTTTCCACTAAGCTAAAGTCACTGAATCAAGTTTAGCATCCAACCCGTAGCATTCTTGTTGATGGAGGAAGAGAGGAGATGGTTGGCCTTAGTAACTGTTCCTCTCTGAGCTCTACGGTTTGACTGGACTGCCACCTGTTACACCTAAACATGAATGTTTGATAATCGAAAATGGAATTGGATTTGTACATCTCAAAGCACTTTACACTACCTGCCAATATTCACCCATTCCCACATTCATTGATACACGCAGCCCCTCCAGGAAGTTGTTGCGATCGCAAAAATGAATTCAACCAATCAATGTGAATTATGCACAAGCTTACAATTTGTCCAATCCCTGCAATTCTCAAAATACTTTGGAGATCGCCAGAAGATTGCTTGAAAGTTGTCTTCTTGCAGTTGGCTATAGTGTTTCTCATTTCCAGTGTTTATCTCAATGTAAAACATGTATTTTCACTTTAAAAAGTAAAACTGTTGGGATACAGCGAATCACACTGATCCATCTGTTAAGTGGTTCCATCTCCAGTCTGATCTGGATCACAGCTGATGGCTATGTAATTAGTTCACATAATGTAGCGTAACGCTTGCTGTTAGGACACAGCGTCTCTGACAACAGAGGGTTGTTGTTGAATTATTCCTGCAGTTACATTTAATTTCTAATGAATGAAAGTGATGCCGTGTGACTTCCGCCATGTGGTGCATTCGGTGTTGTGAGGGAGACAGCCACCTGGAGGGACTGCACTGATGACAGCCTTCAAGGTTTGCCCATCATGAACTAATCGAAATGCTCATTCATACACTCACACACAGATGGGGCAGCCTTTGGGATTCATTCTGGGTCCAGTATCTTGCCCAAGGACATTTCGATCACACCACATCAGTCTTACTCTCTCCGATTAGTGGAAGACCCACTCCATCACCTGACCCACAGCCGCCCATATATCTGACTTGTCTGGGTATTGCGTTTATTATATTCTTCTTTATCTGGAGGTTGGTAAGACTCAGTCCTAATGCAGTTGAACTTGCATGCAAGTATAGACTTTTGTCGAGGACTAAAGGCAGCAGTTTTAGTGGCGCTCCTCCTTTGTCATTGCATGCTGAGAGACAGGTCAAAGGTTGGGCTGTCAGCTGGAACTAGCAATACTGTGAAGTTTGGGAATAACGCCAAACATCATAGGCCTGTTCCACTCATCTTAATATCAAATAGTCTGTCTGATGCAGGTATATTGCTTTGTATAAATACATTTCATGGTATTACCTAGTTTCTTAGTTTCGGAATCCAGGTGTTTTGTACAAAAAATCATCAACACCCCTCAGCTACTTTCCTGCTAGCTAATCGACAGAGGGCTATACCACTGAATATCTTCTGTTATTGGAGAATTCATATAAATGTCAAATTGCTTAAGGCAAACCTGTTAGTTGCTTAGACTTGCAAGAAACTGTGTGTTTTTTTAACTAGGAAGTCAGACAATTGTTGAGATGTATATTTAAACTACTATGCCTTTTCTATTTTTATATAGGTTTTATACTTCCCCTGTATGTTGGGGAACTATTTATTGCCTAAATTATTATTTCTGAATTGAAATTATTTTGAAAACAAATGTTAAGTCCAACAACTTCATTTGATCTCCTGGTGTGTGTCCTCTCCTTGCCTGTTTTGTGTTGTTTCCTTTTTGGTGATGTGAACTACGTGTCAGTATAGCATGGACTGTGTGTGTAGGATCTGTCAGTGCTGCTACAGACTTCGTACAACCCGCTTTCTGTCATGCATGCCTTCATCTGAATAAATCGCTCATTTTCCAAAAAACAAAGGGAGCATAGTTTATTGTAAAAGTATATTTCAAACCTGTGTCTGTGGGTTCCTTTTTTCTGTGTGAATAAATGGTGATCTAGTGTGCTGTCAACAACTTGACACCATGTTGAGTCCTGGATGGATAATAAACTAGTATTGTGTCCAGGTCCACATCCAAATATTTTAATCAGAGTAAAATCATCTTGACAGTAAGCCTACGGTTTTTGATGCAAGTATGACCAGAGAATCTCTCACTGCTACAGAGGCACTCACGTCAAAACCATGTTCCTGGAATATTGCCCCATTGTATCACTGTTATGCCTATATGTGTATGCTAGGGTATACCAAAACCTCATTATGTATCAGGGACTTGTAGTCATATCTGATCCACCTGTATTGTGATTTGAGACCCCTTTCTGATTCTCTTTCTCTGACTGCATGTGGACTTTGGTAGTGGCGAGCATGGGGAAGTTGGATGACGTGTTTTTAGCTGTTGTTTTGGTGCTCAGAGTGAGCCTTGAGGCATTTTCTGAAGGGAACCCTGTCAACAGCTGTGTTTCCATTCACATATTTGTATCCATATTTTGGAGTATTGCATTAGAAAAGCTGTAATCAATTAAGAAGAAAAGTATTTACGCTCGCTTTAGTTGGTTGTAGGTTTGTCAAAAAGGAGTTGATGTACTAAATGAGATATGGAAGCCTTTGCCAAATAAATTCTGATATAGCAAATTTAACTCAGACAATTCATCAGCTGTTTCTGCTGGTGACGTCTTATCGCATATTTCCATAACGTGTCTCCAATAGTAGCTGAAATGACAGAGCACTTAAAACGTTGCCAATTGAAGCAAGTTCATAAAGACTTTTCTCCATTTTCTCTCGTAGATTGTTTGATGGCCAATGTGACTTGTTTTATTTCTAGTTCTCAACCTCTACTTCGTTTACTGGCAAATTATAGTCATGCATAAAGTGTCATGGCACCAACTTCTCACCAAACGACTTTGTGGTCAGATTTAATTGCTCCAAAGCAGTTGATGGAAATGCATCTAATTCGCATTTCTTCTTCTTTTTTTTTACATTTTAAAGTTTCAGAGATGCGGGCGACAAGCAGAATGCTTGTCTCCGCATAGAGTATGCAGCAGTGGGGCCCGCTGTGACTGGGGCAGGTAAGACTGCTTGCCTTGATGACGTGGGTTGTGAATCTGAATCAGATTAAGTTTCTGTAGATGACAGCGTCTTTCAGAATGTAGACTTGTGTTCTTTGGAGGAAATCCAGGACACATTTGGGAAATTCCTTCCTTCCTTCCTTCCTTCCTTCCTTCCATCCATCAATCCATCCATCAATCCATCCATCCATCAATTTTCCTCCACTTATCCGGGGCCATGTTGTGGGGGCAGCAGACTTAGGAGGGCATTCCAGATGCCCCTCTCCCTAACAACGCTTTCCAGCTCCTCAAGGGGAACCAGAGGCGTTCCCAGGCTAGATAAGATTCCTAATCTCTCCAGTGTCTACCCTGGAGCCTCGTCCCAGTTGGACATGCCCGAAAAACATCTAAAGGAGGAGGCATTTGCCCGAACCACTTTAACTGGCCCCTTTCAGCTCTCGTCGGAGTTCCATCTGAGCTCCTCAAACTATCTCTAAGGCTGAGCCCAGCCACCCTACGAAGGAAGCCCATTTTGGCTTTCACTACCCAAAGATTTTGACCATAGTGTCGGAACATAGATGGACTGGTAAAGAGCTTTGCCTTCTGACTCAGCTTCCACTTCATCCCAACGGTCCGGTACAACACCTTCACTTTGCTGACAAAGCACCAAACCACCTGTTACATCTCCATTTTACCCTCACACCATATATTTTAGCTCCCTCCTTTGGGGCAGAAATTCTGACTTCAGTCAGGATTGGTGACATGGGACAACGTTGATGGGGGCCAACCAGGGATGAAAAGAGTGACTATTTTGGTCGCGCATGTGCAAGCAGTGATGAGTCAGAAATTATAACATTTAACACTTATAATATCACCCAAAAAAAAATTTGAAGGTTATTTTTATTTCTTGTTTGTGTTGAGATTTAAATCAAGAAAAAACATTTATCTTTATCTGCCCATTTTTCTTATCTTTATTCCTGCTTATATTTATTTACATAATGTGTTAGGAAAATACTTACATACTTAGTTGTTTTCTTACCAATAACTTCCGTGGTGACAGGTGTATAAAAACAAAAGCACTTGGCATGCAGGCTGTTTCTACAAACATTTGTGAAAGAAAGGGTCACTCAGGAGCTCAGTGAATTCCAGCGTGGTACTGTGATAGGATGCCACCTGTGCAACAAGTCTAGTCGTGAAATTTCCTCGCTCATAAATATTCCACAGTCAACTGTCAGTGGGATTATAACAAAGGTGGAAGCGGAACTCAGCCACGAAGTGGTAGGCCACGTGAAATGAAGTGCGTAGAGAGCTTCATAGAATGGGTTTCCATGGCCGAGCAGCTGCATCCAAGCCATACATCAGCAGGGGCAATGCAAAGTGGCAGATGCAGTGGTGTACTGGACTCTAGAGCAGTAGAGACGTTCTCTGGAGTGACGAATCACGCTTCTCCTTCTGGCAATCTGATGGATGAGTCTGGGTTTGGCGGTTGCCAGGAGAACGGTACTTGTCTAACTGCATTGTGCCACATGTAAATTTTGGTGGAGGGGGGATTATGGTGTGGGGTTGTTTTTGGCTTGGCCCTTTAGTTCCAGTGAAGGGAACTCTGAATGCTTCAGCATACCAAGAGATGTTGGACAATTTCATGATCCCAACTTTGTGGAACAGTTTGGGGATGGCCCCTTCTTGTTCCAACATGACTGTGCACCAGTGTACAAAGCAAGGTCCATAAAGACATGGATGAGAGAGTTTGGTGTGGATGAACTTGAAAGGCCTGCACAGAGTTCTGACCTCAACCCGATAGAACACCTTTGGGATGAATTAGAGTGGAGACTGAGAGCAAGACCTTCCCGTCCAACATCAGTGTGTGACCTCAAAAATGCGCTTCTGGAAGAAAGGCAAAAATTCCGGTAAACTTACTTAGCCTTCCCAGAAGAGTTGAAGCTGTTATAGCTGCAAAGGGTGGACCGACATCATAATAAACCCTATGAATTAAGAATCGGATGTCACTTAAATTCATATGCGATTTAAGGCAGGTGTATTATTGCAGTGCCAAAAGGTGCATTGTGCACCTTAATTAAATGCTGGTGCACCAAAATGAAAAAGTTAGTCTGGAACACCAATAGTATCAGAATCAGAAAGGAGTTTATTACCAAGTACGTTTTCACATACAAGGAATTTGCCGTGGTGTAAAATAAAGCAAATTAGCGCAGTCAAGAACATAGATAAATAAATTCCCATTACAATTAAATAGACACTATAGCCATACCATAATAATACATTGTACAAATGACAGTTAAGATGATCAGGATCAGATCTGGGGTTCGACAATCAGTCGGAGCCTCCTTTCAAGCACCCTGGAATAAATATTAGTTGAGCACTTTGATACCCAAATAATTGGAACACACTCTCTGGTCTTCCTTTTTTAAAAATGGCATGTCAGAAGCGTGTCTACCAAGACAGACCAGCAATGTCAAGAGTCTCAGCATCTCAGGGTGAATATCGTCTACCTCTGGTACCTTGCCGCCAAAGAGCTTTTTGACTATCTCAGCAATGTGCCAACCCATGGAGGACATTTTGGCTGGGTTCAGGAGTTCCTCAAAGTTTTGTTTCCACCACTCAACAATATCCCTAGTGTGTTTCTGCAGTTCTCCCCCTCCTAAGAACACAGCCTGTCATGTAATGAGTCATGTAATGGTTTGCTAGAACTTCCTTCAGGCCAACCAGAAGTCCAACTCCATACTTTCCCTGAACTCCTCCCACACCCAACAGTCTCGGCTGTAGCCCTTCAAACGGTACCTGTCTGCTGTTTTGGGAGACCCCTGGGCCAGTCCAAAAGGCGTCCTTCTTCAGCTTGACGGCCTACTCCACAGATCAAGCAGGCCCTTCCTCTCAATCACCCCCTTCAGGTTATGCATCAGTGAATGCATCATTCTCATTTAACCATTCTGAATGATGTAGCTAAATGTTACATATACAAATATGAAGACTTACTGGATATAGTTGATGATAACACAAACTTTATAGTCAGATTTATTAATCATGAAAAGCCTTCGTCTGTGTGGACCTTGTTTAGCTTTTACTGTGCCACACTGGTTGGGTGTTTTGAATAGAAAGAGATATTTCAAAGGCCCAAATTCAATCAAAAGACCACAACCAGCCATATCTTTGGACGTCACTCAATACATCGTAATTTTTCTACTCTTTCCTAAGCCCATTGGTTCCCACTGAAGAGGTAAATCTTAAAAAATGTATAACATTTGGCCGTGTATGTGGAACTGAATCGAAATAAACTACAGTGGGTGTGTTCATCGTAATGAAAGAACATTCACCCACCCAACATGTTTGATGGCTGGGTGACATGTTATGTTTTTATTTAACAACAATGGAGCCCTTTGGCACAGAGCAAAATTATATTTCAAGTTTTGATACACACACAATATATCAAAACTAAGATTGTGTACTAGGATCTGGTCATTGTTGGTTTGGCTCTGTACATGGGATTTGTTGATTCTACAGTATAGACAATATAAACAGACTTATCCCTTAATGTAAAATGGAAGCTGTCAGAAATAAATCAGGGTATTTATGATTTGTCAGATGGCTTATTGTAAGATCATGTGTAACTGGAAATACAAAAGAAATCTCTTAACTTAAACTATACACAACATTGTTAAGGACCATTTTAAAATTCATGCTGTGTAGTTCAGGTGTTCCACTTTCTGGTCGAGAAAGTTGTTTTCAATTCATTTCTTTATGGCATAAAAATGAAATATGAAATGCTAACTGTAAAAACATACTCAAATGGTCTAATCAGAGTGTAGATTAAGTACTTATCTTTGTCAAATATGGATTTCTGTTGTGCATTAAAGCAATACAGAATGTTTAAATTAATCTGCAATAAAACATACATTACTAATTATCAATATATATCATCAATATAACTGACAAAAATATATTATGGTGTTGTCACTCATCTGACAATATCAATATTTTCTGCAGTGTGATGATAATGCGTGAACTAAGCTTTTAGTTATTAAATGGCACCACTGACCCACCATGGCAATGGTACACATAACAATGACGATTTTATTCATTCATATGGGGAAGTCTGTTTTACTACCCTCATTTCTATGATTACAACAGATCAATAGGTAAAAAGTAATAAGTCCAATAGCACTCTTCATCCTCCTGCATGTTATCACTAATTCTGTGCAGTCATTTTATTCAGGCTGCAGTGTGAGCTGCTGTGTTAATCCACCTGGTAGCATGTGGCCGTCTTCACTCCGTCCCTGACACTGACTGTTGAGTTATATGACTTTAATCCACACCACATAGAGATGATCATTCTTGTTTTCTTTTCTCTCTCCTGTCTGTGTTCCATTACCGTTTAACATAGGTATGTCTCCCTGTTTTGTTTTTCTTTTTGTTTTTCTAGATCTCTTCCTGTTTGCCCTAGCATGTTGATGTGGCGTCACAGTTCATCGTCCAGTCCTTGTCTTCCGCACTTCTCTGATGCTTCCAATTTCCCCATTGACCTTGTGTTTGGCATTGATTACTAGGGGGTTTTGTTTTGTTGTTTCCCATATGTTCTCTGTGCTACCAACAGGGGCACTAGAAAGACTGCCCCTGGAAACGTTTGAAAGTTACATTAAAATCAATACAAGCAAAAAGAGAATCTATTTTTCCAGAACTGAGTCGCATAACTTTTTGCAAAATCAGTTTGACAGAAGTCTGACCATTTCAATGTGTTTTCATCTCCCGTGTTGTGGAGCAGTCCTCCCAGTGCCCCGTCCTCTGGGTTTGTTGTGTTTTTGTGTGAAAGCAGCTAATCTGTCTCTAGGTGTGTGTGTGTGTGTGTTTCGCCTAAATTAAACACTTTTCAAGCAAGTTAGTGATCATGTGTTGTTAGATATTAATTTCATGCTAGGCTAGCTACGGGTTCATCCTTGGAAGTTCCCATTTGAGTGATGTTATGAGGAGGTAACATTTATCGTCATTGTAAAAATCAGTTTTTACTTTGAGTCTATCGACTGACCACTGAAAGCAAATTATGCTGTTCTGCTCTCTCTCTTTTTTGTATGGAGAATCAGAAACAATCCACAGAGGAGATACTTTTGTCACAGTGTATTTAGTATGCATGTTATATATATATATATATATATATATATATATATATATATATATATATATATATATATATAGCACTGAAATTCTTGACAAAATGTGTTCTACTTTGTGGTATGTTCAATGATGAATAAACTGGTGCCAAATGTTTTGCACTATCAGTATTTCTCCCCTTTATTGGATTTGTTTTACTGGTTGTTGATTGTTGCTGTTTGCAACATTAAATGTATGGAAATAAAAAGACCTCACAGACCAATTTCACAAGTGGCCTACTCCAATGCAGTGGTGTTGTTTGTGTGTTTTAATAAATATAATCCAGAAACCTTACAGACCCACACTCATTTAGGCTGCAGTCTTTCTGTCTCCCAGTCCTGTCTTATACAAAATGACCTTCCCACAATTAACCCTCCATTATGACTCCAGAGAAACATATTTTTTACTCCTGGGGTTTCATCCACAACCCAGACCTCCTTCTCTATGTGTACTTTCACAGACACATGAAAACAAACATAATCCATATTTCTAAAATTAGGAAATACGGATACGCAAACAAAATCCATCCAGCCATCATCTACTGCTTATCCTGTATTCAGGGTCGCGGGGGGGCTGGAGCCGATCCCAGCTATCATTGGGCGAAGGCAGGGTGCACCCTGGACAGGTAACCAGTCCATCGCAGGGCCGACATGTATAGACAGACAGGTAACCAGTCTATCACAGGACTGACATGTAGAGACAGACAGGTAACCAGTCTATCACAGGACTGACATGTAGAGACAGACAGGTAAGTCTAGGCCTACAGCAGCATAACTAAGAGTTGGTTCAATAAACCTGAGCCAGCTAACTATAAGCGTTGTCAAAGAGAAATGTTTTTCCTAAATACTTCTGAGTTCTCCTCATCTTTCCTTGACCTCATGACGTTTTTCCTCGAGGTCAAGGAAAAGTGATTAGAGTGACTGTGTTCAACATAATATACTATGACTTTTTTTCTTGACTTTTTCCTCACTTTTTTGACTTCCACACTATGACCTTTCTACGACATTAAAGTATAAAAAAAAAATCAGGCGACAAAATGTATATAATATGTAATAAAATGTAATGAAAAGCCATCCTTACTCACATAAAGTAAAGTCTGAGTCTTTATTTATCCCACGGCAGGACATTTACAGTGTTACACCAGTAAATGGGATAGTTAGTTCAATAATAAGAAGCATCAGTTAAATAATAAATAATTCACAAGTAAACATATAACTAAATGGTTGAATTCACATTGTTCACACACAAGGATTGATATTGAACCGTTGTATTGATATTCCCAGTAGTTCTGAGCACTTTACTGGCAGCAGTGTTGATTGTAACAGCAACAGGAAAAGGACTGAAGTTGGTCACTGAATGAGCTTTTTAAAGAACCAACAACATGGAGAGAAGTGAACAATGCGCTTTCTGGAGTCCATCGTTGTAGTTTCATCACCGCAGACCCACGTCAATCATCAGCTGTGCAGTGAAAGGGCAGTTGGATTCTCTGAGCATCGCGATCATCTTTTCAATTCAATTGTATTTATAGTGTTGCATCACAACAGAAGTTATCTCAGGACACTTTACACATAGCAGGACTAGAACACACTCATGAAGTCCCAACATCAGCCAGGAGCAACAGTTTCAGCGACAGTGGTGAGTTTGAGGCAGAAATCTCTAGCAGACCAGGCCCTTGGGTTTCACATGCATTTGGTGTTGGAAGTGTTGGAAGTGTTGGAGTTAGGTGGAGTCAGTGGGAGCTGAGCTCCCATAGAGTGAGGACTGGCTCCCGTGAACGCAGTTAACTCAAATATTTGTGGGGGGTCTCTGAAAATACAGCAGGATAATATTTTAATTACAAATGAAGCTATTTTCCCTTCCACATACGGATTAATATTGACATTAATGATAAATAGCAACACGACAAGTCATGAGAGTAGCCTAAAGTTGTAGTAAAGCACCGTGAATGCAGCATGGCTGTACTACACCACCACTATGCATGCAAACTATCAATTTGAGATCTTTTCAACAAAAAATAAAAATGATCAGTTTGTGTGCACAGTGTGTATGTGTGCGCACACAAGTGTCACACGTAGCGTAGCCGTAACTAAAGGCACACCTATTTCCTTATAGCCTACAGTATATGTAGGCTACTTACGTGACTCTAAATTGCCCGTAGGTGCAAATGTGAGTGTGAATGGTTGTCTGTCTCTACATGTCAGCCCTACGATAGACTGGTTACCTGTCCAGGGTGAACCCTGCCTTCGCCCAATGATAGCTGGGATCGGCTCCAGCCCCCCCGCGACCCTGAATACAGGATAAGCGGTAGACGATGGATGGATGGATGGATGTACTTGCGCATCCAAAGTGATGAAATCCTAACTGGAACCCTGCCTCTTAGTAATTAAGCCACTTAAGACCAACCCTTTTTAGATCTGCGTCGGGTGCAAGAGTCATTTATCCGCAGTTATAATAGCAACAGTGTCCGAGATCTGCCCACAAAGACACTTGCACTTTGCGTTTCAGACCGCTAAAATAGAGCCCTTTGTGTTTATGGAGGAAACAAGCTCATCTTTAGAAGGCAGAGCAACATGGCAGCAGCAAAGGAGAGACAGTTGGTCTGACTGACAGTTGCGACTGCTGCCTGAATGGTAAATGGTCCTCATTTATATAGCACTTTTATCCAAAGCCTGAGCTAATGCCCCAAGGAATCAATGACTGAATGAAATAGTTAATAGATCTAAAAGTTGATGACATTTTCATATCACTTCTACAGTGTAATGCTTTGGCGCAATGGTTAGAACTGCTAGACTACTGAACAGGCGGCAGGGGTTCAATAGCCATTTTTGTCGGGTTCTAGATCCCCTCTTATAAGAAGGATCTCCGTCAACAAAATAGTCAAATTCTGATATAAAGTATTTAATACGAACTGGAGAGCAAAAATAACATATCATGAGCGTGTTCTGCTCAATGTGTAAAGTGTCCTGAGATAACTTCTGTTGTGATAAGATTATAAATCCAATTGAATTGAAATGTAATAGCTGGTGAAGTCATAGCTGATAGCTAACATGAAAGAATGAAGCTCCAGCACGTTTGTTTTCTTCGGTTGAAACTTTACTGAACATGTTTTTGTTTCAGACAATCAAACACAATAAAGCATACAATTACCATGTGTCCAAATTATTATCTGGTACATATAAAACTGCGGCCAAGCCAGTCGACACTTAAATCTCCGTAGTTGAATGCAGCTGATTTCTCCCCAGCTCTCCTCTTTGTCCACACGGTTGTGGTTTGTCTCCTTGGTCTCCACTGTCCAACGCACCCTTGTTGCTTGATGGGTCGCCGTTTCCAAAAGTTACAAAGTAGATTTGTCTCGCTCTGGCAACTGTCTTCCGCTGGGAAATTATTGACGCAATAATCTAGATATCAAACATGTTTGAAAATGATCGGAGCGGCCCTGACAGGTCTCAAAACATTCAGAGGCATCTGTAAACGCCTCACCAGATCAGCACCGAATATCGGTGCCCACCAGAATTCTTCTCCCACTGTTGGGAGGGGTGAATCGGGGTTAAATCGGCCTGATTCTCCCGTAGTATGAGCCCAGTTTTAGCTACAAGCTTGTGGGGTCTTGGTAATCGACCATGGGGGTTCCAGCTATCCAGCTGACATTATGTTGAGGGCTTTGAACTCGATTCGTAGTGTGGGGGTTAAGATGACAGCCATATCTGACCCGTTGTCCTGGCTCCCCCTTGACATAGCATCATCAATCTCTAGTTTTGATAGCAGTTTTCGTTTGCGTACACTGGAACACTAGAAACAGTTTCTTAGTTCCTTTTGATGTTGGATTTCTAAGCAGTCATTGGTCCCACATCCAATGCGGGTATAAACTCTATATCTATATACAGGTGATACTCGAAAAATTTGAATATTGTGCAAAAGTTCATTTATTTCAGTAATTCAACTTAAAAGGTCAAACTAATACATTATGTAGACTCATTACATGCAAAGTGAGATATTCGAAGCCTTTGGGTTTTCATAAGGTGTAAGCGATAATCTTCAAAATTATAACAAATAATAAAGGCTAGGAATATCTCACTTTGCATGAAATGAGTCTACACAATGTATTAGTTTGACCTTTTAAGTTGAATTACTGGCTGCATTAATGAAGAAGAAAATTTTACTTACATCTATATCTTGTAATATATGTTTCAGTAACAAGGTGTTTTCTATTTATTCTGCTGATCTTGTTGGCACCTAGCTGAAGAGCTTAAATTAAGCCCTTTTTAACATTCGACACGTGTCTGTGGGTCATGTTGTATTATTAGAAAGCCTTCCCTCCCTACCGGATACCAACACACTGGCTGCAGTCCAAAAGTAAAACAAAAATGACACAAATTAGTCTTTTCCTCACTACCTTTCCTTGACCTTGATGGAAAACGTCATGAGGTCAGGAAAGATAAGAAAGAGAACTCTTGGCAATATTTTCTTTCTATTCTTATCTTCTGGTGAAAATACAGCGATGGACTAAAAAATCACATGGTCCAGTACTCCCCGTATTGTTGGTTCTATAAACAGCTGGTTGAGGTCCAGCAGCTCCGTCTAGAAGAGACACAAGCTAAGTTCCTGTCTTGTTGTCATCCAGCTGATAAAGAAAGTGATGGGAGTTAGCCCCAAAGTTAGCAACAACTCAGGAACACTTAATGTGGGCTGACCTTTAAGGAGGACGAGCACTATTCTCCATTCTTAGTAGAAGTTGTTAATAGTCATAGTAAACAGTTAATTATTAATATCCCTATTGTCAGTATCGGGAAAACACAAAGATGGACGTTTTAAAAGTTATTGTTAGAACTGCAATGGTATTATTAAGTATGTGTATATGCACACGCACGCGCACACGCACACACACACAAGGGCTGTCAAAGAATTAAACATTTTAATAAAATCAATCACAGGGTAGCCGTGGATTAATCACGATTATTTACCATTCCTAAATATACCTGAAAAATGATTTATAATTATAAATTATATAATATATATGTGTGTGTGTCTTTCATCAAAACTTAAACAGAAATAATTTGTTATCAGTGTGAATGATGACTCATAGTCTAAGGCATCCCTGTGTACTCATCCCTCAGTTCTCGTCACCATTTAGAATTCTATCCAATTTAATAGATCCATAATAATTTGTTTGACTTTGAATTCAGCAAACATTTTACAGCTACACAGGAAACAGTAAGTTGACTGCAGGTTACGACAGACAGGTTCTACACATACTATTAAAATGAACATCAACATAAACACAGCTGAAACGGTGCATATCAATCTGTGGGATCAGGGGGTGAATACAGACTGTGATACAAACCATAATGATCTTGACATGAATTTCCCAAATACATCTGCCATTGATATCATGTAAAACCTCAGTAAAGGGGAAGGAAACAGATCTCTGTGGCTACCAGGACACCAGAAGCTCAGATATGGCTGCAGTGTGTGGGTGAGCTTGGAGTATGTGTGCACAAAGAGTAGAGTCGTCTGTGTGCATGCATCAGTGTGTGTGTGTGTGTGTGTGTGTTGGTACGTCCGCTGTGAGCTTGTGTTCTGCAGTTAGAGCTCCTCAGCCATCTGCAGCAGAGAGTTGATGGCAGCGTCCTTGTTGCCCTGCTGTGCATCCAGCACAGTGCGAACCACCTCTGTATCCAGGTTGGGGAACATGTCCTGGAGAGCCTTCAGATCCTCCTCGGTGCACGCTGGCACCTGGACCCCAACAGCTGGCACAGCTGTGGGCATTGCCATGGGCACCATGCCCTGATTGTAGACTGCAGGCACTCCTAGCAACACAGGACACACTGCTAATGTGAGTCAGCTTACTTTACGAGATAGGATTGGAAAAATACATCAGTATCCAAGAATTGTGACACAGCTTTTCTGTTCTAAAAACCTGGTGACATCTGTGACATCATCAGGGTTACTTTCTCAAGTTGGACAAAGCCCTGCTAGCCACAGGAGATATTATACTTTAGCCTGGATGGGAACATAAATGTAGTGTGTTGTGTGTTTGACCTGCAATGGGCACATATCCTACTCCTTGCTGATACACAGAGGGCATTAGGACCACCGGTTGAGACATCATCCCCGCTGGTACAGACTGTCAAAGAGAGACAGACACAATAATATCAGCTTCACTGCTTCTATTCAATATGTTGGACCACATCACATCTCTTTTTCACTTCATCATTGGCTGGTCAAACTGTCAAATTACAATTTATGTGTTGAGTCATGTTTCCATTAGGCCCAAAACGACTTTTCCCCAAAGACTTACACTGGGAAAGAGAAACACCCCAGTTCACACACTTACATAGCCCTTATTAATAACATTGGGTCCTAGAAGTGAGTTATTTTCCTCCCTCCATTCATGTGAATGAGACCGAGCGGCTGGGAGACCCACTTAAAAGAAATGCTAGTGTGCTCATTTTATACTGTAAATTCAAACGTTCACAGTTTGGGAGGAAATATCATCATTTAGGTACAAGAAAACATAAAAGTCAGGCATAAGGTGTGGAATATATTGCAGACATGCATTCTGTATTTTCCCCTCGACATCAACTCTTGTCACCACCACAGCTGACTGAACAGTTTACTTTCTTTGAAGCACCAGACCAGCTTCTCTCAGAACCCCAGACGTTCTTTACTAGTCTCCGGTGTGCCAGGCCCAGACGTTTTGCCGTGCATCTTTTCGGCTCGCTACTCAATTGTTATGGAAACCCCTGTCCGAGCAGCATTACTTGTACTCCAGTTGCACAGTCATGTCTTTACATGATCCCAGGAGTATCATAACATGTACATCCACACTGAAAACACTCCCAGAGAGGATACTTTACACAGACACAGTTGACAGGTAAATCTACTTACGGCAAAAGACATCACCAGGTTGATCATGCCCTCCTTGTCATCGCCCTGCCTGCCGCTGAGGCTGAACCACTCATCCACTACATTGCCCTCCCTCAGGCCTTCAGGGATGGTCACATGAGTCCATGCTATCCTGTCGTCCATGGAGAATGCTCTCTGGACGGCACATCAGCCAATACACATGGAAACAGACAAAACATAACATTCCCATCACATAATAGACAAAATGGAAAAAACAGATTTTTCATGGGGCTGTTTGCAGCAGTTTGTTGAACACTTGTGTTTTACCGTTTTATATGTTAGGAAACGCAGTAATTTTGTGTTTAGTGGTTTTCCTGTTCCACCTCATGGTTGTAGCCGTTTTGTACCCAGTGGGAGGAGTTTCCACGTGTCTGGCTTCTTGTGTGATTGCTGCTTATTCTCAAACTTAGTGGCAGCATTTTAGTTGGCCCTTGTGTGTGTGATAAGATCTTGTCTGTTCCACATTTGAGCCCAAGTTGACACCTATATTTGATGTATATTTAGCAGTGCTTTACTCAAACATACAGCCTTAGTAGGTAGGTAACACTTGGTTTCATTTAAGAGTCAAGTAAACTTAGTTTCAATGAATAAAAGTGGGGGTGTTACAGCTGTTTTCCCTGTGCTCTTGTCAAATGAGAATAAATTGAACCACATATCATGACAAACGTTACAATTATCTGTGTATGTAAAGTTTACCTGCAGTTCACGCTGAGTCTGACAGACCAACAGTCCCCATACATACATGTACATATTTAGCAGGTAACATGATCAAAAACTCTTGCCTGTGCAACCCCCTTAGCCTGCTCACCTCATCAAAGATCTCCAGGTAGAAGGAGTCCACCCCAGGGGGCACCGTGCACTGGATCACCTTGTTCCAGCGCGGGTTCTTGGCTCCATTGTGAGCGGTTGGTGTCTCGTAGACGGCAAAGCCCAGTCGGACCCTACAGTACGGATCCATCCGAGTCATACCATAGTTTTTAGCCAGCTTGGCCTGTACAGCAAAACAAACAAGGTGGCTTCCCATTCAATTTGTATACTGGGATGGGTATCGTTGAAGTCAGTCAGTCTTCAAAACACACACACACACACACACACACACACACACACACACATCCAGGATAAATGACTAAGCTGGGTTCAACATATCCCAACTAGACCAGTCCGGTTTAACTGGTTACACCAAACCAGGATGAACAGCAGCGACTAAGTCAAGCCAGATGCAACTAATCCTGGAGTACGAGCACGCGGCTTCCTCAACTAGACCCCGAGATCCACCACTGATTCACTGATGCAGATCCCAAATCCACCATGACGACGACGACGACGCTTGCGGCGAACACCTCCCAACATGAGCACGAGCTTCTGATGGAGGCGTATGAGGAGGTCAAGCTCCTCCCAAAAAAGAAGAACTGTGGCTTCATGAACCAGATGATGTTATGCTATAGCGCTTGAAATCGGTTGCTCAAATACTATATGAAACAACTTTGACAGGTACGGTGGCTGAGGAGGAACAAACAAGGCACTTTACGCACTTTACAACAACACCCCAGTGGTTGATCAATACATTACACCCAGAATCACAGAGAGGGAGCAAGGGGGGCTCACAGTCTGGTGACTGGACCGCCGATCTAAAAACTGTTCGGTGGAAACCTTTACTGAACAATATGAAAAGCTTCATTAACACAATTATAACTGTTACCATGCTGATCAGATGTAGAAATTTATAAACTGTATGAATCCAGGCTGCACAAAAAAGCCTTGGAGGGACCAAGAGGAAGTCAGCCATTTGGACTTTGAGCTGACATTTTACATCAGCGTTAACAGTGCAATCAACGGCAACAGTGCCGACAGGTAAACAGTGTTTACCTTGGGGGAAACCGCAGGGTGGGTGCGTCGCTTCCGCAATGACGGCGTGGGTTGGGACGGCTGTAACCGCCATATGAGTGCAGTGCAGAGCATCAGCCACGACGAGCTAGCCAGTGGGGCATGCTCACGAGGACTAACGTGCGCTAAAAGGCGTGCGCGGTCAGCCCGGATATGTAAACGAAGCACAGAGAAGCTCGGATTACAACACACACACAGAAGAAGACTGGATCATTCCACCATATCTTTATATTGCAAGTAGATGTTTGCTGCTATATTAATGGTCTGAATATATTATAGATAACCTTTTAATTAATTATTCTTTATACACTATGTTGCTGTTGTTCTTACACTTAGGAAATGTATTAGTCATTCACATTGCAATACCAACCAGTCCTCACTGGCAAGGCGTCAAATAAACATCTTGGTCAGGTCCTCTCGGCATCCGTCAGCAATGCTCATTTAGCATGTGAGTGTTTGTACGTGACACAGCCACCTGCTGCATTATTTTGTTGCCTAAATTTGACTTCCAGTGAAGTTTATTTTGAAAAGACATGTAATGAGCATATATTGACACGATGTCGCTGCCATGTGATAAAGTGACAATAGAACACTTCGTAGAGCGCCATGATGTGAAGTTTTGGAGCTCGACCAAGTGTGTTATTTGATGCATTGGAGTGAGAATGTGTTGAAAATACTGGTAACTAACATGCTAATCCAAAACATAAGGCGCTGTCGTTCATAAAATTCTTCTAAACCTCTAAGTACGTGTCACTAGTAAAAAAAATAATATTATCCATATTAGTACAAATATTAAATGAGACACAGTTGTATGACTAGGAGCAAAGCTGAACGATGCTTACCTGGACCACAGTAATGCTGAATCGTCCTACGGTGGCCATTGAGCCTCCAAACTGGAGCTGCCTGGCTGCCTGGGCGTCCAGCTGGACCTGCTGCTGCTGCTGGGTGGGAGTGATCCGCAGGAAGTCCTGGGGAAGCTCCCCAATATACACCTGAATACACAGACACATACAGTACAATCAGTGTTGGGCATTAGCAGCGCCAAAAGTAGTATCAATCGATTAGCATTGTGACTCCCCCATAAATGATTGTATATACTAGGGATGTCCCGATCCAGCTTTTTGCACTTCCGATCCGATACCGATATTGTAGCTTTTAGTATCGGCCGATACCGATACCGGCCGATCCAAGCATGTATTAAAGATTAAAGATGCCGGTTGATGGAAATGATCCAAAATTAGGGGCTGGAAAAATAGGTCTGGAAAATGATGAGCATCACATTAATAGCTACAGATACTGTAAAACACTACGACATGAGTGCATATATTGTCTTATTTTATCAAGTAAAATATAATTTATAGGTTTACTCAACAGCCTAATAGTTCATAGAAATTCAGGTAGAAATAGGTTAACTCAGAGTTCCACATCTTATCAAAAACAATCCTCCCCCCCACAGGGAGTCCCTTGCTTTGCATTCACACTGCTCCAGCCCAAACGGGCTTTAGCCCGTACACACGTCATCACGTCCTAATACTACACACACAATATGGCTTGATGTTGTTTTGAAGGAGTGCATATATTTATCGACAACACTCGACCTGCATCAGCGCATGTGCGCACGAGCGGATCTGTGCGAGCAGGCAGCGCGGAAGCCGGTCCGGTTCCGGTACCGGTCCGGTTCCGCTCACACCACGAGTCTGAAGAGTGCAACAGCTTATCAAAATACAGTGTCAACTCCGTGTTTTCAAAGTAGAAAGCGACATCGTGGTGGTTTAACGAGGTGGAACGGCATCAGAACAACATCAAGCGCGTAAAGTCCACGAAGGAGAACGTAGCGGGAGCGCGCGGCGAGGATTGTTGAGGCTGCGCGTCTTGCGGAGCAAGTCTACTGTGCTGCACGGAGGCGCTCCTAATGTAAATGTTTATTGATTTATGAATGAATTGATAGGTGGCTTATTTTTGACGTATTGATTTTATGGCCTGTACAATGGTAGGGGAAACACTGGACATGCACAGACAAGTCTGTCTTGTTGTTGTTTAGTGGATGCTGGACAGGTCGCGAGGTGTGCGCTAGGTGTGCTGGAAAACGCGGACCGGACTTTGGGGAAAACCGGAATAAAACGTGAATGGATTACCTACATCGGTGCGCTGAAAAACACGGACCGGAGTTTAAAGGAGTCATAACCTGGTTTTATACGTATCCAGCCCCCCTTGGATCGCTTTGGATCAATTCGTAAAACTTATTAGAAAAAAAAAAAAAAAATTTAATCAAACATTGAGCTTGTTCTGACCCTTTTTCGTACCGCGATTTTATCACGCGAGATTACGCGCGAGGTTTTGACTGGTCCGGATGTGCATTGTATAATATGTAATGAGGCGCGCGTTGATTCGCCGCAGGAAGGACAGAGCCGGGGGGGCTTGCCTGCATGCAGACTCCAAAACATAATGGCGGCGCTTCGGCGATTTCAGGTAGCGGACGGGGCGGGGTTGGGTGGTGAAAGAGGGGTGGGCTTATGCAAGTAGCCGCCACGGTGACGTCACCGTAGGCGCAGAATCAAAATCTCGTGCTTTAGGAATGCACACCCTTGTGTGCTATTCCTGTTCGGAAAAAGAGCAGAAGCGAAAAAACGGCGCCACTTTCAAACTCCAGCCTTTCAGGCAAGTTTCAACTGAGGTCAAACACAGATATGCATGTTTTAACAAGAGAAATTGCGATTTCCTGGTGATGACTCCTTTAAAAAAAAAAACTGGATCGGGAGTTCGGATCGGGATTTTCCCGTGCAGGCCGATACGATATCGATATGCATTTTTTGCTAATATCGGCGGCCGATCCGATCCAAATATCGGATCGGGACATCCCTAGTATATACATTTGCATATTTATGCACATGTTCATGGTCTCTGAATGACAATTAGAATTATAACTACTAAAATGTTTCTTCAATACATTTATCATATTTTGTTATTGATTTATTGAATTTTGATGGACAAAAAAATGCTCTTAAATTGTAAAACACAGAATTTAGAGAAATTAAAACGAGAAAAAAAAACAGAATTTGGGAAAATAAAAATGGATTTCCTAGAAACCTACATGGCCTTTCTGCTGCAGGGAATATAGACATGTGAGCCAAGTGAGGCAGATGAGATGGAGAGGATCCTGAGTTAGCTGCTGTGGCCGTCGGTTTATACATATGGCCATGTTGCATTATATTAATATGCTAGATAGTGTAGTACACTGTACATTAGTGCAAGGCAGGGGTCTAGTGCAGGGTTGTCAATAAAAAAAAATTTGATACTCAGCTAATAATTGATACTTAATTAGTATTGTATTGAATACTACTATGTGCAAAAGTAACAGGGCACACAACTTCACCCAGCAGCGCTGCAGACAGACAGCTGCGGCTGAATCACCCAGCAGACAGACAGCTACGGTTGAATCATCCAGCAGACAGACAGCTATGGTTGCTTCACCCAGCACATTGCAGACAGACAGCTACGGCTGAATCACCCAGCACACTGCAGACAGACAGCCACACAGCAGTTCCTTCGATCACTGGCAGCTGGTTAACGTTCACAACACTGAGCTGGCTGAACACAACACAAGTGCTGCTGCTGGAGGGCCTTGGAGTGCAGTTTTAGTAATGGACCTGCATTTACACTTTTCTAGCACCACATCACTTCATTTAGCTGGGAAGTTGTCAGCTGTGTGTCTCACCGACGTAATAAAGTCATTACCATGACAGCGAGTTAGCCATGAAGTTAGCAACAACTCTAGCTGCTCCAGCTCAGCAACATTTTAAGTGGGCTGATCTTTAAGGTGGACAAGCAATATTCTCCTGTAAGTGACAAGCTGCTCCTCTGAGTCTCTTAGCTTTATCTTCAATATTTCTTTTAACTCTGTAACTGACAGCAGGTTAAACAGTTAATTATTAATATATCTACTGCTCTGTTTATATCAGGAAAACACAAAGTTGAATGTTAAAATATCAGCACGAGCATCCTGTTGTATTTTTTAATTTTTTACAGTCAGAAAGTGAGAATTATCTGATGAAAATGAAAAATGTTTTCAAAGTTATTGTTAGAATTGTAATGGTATTATTAAGTTGTCATATCAGTACCAGAGTACTGAAATGTTTAGTATTTGTACTTGAAAAAGGTGCATATTGATATTGATAAAATATCAATAATCATTTGCAAGGTTTCCCTTATTTTTTTTTATAATAAGTCATCTCCTCCTTGTGCTCAATTTGTTTCAAGTCTTGTATATACAGGTACATAGAGTTTGCCGTCAGGATATTAGAGCAGAAAAACGCAAATATACATTGACTGCCTGCTGCACCTCTGGCTGAAGCTGACCGTGGCAATATGCCATTGTAAGTGGGAACCACCAGGCCTGGAACACGTTCTAGGTGGAACACTGATAATAACAACATGCAAACACTGAGAAAGTGCCAGCAGTGCATCCATTGGAAAACCGATGTTCATCCATCCAACTGCTAATCCTGTATTTGTGATGGGAATTTTTCATTTAGTAGTTCATTATAGTATAATTAGTAGTTTGAGTAGTTTTAACTCATACTATTCCATGTGTGTCATGAGGTAACCTGTATTCTCTACTTATGTCATGTCATGTGTTACATGAGTTGTAAAATGCATCTTGTGACACCAGCACAGCTGGCAAGTCAATATGGATCTATGGACACTGATGAGTGGTTCAAACACCACATTCTGGACAAAGTTCTCCGTCTACACAAACAACGGAACAATGCTTCTCTGATGATACGTCACAAACAACTGTATAAAAAGCCCTTCTCAAGACTGAAGACTTGGTCAGACTCTTAAGGAGTCTGCCCCTATCTGGCCAGATAGTTTGCTCTGAAGCTGTATGTCGGTGATGCGGTCCGCTTGGACACCCTGTTTGCGAGGGCTTTGACTTATTAGACTTTGTCTGTTTACAGTCTGTCTGTAGCGACTGCTAGCCTGTTTTTGGACTCTTTATAGAATAAATTACTAAAAGCGCTGTTAAGAGTTGTATTCTTATTTCTCATCAGGTGATCATAAACTGATTTCCACCACAAACTTGGCGACGAGGATGGGATTGGACGTGTGATCTGGACTCCGTCGGATGGACAGGAGGCCGTATTCCTCCCCAAGGGGTGAGAAGCTGCCCTCCAGCGGAGCCCCGATTGCCGATCCAATCCAGTTGAAAGGACAACAGAAAACGCGGTGAGAAATGTTTAATTGTCTTAAGCATAGCCTACAGAGTCAGAGCAAAAGATTGTTGAATACGTATTTCTCACAACCATTGAGAGTTGTTGACAGACGTGTCAAAGTTAAACCTGTATTTATTCGTTAGTATACGCCGGTGAATCCTGGTAATTCATTGACGTGCACAGCGGGTAATAATGAGACAGATAACTAGGGATGGGCAACCGTCGTAAGGGGAGACAAGCGCGAAGAATGAAACGGGGAGCCATGGTTGCAGCGTTGTCTTGGCCTTATAGAGTTCAGACCGGTTGCTGCAAGGGATCCCATTATAGCGCTAGCGGTAAAGTGTTGAAAACCGCAGGAACGAGAACAGTACTGTAAAGAACAGCAGAGCTCTTGGAGGTACATGAACAGCACGGATTTGTATTCACCGATACCAGTGGATAGAAAACCCTGCACTGTCCCAGGTTCCTCCTTCACTATGGGCCACTCATAAATATGATGTGGGACTCATGAAAGGCACCGCACTATTGATAGTGCACCCCAAATTTTATTATAGGCCGTGCCTTAAACAATACCCACTCAAACAAGAAGCCATCGATGGTATAAAAATTATATTGGAATCTTTATTAAAATTAGGCATTATTATTCCATGTGTGTACACACCTATTTTCCTAGTTAAAAGATTTGTGACAAAAAACCAAATTGACACAGTAGCGCTACTTAAAAATTTAGACACAAGGCTAGCCTAAAAAAAAATTAAAATACTCAAAATTGTAAAAAGAAGTAATCTATTTGGGACATGTGATCACAAGAGGGGCAAATTCCTCCCTCCCAAACGTATTGCGGCAATTCAATCCATGCTGAAAACAATTGATGACGTCATACTGTAGGTAGTGGATCCCAAAATGACTTAGAAAGAGGTAAAACTCTTAGCACGCATGACAAACTGACTTGGACACTCGAAGCTTAAAAAGTTTTTGACGACTTAAACTTTGACTTCTTTATCTCAGGCCCCGACTTTTGGCCTGTCTAGACTAGACTTATCGTTCACTCAGTTGATAGACCAGAAGGACTGTTACATGACATCAATTTTGTGCCAACTGCACAGAAAGGAGAGTGAAAATATGCTGCGATCGTACCATTTATAAATAACTTTGCTTTGCGGTGTAAGTAATAATCAATTAAGACAGTTGAAGGTTCAACTGAGGAGAATGGAGATAACTTGTGCAGCTCAATACACAACTCTGTCCAAGAGAAAGCAGAGAAAGATTGTGCCATTCAGAGCAGACTGGGGGGCATTTGAGATGTGGAAATGTGAGTCAGAGAAAAGAGAGAGACAGAAAGAGAAAGCATGTGATACACAGTAATGCAGCAGGAGATTACATGCAGGAGCAGTCATTACACTGCACCTCGCACGTAAACGTAGGGATAGACAGAGATTTTGAGATAGTATGGTATGAAGTACAGTAGGGCTGCACGATTCTGGAAAAAATGTGAATCACGATTTTTTTTGCTTAGAATTGAGATCACGATTCTCTTGCATGATTTTTTTCCACAAAATGTTTATTGCACTGATGAACTTTAACAAAAAAACGTTTGTTGCTTTGGCAGAGGCATAGTGAGTGGACGCGCCGCTTCCCAGTATTGCACGCTTGGTGGGCTGCCACTAGAGGATGATTGACAGGCGCTCTCCATGCAATCACGGCACACTGCATGGCTGCACCTGATTGGACGATCGCTTTCACTGCTGTCCTGTCTGCTCCGGAGTTCACGCAGACCAACATGGCGGCTCGTTTGGAAACTTTCTCTTGTTTTACGAAAATAGTTCACCGAAAGGTGTTTCTGAAAACATTTTAAGCGAGAAATAAGCTATGCAGTTGCTGAATCTGTCTTTATTTTAGATCGACAACATTCAATTTAGAAGATTTTCGCGAGCGTTCCCGAGGCGGCGAGTCAAGCCCGGCGCAATGAATGGGACGCGGGGAAACACCGCTGCCTGTGGACACGCACCTTCTCTCTTTCCAAACACTCAACTGCAGGCGGCTTCCTCCACTGAATCACGTGTTGTAAAGACGCTTTACCATAGGTTGAGGGAGGAGGCAGCGGCAGTGCTGCGTTTGGGGGCGCTTCAAAAATGTGGCGCTTTGTGATGCAGCTCGAGATATAAAATGCTTCAGAATCGCTGTGTGTAGAAATGAGATCACGTGTATGTGTGAATCCAGATCGCAATTTTTTAACGATTTTTTGTGCAGCCCTAAAGTACAGAAAGAACCAGAAAAGTTATGTTTGAAGCATTTCTATTGGACAGATGAATGTTCTGCTGTGTCAGTGACTCCTCCCCTCTTGTAAAAAGAGAAAGACGGACACGGCATCGCAGGCCATGTGATGTAGGCCTATTCAATGAGCATCTGAACTACGATTAGCTTAAATTTGCCATGCATCATATACGTGTTGCTGTGTACAATGACGGCCTTGTACGAGCAACTACCGGCTTTTTATCTGCCTCGGATCGACGTTCTCAGCTAAACTCAGCTTGTCTAGTAAGGCATCTTCAAAACATTGACGTAAATAAACACAAGGTACGGCGCAGGCATCTCCCCCTCCCACCTCAACTGAAATGTGATGGCGTCGGCATAGGTTTCTGATGTTTTTAATTTTGCAGAACGTGTTGTTAGGACAAATGCGGTTCAACCGTTTGCATAAATGAAATGGGTTTAGCCACGTACACCAAAACCCTACTCAGATGTAACACTTGCTGTTTCCCATATTTTGCATGCTCAGCTTCCTCCCACAGTCCAAAGACATGCAGGATGGGGATAGGTTAATTGATGACTCAAAATTGCCCGTAGGTGTGAATGTGAGTGGGTTATTCCGTGTCATTTCATCAAATGCTTCCCACCTGACCATCTCAAAATGTCCTGAAAAAATTCAAGTACAAAGACACACTTGTTACTAGGACAAATCCAAAATATTAGGTCTCTACTGTCAATAGTTTTCTCATGAAACATCATTGAATGAAGGGTAGTTTAGACGGTTTTTGGCATCATGCTCTGAAAAGCCATTTTTAAACAGCAATATCTGGAAAACTATCTCACCTGTGGCCTTCAAACTTTTTACAGAGTATATCTGTTACTAATAGCCTCCAGACATGAAATATCAGGGATGTAGCTCAATGATAACCTAGTATGGTAGGTACTTAAAATGTGGCTTGTTGAAATAAAGTAGTACATTTGAAGAGTTGCTGAGCTCCCATTTTTGCAGATAAAAGACTTCTATCACTTCTGCCTCTATCTCTGGTGTTAGCATAAACATTCTACAAAATATGGTTTCTCTTAAGATTATTAGTTTCACAGATATTAAGGCTCAAAAATGGAAGTAAACACATCTTTGCCCAACTTCAGAGTCATATTCCAAAAAACTGACAACACGTATCAGGTCCAAACTTACTTATTTTGAAAGATCATATTCTTGTTAAAATCATATTAAAAAATCGGGAGGGTGTTTTGCCTCATTTTGTCGCAGTGATTTTTTAAAATCCTGATATTGGTGGGGTTTTTGTGGCCGGTTTTGGTACTGCATGTCCTAACAGCCTACCAGTAAACATCACAGGAGGGCAATTCAATTGTGTTTTTTACCATTTACCAAGACTTATGTGACTAAATGCTACTGATAAATTTAGCCTTACGAAAACATTAAAATGTAGCACAGTTATAGTTACAGAGGCAATAAGTCCTTGAATGTGAGTTAAACATGCTGAAAGCAGCTTTTAATGTCTTAAACCATGAACAAATATGATAGCATAATATTGAAGACTGTACATTTTGTCATACTTTAAGTACATACATTACACAATCAAATCAAATAATCTTAATTTGAGCATAAAGATTTTACATTACAATAGAAAAGCCAAAGTTTGATATTGAATAACAGTTTGTCTCTATGCTCACTATGAGGGATCACACATTTTTCATCTTTTAGATCCAATTCCTTCGTCACATTCATTAATTTGGCAGTCACTTTACAAATTGTCTAATGTACATCTCTGCTCCGTTGTGCTCATCTTTTTTGATGGCATACATGCGCCCAGTTTCTGTAGAGGGAACGTCAAATCTTGCAATTCTATGCTGCAGTGGGACATTGCATGTCTTCTCTTCTTGGCCAGTAGAAACTCTTGGCAGACGGCCAAAACCGTCTAAACTACCCTTCATTCAATGATGTTTCATGAGAAAACTATTGACAGTAGAGACCTAATATTTTGGATTTGTCCTATTAACAAGTGTGTCTTTGTACTTGAATTTTTTCAGGACATTCTGAGATGGTCAGGTGGGAAGATTTTCAGAAATTTGATGAAATGACACGGAATGACTCATGTGTCTCCTATGAGTTAGGACAGCAAAAGCTCTCAGGGACTAAGAGTTATTATGATGTGATGTTTTAAATCACTGTGAATTTACATCATTGATGTCTCGCTCTTAAAGTCTTTGTGTACTAAATTAAGTTGTATGCTTAGCTGTTCAACTGTCTTTTGTGTTTGTCAGAGAATGACAAAAAGGGAGAAATCTGATGGGAATTTACTATTCCATGTGTGTCATGAGGTAACCTGTATTCTCTACTTAATAAGTAGAGAATACAGGTTACCTCATGATGCATTTTACAACTCATGTAACACATGACATGACATAATTATGTCATGTCATGTGTTACATGAGTTGTAAAATGCATCTTGTGACACCAGCACAGCAGGCAAGTCAATATGGATCTATGGACACTGATGAGTGGTTCAAACACCACATTCTGGACAAAGTTCTCCGTCTACACAAACAACGGAACAATGCTTCTCTGATGATACGTCACAAACAACTGTATAAAACGCCCTTGGGTCATTCCGTGTCATTTCATCAAATGCCTCCCACCTGACCATCTCAGTATGTCCTGAAAAAATTCAAGTACAAAGACACACTTGTTAATAGGACAAATCCAAAATATTAGGTCTCTACTTTCAATAGTTTTCTCATGAAACATCATTCAATGAAGGGTAGTTTAGACGGTTTTTGGCATCATGCTCTGAAAAGCCATTTTTAAACGGCAATATCTAGAAAACTATCTCACCTGTGGCCTTCAAAATTTCTACAGTGTATATCTGTTACTAAACGCCTCCAGACATGGAATATCAGGGGTGTAGCTCAATGATAACCTAGTATGGTAGGTACTTAAAAAGGGGCTTGTTGAAATAAAGTAGTACATTTGAAGGATGGCTGAGCTCCCATTTTTGCAGATAAAAGACTTCTATCACTTCTGCCTCTATCTCTGGTGTTAGCTTAAACATTCTACAAAATATGTTTTCTCTCAGATGATTAGTTTCACAGATATTAAGCCTCAAAAATGGAAGTAAACACATCTTTGCCCAACTTCAGAGTCATATTCCAAAAAACTGACAACACGTATCAGGTCCAAACTTACTTTTTTTTAAAGATCATATTCTTGTTAAAATCATATTAAAAAATCGGGAGGGTGTTTTGCCTCAATTTGTCGCAGTGATTTTTTAAAATCCTGATATTGGTGGGGTTTTTGTGGCTGGTTTTGGTACTGCATGTCCTAACGGCCTACTTGTAAACATCACAGGAGGGCAATTCAATTGTGCTTTTTATCATTTACCAAAGACTTACATGTGACTAAATGCTACTGATAAATTTAGCCTCACGAAAACATTAAAATGTAGCACAGTTGTAGTTACAGAGGCAATACGTCCTTGAATGTGAGTTAAACATGGTGAAAGCAGCTTTTAAGGTCTTAAACCATGAACAAACATAGCAAAATATTGAAGACTGTACATTTTGTCATACTTTAAGTATATAAATTACACAACCAAATCAAATAATAATCTTAATTTGAGCATAACTATTTTACATTACAGTACAAAAGTCTCCAAAGTGTGATATTGAATAACAGTTTGTCTCTATGCTCACTATGAGGGATCACACATTTTTCATCTTTTAGATCCAATTCCTTAGTCACATTCATTAATTTGGCAGTGACTTTACAAATAGTCTAATGTACATCTCTGCTTTATTGTGCTCATCTTTTTTGATGGCATACATGCACCCAGTTTCTGTAGAGGGACCGTCAATCCTTGCAATTCTATGCTGCAGTGGGACATTGCACATGTCTTCTCTTCTTGGCCAGTAGAAACTCTTGGCAGGGCCATGTGGGTGCATGAACTGAACCAGTACATCTTCATCTGAAACATCTCTGATACTTCCTATCCACCATTTCTGATCATACACACAACTCACATATTGTCTCATAGTGAGCACAGAGACAAACTGTTATTCAATATCAAACTTTGGAGACTTTTCTACTGTAATGTAAAATCTTTATGCTCAAATTAAGATTATTATTTGATTTGGTTGTGTAATTTATATACTTAAAGTATGACAAAATGTACAGTCTTCAATTCATTTGTTCATGGTTTAAGACATTAAAAGCTGCTTTCAGCATGTTCAACTCACATCCAAGGACTTATTGCCTCTATAACTACAACTGTGCTACAATTTAATGTTTTCATAAGGCAAAATTTATCAGTAGTATTTAGTCACATATAAGTATTTGGTAAATGGTAAAAAACACAATTGAAATGCCCTGCTGTGATGTTTACTTGTAGGATATTAAGACATGCAGTACCAAAAACGGCCACAAAAACCCCACCAATATCAGGATTTTAAAAAATCACTGCGACAAATTGAGGCAAAACACCCTCCTGATTTTTTAATATGATTTTAACAAGAATATGATCTTTCAAAAAAAGTAAGTTTGGACCTGATACGTGTTGTCAGTTTTTTGGAATATGACTCTGAAGTTGGGCAAAGATGTGTTAACTTCCATTTTTGAGCCTTAATATCTGTGAAACTAATCATCTGAGAGAAACCATATTTTGTAGAATGTTTAAGCTAACACCAGAGATAGAGGCAGAAGTGATAGAAGTCTTTTATCTGCAAAAATGGGAGCTCAGTCACTCTTCAAATGTACTACTTTATTTCAACAAGCCACATTTTAAGTACCTACCATACTAGGTTATCATTGAGCTACACCCCTGATATTAAATGTCTGGAGAGATATACACTGTAGAAATTTTGAAGGCCACAGGTGAGATAGTTTTCCAGATATTGCTGTTTAAAAATGGCTTTTCAGAGCATGATGCCAAAAACCGTCTAAAC
Organism: Eutrigla gurnardus; assembly: GCF_963514095.1. NCBI lineage: Eukaryota > Metazoa > Chordata > Actinopteri > Perciformes > Triglidae > Eutrigla > Eutrigla gurnardus. Next base: position 12,976,171 of record NC_139915.1, read on the forward strand.
TACCCTTCATTCAATGATGTTTCATGAGAAAACTATTGACAGTAGAGACTTAATATTTTGGATTTTTCCTATTAACAAGTGTATCTTTGTACTCAAATTTTTTCAGGACATTGTGAGATGGTCAGGTGGGAAGATTTTCAGAAATTTGATGAAATGACACGGAATGACCCCCTTCCAAGACTGAAGACTTGGTCAGACTCTTAAGGAGTCTGCCCCTATCTGGCCAGATAGTTTGCTCTGAAGCTGTATGTCTGTGACGCGGTCCGCTTGGACACCCTGTTTGCGAGGGCTTTGACTTATTAGACTTTGTCTGTAGCGACTGCTAGCCTGTTTTTGGACTCTTTATAGAATAAATTACTAAAAGCGCTGTTGAGAGTTGTATTCTTATTTCTCATCAGGTGATCATAAACTGATTTCCACCACAGTATTCAGGGTCGCTGGGGGCTGGAGCCGATCCCAGCTGACATTGGGTGAAGGCGGGGTACACCCTGGACAGGTAACCAGTCTATCACAGGGCTGACATGTAGAGACAGACAGGTAACCAGTCTATCACAGGGCTGACATGTAGAGACAGACAGGTAAACAGTCTATCACAGGGCTGACATGTAGAGACAGACAGGTAACCAGTCTATCACAGGGCTGACATATAGAGACAGACAGGTAACCAGTATATCACATGGGTGACATGTAGAGACAGACAGGTCCCCATCCTGCATGTCTTTGGACTGTGGGAGGAAGCCGGAGAACCCGGAGAGAACCCAAGCTAACAGGGAGAAAATGCAAACTCCACACAGAAGGAACCCGAGCCGGGACTCTAACGAGGCGATAGTGCTAACCACTCCACCAGCATGCATCCCGTCTGTTACTGTTAAACATCTTAATGAGTTCACTGTGTGAGGTGTTGCTCTGTTGTTGATGCGCTGTAGTCGATGCTAGTTCCGCAGCTAGCTGCTAGCCTCCCAATCAACGCCGAGTATCGTTACCTGTCCCCGCTGGGTGCTGACGGTGGTCGCCATGTTGTATCTTTGCTGTCTGGGAGATTGGGTTCGATTCTCGAGTCTTCTTTAATCACGTCTTTAGCGTAGCAATAACAACTGTGCTCGGATGAATTCAGATCTGAACCGGAAGTGAATCCGACATTAGTAGACTAGAGCAGGAGGCGGAGACCGGAAGCTGCGTTCCAGACGGACACTTTCCAGCCTGCAAATAATTTACAACACAAGAAAGTAAGAAAGAAAGAATCACGTGCAAATAAAGTGCCTATAGACATAATGTGACATGTCCTAGACACAAAAGTAAAGTCAAATAAGTATTCAATAATATAAAAGTAATACGTATACAATAATATAAAAGTATAAAAATAATGACATTAAATATATGTAATGTATGTAGGCTACATAATGTATGTATATAAAACACTATACAGTATAGTAGTGTATCTGTTGTTGAATTAATTGTAGTATATAGTATTGAGGTAGTAGTATTTTTAGATAGTGCACGTAAGTATTATTTTACATAACGTTTGACAGTTATATTGTATTAAATGTGTATCTGGCGTTGTGTTCTATCTTTTCTACTTTTCATGTCTGCCTCCTTGAGCCGCTGTTGGCTAATTGCTCTATATAGATAACCTCTACTATTGTCACTATTATTACAACAAGTATTATTATAATTATCAACCACATAGGATATGTTAGTTAACAGTTTAAACCTTTATTCCACAACATGACACTAATTAAAATATTTAAAGATTGGAGGAATCACTTCCTTAAACTTAGCTACAGCTCTATCCGATAGACACCGAGAGGACACTCTGACTGAAGCCAATGGAATCTATTAATGAGGTAAATGCTACACTAGGCTGTCATTTACAACGTCCACATGGACATTAAAATCTCCAACAATAATTACTTTATCTGATTTAAGGACTAAACTTGATAGAAGCTCAGAGAATTCAGATACAAATTAAGAATATGGACCAGGAGCACGATACACACAAACTAAATGGGCTGGGTTGTTTTCCAGTTTGGGTGTGAAAGGCTGAGAATCAGGCCCTTAAATGTGTTATAATTTAGTTTTGGTTTCATGTTGATTGATAGGCTTGAATCAAAAATGTCTGCAACTCTTCCTTCATGTCTGCTGCCTCGAGATATATGAGTATTAATATGACTAGGATAACTGTTCGTTTAAGTAAACAAAGTCTTCATCACGCAGCCAGGTTTCACTCAGGCAGAATAAACCAATATGATTATCTGATATTAAATCATTGACTAATACTGCTTTAGATGAGAGAGATCTAATGTTTGAGAGTCCACATTGTTGTACTACATCAGAGGAGGTGTTCATTTTTAATAGGTTTTCATGTGAAATCCCTCTTCTGTTTGACTGAATTAATTGAAGTGGTCGAGGGACAGACACCATTCTTATGTGGTTTTGGTTTTGGGTGGGTGACTGCTCTAATGAAGGCGCAGAGAAGTGTAACTCTGCCTGGTCTCAACTCTGGCTTGTCATGTTTTAGGACGACTAATGAAATCAGCAATATTTCAAGATAGGAGTCCAAAGTGGGGTGGATGCCATCTCTCACCAGACCAGATTTTCACCAGAAACGCTGCCAGTTATGTACGAACATTGTTATCAGAACATTTTGCCTAAAACAGTGAGTCTTGACCCTTTCGTCGCATTTTATTTTGTTTTTACTCTGTTTTTTACTATCACATTGGTTGTCACTGTAGCTTGACTAAGCAAGAACTAAACCATGACATCACAAAATAAACAATTAACAAACTAATCCTATTGCAGAAATACCGAAATAGTGTTTCTCAGAGTTAGTGAGAAGATGAACACTAGTGTGGTAAGCTATAGTGTAATAAAATAATTGACAGTAATAACTTGACGCAGTTGGTGGACATGGCAATGATGCTTGGTGTTCCCTTCGCGCTGTTATGAGGGCTTTGCTTTAGAGCAACAGATGTTTTGAAGCAGACGTGTTCAAACTGGCAGGCTCTGTTTGGTTTTCCTTCATTTTGGAAGCTACGATGATTTCCCAAACCATCTAATCCAAATATTTGTCAACATTATGATCCGAGTTGTCAGGATCAAAATGTTGAACATCTTTAGCTATGAGCTCAAGCTCTTCAAGGCGGGTGTGCTGTGGCGTCTTTCCTGGTGAAGCCGAGACTAAGATAGGTTGAGGAGGTGCGTTGCAATCTGCGAATGTAAGATAGGAAGATGGTGCAACTACAGGTGTCTTCACTATCCATGTCAGAGCGATGGGAAGCTGCGTAGCCGTTACCGCTGTCTCTCAGTGGAGCTCGTCTCATGGACTAGGTGTCAGTCGGTAACTGTTCCCATGTTCTGCATGGCTGGGGAGTCGTCTTCACTACAAGAAGAGTGAGAATCGGAGAAGCCTGAATCACATTGGCTGGACGAGCAAAGATTTTCTGGTTTAAACTTCAACCACTCATGAACATAGCTCTGACTCTGCAGTGTGCAGGTCATCTAAATAACGCATGGCTTTTGTGTTTCCTGCTACCAGCTCGTGTTGGAGATGAGCATTTTGCACTTTTAGTGGTTCAGCCTTCTTCTCTACAGCAGCGTTTCTCTGACATGAGAGATGGGTCAGAAGCATTTTAATAAAGGACCCTTGGACTTTGTTAGGACATCAGATCTGCTGTTCGATAAAGAGTCATCTCCTCATGGCACTCACTGGAGTTTAGTTTTTCCAGACCCTCCTGTGCAGGGCTGGAAGGTTTGACACAGAATCCCACATCTGGATGTTCAAAAACCAGTTTAATCTTCATCTTTGAATTATTTCATGGATACAAACCTTGAGTTCCAACACTGTCAAACCAAACTCAGCTTCATTCCCTTCTGTGCTCAACAAAGTCCTTTGCATTTATTGTTATTATTATTATTATTATGAGTAGTAGTATTAGTATTATCCTCAAACCAGAACAGTAATAACCATCTATAAGCAGAGAATTTGAGCATTTTTAACATTATAATTTAATCAAGCACAGAACATATTTATTTGCATAAATTGCATTTCTGTACAAAATATAACTTGTAGACTCTGCTTTAAGACAGAAATATAATACAATAGAATGTCTTTGTACGTAACTACAAAACAAATGTTTCCTATTATGGTACACTTCAAATATATTCATTGTAGACTATCAAGTCACTTACATCTGCAGTAAGAATTCTAAATAACTTGTATAACTGTAAATGTGAAGTGTGATATAGAGAAGAAGAAGAGCAAGAGTGGTGTTCTTATTCATCATTTTAATGCTGGTGAAATACAAAACTAGGTGGGGGCAGAACAGTACAAGAGAAACAGTGTCATGTTTTCTGACGAGACATGTAAACATGTAAAAAGTAGCAGCGGCTGCTGTCAGTAAATCATAAACATCTGATGTATCATTCACATAGATTCTGTTATGTCAGTCATCCTAAAATGTGTGTAACACAGAGACTAATGGCTGAGAGTTGAATGAGAGTTGCCAAAACAATTCACATCAAGAAACTTTGAGTTGGAATCTGAATGTCAATTCAGATTAACTCCATAAATTAACTCTATTGTTTTGGTCAAAAGTCCATCGCTGTCACAATCGATCTGCTACTTAAAGGGTTTAACTCAGCTGCTTCTTGACCACCTTGTCTTTCTTACTGCTTACATTTTTACAGAAGAAACTATTAGATTAATTGTGTCACCGTTCGGTTTACAGTAAATGTGGTGAGTTTGGCTCCAAAAATGTTTAGAAATTAGTAGAAAGCTGACGAAAAAAGCTGCTGGTGATTCGGCAGATACGCCATTATTCCAACGGCTCCACTTCCATCTAGTATTAACATGTAATCTGGATGTTCATATCATATCCGGACAAAAACAAAAAAAAAAACTAAAGAGATATTGCAATGTGTAAACGCATGCAGAATACAGCGGAGTGCAGATGGAATAGCCAGACCTGCACACTGCAAGGTGGAAGAACAGCCAGAGCGTTACGGCGTTTGGACCGTGATGGCTTCCACGCTGTTGGTAAGCGTCAACATACAGACCACGGGGGGCCGTGGTGGGCTGTATGTATGCCTCCACTGTGTTCATGTAGGTGGGTGGATTTCTACAGGTAATACATTTGAATATTTTTAACATAATATTCACAATGTCAAATAAAACTCACACCACCTACATTAAAAAAATACCCATTGGCTGCAAAAAATGTTGCCATTATTCAGAGAGGATCTTGACCAGTTTACACTGAAATATATTGCTTGCAGAACAACAACCTTTTCTTATTTTTTAAACACCGAACAGATTGCCATTTGTGATCTATTACTGCCATCTAGTGGGCCCTTTGGCAAACAAACCACATTTAATGAATAGCCTAATGATATTAGAACTTTCTTGCAATGATTGTATGTGGGGTTTCCCCTCAGAAACTGATGAAGTGGTAACAAGTTTCGAAACCATAGATGTTAAAAATCAACGTCATAACACACACACAAACGCCTTAAGATGGAGAGAAATTGGTGTGTTAACAGGGAATGTTCTGTCGTCGTTAGACGTACAAAACAAAATGATTAGTGCGGACGCTTGGGTCCATACAATATGTGATATTACACACATACAGTATGTCTCGAACCGACTCAGGTGCTTTGGACCATTGGATCACAATCCATCCTCTCTGCGTTTTGGGAATTCATGTGGTCAAGCACTGGCAAATTTACATCCAATCATCTCTATATTAGATCTGCTGTTAGTTTCCACCAACTTCTGTCATTAGATGTCTTTATGTAGATAATGTAATAAGAGAGGGATCACATGGGGTCAAGAAGAGGTCAGAGGTGATTCAGTGTTAATTTTGAATGAGCCTCATTCACCAAGTGTTCTGAAGAAGAATCTTCGCTTCTTTGTCTTCACAAAGATTCTGACATCCAAGAATGTTTCTTATGTTGGATTTGTTCTTAAGTAAGAACAAATCCTTCACATTTAAAAGCACATTTATGCACATTTGAGTCCCAACATGTTTGTGCAAAAAAATAATTTTGTTTTCCTCTATATTACAGTTGTATAATACTGTAGAATTTAAATTACAATACAACTTTTATCATTGATGGGCTCTTTTCCCATAATTATTTATATTATTAGGAGATGGAGGATCTGCGCTCTCATTTCCTCCACAACTAACGTTTTCTTCCATTTGGAGTCCGGTTGTTCACCGTCTTTAGATTTACGTTTCCTCATTCTTTACTTCCATCTCAACTTTTCTTCTCAAGTTCAGTGTGTGAGTTCTTTTTTTGCACACATCCCTGCAGTCTCATGCCTTTTTATGGGCATTTGTGGTGCATTGACATATGCTAATTAGGAAGGACACGCACTTTCAATTTACAAAGACATGGGATTCATCACGATAACAACATGGTTGCGAATATATCTGCGGTTTAAGAACACATCATGAATCTGACGTAGACTTTTCTTCTGAACTTTCTTCATAAAATAATTAAGAAAAACGTAGGAAGATATTGGTGAATGAGGCCCAATGTTAGGAATATGTGCTCTGCATGTGTTTATTCTAATGTAACAGCTTCCTACATCAAGATCATTTAAACAACACATTAAATTCCCTCCAGATCGACGAGCAATAACATCATGTCACACATGACTTGGAAATGGTGGAATGCAAATAAGAGGTCGTCCTTTAATTGTACTGGCTACACTGTGAGGTAAAAAGATGTTACAGGTCAACTTAATACTCCTGGTTCACTATCACATCTCTTCCATCCAACTTCCCTCACTCAGATACCGGTCTTGATTCTCCATAAGGAATGATTAAGGGAAGGCCTTTCCTTATTTTCCTCAACCAACATGAGACTCAGGCCATGAGGATTAAAACGGGTACAGTACATTTTGATCTATTTTAATCATTTGTTAATACCATTTTATATTTTGTACATGGCATCCTTGTAAATAGCAATCTTTAGATGTTTAAGGTATGAATACGGACATGATTGTAGAACGGCTGTAAGCGTTGACGTTTAGAGTTGTCTAACCTGATGAGTCTTCATGTTAAATGACAAGACAACACATGCTCAATCTGCTTTTGCTCGAAGTCCATTTTCCTATAAAGCCATTACAGAATGATAAAAAACACACCCATAAGATGACAATTTGGCCCATATAAAATCAACCGACAATAACCATCAACAGCCATCAGCCCTAAGGACCTTAGCAAAGCGCTGTCACACGTTGTGATGTATTAATTAGAAAAATAAATGCGACCTTCATGGGATTTTAGCTAGCATAAATGCCGGTTGTTAGCATCGTAATAAAAGTAGCAAATTTGTGACTTTTTTTCTCCGAATATTGCCCATCTCTCTCGGCTCCGTTTTCCCCCCTACAGTGGCCCAATACGCCGTCGTGCTTTTATAATGTTCATAGTAGCGTAGAGAGAGAATATCTGTTCTCATCTTAGTGCAATTTGTATTGTGTATTGTTTTGTGCGTGTGTGCGTGTTTTTGTGTAGGGTGATCTTTGTTTTGTGAGTACTTTGTTGTTTTTGTGTCTACCTATGATGTGTTTGTATTTTATTGTGTACAGTATTTTATGGATCTTGTGGACGATATTGTTTTAGGGACTACAGATGGATATTCGTTTTTTAATAAATCTGGTGCACGCATCTTTTTATTTTCTGAATAATCAGTGTAATGTTGCACGTTGTCCCTTGACAAAAAAACGTAATAATAATAATAATATTAATAATAATAATGAACATATACGTGTAGTCAGTGGTCAGTGTGGTGGCCTTCTGTTCAGGTATTACATGTCTTCGTGGAAATACTGTCATTATCTATTATCCCACAAGTACATTTCCCATTTTTTTAATCTTCACACACGGACCATCTCCTAGTTGATGATGATGTCACACCCCACTACTCAGGACCATTACCTGGTTGACCCTAAAACCGTGTGACGTTAATTAAAGTACCCAAATCTTCACGGTTGGGCCTGTAGAGCCAGTGCACTAGTGCTTCCTTTAGCTACGCCTGGCAGCTGCCCTGTCTCATATGATTTATATGACAGATGAAGGAAAGAACTCTGGATTCAGCTGTTAGGACCCAATGATTTAAATATAGGCTGATGGTCCTGGGAGGTTGATTTACAGAAAGAAAGATTATCTGCCGACTTACAGACGTCACTTCCCCAATGTACGGCGATGGGAAAAGTTGTTGTTAAGTTTTGATAAGCTAGCAAACAAACTACAGGCAGCTGGTTTGGTTCTAATCTTAATTCAGGGACTGTATATGAAGAGAAATAAGTAGGGAATGTACTTCAGAAACTGATTCCATGAAAAAAACAATAGAGCAGCACAGATTCAAAAGGCGTCGTTTCAGAAAGAAAAAAAAGAGTCTGGCATCATGTAAAAGGCCACCGAAACCATCTCACCTGTGCTTCAGTGTAACAAATTAAAGAGGCAAATCACGGTTTACAGATGAGTGGATGACAGGTACAAGTACAACATAAACTAAATATGAGGTATGAGTCAGTACTCCAAACCAACAACCTGATATCAGCAAGGGTAGATAAGGTCCATGCAACATGCATGTTTACGGTTCACACTGAAGTATGCAACTAAAGAAGAGGAAATGTCTAGTGTTCACATGTTCTGTACTCTCAGCACATGTACAAATATATTCATTCTGAACATTGGAGGAAATTAAGTAATTCCACTGACGGGGATGGAAAGAGAAGGTTCAGTCAAATTTAAGCCCTCTTTCTTATTTAGGACTTCTCAGAGAGTAAACCGTAATCCTGCTGCACTAACACGGGAATATATACATTAAACTGAAGTTGTGGATTGGATCAATAATCTCAGTGTGCTGACTGCTGTTGAGTTTGAACTGTTTAAAATACAACATTTGGCCTGACCAGTCAGTAGGGCTCAGGTTTGAAGGTGTGCGTCTTCAGTGTCAAAGGTCCTTGAGGGACTTGACGGCCTTGGCCAGGTTGCTGTAGAACTCAGCCATGCTGGAGGGGAAGAACGAGTCGACCACGGAGCGAGGGAGGAGACCACCCAGGTCTGTCTGGAAGAAGCTCAACACCTGGGTTTTGTTGGGCTCTCTGGAAGAAACAAGAGGACATTCAGAAAAGAGAAGCAAGTACTTCAGTGAAGATGCACAGATTAACTTTGTACATTTATTTAAAAAAACAACAACAAAAAAACAGTGCAACAGCTTTAAAGTGCCAGTAACTTTGAAAAACATCTGGAAAATTATAATGTGGATGTACACGTATACAATATATATAGTTTTTGGTTGTCTGCTATTAATTACAGTTAAATTACTTTGGGACAGTAGGCCATTTCCTCTTTATCCTCTAATACGATTTTACAGCAAGGATACTCTCAGAATAACATTGTGATTAGCTATAATTTTGAAAATCTACATCAGGGTGTCCTGACAGTATCTGAATGCAGTTTTGACGTTGTCTGCTTTCAATCCTCAGTCAAGTAAGTCACTTAGTGCATCCTTGCAGTTTCTGAGTCTCAGGTGGTGGACTGTCATTTAAAGTCAGATTGCCTTTTAGACACAGCGTCATAAGAATTTCTTTCTATGGAATTGTGAAAGATTTGCTTGGCGTTTGGTGTGAACAGATCATGAGTATACTCACCCTGATATGGGAACACAGATGCAGCCACATGGATGGTTGAATCCTCTCACGTAGCCAGACTGAGGCGGACAGCCCGGGTGACTCACATTAGTGGCTGTTTGATACAAAACACACATTGACATACACATTTAATGTTGGTGGGAAGCTGGTGACGGTCATGTCATATCCTTTTTTGGGGAAACTAAAACTTGAACAAGGTTTCTGCAGTAAAAATATAGGTTGAATACCGGAGTTCCTTTTCATCGCCGTCATTAATTTGTGACATTTAATCCATTTAGTCTGTTCATGTATTGTATCAGCAATCTCTACTATGGGTAAAAACTATCTCAGGAAGTACAACAGAAACAAGCACAGGAAGTAGATGAGACAAGAATGAGTCGTTACGCACCATTTGATGAAATGGAGCCATCTTCGTATTGCTTTACTAAAATAACATCGACAAAGTCTCGTGGAGCTATGATCCCCATAGCTGCTGAGGGCGTGACTGTTCGGCAGATAGAGATGTCCTGCACAAGAGTAGGAGACAAGGAGTGTACTCAAAGACAGCCAAAATGACCTTAAAGCTGCACCGGGCCTTGATCAAAGACTCGGATGGGAATGAGAAGAGATGAGTGAGAGGTGGATCCAAATACGGTATCCTGTACTAATCTTTTGCCTAAATTCTGAGAATATAATCAGAGTTCTGACATTAACTGAGACTGTGTCCAGAAATAATCTATTTATGTTTTTCATGCTATTACATGTTGGGCCATTTTTCCTATAGTGTCTGAATTCCAATTCCAATCTGTGGAGCAACAACATTATTATTACAACTTTATGATGATGCAGTGGGAAATTCTGTCACCTAGCAACTAACAAGCGACAGTAGTAGGCTGAATGTGTCCAAATTTATGCCATTGATTTGAGTGGGTTACAACTAATTAAGGACCTTAATAAATTCAGTATTCTGAGAGTCAAGTCAGAATCCTGGCCAGTGTTTCCCATTAATGAACTAGACGATAGTGGCACGCCAAAGTCTATCTTGTTCCACTAGAATTTCAGAATCAGAATCAGAAACAGATTTATTACCAAGAAGGATTTACACTGGATACACAAACGAGGAATTTGTCTTGGTGAATGAGGTGCACACATTGTACATGCACCCTCCCCCGAACCTCACCTCAGCATTTGATATGTTAAATACAGCTTTAAAATAGGTTAGACAATCTTTGATGGAAAAAAAACCTGAGTATGGTATGAAGTGAAACCGATTAGGACAAAACATCCTCTAATCTGAAGAGAGAAATCAGTAACACACCTCTGTGATTTGTTCCAACAGCTCAAACTTTTTGACGTTGTTGTCCCACTTGACCCGGAGCCCGTTGGGTACTGGTTTCAGAGACTCCCACACCTTCTCTGGGGCACCGTTGACTATCCCCTCCCCCTTATACCTGCAGAGGAAGCCAGACCACACCTGTGAGAACTTTATCGACTATTGAATAAATTCATGCATTACATGTAAATGATGCAGACAGATAAACACTCCATATCATGTTTCAAGCCTTAAAAAATAAATAAAATGTGGTCCTCAAACATAATACTACACTATTTATTTCAAGGGGAAATAGTAAAATAAAGGTCTAATTACCTCTGCCTATAATACTGTATGAAACATCATTAATTGATCACGAAACTTCAACAATGAGAGGTTTATTAATAATGCCATAATATAAATAGTTAAATCTATTGATGCAGAGATAATTTTATTACGTATTTGTTAATGATTACCTTTAATAAATCATTTGTAAAACATCGTTTGACATCAAATAGATAAATGGACCAGAAACTAATTATTAAACGGTGACAAAGTATTAAAATGTAAATTCACCTCCACCTCCAAAAAAAATCATGTACCATTACATTAAAAAAATACCCCTTGGCTTAAAGAAATGTTGCCATTATTCAGAAAGGATCTTAAACCAGTTTACACTGAAATCTATGGCTTGCAGAACAACAACCTTTTTGTTATTTTTTAAACACTGAACAGGTTGCCAGGTGTGCGTGAATACTGCCATATAGTGGACACTTTGGCAAACACACCACATTAAATAGGCTAATGCTACTCTCTTATATAGGTTATTTTAAGGGTTTCACGTCAGAAACCGATGACGTTATAACCAATTTGAATGCGTTAAGCCATTAAACGATGTCTTAACACATTCAAATTTGACTAATTTGCTAATTATTAATCCAGATGCATTATTCAAAGTTTTGGTCCAATCCAGGTTCTAGGAGCGTAGTCTCCTGGCAGTGGGGAGCAGGGCCCCAAGCTGCTGTTTGCCTCATTTTCTGTAACCAGTCTAACGTTAGCACATTAGCTCGCTAACTAGCCAGATGCTAAATGAGCAAGATTCAACAACTTAATGTTTCATCTACACACTTGTTATTAACAGTGATGTACCAGGTGTTGTAATGTGTGGATAGCTGAATGTCAGTCCACAGAAAGGAGACAGGCTGGGATTGGAATGCTACACAGTGATCAGTGAAAAAGGTAAAAAATTATAGTACACACTATAAATATTAATATACATTTACAGCCTTTCTACATATTTGCAAATTACTTTTTACTTGTGTGGGTATAACTTTACAAATCACAAATGCACATACAAATTATAGCACCTCACATTTGTAAGGATTATTCTACAGATCCGTTGTGGTAAAATTTGGACAAAATTATGTAAATAAATAAGAAAGCCAAAAATGTTATGTTGCTCACAAACTCACAGGAGGTGATCCACTATTATGAAAACCCTGTTTCACACGTAGAAATGGATCCATAAATGAGTCAAAGTTAAAGAATACCTGTTTTTGAAATATCTGTGAATCATGGTACACATTTGTGAATTGTATTCTGTGGTTTTACAGCATTGCTGTGATAATCAAGTCCAATAAAAACGTCCACATGGATAAGGCCCGACCTATGATTACTGTCATGGACTGATGGATTTGGTGTTCCACATCATCTAAAGTGGGCAACTGCACACACTCAGTTATCTTGATTACTTAAACCTGACTCGAACTATGCTGACTGCATGATCTTGAATTGATCTTTTTGGAACACCTGCCTTTATTTTTTAGGTTAATTGCAGTCAGGTTTTGGACTTTAAGTCCCAATTTAATTTTCTCGGCTCATTTTATGGAACAACACCCCTGGTCAACCTCAGCTGGCAGTTGGTCAACAAGGGAGTAGTCAGCTTGATTAAACTCACCTGGGAATTCGTCTCCCTTCTTTTCTACAGCAGACATCCACCTTGCATGATTGTTATAGGTTTTGCATCGTCAACATCCCCACAGCACGCTTCCATGCATAACAAAATCTAAATCTATTCAGAAACACATTCTGTTATATTACTTGAAATCCTCGTAACATACCGATAGCAATGAATACATTAAATGCTCTGACAAAAAAAAATCATAAAAGTCGGGCTGCCTGGTGCTGAAACCCTAACTGCAGGGAGGGGAGCTGTATGGGGTCAGTTCAGTCTCATTAATAATGAATGCACAGAGAAGGACTCACAAATGTATTTTGTGATTTATATAAATGACTCTCTTCTCACAAATACATTTCAATACACACACAAATGGATATCAGTATGTAAAAATGTAAAATAAATCCATTGTGAACAAAAATATGGGCCACTTACACATTTCTGATCCACACACAAATGTGTCTCATTTTAAATACATGTAATATAAATCCATAAATATATGAATTAAAAAAAAATATTTGCAATTTTCATCAAAAATGTATTTGGATGTTGTTACATTTATATACAAACTGTTCAACTTGAATTTACAAGACGCTTTTCATTTGTGAACTTGTTTGCATTTGTGCGTGAACTGTATGTATTTGAGAGTGGACTTTTGAGACTCCTGACTTGGCTGGATTCACGAATGCTTTTTTTTTTAAACAAGGAACTCTGTAGCCAATCAGATGCCTCCCTCATTTTCAGCCAATCATATGACTGCATTCCCATGAGGGGTACGTCACCATGACCGGGGCACAGTTTTTTCTTCTTCTCCACCACACACCTGCACAGGTTGTGTTTCTTTTCCGTTTCGATTCTGAACAACGATGCTCCGACAGTAAAAGCAGTGTTCCCATCCAGGCTCTGGCCGTACTCTTTGCAGTAAATGTGTAATGCCGGACCGCAGGCGAACCGGAGACCGAATCAAACAACCGGTTCTTAAAACTACAACAAATTGTCCGCTTCACGACACCGTTTCAGAGTCGGATGAGACGGGACCGGCATCTTACGGTGCGAAGGGAGACAGGTGGTGAAGCGGTTAAAGGCATACTTCACCGGTGGAAACATGAATCTGTTTTGAAAGTGGGTGATATATGTAGTCGAAATGTAAAATAAATTTAGAATTCGGTGCCTTGTTGACAGAGAAAAGGCAGACAGTGACTTTTTGGGTATGTGGATTGAAGACAACAACTCCCACAATGCAGATTTTTGGTCGCTTGAGCGCCACACTCTGGAGCACTGCTGATCGATTTCAATGAGGTCTGCAGCCCCGGAGATAGCTGTCTGAGCCATTTTAAACCATGAAATAAAGATTGTTTTATTAATTTGGTATTAATCCAGTACCTCTTGCAGTCAATCATTTTTTTAAATCTTAGATGCATCGACACCAAACAAAGGGAATTTTCACCTTGCATTACTCGTGTGAGTTTGACAGCAGGATTTATTTGCTGTTTGCATCACTCGAGTCACGCTACACTCGCGGGGAGGTGGGGCTTCCCCTCCATGTAGACCCCAACCAGGTTTCCTCCATCACGGCATTAGCACCATTGTGTTGATACCAACAACATGCCAGCGTGTCATTGGTTGTTAATCACGTCACCTGTCACCACCTGACGCAAAATTGTGCCTTTGCATTGACTTTGGATGTAACAGCGCCACGCGGAAAATTTGCTTGGTGTTTGGTGTGAACACACCTTTACTACACCAGCTAGTATTACCAACCGTAGCTTTAATCATTAACAAAGTTACAAATATATCTGGTCCATTGTGTACATATAGATGATATACAAACATCTATAATTTTACATTTTTTAAAAGGTTTACACATCTTTTAGTAATCATTAACAAATACTGTACTAATAATGACACTATAAATAAAACTGATTTGAACTATTTCCTTATTCCTTCTGTTCCATTAATACATCTCACTTTCATTTAACTCCATGTCTGTAATTTGAAAGCATGTTAAAAACTCAGTTCTATACCTTTTCCACTACAAAGTGAATATTTCTGTCATGGTCAACCAAAGTGACTTTCATTTTTGTTAATGTGGTCATATTATGAAAGGCTAATTCAAGGATGTGTCTTGAAAGGTGGTATTAAAGTACCTGCTGCTTACAATAGCTTTTAAATATAATACTAAAGCTAAAATAGCATCTGAGCGAAGTGTTCTATCTACAGAATCAAAAGTAAATGAGAAAGAGAAGTTGAGCTTCCTCACACATTCCCAGGGAACTCAGAGGAGGGACGCCAAGACACGACCACGTCATTCTGCCAAAGAAAACAGTACATTTACAGTGAGTGACATTCCTACCACCCCACCCCTGCTAAAATAGATGAAAAAAGGGTCTACGTGGGTCTCTTAAGGGGCGTTCACACCAAACAAAGTTTTTCGTGTTGGGTTACTTGCGTAAGTTTGACTACAGGATAATTTGTATTTATTTGCGTCGATAAAGAGTATGCCAAACTAATGACGATTGGTAAAAAGTCCGAAGCCATGGTTTGTTAAGTTCGTCTGCAAGACGTTATGCAAAAAAATTTAAAATGTTTGTTTTCTGAATGGCATTCGGCTTCCTCTGAGCTAGGCTATGCCAACATTGTGGCTGCTCAGTAAACACTGAAAATTAACGTTGTCTGCATAACTATGGAAGCAACCTTGTTGTTTACTCTGGTTTGTTCTCATAGTTTGGATGGTCTTTGTATGAAATTTAAGATGTTATCGTAGAGCTCCGGGAGACCACAGATATAAGATAAGATGTTTTTCCTTCATTACTGATTCACTGACGAGTGACGACATGAGTAAAAGCTCAATGCTGATTGGCTTCATATCAGAGAGTCACACACTAATGTGTCGCCTCATTCGCATCCGCAGAGATCGTGTTGCGTGAATATGTGGCAGGTCACGTCTGTGCATTGACTTTACATGTAACTTGGTCATGTGAATCATTTGCGTTGCGTTCGGTGTGAACGCCCCTTGAGTGTAAACAGTTAAGAGTTGAGCCCTGTATTTAAATGAAACTGTTTTTAACTAGCTATAAATAAATCCACAATGATCGATACATATAAAATGCAGCCTATAAGACATGCATGTTCTGTCTTTTGCATATCATATTATATGATGCTCCATGGTAAAATTAAGAAGGATAGATCAGGTCTTTAACTTTAATATGACATACTTGTACAACACCAAATACCAATGACGTAAAACAAATCTACCATGACAGTCACGGCTGAGAGAAAACTGTGTAACAAGCAGACCCTCAGCACCCATCACCAGAAAGACGTTCATTGGTATATGTGTAATGACCAAGCTCTTCAAAACCTTCTGACAGAGCCAGCAATGCCAAACACTATGGACATAATCACTGATGTATCCCATGCTTCTCTGTCAACCCTTTTTTAATAGGGCATTTTGTTTCATTTTTGCCAAAAGCCAGCATTCTCAACTTGAATTTCCCTCAGTTACAATCAACAAAAACAGAGTAAAAGCAGTTTAAATTGTTCATTAATTGCTTGATGCGTGTTGTGCAAAATGAAAGATATGTCTAAAGTTTCGTAAAGGTTCTTGTACACGTCACGACAGGTGAGCTGATCTCACCTGACGGTGAGCAAGGCCACGTCAAGTAAAATCTATCAATAAAACGAACCGTGGTTACCAGAAAACAGCATTATCCGGGCCAAATTGATACATGTCCTACAACTACATATCTGACAATAAAAACAGCAAACATTTACCGATTTCTTGCAGACTTTCCACCCGGACTCATCCCTCTTGTAGCTCAGCAAGCAGTCACCTACTGCCTTCGCTTTATTTTCATAATCCATAACAGTTAATGTAAATTTACGTAATCTTGCTAACCTAGTTTTAAATCTGCAGACTAGCTAACGCTACAGCGGCTAAATGGCTGATACGCGATACCGTTATCTCTCGATTCAACAGAGAACTCTAAGAGACTATGTAATGTTAACACAGCGACAAGTTAAGTCACTTAACATTTGCAACAGCCTCTACAGCTAGCTAGCGTTAGCCAAAATGAATGAAAAATGCTATGCAATGCGGGCATTGTTCACTAACAAGCTAGCAGCTAGCTCACGGGTCTGAGGTATGTAAAACAATATCATAAACTATTCAAGGTTTTAACAAAACAACCTTAATGGCCGCGCGACAGCGGGCATAACGTTAAAATCCAAAAGTATTTGAATTAAATGCGAGGAGAATCGTTAGCACATATGTAAAATCATCCAGAACAAAAGTATTTCCTGTTATAGCTTTCAAAATAAAACTCCCTTTCACAATCTTAAACGTGAAAATGTACCACATGCTATGGTACAGCTTTCGGTATTTTTTAATGTGTTTAATGACTTCATCAAGTATTTTAATTTGGGTTTGTAAGCAGCAAGTAATTTAAGTTAACGACAAGGTCAATGCATCTTATTTTGAAGGCACACGCGCCTGACTTCAATCTGGTTGGCATGACGCACCCGCGGCTGGAGTCCTCGGTCGTTGCAGTAAAGCACACTGGGAATTGTAGTGGCCACTTCATTCCATGAAGTGGAAATGCTGCTTATTCAGTGTGCAGGCTGGATCAATGTGAGTTGCGAGATGTTTTTTTAATGTGATTATATAGGAAGCAAAGTGTAATTATGTAAGTTTGTTTCATAGCTGATGTTACACTCATGAGTGTAAAAAAATAAAATAAATATAATAATATTAATAATAATAATAATTGTAATAACCCATTTAATTATCTGATATACATGCACCTGTTTCAAAATGATACAAGATAACACACATAGGAGAAAGAAATCACATTTATAATAATATTCTCGCTGTGCTTTCAATGCAATGTATTAACCTCTAGCAATGTATACGTCTATATCTATGATATTAAGAGAAACATCATAACAGAATCCATAATTTTAGCAAAGATGTCATACATTGGTGCAGACCAGATCGTTTGACTCGGTGACATTTAGATCAAAGCTGGCTTTGGACTTCTTCTTTGCTATCTTTCCTTGCCTGGCATCGGACTTGAGATAGTGCTCCTTGTTGTGGATGACCTGGATGTACTGGTCCGTGCTGCTGTTCTGCTGGTCGCTGCTGGAGGCCAGGGAGGCTGAGTCGGACTCCGTCACAGGGGTGTCCAGCTTTGGTCTGGTCTTGGTTTTCACATAAGGCTCCATGTGCCTGGTCTTGGCCGGGGACTGACAGTGTCTTCCTGGTGAAGGGATGTGACGCCTGGTTCGCACAAGGAGTGAGTCAGCTCCTCTCACATTGGTCTGGCACCGGGAGTGTGACTCTAAATCTCCCCAGTCCATTTCTCCTTCACCATCTTCCTCTTCATTTTCTCCTTGCGCTCCGTATCTTCCTCGATCTCGAGCGTGGCGGTCTTTAGACATGGACACATGGCTCTCCACACAGTCTCCGATGTAGAAGTGTGCTGGCTGGTGGAGGTCAGAGAGGGATCGGGGCCGATGAGCCTTCCCTGATGACATCCTTCTTCTGCCTTTCCCCTCTTCCTCCTCCTCTTCCTCTTCACTCAGATGATGCTGATGCAACAGGTGGGACCGGTGAGGATGTGGTTGGTGGTGAGTGGCACGGGATGCATAGCGTTTGATGTTGCGTGGGTACAGCTCTAGGATCTCTGCAGGCTGCTCCATGAGGTAGTGGCGTGGGATCCGTGTGGCTGAGCGCAGGAGCTTCTTCCTGGGCTCATGCTCATTGACAATCACGTAGCGAGTGGTGCGACCGCGCCGTACTCCGTAACTCTGTGCAGTGATGATCCCAGCAGCCTCCACCGGATGTATGGAGCGTATGGCCTTCCTGTACAGGGGGTCAGAGTGGATGTTGTCAGAATAGCGAGCTGGGGGATTGTACGCCATGTACTGGTAGGACTTGGACCTGCAGGAACCACGAGGGCCACCAAGAAAGGGTGGAGGCCTGTTATGAGGTAGGACAACACATAAGAATGAGCTTAGATGAGCATTACAGTTGGTATGTCATCATTGCATAATGCTTTAAAAAAACAAAGTCTTATTTGAAATGTTTGATAGATAATTAAACACACTGTTAAAGTAGTGAAATGAATTAAATTCGGAGGCTTTGATGCAAACTAAATATTGGTCAGCAATGTAGCAGCCATTTGTACAAAAATGTATCAATTAATAACAATAAACACATTAAAAGGCTGTTTAAATAACTACAATCTCTCACAAATAAAATCAGTTCTTCCCACACATCATTCTTTAGAATGGGGAAAAAAGTGAGACCTTAGACCATTTAACTACCTGTCTACCTATCCTACCTGTCCATTTAACTGCCTGTCTATCCATCCTACCTTTCCATTTATTTACCTGTCTACTTATCAAGCTGTCTACTTACCTACCTGTCTGCTTATCTATGTGTCTACCTACCTACTTATTTCTGTACCTGTCTACTTACCTTCCTGTCTACCTATCTAACTGTCTACCTATTTACCCACCTGTCTACCTGCCTACCAGCCTACCTGTCTTAACATCTACCTGTCTACTTACCTGCCTGTCTACTTATTTACCTGTCTAGTTATCTACCTGTCTACTTACACACCTGTTTACCTAACTACCTGTCTCCTTACCAACCTTTCTAATAATCTACCTGCCTCCTTACCAACCTGCCTAATAATCTACCTTTCTACCTGCTGTCTACATACCTATCTGTCTACCTGTCTACCTACCTGTCCTGTACGATTTAAAAACATAACTTAATGAAGATCAGGTACTATGGGTAAACAGGGTCCTGGCCTCAGGGTTCTGTCCCGCCAATGTGTGTCAGACCTGGTTTGCATGTGCTCCTGGTTCCTGTGTTTGGGCAGTATGGTCACTGTTGGACTCCTGACTGATCCAGCCACATTTCCTCTGTTGAGGTCTGCCCGAGACGCTGATTGGGTGATGGTACGGATGCTGTTTCCACGATGAACAGGAGAATTAAAGTTTGTGATGCTGCCGTTACGTCGGGGAGATGGAGTATGAAACGAGGCCTCTCGGCTTGTGATGTCACTCTCCTGCTGATCTGGCTTTTTGTCCGCTGCAGCCTCTGGAGCCTGCAGTCTGGCTGAGTTTGGGTTTAATGTTACAGGGTGTAAAAGACGACACAGGAGGTGTGAAAAAACACCACATACCTGCAGCCATCTGGAAGACTTTCTTCTTGTCCTCGGTCCGCTCCTGAAAAGATGAAAGGTAAATTATACCTTAAAGAGTAATGAAAACCCCAAGCCACCTTTTCAGCCGGAAACCAATGTATCGATTATTGCTTTGTAAAAAAAAGTGCCGTTTGGAAGTATTTAGCATAATAAGACCAGGGAAAGGCTAAGGAGGATGTAAATAAGCCGATATGCTCTACATTTTTTGTCATTTTCTCCCTGTGGTATTGACAATGCTATATATCAATTATTTTCGTATCGGTATGGAGTTTAAAATGTTAGTATTGTGACAACCCTATTTAGTAGTGTTGTTGATTTATGCAGGTCCAAATCTTGACAATTAGGTGCAAAGTATGTGAATTCTACATATTGTGTTATAAATATACATAGTGGTTTTTATGGTCTGTTACTGTAGCATGGAAGTAGCAAGCTGGCTAGTTAGCTAGCCAGCCCCAAAATGATTTAAATGGAAGTAGCAAGCTGGCTAGTTAGCTAGCCAGCCCCAAAATGAGTTAAATGGAACAACATAATGCTTCATCCATTACTCTTGTCACAGTGTAGGAAAGCAGATAATTAGTCGATAACACTGATTCTCCAGAGCTTGCAATACTAATGGTGAATCGTTTATGCTAATTGCTGATGCTTGCATAACTGAGGCTTGCATGGGAACTCAAATTCACAAGCGTTTAAACTGTATTTTATCGCCATCACAGACCTTTACAGCACTAACCTAACACTTATTACAACAACAGCCAGCATGCTACCAATTAACATTCGCTATTAGCTTTGGTGCTAGTAATAAGCAACAGCTTATTGAATTTCTAGGCTAAACAAAACTCTGGGGTTTAGGTATTCATTATTTTCTGCAATGTAGCTTAGAAATGACTGTAAACTGTAAATGGTTTGATAAATAACAGTTATCAAAATTGTTGCTGATTAATGTCCTGTTTATCAAGTAAGCAAATCATTTAGATTCATTTTGTTGTCATTTGATAGTTTGTCCACCAGATAGCGCTGGTTTACCTCTAAACCACTCAGCACACAACTTAATATAATAACGTAATATCAAGGACCCAATTCAAGGGTTCCATCACAAAAATGTTTGTTAATATTTTGCAGCTGAAGTTTTTTTAAATTCTTGCACAGCCTTGAAGATAGCTCAAGTTAATTATCACTTTAAACTGGTCATACTGTCCATACTATTACAGGGCCAACAAAGCTACTAAATTCTAATGAACAGATTTCATTCAGTCCTACATAGAACACATGTTGACAATAAATATTGCTTGAGAGTGATTAATCTGGAACTCACAGTCTGGAGCTGCATCCTCAGCTGGTTGTTAGTGAATTTGAGGGATCTGGCAATGGCTTGCAGATAGTATATCAGCATGCTGAAACACATGGGGCCAGATGTCAAGATGGCATGTTGGTATGTAGATGGACAGTGTGTGTGTGCCTGTGTGTGTGCTTGTGTGTGTGTGTGTGTGTGTGTGTGTGTGTGTGTGTGTGTGTGTAGCCTTACAACAGCAGCAGCAGTGCCGGCAGCACTACGACAGGACTAGTGACGTAACTCATCACTTTACTGAACCAGAGGGGGAAGTCGCTTGCCACCGTCTCAGATATGATGTCATATATCTTCTCTTGACCACTGAAACACAATTAAGTCCTTTTATTGAGTTAAAAACATTTAGCACACTGAATGTGATCAGTGCCTCATGTTGTACAAACACAGCAGACTCTAGCAGCTACTTTCTTAGCTTTTTTCTGCAATGTCATTACCAGCAGCTTGTGGTTAACTTGTGCCATATTTATGTCTAGATGACCTTATTTGGACCGTGATTGAGCCGCTACAATGTTAGCCTAGCCTTGCTGTGGTAAACCAGCCCATGTGGGTCTTGCTAGATCCAGTAAATCCAGCTTGGTGAAATCCACCGAACTCTGGATGATGTCATGAACCCAGACAGGACAGCGTTTGGTTTCCTGGCTGCATTCATATCCAAGCTGAGAGACGCCATCAGCCACTCTGGTCTAATGTGTAACCGCTCTGGTCTAACATGCTACCACTCTAGTCTAATGTGCAACCGCTCTGGTCTAACATGCTACCACTCTGGTCTAATGTGCAACCGCTCTGGTCTAACATGCTACCACTCTGGTCTAATGTGCAACCGCTCTGGTCTAACATGCTACCACTCTGGTCTAATGTGCAACCGCTCTGGTCTAACATGCTACCACTCTGGTCTAATGTGCTACCGCTCCGGTCTAACATGCTGTGAAATCCTTGCTAACCTTGCTACGGTTAACAAAGTGCACTGATTTCTACATGCAGAAAATGTTTCAGAGATGAAAATTCTTTGGAAAACACAGAGGATCGATTGACAAGGACCTTCTATATTAGTTTTCTTAAAAAAAAAAAAAAAAATTCATAAACATGTTGGGGGTTTATTTAACAGATCAAGGAGGAAGACTGTCTTAGTAGTTTTGGAAGGTCCTTCTATTTATATGGAATATATATCCCATCTTTTGATAGTATAAAGTGTTAATACCTGAACGGTCCACAGTGCTGTGATGGTCTGTATCTCACTATGGCGAAGACGGTGGGCAGCATACACAGAAACAGCATGAAGAGCAGCATCGCCAGGTAGAAATTGTTTGATCTAACAAAAGAGGCAAAGCAGAGAGAACATTCCTGTTGTTTTCTGTTGCATTTACAGCAATCCCTTGAACAATTCAGGAGGAAGAACTGAAGGTGTATGTTGAGACATTTGTACATGATTTTTACACCCACTGCAAATAAAATAGCATGAACTTGTGTTCTCCTTGGGTTGTGTAGTGGGTAGCACTGTGGCTTCACAGTGAGAAGGGCCTGGGTTCGAGTCCCAGTTCGGATTCCTTCTGTGTGGAGTTTGCATGTTCTCCCTTAGCTTGGGTTCTCTCTGGGTTCTCTGGGATCCTCCCATAGTCCGAAGACATGCAGTATGGGGACCTGTCTGTCTCTACATGTCAGCCCTGTGATAGACTGGTTACCTGTCTGTCTCTACATGTCGGCCCTGTGATAGACTGGCGTCCGGTCCAGGGTGTACTCTGCCTTCGCCCAATGTCAGCTGGGATCGGCTCCAGCCCCCCCGCGACCCTGAATACAGGATAAGCGGTAGACGATGAATGTGTTCTTCTTTTTAAAAAAAATAAATGACCTTGGATTAATAAGTGAAATTCAATAATAGTTTACCACTTTTGAGTTGTCCTACAGCTGACAGTTGATGTATATGAAGCATTTTTACAACCAAAGCTGCTGAGCTCACTGCAGCTCTCCATTCTGGTACAACCATCCACGCTCCATTTACCAGACCAACACTTCTCCCATTAGAGCTGCAGCACTTGTCTGGGACCAGGACCACCAGACTACTTCAGTGTTGCTAAAACTTACTGCATATTATCACCAACAGTCAGGGTGTTTCACCATTAATAGTCGCGGGCGTGCAACAGCCTCCTTTACTATCTCTCTCCTCTAGCTGCACCTCATTTAATGGCTTCCATGAAATGCTCTCTCAGCTTTCTCTCTTTCTGTGTGTGTGTGTGTGTGTGTGTGTGTGTGTGTGTATGGCTGTTATGATTTTCCATCACATCTGGAAGTGACTGATAAAGACTGAAAGAGGGCATGACAGTTAGTTACATAAATCAGAGTGGGCTGAGCCCCCGAGGCCTAATATGTGTGTGTGTGTGTGTGTGCGTGTGTGTGTGTGTGTGTGTGTGTGTGTGTGTGTGTGTGTGTGTGTGTGTGTGTGTGTGTGTGTGTATGTGTATGTGTGCTGATGTGTGTGTGTTTATGCGTGTGTACACGATGAATATACTTAGGACTACACAATGATTTGTCACCATCACTGGTAAATGGAAATGGGATGAGGAAAAATAGTTGGAGAACCACAGGTGATAAAAGATAATGAGAGAATTTCCATCTTCATCAAAGAGAATATTACATGATCACACAGTGCAGTGCTCTGTGACCAGGATGACATGAAATAGGACATTCTCCTGTACATGTGTACGTAACTCACAAAATGATGTTTCCATACAACTAATTACACTCTTAATTACATTTTCACTTTCTCAACCCAACAGTCTCAATTATTTCAAGGTGTTACTAAACCTAACCAATCAGTTTAGTTGCATGTATTGTTTTGTTTGTTGGATTATGTTATCTTTGCTAAGAGGAGTGGAAATTAGATTTAAATCATAGACTGTCTATAAGAAGTGGACGTCATTATGGTGATGTCACCCTTTGGTTTGTGGACTACGGTTTTGAAGCCCCCTTTTGAAGCCATCACATCTTGGTTTTCTGCAACAAGTGAAGGGGCCCTAGTTTCGTGGCGCAGCGCAGGGCGGCGCAGGGTGGCGGAGCCGGCGCAATGCAAGTTTCGACCAGCGCAGCCTTGCGCACCGTCAGTTTGGCAGTTTGGTGGATCGCCTGCGCCAAGATGGGTGTGGTGGCGCAGCAGGGGGAGGCGTCACAGATTCAGCTTGGCGTAGCGGAAGTTTCGTGGCAAAAAGCCTCGCCGAGACTGCGCTGAAAGCTCGCCAGCTCCAACCTGGTCTACTTTCGGCGCAAGGCGTAAATAAAGTCCATTCATTCAATGCGAATCACAGCTGGCGGAGTGGAAGTTTGGCTGACGGCGCGCAGTGCGCACACGTCACCGAGACCTCACAGGCAGGTTTCCACAGTTCCAGGCACATTTAAATGCAATAAATAATCACAACAAACACTATTTAATGCAACTAATTGAATCAACACGTGAATTTATATCTATACAGATTGTCCCGTCACATCTGACGTCAGATCAAAGGCACGCGTAACGGAAACTCAGCCTCTCGGACCAAAACATCTCCGTCTCTCTCTCCTGTTTTTTATGATATCGGCATTGTTATTATTATGACACGCACGCACAGCGCGTGATGCGCATGGTGGGAGCGGCGGCGCTGCTTCTGTCATCGGGTTGTCAAGTGACGGAACTTGCACTGAACCTCCCCTAACGCATTAAAGGTGAGGAGAGGAGCTCATTTGATTGGTGAAGATCTGAATCGGCTGTATTAATCCCAGTCCACGCCTCGTCTCCTCCTCGTCTCCCACTCACGCCTTCTTCTCCTCCCTCTTTCCCACTTGCGCCGGTGGGCGAGACGGGAGGTGTGCCTGCGCGAGCCTGCGCGGTGCACGAAACTTGCAAAGTCCAGGCGGACACACCCCGTCGGCGCGGCGCAGGTGCGCTGAAAGCTGACTGCGCCTGGTCTACGAAACTAGGGCCCAAGGTAATTACTTGGACTGTGGAGGAGCGACGGGTGGATCTGATTAGCGCAAGTGGCAGAGCGGAACCCCGAGCAGCAACCTTACTGGATCTGGATCCATCTGGATTCTGGTGTGAAGCTGCTAATTTAACAGTGTATAATTAACTTGCTTATATTGTTACATTCCTGTTAAACCACAGTTTTATTGTGTATTTTATTGTGAAAGTCCACAGCGGAAGTTTGCGATACTTAAAGGAGTCATCACCAGGAAATCGCAATTTCTCTTGTTAAAACATGCATATCTGTGTTTGACCTCAGTTGAAACTTGCCTGAAAGGCTGGAGTTTGAAAGTGGCGCCGTTTTTTCGCTTCTGCTCTTTTTCCGAACAGGAATAGCACACAAGGGTGTGCATTCCTAAAGCACGAGATTTTGATTCTGCGCCTTCGGTGACGTCACCGTGGCGGCTACTTGCATAAGCCCACCCCTCTTTCACCACCCAACCCCGCCCCGTCCGCTACCTGAAATCGCCGAAGCGCCGCCATTATGTTTTGGAGTCTGCATGCAGGCAAGCCCCCCCGGCTCTGTCCTTCCTGCGGCGAATCAACGCGCGCCTCATTACATATTATACAATGCACATCCGGACCAGTCAAAACCTCGCGCGTAATCTCGCGTGATAAAATCGCGGTACGAAAAAGGGTCAGAACAAGCTCAATGTTTGATTAAAATTTTTTTTTTTTTTTCTAATAAGTTTTACGAATTGATCCAAAGCGATCCAAGGGCGGCTGGATACGTATAAAACCAGGTTATGACTCCTTTAATGCAGTATATCGCAAACTGTATCACTCAGAAGCAAACGATATATGCAATGGAAACTATGGTTCATATGATGTGTAAATTCTAAATAAATTCTAAATTGTTATTAATTCTGCACACTGTGGTTGTGTGTGCTGTCCCCATGTTGCAGGTATGTTCATTTTGAGCAGTTGAACATGTTATTGATTGAAATGTGGGTGCTAGTAAGGACCGGATAAGTCAATGTCTGTTGGACGTGGTTGCTATATTTTATTGTCACTACTATATGGCAGAATAGGCTTTATATTGGTGTTGTAAATGTAAAATTCGGCTTTGGCTTGTGAATGCTCTGATTTAATGACAGACTAATGTGATGTAATATGAGCTATATATAGATGCTTTCTATACAAATAATTACATTTATTATTGAGTGTAACTCACTATTACAGACAATTAAGAGGTTTTTGTAATTTGTATTATTTATTTATTTTTATTTACAAGTATATTTTTCTCAACAAAGTTGTACCACTATACGATCACTGTAATCAGAAGCAAACGATATAAGCTGTGGTTCGAGCGGGAACAGACTTGACTTCATTCTACACACTGTGGTTGTGTGTGTTGTCCCCATGTTGCAGAATAAACCAGTTCAAATGCTTCATTCAACCTGACTCCTGGAAGTTCATACAAATTGCAGCAGAGCAGTGTACACAAGCTCACACCAACAATGTTAGCATCATAATTCAAGGTCAACTTTACAGCTAAGTGTTAAAGTCATCTTAGTAGCTCACTGCATAGCGTGGTAGTGACCTGTCAATCAGCAACAAGCATTCCCTGCTTTCTGGTCTGTTTGACTCTAAATAGACCGTAATTGACTAAATGAACATCATGCTGGATCTAAGAAGACTTGAAACTAAGAGATTGAGAACTCATGTTGTAAACTCATGTTTACAATATTTACTGAGATAATAAATCAAGAGAGAAGTAGGGTCATTTTCTCATAGACAATCAGAGAGGAGTCTCCCCCTGGTGGCCAGCAGAGATAATGCAGCTTTCAGGACCTTCAGTTTAGGCTTGACTTTTCAGAACCGGAGATTGAAATGGTTGTTCTCTGATAATCAGCTGTATCTACTGTGTGTCTGTTTGGATTTCCCAAAGGTAAGCGTTTAGACAAACTCAGTATCTATCATTTATGTATTTATCTGCAAAGATAGATGAAAGCAAAAACTATTTGCAATCCAAACACACGCAGCAGTGTGTACCAACAATAAGAGTAAATACAGACATTTAGAGCACTGTCAGACCTGGAGGCTCTGAAAACCTGCTGATGGGGAACATTACAGGTGAGGACAGCCCAGCTCCTCAGATACATCAGACCAATCAGCTTCAACACATTGAAGGCAGGAAGACAGGGGGAGAAAAAGGCTCCCATCCTGGGGAAAGGAAAGAAAAACAGCACATATAAAAGCTCCCGGCTTCACTTCATTATGTTCATTGCTGCAAGGCGACATCTTTGAAATGAGCAGAGGAAATAGAGTGGAGCAGCCACAGAGGTGTAATGGAGAGATTATAGAGGGTCATGGAGACTGGTCAGACTATTAACTCTGAATGACATCCTCTATTACACACACGGTGGCCAAGGTGACACACTGGAACTACAAAGATATCCTCCATTTCATTTTCTCTTTTATTATTTTAGACAAATAATGTTCACACTTACCAGATCATCCCTTGATTATATATCAGATGCAAAACGTTCTCTGCTATTTTGAATTCTCCATATTCAGGCTGAGAAAAGACAGACAAAGCATTAATGTGCTGCTGTGTGTGTTTCCTCTTTTATTTTATTTTTAGAAAAGGGGTCTAAAATTAAGGCTAAATGGATTGTTTTTAGTTGTTTGTTTTTATTTCTAATATTTTTATTCCAATTTATCTGATCTAATTTATTGTGTTGTCTTTAACCTGTATTCTCATTGTATCTGCATTGTTTGGTTTTCTTTTCTTTTGTGAAGTACTTTGTAACATATACAATCTGAATTTCAGATGCAATATCATCATTAAAATCAAAATCCCATAGACAATGATACAAAAAAATGTCTTATTCTACTGTTTGTCTTCAACTGCAGCTATTATGATGAAAAATAGATTTGCTGTTTACAGGTCTGTTTACTTCAAAACGCAATTATTCCAATAAAATTACAGTACAGATATAATTAAACTCCCCCAAAACATTGAAATTGTAATTAACAAATAGAATATTGATAAATGTTCATATCAATGAAGATAGGGGATCTGCATTGATTGCATACAGGCTGATAAATGGAGAATGCAAAGGCCCACATACCTGAAACAGATTTATTGTATCTGTATTCAAGTTTTTAGCCTGGGATATGAGTTGCACCTTTACTTATGAAGGTATTTATTTCAAATGAGATAGCCATAAGTAATGTTAGTTAACATCATATTAACCTGTAAACTTGGCATGAGATGAGTGGACTCCCGATACATCTAGCGAATGTTATGTTAATGTTAGATAATAATACTGAGTGAAGTTGCAATCATCAGAAATCATCCTGTTTTGAATGTGAGGTTTACAGTTTAGACAGCAGTGTGTTAAACATTTGAACAAAGAGCTGTAAATTAACAGTATTGTGCAGGTTGTGGTTAAAGCCAGGAGAGAAGTGTGGAGAGTTTTGAAAACTGTTTTGTCGAACGAGCTAGAGTTTAGCAATCGCAAAAAACTGTAACAAGAACACAATGACATTAATAAAAAACACAACATTAACTTCTACCGGAAAGGGTAGGTACATCTGTTAGCTTTTAGTGAAAGAATAAGAAACTCTGTTTGAATAAAAGTTTGGACATTTTGGGGAAATGTGCTTGTTTGAGAGGAAAAGATGTTAGCTGTCCATTAAATGTAAACTTACATATAGGAGATGATTAGCTTTGAAATGGTGGAAACAGCTATTCCTGGTCTGCTACCAGAACTCCTCATTAACACTGTATATCTTGTTTGCTTAATCCATACAAACGTTGTAATAATTACAATTTTACTGGAGTTGTGTGTTGTACTATTTCTTTCTGTTGTCTTTGCAGTTTTATAAGCTAACATGTAATGTGTGTCCAACTTACAAACTTGCTCTCTAAATCCCAGCAGCAGCAGTCACTCAGGTAACGAACAACCAAACCTCTGATGAAGTCAATGAGCAGGATGCTGGCCACGGTGAAGATCATGTCAATGATGGACAGCTTCAGCATCTCCTGGAGATACACCACACACATAACAAAATAGTAGACAATTAGCCAATAAAAATCTATCTTGGTCAGACAAAAGAGCTTAATCCCGCCCCTTCCTGTGTCCCCGATGGGACCTTTGGAAAAAGTATGTATGGTACTTAACAAAATATGTACAGTACTTAACGTGGAAAGACATCATTTTTTGATCCCGTTTGAATTGATCCATGAATTCCACATGAGATGGTTTTCAGTTTAACAGATAATGTTTCAGGTCCAGAAAGTCATAGGTTTGTCGTCATATCAGTTTACTGTGAATCCGCTCAGAGAACTACATCTCTGGTCTCACACCAGGTACATCACCAACGCCGTCGTTAGCTTGTCTCGTTAGCTAACTTAGCAAGCTAACTTAGCAAGCTAACTTAACTACGTTCCATCACTATTGTAACGTTATCTCACCTGATGTGTTTTATCCAGCGACCTTAGGCCTCCCCACTGGAAGCCCGACATTGGGGGAGCCGAGGGAATCGATCAAACAGTGCACCTCTACCTTTGTCAGTAGCCTACTAATGCAGTTAATAATCAGTCACACTATGAAATTCTACCAAATAGACCACAATTCATTCATAATACTGTGAATATATAATTTCACAGACACATTGATTATTTTTACTTGGTTGTGTGAAATCGTTCAGAATAAT
The DNA here is from genome assembly GCF_963514095.1 of Eutrigla gurnardus. Taxonomy (NCBI): domain Eukaryota; kingdom Metazoa; phylum Chordata; class Actinopteri; order Perciformes; family Triglidae; genus Eutrigla; species Eutrigla gurnardus. The sequence goes on from NC_139915.1 coordinate 13,006,301, forward strand.
GTAAAATCAGTCTGCACACTTCCAAGGTGAATTGGTTTAGTCTTGGGTGGTTGTTTATTTAGTTAGTATTGTATGCCCAGGCTGCCATAGATTCAAGAGATCTATTGTGGTCCACCAGAAGGGGCAGGTCTTAACCTCCTATAGCTGGTAGATTTCCAGATTACATTTTGACAAATGCATTCCTCTTTTGTTCTCCACATGGACTGTTTACCTGCATGCAACCAAAACCTGCTTGAATATGATCGGACAATACTACTTTGACTACAAACGGACTATAAACATATTTTGATTCTGCATTCCAATGCCAATGTGTCTTAATAGAGATTACATGCATCTACAGACTGTTCAACTGATCATCAACAGAGACAGCCATCATGGACTATATATTTTAGTCAATTGCTCGATCTGGACATCCCTGACATTTCCTCTAGGGCCATCCATCCTCTAGATGAAACACAACTGCGTCTCCTGCAAATTATGTTCCCATAAAAATGACCTACACTCTCAATTATGTTTCCAGGAAAACTTCGGTCCCAGTTTTAAACATGTGGTTAATGAACAAGAAAAATGCTACCAAAACAAAACATTTTGGTTAGGTTCCCTAAAGAACATGATGGTTTGGATTAAAATGACTATCTATAATTGAAACTAAATAAAACAAAAATGTAACAAAAGTAATTTGTTATTATAACTTTGCCAATAAATTAAACTAATTTGTGATTGCTTGTCAGTGAGTAGAATGCATGAATATTTAGTTTGTATTAGTTGTGTGGGTTGACGAGGACCCCATTTTTTCCACAGCTGGTTCAGGATCAGCAAAAGGGCGGAGACAGAAATCAGGATTTGTTGAAGAAAACCTGCCAGAGAGCAGGTTAGGTTCACAGAGTCAGTTACCATAGTAATTGACCTCAAGTTCACCCAAAACTCCTTCTTCTCAGGGTTAACAAGCTCAGGGTTTTAACTAAACCTGTTTTCCTGGAATACACTCTTGGTCTTGATGACTGGTACAAACAGCACTAATGATGACATGAGGACCAATATTTATGATTAGGTGCTGTTAAGGGGTCTATTAATATTAAGATCACAATCAGGAGAGACAACCTGTCCAACATAGGTCTCCCAGCATTGGTCTTGCTGAGAGCGGGTGTTCTTCTCAAAAAGAGCGGTCTGGTTGGAGACAGTCCCAGAGCTGCTGATGCTGGTGTTGGTAATGTCCAACACTGTGCCGATGGTCCCTATGGTGCTGTTGTGATGCACAGAGATGTCAGACACCAGAGAAGAGAGGCTGTTGACTTCAGGCTGAGAGATTGTGACCAGGAAGGAGCTGGAGTCAGACCAGTTAGCTGGAGTCACTTGGACCTGGTGGACAGACATAGTATTATACTACTGTCTAATTTTGTACTTTGTGGTGCGTAATATATAATGAGAAATGGGTTCATTTCAAGAGTGAGCTGAGAAGATATCACCCACACATATCAATTTCATGTCTAAGGTTAGCCTAGCATAGCATAAAAAAATAGTCTTGATGGCTCACTTCGATTTATCCACACACAACCCCAAAATAATTGACAACTGTGGTTTAAAGGGGGTAATATTCTGGAATTCATTCTTTTGGATACTGTGCTATTTGTAATGAAAATGATCCCACATCAAAGTTCATTATTGACTTTATTGCCTGGAATTGTTACAACCTGTAAATTCAGTAATGGAAATTATTTTATCAGAACTTACAGGAATGATGGAAATAGGGAATAAGGAAAAATAGTTGCCTTTATAGTTATTATACTCACAGCAGAGCTCATACTGTTGACCTTATCAAGGAGGGCAATGATGAGACTGTAGAGGTTCCCCAGGTATAAAACAAGGACTCTTCAAACAAATAAACAAATGAACAATGTTAGTGTGCACTAAAACTAATGGAGAAACCCAGTCTTACACCAGATTGTAAAATAAGGGGTAACAATTTCTAAGACGAGTAAAAACCAAAAGAATATGTATATTTAAAAAAATCTAAATAATAAATACCATTACCAGTTACCAGTTAGCTAGCATAAATGCTGGTTGTCTGTTAGCATCATAATAAAGTAGCAACAAATGTTTTTCTTGGAATATTGCCCCCTCTCTCGGCTCAGTTTTTTTTTTCATACAGTGGCCCTAATAACACAATCACAAGTATGTAGGCCACCGTTGTTGTTATGAAATGTCACAGGGATAAGAAGTCAGGCTAGAGGGTCAAGAGGTGGGGCGATGACATCATCGTATGCATATTTTCCGTCTACACTAACACAAACACGAAACGGAGGGGTGGCGTTTTTTCTTTTTCACCCTGGGACCTGGTTTCAAAAAAGTGCGTTTTCAGGCACCAAAAACTCCAGATCCATTTGGACGGTCGGCCCAAACGTACAGGACTTCTGCGTTTACACACAAAACATGTCTCCATGTGGACGGCCCCTCAGTGACACCTACGTGTGAACTCCAGATTCCATTGTGATTGGTCAACTGCAGTAGAAGTCTGCTTCTTCCTGAGCAGATCTACTGGGATTCTTCTTGTGGGAGTCCGACCGGACAAGCGGTTTCCCCACCTCTCTCTTTCTCCTGGGACCTAGATCAGAACAAAGGTCTCATCTCCTCCTTCTTCTCCACAGATTCCGACCGGACACGAGGTGAGGGGTAAGCACATCAGAGGGACTGTACAAGGAGGATATTTTTGATGAGCAGACCGCTGCAGACTGGGGTCCGGCTAGCTGATGTCGGGTTATGAGCAAGCTAACGGTGCAAAGTATTTCCAGAGGCAGGATATTGTCATTGCTGCTTGGATCAAAGAGAGGGAGGGAGATCCTACTCCTTCCCTTCCAGGCATCAACTGGGAGTTTTTGCAAGGTCATTGCAGCGATCTGGCTCCACAAAGAAGGGTACGTCATACCATGGCTCCAGACTGGCTAGCCGGACATTGACATTGCGTTAACGGCTGGAGAAGGTATGTTCTCAATGGATAGCACAGTGAGGAGAAAAGTAACCAGGGAAAGCGACCGGTTAGCCTAGCCACCAGGCTAAAAAGAAACCTTAGCTGAGCTAGTGGGAAGCCATCAATTTCTTGCCCACAAAACATCAACTTGACAATATGGAGAGTATTGTCAATTCCAGGGCTGTAGGAAAATATTAGTAGGCAGAAATTCAACGAGAAAGACACCCGTCATCCGAGTCCACAGAATCTTTAATGCTTAGTCTATGCTAGGATACACCAGAGTTCGGATAACACAGGACATTCAACCAACAGACCATTGTATATGCATGTCCACAAATGTTGTTGTGAATTGACTCTCAAGGATGGTTTTGTTTTCTAAACCTAATGTCGGTTTGGTGTCAAAACATAACATTAGTTTTGTTATCGACAGCTAACATTGGTTTTGTTGTCTAAAGCTAACGGTGGTTTTGTCCCGACAAGCATGGTGCAGTCTTGAAGTTGTACTGAGCGACACACACAAATGACCTTTTGAGGAGACTGTGGATTACCTGGCCAGCTGGAAACGCAGCGAGGTTCGTGGGTGGTACATCTCCAGCTGAGACACCAGCTCAAAGGCAGAAGGAGCGATCATTGTGATAAGAGAAACCACCACACTGACCTGCAAAGAGGGAGAACATGAAACCACTGACAATGAGAATGTAGCCCATTTATTGTTGATTAATTTTTGAATGTATTTTGCATGAAAACACCAACTGAGTCTGTTACAAATGGAATTACTGAAATGTTCTGATTGTTATGTCAGCCTTAATGCTTGAATAAGTGACTGAATAGTTTTAATAGTACAGTGCTTGTTATACATTCAAGTAGTTGGGCTTCTTTATTTCATATAGCACTGTTGAGTCTGTTTTTGTTTTGGCACTGTGATATTCTGCACTATCCCAGGTTCACACTGCACCATGTTTTCATTAAATACATTTGAGAAGTTGAACATTTCCCTCGATTTGGGTCACGGCTTGTCATTAAGGGGTGATGGTGGGTCATAGATGAGAATTTCATCCAAACACTGATCTGTGCTCAGAGAGGCGAGTGAGGAAATAAACATTTTTCATCTCTTCATGGAATAGAAAAGAATGCTTTTATTGTGATTGCACATACAACTGATGAACAGATGGAAAAAAGGTTTTGCTAAGATAGGGTTTGTTGTTGATAATACTTATTCCAGCCACCAGAAGTTGAAGTGCACCACTACTTCATCCTCTCAATTGGATTAAAAGTGTTATTCCAGGTGAGTTTTGATTCAACTTGCGAACACACAATATTATCGACCTCATGTTGAGACCGCATGCAGAAATTTAAACTCACCTGGAAGAAGAAATGAATACTTTTAGTCTTATTTAGAACATGAGGTCCTAGTGCACTTCAGCCTCTGAGTTTTATGACAACAAACACTTTTTTGTTAATATTTATGAAAGCACTTAGAAAGATGATCCTAGTAAAACCTCTTTGATCCGTTTTTTGCTTCTCCTCCTAATTCTGGAGTCATCACGCTGATAACAGCAGTCAATGAAGTGATGAGCTGTCATTGGATCCACCTCAGTTCTTCACTTTCATCGATCTCTTGTAACTGTATATTGAATAATCAAATCAAACTAATGACGTCTACTACCTCATTCTTCTCCCACAGTGTCAGCTCCAGCTTCTCTTGCTCTAGTTTCTGAGAACGGTCCACCACAAAGTAGATAATGTAGATGCTGCCGGCCAGAGACAGTAGGACGAGGATGTTGGCTAAGATACGCAGACTGATCAGGACGGCCCTGAAGAAAAAACAGACATTGGGCCTCAGTCACCAATTTCTTGGTGTTCCTCAGAATAGTCTACGTCGGATTCATGACGTCTTCTTAAACCGCCGAAATGTTCGCATTTGTGTTCTTATATTGATGAATTCCACTGAAAGCGTGTGCCAGTTCTTCCTAATTAGCATAAGTAAATGCCCCGCCAATGCCCATACAAGGGCATGAGACTGCAGGGCCGTGTGCACACATAGAACTCTCACACAGAACTTGAGAAGAAAAGATGAGACGGAACTAAAGAATGCGGAAACGTGAAAGGAGGCTGAACAACGGGACTCCAAATGGAAGAAACCATCAGTCACTCTGAAGTGAACAAAGCCAACTGCTGCAGGAAGTGAACAGCAAACGAGCCATTATATTCTGTAGCATCAGTAGTGGATCTAAAATAACACTTAAACAAGATGCACAGATGCTGTTACTTGTTCAGTGGACGCTGTATCTGGAGAAAAAACGATGAAGTAAAAGATATTCATTAATTTTATTACAAAGCATTAAGGTCTTTTAAAATAAAATAAAATAAAACACTACCTAAGATATTAATTCCTATATATTACTGAACAGTTCTGTGGGTTTTACCTTGGACAATGAGCTGCTGGAGACCCATGGCTCATTTACGCATCTTTGTGTCATTTATTATAAAGTCCAGCAACATTGGGCTCTATTCCCATAATTACTTATTTTATCAAGAGATGGAGGATCTGTCCCGGCCCCCTGGTTGATGACGCTGAATGGGTTTGGAGACAGCAGGTGGCGCTCTGCTTTACAAACCGGACAAGGTCTCTAAAATACAACCGCTGGAAGTGGTTTTATTCTTGGAAGAACATTACAGCCTGTAGACGACCTCAGCCAAATGCAGCATGGCCATGAAACACAGTGTAACTTCAGCCACCACAACAAGAGGATGTGTGTCCTGACCCACTCCTGGGACCAGGCAATAGTCCTGACCCACTCCTGGGACCAGGCAATAGTCCTGACCCACTCCTGGGACTGGACAACGGTCCTGACCCACTCCTTTAGAGTTATTTATATCCACTACTGACGCTACAGAATATAACAGCTTGTTTGCTGTTCACTTCCTGCAGCAGTCGGCTTCCTTTACTTCAGAACGACTGAAGTTTTCTGACATTTGGAGTGCCGTTTTTCTCCTTCTTTAGATCTTCTTTACTTCTCTCTCAACTTTTCTTCTCAAGTTCTGTTTGCGAGTTCTGTGTTTGCACACGGCCCTGCAGTCTCATGCCCTTTTGTGGGCATTAACGGCGCATTAACATAATGCTAATTAGGAACTGGCACGTGCTTTCAATTTATGAACACATGGGATTCATCATAATAAGAACACAGATGCAAAAATGTCTGCTGTTTAAAAAGACAGAATCCGACGTAGACTTTTCTTAGGAACTTTCTTCAGAACAAATTGAAGAAAAAACATTGGAAGATATTGATGAATGAGGTCCAATGATAACAACACACAAGAAGAAGAAGAAGAAGAAGAAGAAGAAGAAGAAGAAGAAGAAGAAGAAGAAGAAGAAGAAGAAGAAGAAGAAGAAGGAGGAGGAGGAGGAGGAGAAGGGAGAGAAGAAGAGGAAGAAGAAGAGACAACATGCAAAAAACAAGAAAGAAGTAACAAGGACACGTACAGACTGGTATCCTTCTTCTTCTCCTGCTCCTCAACAATGGCTTCCTGTTCACAGAAACAGTTGGTGTTATGTTGTGATGCTGTTGTGAGATCCATGAATACATGGACGTTGAATGAAGCCGAGTGTGCAGTGTGTTTGTCCATGCGTGTATCTGACCCGGATGTTGTTGACGATGGCGGCCCCTTTGCTCTCTGCAGCCTCTGGGTTTCCTATCAGATAATCCCAGGCACAGAAAACCCTCCAGCAGAACGTGAAGTTTTCATCAGAGGCACTGGCCAGACTCAGACGGGAGTTCTTGGCCATTCTGCAGGAGGATTATTATCAAACCACACAATATGTTATCAAAGCAATCACTTTAGGACAGGAATGATAGTGTTCATCAACTTTGTGGTCTTCACAGATACACCATCCTGGATGCAAGCTTAAATACACGAACTAGCCTCGCTGAGCAGAAACCTTTACAATTTTGACAACTTTTTCTCTCTCAAATCACCATCACATCAGTATGACTTATAAAGAGCGTACTTTCTTAACAGAATGATGAAACTGTAGGCAAAGACAGCCATCCCAACCAGGAAGTAGGCGAGAGGCAGCCGGTAACCTGCACTGCCAATTTTCCTCAGCCTGCCGTAGTAACCGTAGAATAAAACAGAATACTGCAGGTAGCCCTGTGGAGATCAGACACACACACACACACGTACACACACACACACACACACACACACACACACACACACACACACACACACACGATGAAATGGGATCATACAGCAATACTATAAACAAATAATCAGGAATGAAAATGTGTTGATATTCATGGTGAGCACAGGATGAACTGTGACTTTTCCTCCAACACAACTGGTACATTAAATAATAATACATAATGGTAAGATTACCATGAAATCCATGATTGTCATTGATTACATGCTATAAGCTTACTAGCTGATATTTAGTTTTTCCCTCATGTTCCCTGTGTTTCACGTGTGTGATTAGTCTCGTCAGGCCCACCTGTTTCCTTGTGTTTTGCCCCAATCACCTATCAACCTGCCCTCCTGTTTGCCCACTTGTGTCTCATCTCCCAGGCAGCCCTTGTGTATTTAGTCTGTCTGTTTCCTTCCTTCGCTTCATTGCTAGTTTGCCCGTTGTTGTCGGCTCACCACCGCTGTCTGTGTCCCCCGCGATGTCTGTATTTTCCTGTGAAGTTTGTTTCACCACATGCAGGTTTCCTTTTTTTATGTTTGATTATTCTCATTTGTTTTGGTCCCAGTTTCTGGATGGATGTTCCAATTATCTTTTTGTTAGCATCTGCTTTTGGGTCCTGAACTCTTTCCCCTTTAAAACACGACAGATTTGTTTTATTTATTTATTCATTTGAATTGTTTATATATTTTATATAGGAGTCATTTGATTTGTTGAAAAATGGGACATATAAATAGATAGAAAATATCAATAAAATAGTAATTATAAAATAAAGTAAGGAGGTTTAACCAGGGGTTTAGATTATATTGTATTCTAGAATAAAATGTCAAATTAAATTAAAACATATTTCTATGAAGTAGCCTGGACAAACAGGTGAATATTCTACTGTATTTCAGAGCACGCAAGCTTCAAGAGTTGTGACTGATCATAGCTGCTCAATGCACAGGGATGCTTTGATTTGATTATTGCATTTGATGTACGGAGATATATAATAATGACAATGGGTAAAGTGTATTATGATGTGGAAGGTGGCAGTGGCCTTGGAGTAGAGGTGAGGGCAGCAGTAAATTAAAGTCTGAATAATCCTCCATTGTATCTGTTAGTAATGTCCTATTGGCAGAACAGTAAAAGGAAAGAGAGGCTCACCCCAAGAGACCAGATTGTGTCCAGGTCTTGGGCTGAGGCCAGGTGCTCCTTGGGGATAGTTTTACTCCTTGTCGTTCCAAACGGAGCTCCAGCCAGTAGCTAGTACAAACACACCATTGCATTATGATAGTTAGACATCACATACCTTTTTCTGAACAAGATATTTAAACATAAAACATTGATTACATTTAGCAATGATAATCAATCAAAACAGTTTTTTTTTCTGAAACTGAGATGAGATGATTTATATCAATATTATGTCTGTGTGTTAAGAGCAGAGACAGGATGAGTAATGTCTGGGGAAATTGCTTGTCTTCATGTCAGTGACAAACCTAAATCCAGCAGCACTTTCTCCACTGTTCTGTTTGTGTCTACAAAATCAGCAGGATACAAAATCTCAGTAACAATACACAATCAACACATAATCTTAATATATATATATATGTGTGTGTGTGTGTGTGTGTGTGTTTCCAAGTATGTGTCTGAGTATTTTGGGATTCTGTGCATACAAAAGTGATGCGTAAGTCCTATCAATTATTATTATATAATATTATTATTATGTGTCTATAGCAGCTCCTTGTTCGAGGTGAAACGCATAGAACTGTTAAATCATATATAGGAATTAATGTGTTAGTGTCGTGTTTTGTTTTATTTTAAAAGACCATCATGCTTTGTAATATAAGGAAAATAATCAATGTACAAGATTATAAATGATAAAACTATTATAGTAATTTCAATCCTACAGTATTCTGCAACTGGAGAACTGGAGAAAACGAATCAACCAATTATTTTTGCACAAACATGTCACCACTCAAATGTGTGTAGGTATGGTATTAAATGTTCGTACATAAGAAAATAACGCCAGAATCTTTGTGAAAACTGCAAAAGTGGGGTTTAAGAAGAAAATAAGGCCCAGTGTTACATAATTATGTGGATGTATTTCATTTGTGGGTCATCCATGAAAATCCTAACTAACTTCATATATTGATTTAGTGCTGAAAGACATGAAAAAATGTGTGTCCTTGAACATTAATATATTATATTCCATGACCTGCCATGAGACTGGGTTGGTATATGATTACCAATATATGGTGTCAGTGACTCACTAACCTCTGGTAGGACGATGAAGGCTCCAGTCATGATGGTGAGGACAATGTTGATCCCAAATAACCAGCGGAGGAAGATAAAGTAGGACGCCACGCCGGACCCAAAGTGACCTCAACAAGAGAGAGGAAACAACTGACTGATTCACAGACACATCACACACAAACATTTAGAAAGTGGTACACACCCAATATTAACAAATATTATATCATATTAAAGCAATATCACCACATAGATTGATAGATGTCCTGTCAAACCGAAATTAAAGACAAGAGTCCTTTTTCAGAGTAGCCATTGTGAAATATAAGTGTAAGTGTAGTTGATAAAATGTATTATGGATCCATTCTATTTAGTTTTACAGTAATTCCATTGATCCAGCAAGCACAATAACAGGGCCTCAGCTCATCTTAATGGGAGAGGGCCTTAATTAATGTTGTTAATTACACCACCTGTTTGCCCTGCCTTGACAATAAAAATGGCTGCTGTGAAAATAAATGATTCAGGCATTCAGGCCATTAGCCATAAGTTTTAGCATGACTTTAATACATTCTTTAGAACAAACAAACAACTTACTTTCAATCTTCTTGATCCTCACCTCCCAGGGAATGAACAGAACCACGATGTTGTAAAGCACACGAGACAGTTTCTTCAGCAGCTGCAGGAGGAGAAACAAGGCTCTAAACTTCCTTACAATCCTCCACGATGGGCAGGACTCGTAAGGTGGAGACTGAATACATTTGCCCATCTAGAAAGGGTCCTTAATTAATTATTTTGCTGTTCTTACAGTCTCCTAAAAATACCTTCACACACAGCTAAACTGCATTGACACTTTACATGGAAAATTAGGTATAACGTTGGTTTTGTCTAAACCTAATGTTGGTTTTCTTGACTGAACCTAACGTTGGTTTTGTCTAAACCTAATGTTGGTTTTCTTGACTGAACCTAACGTTGGTTTTGTCTAAACCTAATGTTGGTTTTCTTGTCTGAACCTAACGTTGGTTTTGTCTAATCCTAATGTTGGTTTTCTTGACTGAACCTAACGTTGGTTTTGTCTAAACCTAATGTTGGTTTTCTTGTCTGAACCTAACGTTGGTTTTGTCTAAACCTAATGTTGGTTTTGTCTAAACCTAATGTTGGTTTTCTTGTCTGAACCTAATTTTGTCTGAACATAACGTTGGTTTTCTTGTCTAAACCTAATGTTGGTTTTCTTGTCTGAACCTAACATTGGTTTTCTTGTCTAAACCCAACGTTGGTTTTCTTGTCTAAACCTAACGTTGGTTTTCTTTTCAAACCTAACGTTGGTTTTCTTGTCTAAACCTAGCGTTGGTTTTCTTGTTTGAACCTAACATTGGTTTTGTCTAAACCTAACGTTGGTTTTCTTGTCTAAACCTAATGTTGGTTTTGTCTAAACCTATTGTTGCACGGTGGTGTAGTGGTTAGTACTGTCGCCTCACAGCAAGAGAGGCCCGAGGATGTTATTTGATCCTGTATCCACATTGTCCACTAAAGAACCTTCACAATGTGACTCTGTGAATCTCTTCACGTCCTGTGATGTGACAAACCGTAAAATCAGAAGAGAGATTATTATTATTATTATAATTAATCAAAAATCATGTCAGCTGGACCAATAATTCTCATTTTTAATATACTGTTAAATGAATAACTCATCATCCAAGGCCTGAGCTGTGATCGTTTTAATTAAATTGAGCAATTACAACATGCTATAAATCTACTGATGCTGCTGTGCTGCAGCTGCAGCTGTTTCCTCTCTGAAGATAAGAGCATGAAATACAAAGAGACAGTAGATAAAGTTATCTACAGCAGAGTGAGTTCAGTTCACAGGCGGAGAAAAGCTCTCAGCAGCCTGCACAAAGGAAATCAGACATGTTTTATTATTCTGGCTCTGATGGTCAGCCTGCTGCAGTGCAGTGAAACAACGCAAAGAAGCTCCTCTCAGCATAGTCAGACAGAATAAATGGAATTGAGAGTCGAGCACATATTTCACTGAGCGGAAAGAGAATGGAAAATGAGCTGCAGCACAGACCACCATCTTTGTAGCTTTCTGCAGCACCATGCTTGTATTTCATTTGTGTTCTGTTCTAATCCACCGTCGTAAATAAACACACAAGTCCTTCTAGTTGACAATCTGTCTCTGTGGATGCTGTGTAGACCTGGACGGGTCTGTCGTTACAACTGAAATATCAGTTTAGTCTATAGTGCAGGTGAGAGTTTGGCTTTGAAATACCAGTAGACATAATATCCGAATCTGAAGATTTTTTAATGCTGCAGCATGAGCCATTCCCAGTGCAACACAGGAATGTCTGAAGAGTCACTGTGTCGGTCAGCACTTATAATGCAGTTGAATTTACATATACAGTAGATCTGACATCCTGCATCCCCCGTTCCAGGTGAGATGTTGTGTTTGATCAAAGGGTCATGGTTTTATCCTGCATCAATGGGCTTGTCTAGTGACGCCCCTGGTGGCAAATGGTCCTGCAATACGCATTCAATGGATCTACAGAAACAACGTATCGTCATACAGCAGTCATTATTTTATCTCCCAAACTATATGTTTTCTCTTTCATGTGCTCTATGAACATAGACAACAACACAACCAACAACACAGGCTATCAGTTAGCCTGCAAACCTCTGAACAGACATCGTCATCCTTCTTGGCTTGTCTGTATGAATATGAATTGATTCGCTTATCTCGATGGAGACACCGACCAGGTTTCATCCATCATGGCTGAAATAACCACTATTGTTGCTTTATACATGTATTCACTGGATCTAGCAAGCAATGTGGGCTGGTTCAGTGGTGTGAACCAAAAAAAAAACAATTTAGCTCTGATTTAATTACAATAAATGGACAAAAAGGATGCCGAAATAACTCCATGGTGATGGCGATCATTAAAAAGTGTGAAGTCATGCTTTGTTAGGTCTGCAAGACGACAAGCAAGCAACAAATGATTGTTTTCTGAATGGAGTTTGGCTTGACTGGAGGTAACATTGTAGCTGCTCCATGAACACTTAAACTTCATCTCAACATAAATTTGGGCTCTGTACTAATATGAGGTTCTATCCTAGATCTTTAAGGGACCACTGACCGCTACAATATGTTTTGTCTCCATTTCTGATTCAGTGATGACAGGAAGAGAGTATCTTAATGCTGATAGGCTTTCGATTCACACACATTTTTGTTGCACAAGTTGAAATAAAAATTGCGTCATTTGCATCATCATCGCACCACCAAATGCCGCCCGGTACAAATTTGCATCTATTCGTGTCTTTGCATTGACTTTATATGCAATAGCACCACGCAAAAAATCTCTTTGCTTTGGTGTGAACACACCTTGAGACTGGACTGAATAGGTTCGTTGAGAAAACAAGAAATGTTGTAAACCAGATGCAGTGAAGGAAGTATTTGGCCATCATCCTCTGATTTTCCAATATTCTGATTTCAACCAGTCAGTGGTGTTAAAAGTCACTTTGGTTCATTATTTCCTCCGCACAGAAAGAACTTGATTTTCAGTTTCTATCGCCTTATTTTAATTCTGTGTGATTTAAAATCTATGTGATCAGTGTGATGAAATGATGCGTGAATGACAGTGGATGATTGTTGAGTACATACATCAGCTCCTGCAGTCTGGTAGCCTCTGGTTCGGGTCAGTCGGCCCTCATACCTCAGGACAATCTCTCTGGCCTGTCTGGGACACAGAGACACACGGCTGGAAGATCACTCACTAATTATTCAATAGAATGGATGGCAATAGCATTCTACAATGCTCTTTCTTCAAACATTACAAAGTGTTTGTACTGTAATTTTCAGGCCATATATACATTTTTTAAATCATAGTGCAAACTTACAGAGGCTGACAAGGGCTAAATCATTTTCGAGAAATGTGCTGCAGCATCACAAAAGATGCCAATTTATTCCAATTTGGTCAAGGTTCCATCCATCGTCTACCGCTTATCCTGTATTCAGGGTTGTGGGGGGGGGGGCTGATCCCAGCTGACATTGAGCAAAGGCAGGGTACACCTGGACAGGTAGAGACAGACATCTATTCACACTCACATTAATACCTACGGGACAGAGTCATCAATGAACCTATCCCCATTCTGCATGTCTTTGGACTGTGGGAGGAAGCTGGAGAACCCGGAGAGAACCCACGCTCACACGGGGAGAACATGCAAACTTCACACAGAAGGAACCCAAACCGGGAATCGAACCCTCTCGCTGTGAGTCGACAGTGCTACCCACCGTGCAGCCCCTGGTTAAGGTTCCAACTAACGACATATAGCTATTGTTGACAAGATTTTCATTGCCTAAAATACTACCATAATAAACCTTGGAGTTATCTTTGATAAGGATCTGTCCTTTAACTCACATATTAAACAAACTACAAGGATAGCCTTTTTTCACCTGCGTAACATCACTAAAATCAGGCCCATGTTGTCTCAAAAAGAAGCAGAAAAACTGTGTTCCCACATTTAAGAGTAGGCTGGCTCAGGTTTGCCTTGGACCAGCATTTAGTTATGCTGCTGTAGGCCTAGACTGCCTGGGGATTTATAATGACACTACGATTTCCCGTCCTCTCTCTTTCTCCCCCCCTCTCAATTTCTGGATGTGCTTAAATCGGCCAAAACATTGGTGCAAATGGAAACGTTGGCCCTTGTTGGCCACCGTAAAGACCAGTACTAAAACCTGCTACCATTCAAATAAACGGTCTAAAGCGATTCTGTCGTTTTTCAGTCCATGAGAAAGAATGAAGCAGCTCACCCTGCCACCTTCTGTGTAGAATACAAATGTTTTTATTTTCATATTATAGGTTATGTTTTGGTGAGGGATGTATAGATTAAGTCAAATTCAAATTTGTCAGAACATCTTGGATGTGAAATAGGAGCAGTTATAGCAGTGGGAGTAATCACAGACATTCAGCTTGAGATTAAAGAGGGTGTAAAAGTGCAGACTTGCATCTCGTCCCTGATGGCTGTAATAAAACCTCTGCTGTAATAACAAACTGCCCATATAAAACCTGTTATCCATGGCACATACTCAGCACATCTTGAGCTCTCTATCTGCTCTAGTTTTCTCTGGCTCAGCCGCTTCTCCATCTACTTCTCTAAATATAATCAGTGAAATAGTTATAAGAAGTATATTAAAAAAATGTTCAGTTCAAATCCAGCTGAGCAACAATTACAAAATCCACCTTCTTCATCGTCTTAAACAAATTATCATGCATCTAGTTTGTCGTCTTCTGCCTTGTCTCTGAGTCAGGAGTAACCAGTTAAATAGGAGGAAAACAATTAATTCATTCACCAATATGCAAGAGTCAGCTGGAACCATGCCACCTTGTCACAGCAGCTAATAACAGCAAAGACAGATTTGTGTTAATATAACAAGCTGTTGCCCCTCTAACCCGCTGCCCCTCTAATCCACTGCCCCTCTAATGCACTGCTCCTCTAACCCGCTGCCCCTCTAACCCGCTGCCCCTCTAATCCACTGCTCCTCTAACCCGCTGCCCCTCTAATCCACTGCTCCTCTAACCCGCTGCCCCTCTAACCCGCTGCCGTTCTAATCCACTGCTCCTCTAACCCGCTGCCCCTCTAACCCGCTGCCCCTCTAATCCACTGCTCCTCTAACCCGCTGCCCCTCTAATCCACTGCTCCTCTAACCCGCTGCCCCTCTAACCCGCTGCCCCTCTAACCCGCTGCCCCTCTAAGAGACTGCCCCTCTAACCCACTGCCCCTCTAAGAGTCTGCCCCTCTAACCCGCTGCCCCTCTAACCCACTGCCCCTCTAAGAGACTGCAACTATAAGAGTCTGCCCCTCTAACCCGCTGCCCCTCTAACCCACTGCCCCTCTAAAGGCCTGATTATGCTTCCGCGTAGTGATCACGCAACGGCAACGCAACGGCCACGCAGTTGCTTGGAGACCGTGATGGTTCTGCGTTGGGTTTACGTGTCGAAATGCAATTCAATGCCACACCGGTAAAGGGCGCTATGTTTTTTGTAAAGACTGACCGACCGACCGAGACTCTTGATGTATATATTCGTTAGCCTCGTTATACCCTATTTGTTTACTTTCTGGCTTTAAACATCCACTATTTTTTAGAACTTGGTGTTTTATTTCTTTGTGCAAAAGCGACAAGGTGCAAACAATAAAATGAGGTGCAAACAATAAAAGTAGCCTTTTAAAAGTTTAAATGGCGGTGTTTATGAGTGGAAACCGGATAGCGGTCTCCAGCGGATGTAGTTAGCGGACCAATCACAGCCAATGCCGCTGCGTTGGTGTTGCGTTGGTGTTGCGTCGCCTCGACGCGCGTCTAGGATTTTTGGGAGGTGCACGTCAGGCCCTTGCGTTGGACGTAAGGGGGGTTCGCGAGGACGTAAGGGGTCCGCAAGCCCCCTTGCGTTGTGTCGACGCGGAAGCATAACTTGGCCTTAAGAGACTGCAACTATAAGAGTCTGCCCCTCTAACCCGTTGCCCCTCTAACCCGCTGCCCCACCCTCACTGGCTCGGTGGGCCGAGTCAGAGCAGAGCCATACCAGCTGCAAATCATCCGCAATCAAGCTCCTTCAAATTCTCAGCCTGGTCACATTCACTCTGCCAGATCGTAGACTCTACTACGCATCCAGCCTATTTTGCATATTACATTTAGGGGGGGCATTAGCTCAGGAGGTAGAGCAGATGGCTGGCGACCGCAAGATTGCCGGTTCGATCCCCGGCTCCTCCTAGCTGAGTGCCTGGTGTCCCTGAGCAAGACACCTCACCCTAATTGCTCCTGATGAGCTGGCTGTCGCCCTACGTGGTTGACTCCGCCGTCGGTGTGTGAATGTGTGAGTGAATGGGTGAATGTCAGTCATTGCTGTAAAGCGCTTTGGAGAAAAGCGTTATATAAATGAGGCCATTTACATTTTTTTATCCTTTCTTTTGTTCTTGTTTCATCCTGTTCTCCATGTCCTCAGAGTCCTGCCTGCTCTGACTGCGGCCCCTGCCACCTCTCATCAGGCTCACTGCCTGGCCTCACTCTTCTCCCCTTGAACCCCTGCACACTCCATTTCCCCTGGACTGACCCTGGACTTCCCCCCTCTGCCCTGGCTCCAACCTCAATCCTTTGCTCCTCAGCTCCATCCATTCCAGAAACGATGTCTGCATCTGGGTTCACCTGACTTATAGCCCATAACACTAACATCATCAGCAGAATGTGAAGAGGTTACAGCATATATATTTTGTTATATGTATATATAGTGTATTTCATGGCACAATTCAAACAGGATCAAACAATAATTTGTCTCCATTGACTATTATAGGGCTGCATGGTGGTGTAGTGGGTAGCACTGTTGCCTCACAGCGAGAGGGTCCCAGGTTCGATTCTTGGTTCGGGTTCCTTCTGTGTGGAGTTTGCATGTTCTCCCTGTGTTAGTGTGGGTTCTCTCCAGGTTCTCTGGCTTCCTCCCACAGTCCAAAGACATGCAGGATGGGGATAGGTTAATTGGTGACTCTAAATTGCCCGTAGGTGAGAATGTGAGTGTGAATGGTTGTCTGTCTCTACATGTCAGCCCTGTGATAGACTGGCGACCTGTCCAGGGTGTACCCTGCCTTCGCCCATGACAGCTGGGATCGGCTCCAGCCCCCCCGCGACCCTGAATACAGGATAAGCGGTAGACGATGGATGGATGGATGATTATTGTACCTAATTATTCTGAAATAAAATCCCATGATGGACACATGATGGGGCGGGACATTCTATACACACAGCAATGGCTTTCTCCAAAATGTATTCAGCAAGCCAGTTAATAGTATATATTTTTATAATACACATTTGTTATTGTCTTGTTCCACTCATCCAGCACCAGAAGTAAACTAGAGATTAGTTGGATAGATTAGTAGTATATCTTTGGATGGATTTCAGTAAGTCATCATCTCGTCACGGATACAGTAGGAACAATCAGACGTTAGGGTACTTTAGGACTTTGAGCTTGCGTCTCATTGGCCAGGGTCTGGTCCGAATGTTGGCGATGATCTCCTTCTGGTACTGAATGTTCTGGAACATCTCCTCTGGGTCATTGCTGTCCACCCGCTCATCGTCTTTATCTTCATCATCTGAGGAGCTGCAGAAGAAGACATTGACAAAAAATCGTCTCAGAGGCTGTATGAAAACGTTTCACTTCAACTAATAACGAATTTGATTCATTGTTAACAGCTGACGACCACAACATAATGTCAGACTCACATTCTATCAATGTAACTTCATTGCAGTTCTTCTTTCAGCCTCATTGGTGCATCAAATACTGTTTATTGATTTGTTGATCAAAACAATGACTCAAAGTGGCTGATTTTCATTCTGATGAAAATTCATACGAATAGATGAAAAACATTGTGAAGACAGGGCATGACCTCCTGGAATGGGATCATGTATTTTATTACTTCTAATAATGCTGTGCTAATACTTCATCACAGATGTCTTGTCTAGTATCGCCTTATGAGCTGGGAATTAAGAGATATGAAATGATGCACGCTGGTAAAATATTAAGGGTATACTATGCAGGAGTTGTATATAGGTTTATCTGTTATTGAACATTAGGGTTGGAAATCACAAGAGGCCCCAGAAGATCATGATACTTAAGTCACAATATGATATTATCCCAATACTTCAGTCAGGATATAATATTATCAAGATACTTACGGTCACGTTACGATATCACAATGCATTATTATCACAATTCTTCAGTCATTAAAGGATTTTATCATGTCATTTTAGTCGAGATATGATAAGTAGGGCTGCACCTAATTATTATTTTATAAATTGATTAAACAATTAATTTATAGATCGTTAATAATATTCTTAATAAAATATATATTAATTACATTTACCCAAAATAAGATAAAAGAAACAATTTTGTCATATGATCAGAGAAATACTGTACCTCAGTGTCAGTGGATGGGTGAGTGACTCCCCATTGTTGAAACAAGCATAGTGAGTGAGCCGAGAAAGGCTAAAGCTGTTGAACTTCTCACTTAAGGACTGTAAATATATCACTTTGATTTTTAAAAGCGTTGCAGGTGGAAATGCTGAGAACACACACTCTCGGATGTTTACAAAATAAATCATTTTCTAATGGCAAACCTGACACAGATAATCAGAAACAATAGTGGTGCTTTTGATTTGAAACAGGATGTCCAATGTAGTCCCTCCTTTCACATTTTTTGGAGCATTTTTTTACTGATGACATAACAGTGAATAGGAAAACGGAGCTATTTTGGATTTGAAACCAGGACGTCTGTGTGAAGGGTTGTTGCCTTTTGCTTCAGTGCTACAAGATGTGCCATCGGGGCTCCACAGCCTGGTAACTTCCGCCCGATGGAGAGAATGTCCAACGCAGAAAATTCTGCAGCTTCTCAATGTTGTTGGCAAAACTCTTTCCAGACCAAGGTGAGAAAGCAACCTGATTCAGCCCTTAAATCCAGTTGCATGCTCCCCATTTAGAAGCAGTAGGGAGCTTTGTGGAGGTATTGGTGCATCAAGAAAGTCATCCAAAACACCATGCCAAAGACAATAAAATGATGCAAATAAAACTAGAAGTTCCAGTTTATCTCTTTAAAGTTGTCACTATCCCTGCATTTTTTCATTGATAAATAACACAACTTTCTCACATAACGTGTCAAGCAATCATCACATGAAGTCATTAATGGATGGCAGATTCATCCATTGATGCACAACACTGCATGTAAGAGTTTTCTTCAAACACTAAGGGACTAGGTTATCTGGAAACCCCTATGTTCTTTCCACACTGCTCCCCTTCTGTTAATAATCATTTCCATGAACAGGATAACAACAATCCCTGCATCACTCATGCAAACTCTGAGTGTGAGATTCTCCCCAAGCGAGAGGCGAGATCTCATAGATGAATGATTTCCTCCTGGTGATATTCATGCTGGCTTAAATACACAAGTTGATAGTTAGGGGGGAAACTTTATCCCAGCTTTAGCTAATACTACATTCACCATGAGGACCAACAGGTCTGTTACACAGGAAATCATGATTAGATTTAGTAAATGATTAATTCTATAACGTCCAGGATTTCATTTAAGACGGCGACCATAAAGAGTGAGCCAGACAAAGAGGAGAGCATAAAATCCTTCTAAAAGAAAGATCAATGAAGTGAAATAAACAGAGCAAGCAGAGCAGACTCACCCCTGCTGGTGGTTCTGGTAAGCTGAATAAATCCTTCTGGAGTTCTTCCTGATACTTCTGTGCCTTTTGGCTGCAGACAGCGACCTGCTGCTGCCAACCAAAGGCTCAGCCACTGTACTCATGCTGTCTCTGCTTTGAGACTGGGAGGTGAAGGGCTGAAGAGGAGCTACCTGCTGCTCTGGAGCATCAGTACAGTCACTCATCAGGCCAATCACAGCATCTCTGACTGCTTAAAGGCACAGCAGCAAACATCACATTAGAATCCTTTAACTACATTTATACAAGTCCAGCAGAATTAAAAAATGCCTTTTTAATTATTTTACATCACATCAGTCATATGGTGCAACAATTTTTGACATATTTTTGTATTATTTGTATTTGGAAAACCGAATATTACTCATCCGTATGTGGCATGATCAGTAAAGTGGATTATAATTTAAACTATGTTGCCAGACTACGCCACTCTGGGAATTTCACCCACAGAATAATTACTGCCCTAATAGGCACCAGCACTTAACACACAGGTTTGTCTCAACACATACACACACACATGAATATTGATTTATTGGAATGCGTTAGTATCTTTGAGATCAATTGAGGAAAATATTGCCCTTCCATATAGCGCAGTGGTTCTCAACCGGTCTGGCTTTGGGACCCACCATCACCCCTTAATAACAAGCCGTGACCCAAATCAAGGAAAATGTTCAATTTCTCAAATGTATTTAATGAAAAGATGGTGCAGTTTGAACCTGAGATAGCGAAGAATATCACAGTATGCCAACACAAAAACAGACTTTTTTTTAAACAGGGCTTTAATACATAAACCTGACATAAAGAAGTCCATCTACTAGAATATATAACACTGTACTATTAAAACTATTCAGTCACTTATTCAAGCATTAAGGCTGACATAACAATTAGAACATTTCAGTAATTTAACAGACTCAGTTGGTGTTTTCATGCAAAATACATGAAATAAAAATGTGCAACTACTGAGAATTATTTCAAAAAGACTCAAATGAAGTAGTTTAAGCTGAGAATACTCACTCACTGAATCTATGACAACCAACACTGCACTATGGAAAAGATCCCCTTCAAAATAAAAGCACAGGATTGTTTTTTCTTCACATTACTTACTGGCAGGTTGCCATTTTTGTCACCATCCTGATCAAGCAAAGGTGTATATAAATGAGCAGATATATATAATGAGAATACCTCAATATACCTATATCGCTTGTTGTGGACGGTTTGTGGACAGCTCCAATGG
Source organism: Eutrigla gurnardus (assembly GCF_963514095.1). Lineage (NCBI taxonomy): Eukaryota > Metazoa > Chordata > Actinopteri > Perciformes > Triglidae > Eutrigla > Eutrigla gurnardus. Next base: position 13,027,164 of record NC_139915.1, read on the forward strand.
TGACAAAGCAATGAGATGGCTGATGATGAATATATTCGTTTGCCAATGTTACTCAGCCCTTTTATGAAAGATGGATTGTACGTTTTCTTTCCCTCTGCAGCCCAGCTGTGAGCCACTTTTCAGATCCCATCAAGCACACAAACATTTTGAGTGGAATTTTGTGGATTTTTTTTTTTTTTTGACAGAAGTGTCTGTGAATGGAGAACATTCTGTAATTCTACAGAATTGTCCATTGTAGGGAAAAGGAAAAGGAGAGAAAGGGTAATGGTCATTTTCTGCCATTTTCTTTCTAAAGTGATGTGCTGCTGGTCAGAGGATTCATGAAGGCCTGACAGATGTCTCTGGTAATTGGTGGCTGTTTGACTCGACCCAGAGGACTACTTCTGACCAATGTCTCTTTGTCCATCAGGACCAGTAACAACGTATAACTTCAGATGGAAACCCTGAATGTTGGACTCAGTCTCAGTCAGACCATCTCAATGATTCAGCAGAGCTAAGGCACAATGCTTGTTGGAGCTCAAAGTATTTTACTGCTACTGTTGTCTTTATTATCGTTTGGATACTTGACTCTAAAATGTGAACTACACATTTTGTCCTCATCCAGGGTTTCAGGGGTTGGGACCTTACAACACAAACTGGGTGCAACCAGGTTTAACACAACTAAAGGCCAGTCACAATGAAGGAGAACGTCACTCGTCCATCTCATGAAAACATGACTACATTTTGCAATACTCTACAGACTATCTCCCCAGAGAATGATTCATCTCTTGAAATGCTGTCTCTAGCCAAACATTAGACTCTCAACACAAAATCAAACAGTGTTGACCTTCATCCTCAGATGACAAACCAAAGAATCTTTCGGGGTGTTGGTGAAGAGAACATAGTAGAGCTAGAGAAGGTTGTGAGCCTTTGTCTTGAAGCAAATCAACATTATGTCCTGCAACACTGTTTCACTGGAAAATAGGTCATCATGCAGAAGATATATATTTTTATCATCAGCTATTTTGCTAATATTTGTCCAACACTGAAGACAACTGTCAGCTGAGCAAACACACATTCATATAGATCATGAGGGAACGCGGCAGACACGTCATGTCTTCACTTCACATCAACCGGGACCTTTCAGCCTGCGGGGCTTTTTAATGTTTTGTATTTAGAAATGTTCACAAGCACAAAATGCAATAAGCATGTACTTCTAATGATGTAATATTTCCATTTATTTTTTACATGCAACAAACAGTGTCCACAGTCCCCCCCCCCCACCCTCCACCCCCAACAACTAAATATAACATATGTACACCAATAATGTAACATTAAGCCATATCCAGTGTGAAGCAATAAAAAAAAAGGACATCGCAATAGGACACCACAAGTGGTGTCTATAATCAAACCTTAACCCTTACCTTCCAGAAAAGACAATTAACACATGTTTATGATAAATAACAGATATGAGGAAAATGAATCTAGCCTAAACGATTACCTAATGATTCTTTTCCCCATTAATCGACTTATCGATTATTTCACATTACTTCAACAATGTAACTATTCACACAATATGGATATCAAAACAATTCTTGTTAATGTTTCAATATTATTTAATATTTCTTTAACATGGCACTTAGAGTATTAATCCTCAAGAATCTCTCCAAAATATAATTCTGTGTGATAAATTAAATTGTGCAAAATAATGCATCCTGATGCCAGATGTAGCATCTAACAAAATAAATAATAATAAGCAAAGTCACCCAGGAGGAATACAAAAATAAAAATCTTACAAATTAGCGTAGCTGAAACAAGTAACTGAAAAAAAAGTAGGCGTCATGTTTGTTTTTTTACTTGCCGTTGCTGGGCAACGTCTCAAAGTTCTGGTCCAGGACCACCACCTGTCAAGTGAGCCTCTCAGTCTAGATGACCACGTCTTTGTACAGTTTTGAGGACCAACCAGAAGTGACAAACATCTTTGGCCTTGCTGAGAAGTGGAGGATGTCCCACCAATCACACTTATGAATCCTACCATTTGTAAATGATATTAACTTTGGTTATTATTGCCCAAGCGCAACACTATGCTCTTCTTCCATTTATATAGTTCCTATGCTGCAGATATTTTTGGATCAGCCATTACAGTTCAAAACAGATTATCAGCCAGTTTTACCATAAATCACACAGTTGTATGTTCTGAGATGAGGACAATCGTTGCAAAGTGAATTTTCCTTGTGAAAGTGATCTGAGTGGATCTTTAGTCACAGAGTTATTGGAGGATGACGGTCCACTCTCAATCTCTAAAATAGAACAGGAGCATCATATTCACAATGAGTCTGCTGCTTTTTGAAATCATTTACACGTGAAAACGGATTTGATTTATATTTCTGATCATGAATATATGCAGGTTTGCAATGTACATTCATGTACAGTACATGTGTACTTTACATTGCTACCATCACAATAACATACACTTGGCTTGTTGTCTTTGGATGGGTGATCAATCATGTGAATAGATGATAACGGTCTCTGCAGGCCTCTTCCAACCCACATCTATGAGGTTGATAACATTTAAAGCAGGTGAATTGGATAGTATCTGTGTTTATTTTCTACTGATAATACTACAGTGTAAAAGTCCTGCATTCAAAATAATACGCAAGTAAAAGTATTATCCTCAAAATGTACTTAGAGAAACCAAAAGTAAAGTATTCATTATGCAGAATAATATGTATTATATTATACAGTATATTATTGTATTTTAATTATTGATGCATGAATGTGTTCATCACTTTAATATTGCAGCTGGTAAACTAGTTTCATCTATAATAATACATCATCAACATTGTCAGATAAACATAGTGCAGTAAAATATACAGAGCAGAGATGTACATTAGACAATTTGTAAAGTGTTGTAAAACTAATGAATGTGACGAAGGAATTGGATCTTAAAGGTGAAAAAACGTTTGATCCCTCATAGTGAGCATAGAGACAAACTGTTATTCAATATCAAACTTTGGAGACTTTTCTACTGTAATGTAAAATCTGTATGCTCAAATTAAGATTATTATTTGATTTGGTTGTGTAATTTATACACTTAAAGTATGACAAAATGTGCAGTCTTCAATATTATGCTATCATATGTTTGTTAATGGTTTAAGACATTTAAAGCTGCTCTCAGCATGTTCAACTCACATTCAAGGACTTATTGCTTCTGTAACTACAACTGTGCTACATTTTAATGTTTTCGTAAGGCTAAATTTATCAGTAGCATTTAGTCACATGTAAGTCTTTGGTAAATGGTAAAAAACACAATTGAATTGCCCAGCTGTGATGTTTACTAGTAGGCTATTAGGACATGCAGTACCAAAAAACGGCCACAAAAACCCCACCAATATCAGGATTTTAAAAAATCACTGGGACAAAATGAGGCAAAACACCCTCCCGATTTTTTAATATGATTTTAACAAGAATTTGATCTTTCAAAAAAAGAAAGTTTGGACCTGATGAAGTTGGGCAAAGATGTGTTTACTTCCATTTTTTAGCCTTAATATCTGTGAAACTAATCATCTAAGAGAAACCATATTTTGTAGAATGTTTAAGCTAACACCAGAGATAGAGGGTTAGGGTCAGCAACTCTTCAAATTTGCTATTTCATTTCGACAAGCCACATTTTGGGAGAAGTTTAAGTACCTACCATACTAGGTTATCATTGAGCTACACCCCTGATATTCCATATCTGGGGACTAGTAGTAACAGATATACACTGTAGAAATTTTGAAGGCCACAGGTGAGATAGTTTTTTAAAAATGGCTTTTCAGAGTATGATGCCAAAACCCATCTAAACTACCCTTCATTCAATGATGTTTCATGAGAAAACTGTTGACAGTAGAGACCTAATATTTTGGATTTGTCCCATCAACAAGAGTGTCTTTTTACTAGAATTTACAGGACATTCTGAGATGGTCAGCTGGGTGGCATTTGATGATATGACACGGAATGACCCTCCTGTTAAAAATGCACATCCAATAAAGTGAGTGTTGGCAAAACCGGTTGTCATTTTTATGTTGAGGCGTCGGGGATGTTGTCGGCAGCTGCTGAATGAAATAATAAAGTAACTTGTAATCTAACTTAGTTACGTTTAAATCAAGTAATCTGTAAAGTAACTAAGTTACTTTTTAAAGCAGTAATCAGTAGTAAGTAATCAGATTACTTTTTCAAAGTAACTGTGGCAACACTGTTTGTGACCGACTTTGACTGAAGATAATTTGAAATCATAAAGTAACCAGTAACCAGTGTGCAGTGGATTGTGAGATACTTACTGCGTGCACGTCTTCTAGAAGAGGCAACTATGCTGGCTGAAGATCTTGTAATCATGGCTGGTTCCTGAGGCCAGCCTATTACAGATTTAGAGTGACAGGCCAAGGGAGAGTTGAGTTTAAAGAGCTCATTAGTGGCATCTTGAGGCATTAAATGTAAATGGACTGGTTCAGGCTCAGACTCACTAGGAAAAATGCATATATTTCCATGTGGTTTGGCCTTTCATTTACACGAAAACGGAGGTTTTATCATGGAACATTTCTTAAAACTCCGGCCAAAGTGGAGCAGACTGACCAACACTCCATCTTTGTTTTGACCAACTTCCTGTCAATCCGCTGACTTCAAATGACACTAGAAAACATTCTAGCACCATCTAGTGGACTGAAGAACCAATTGTTACCAAATAAAAAAACAATACTTGTTGTCCATACAATGATATAATATTGCCATGCAAAAAGTAGCAGTACTATACTGTATAGATTTTTTCTCCGTCCCTAATGACGAATATGAGATGTGAGTATCAGGATTTACAAAAGAAAAAAAAGTCATGAAGCTGTGTGGATGATCAGCTGTGCTATGGACAGAGGAACAAAATCACTATCACAATAGTGAGGTCATGTGAAGAGTCAGTATTGAATTGTTTTGTATTCTCAGCCAGTCTACCCTGACGTCCTGACTCTGTGTTGAAATCTATTTTTTTCCTTTCACATCCTTAAAATAACTTTGTTTAATCAAATGATCTCCAACTAGCTGACGCATTAAAAGCTGGGAAAGTGTACTCATCCAGAGAAATACCAAAGTAGAAAATTAAAAAGATTACGTAGAAGAAGCCGAGTCAATATTTTTATCTTCAAACCCCGGTGGGTGTGTTTTGGCAAGAGGAGGATTTCTGCTTTTCAGCCAGTCCAAAGAAATGTAATGAACTATATTTTATGAAGATATATGATTTAAATGTTTTACATACTCTTGTCACTATGGTCAAAAACCCACTCTTAACATATAGTCAACACAAATAAAATGTAGGATTATCATATAAGCACAGACTTGTTTTGTTTCTCAGTCGAATCACATTTAAACTCAAGTCACTATGTGACCATGGGGACCTTGTTAACTATCGCCACAGGATGGCAGCATGGCACCACACTAAAACATTGATTAAACCCATACACTCATATTCTTTTCTTACAAAACTCTTGAATCCATTAAATTATAAAAGTGATTTACATAAGCCTAACTTCTTTAAATTCTGATTACATACATAGTTCACAATGTTTTTAGCTTTGGTTCAAGAAACTGATAGTCAATATGACTTACTTATTGTAAGTCACTTCGGATAAAAGTGTCTGCTAAATGCCCTAAATGTAAATGTAATGACACCTCTAGTTTCTGTGGCTTGACCTGAAAAGACCGACATGCATAATAAACAACCGTCGTCCGTTCCGTGCCCAGGCATGATTGAGCCTAACGTCCGGATTGTTTGACTAGTGTGCTCCGTTCCTTGCCTAAGAACTCGGCAACAGGTGGATTCCGGCATCGGTATGGACAGACAAACTGCGAGGTCAACATGGATTCTCTGAGCACTTTGAGGGGTCATGCACACTATGCCTGGAGACAAGTTCCAATGGACGGAAGGGTAACAAAGCAAAAGAATACCTTCATCCCAATCCCGCTTAAACTCGATACAAAATGAGCGAAGCATTGATTTCAACATTGGAAGCTGGAAGTTATGGGTTTGATACCTAGCTGTCGCATAGCTTGTTTAAACAGTTTAGAAATGAAATTAGTGCTCTGATAAGTCTGTACTATTTTTGGGAGGCCAAAGAGAGCGAAAAACACCACAAGAACCTTAATAATGGCGGGTGCGGTGATTGTTCAGAGTGGTATAGTCTCGGGAAAACGTGTCATGTCACATAATGATCATGAGCAAGGTGTAAAATTTTATTTCAATAAGGTATTGGAATGACAATCTGATTCAACACACCACTCATCCGCAGGAGAAGTCACATGCGGCCTCCATTTTCGCAACAAGATCCCCTCACGAATGAAATAACCATGAGGCATAGACTCAATGTCTTTCTCAGAGACTACAAATACAGTCTGCTAGAGAAGATCTCACAGAGACAATCTCCTAAAAAGAAAGTCAACTACAGAGAATATCTCCGGTAGAGACAGTCTGCTACAAACATATTGAGAAAATCTGCAAAGTTCTACTATAAAGACAGTTTGATTATGTGATGTTACAGAGGATAACGTTACAGCTGTCAGGGAGCAGGTAAGCTTACACTAGCTAAACAGCAAAACAGGTAAGTGCTTCAACAAAAGCAATGTTAGGTTTAGTCAACAAAAAAAAGTTAGGTTTAGACAACAAAAAATATAGGTTTTGGGGAACAAAATTAACTCCAGGTTTATACAGTGAAACGGACATAAGTTGTAGACAACAATGTCCACCATGAAAAAGGATAATTTACATTCTATTGACATTTAGTGCTAAAAGACATGAAAAAAATTACAATTCTTGTTCTATTTGACAATCTCCCATGAGACTGTGTTGGTGAGTCAGCTTTATGTTTCACACGTCCTCCTTCTTCAGCACAGTACTGTACACGCTGACGTCAAGGAGAGAAACCCTACAGCACAAACACTTGAAGAAGAAAAACAGTGGTAATTACTGATCCAACAACTTATTACGCCTACTTAATTGTCCTAGCTTTTCCAAAATACCCAGAGCAAGAGGAGACAAAAGGAGTGCACATGAAAATGCATCAGATATAACCTCTAATCTGTGATTAGGATTGCTAGGAATGCTAGGATTGTTTTGTTCTGCCAGACACCCCTGTTATTATCCAAACAACTAATGACTCATTCTTTTCTTTCATAAACTACACATGAACTGCGGCATCTTCAGATGATATTGAATCATTGTTGTTGATCAGAGAGAAAAGGGAAGCCAACATGCGTGTCAGTATCGGCTGAGATTTATATGAAAAATATGTTAACATATTGTTGAAAATATTCCAATTATGCAGCCGTTTATATATTCACATTAACATAACGTGAGTTGTCTTTTTCCTGTTCATATTAGCATCATCTGGTCCATTTGAGTAGCTCGCATCCACTTCCTCACCACTGGGGCCGTTGAATCCCACGTCAACGGCATTCTCTGCTGTGTTTGTTGTTGATGGAAGTCTCTGATGAGGCAGCAGCAAAGGATGTGTCGAGCAGGATTTTTCTTCAGGGCCATAACCCCCCAGTCAACCAGATACCGGAGGCCTTTCCTGCGACCAGTGAGGCGGCAAACCGTGTAGGTGAGGCCTCCATCAATGAATTGAGGGAGTGGTGGTTGAGGAGAGGTTGGGACCAGCAGGCTCTCTTGGACTGGCTTGATTTTGGAAACATGGAAGTTGAGGTGGACCTGCATGGACTGGGGCCTCACCACCACTGGGTTGACAACTCTTTCAATGGTGAAGAGGCCGATGAATCTAGGTGCCAGCTGCTTAGAGTCATAGAGGGAGTTCTTGGGTGGATAGTCACTGGATTTTAAGCAGACTTTTGCTGATTCTGGGATGGACATTCTCCTATGGGTCAAAGAGAGGGAAGTGTGTGAAGCAGACCTTGTCAACCGTCCATCCTGCTTGCAAACGTTCAGTCCTTAAATAACTAACTGGATGACATCAGGAGCTGCTGTGTTTTGACTGCTGTTTTGACTTCTTGATAAATCTTTCTTTTGAGGAAGCAGCTGATGGTGACATAAAACAGTACACAAACTGCAATGGGGTACATCAGTAAGTGCATTGATGACATTGTACCCAAGATCTGCACTTACCCAAATCAGAAAGCATGGATTGGACCAGGGATACGTGTTAAATTCAAAGGCAAGGCAAGGCAACTTTATTTGTATAGCACATTTCATACACAAGGCAGACTCAAAGTGCTTCACATCATAACATGTCATACAATAAAGTGAAAAAATAGAAGAATTAAAAGAAAATAAAGGCAAAATTAAAATGCATTACAGAAAGACAAGGAGAATAAAAACATATTTGCAATAATAAAAAAAAACAGTGCAGACATTAAAAGATTTAGCAGAAAGCTATGATGAACATAAAAGTTTTCAGTCTAGTTTTAAAAGTGGTCAGAGTTCGGGCAGGTCTTACATCTTCAGGAAGTTTATGGCCATGTAGTGATTTATATGTGAGCAGGAGGATTTTGAAATCAATTCTCCGACATACAGGGAGCCAATGTACGGATTTAAGAATTGGTGTAATGTGCTCACTATACGATATTAGAATGGAATGTTTCTCTCACACTTTTTAAGACTAAATTGTAGGCCCGGAGGCTCTCTTTATAGATATCATGGTGAATATGAAGTTTACTCAACTCAACTCAACTCAACTTTATTTATATAGAACTTTAAAACAACCGTAGTTGAAAACAAAGTGCTGTACAGAGACATAAAACAATTAAAACACTAAAATAAATAAAACAGACAGTAAAACAGGTGTTTCATTGTTTTTAAAAGCAATTAGAAACAATAAAACAATAAATCAAAGCAGGGCCATAAAAACACTAAAACAGGAGTAAAGTCTCATGTGGAGTTGAAAGCCAGGGAGTAAAAATGACTGGTTTTAAAAATGGGCAGTGAGGAGGCTTGCCTAATGTGCAATGGTAGCTCGTTCCAGAGTTTTGGGGCAGCAGTGGAGAAAGCTCTGTCCCCTCTGAGCTTCCTTTTGGACCTCGGTTCCTCCAGGAGCAGCAGGTCAGCTGACCTGAGGCACCAAGCAGGAGACTCCGCCAGATTCGTTCAGCCTTCCTGCACTCTCTTCTCTGGGCTGTTACAACAGCAGCTTTTCTCCAGGGTGCCTTTTGCTTACCAGAAATCGTTTTAACCGTAGCAGGTGCAATGACATCTATGACATTCACAATTTTGGAATTAAAGTTGTTTACAAGATCATCAGCATGACATGGGTTTAGAGGTGGTAACGAGGAGATGGCGTTTTTAAAGAGTACATTGGCATGTTCATTGATGTACCGCTTTTTGACATTATTTGATTCTGTTTGTGTGTCAGGAAATATTAAAGAAAACACAGAAGTGATCAGACAATGAAGGATCAGTCACAAAAACATCAGAAACATGGAGACCTTTTGTGATAATCAGGTCCAGGGTGTGTCCCTTACAATGAGTAGCCTCTTTCACATGTTGAGAAAGTTCAAATGTGTCTAGAATAGTAAAAAGTTATTCAGCACCCTTGTCATTCAGCTCATCAATATGAAAAATAAAGTCACCAGTTATAACTAGGCAGTCAAAGTCAATGGAGATGCTAGATAATAATTCAGTAAAATAATCGAAAAAATTTGACGAATATTTAGGTGGCCTGTAAATAATTAGCAGGAGAACTCTGGGAGAGCATTTCAACACAGCACAAAGGTATTCAAATGATGGAAAAACACCAAGTGACATCTGTTTCCCCTGAAATATATTTTTAAATATAGCACAGCAACCCCTCCACCTCTTTTCCCAGATCTACAAACATCAATAAAATTATAGTTGGGGGATGCTATCTCGATCAGAATGCTTGCACTGTTATTTTGTTCAAGCCATGTTTCAGTTAAAAACATAAAATCAAGTTTAGAAGTGGTAATAAGTATCCCCATCCTGATGGTGTTATTCACAGGCTTTAAGGTTGATTTTGACTTTGAGAGAATAGGAATGAGATTTTTCATGTTAGCAGTGTGTTCAAGCTTCCCAATGTTTACTCTCTTGGTAGTCACAACAGGAATGCAGAAGGTGCCATGTTTTGATGTAGGCGACCTTGGGTCCAGCTGATAATGCGGTCTACTGCTGAACCCTTTGAAGCACAAATCTCTGCCTTGAACTCATGGGACCTTGAGAAATTTTGGGATTGTTTTGCTGGTTGCATGAGAGCTGAGTAGTATTGTGTTTTGTAGAGAGCCTCCTTAGGAGCTTACATGGTCTTTGTAGGCCTTCAGGCCAGATTTTCTGTACAGTCTCTCCAGCTGATGACCAGAGGCCTTCATGGAGTTCAGTGGTATACCAGGATGCTGGAGAGGTGAAGCGGATTTTGATGGCGACGAGGGAGCCAAGGCTGAGGTATATAGCAGTGTTGTAGTGGGCTTGCTGGGGGTCCACCACGGCCATGTGGGGTTTAGATACCAGGTGAGTATTTAGGGCCAGGGGCATATACAAGAAACTTGTAACAGTAGGTACCAATGCTTGTCTGAGTCCCTGAAAAACATTTGAGGTAAATTGGCCACTGGGTGGCACTGCACATCTGGCCCGACTCACACAAAGGCTTGGACCCATTGATAACTGCTTGCAGGTCTAGCTAAAAAAAATGTTGCCCTGCTTTTGGGTCCTATATCGGTTTTCCCCAATAAAGCAACAGATGGAGTATTGGGCGGTCCGTCTGCTAGACCCATCTAACTGCAATATAAATGACTGAAGTGAGATACATATGTATATTTTATAATATAATACAAATGTTAACCACAATTGTATCAACCACCCTCTCCAGGTGGTTGAGAGCAGTGTGTGTGGCTAGAGCAATGGCATCATCAATGGCAGTGGCCCTGTTTGCTCTATAAGCAAATTGTAGGCGGTCCAGGGTATCAGGGAAGGAGGTGCAGGTGTGGGTCTTGACAACGTTCTCGGAGCACTTCATGATCACTGATGTCAGTGCTACAGGGCTAAAGTGAGACTGTCTTTGGGACTGGAACAATGATGGAGGCTGAAGGTTGAGGTCGAAGATGTTGGTAAACACCCCAGCAAGCTTTGTGCGGGGGTTTACTCATTTAGAAGGTCTGTGTCACTACAGCTGTGTCTAGGGTGAGTATGGGGTCCTCTCTGACCACTTGCTGTCTGGTGGCTGGCGCACCAGAGCATAGCGTAGTCCAAAATTAATTAAATCCATCAGCAACTCTGGGCACCTGCCCCCGCCTCCACACGTCCCTCTGCCACAAGACACTGAGTCCCCCCTCATCAAAATCACAAATGATCTTCTCCTCACTGCTGACTCTGGACACATCAGTTTAATCATTGTACTCGACCTCTATGTAGCCTTTGACACAATCTCCTATCCCATCCTCCTCAACCGTCTAGCTCACCACCAGGCATCACCGGATCAGCTCTCTCCTGGTTCCAGTCATACCTCTCTAACAGGAAACAGTCTGTCACCCTCTGCAACTCCTCTGTTGTGATGTACTGAACTGTGAACACAAGTTTATCATGTGTGATTAGGAGAAAGTGTGTTTAAATGGGGGAATCACATTAACAATCAGGCAAGCAGGGCATAGCATGAATAAAATATAATTTAACTCTGCAGAGGCTCTGCCTGCCCTGCTTCTGTGGTAAAATGTAGGTCCATTAAAGGCATGAGATGTAGGTCAAAGACACCAGATATGATTTGTTGTTTCTTTGCTGGAACATCATCGATGTTCGTCGGCAGTCAAACACTAAGACAGATGGAGATATTGTCATCTGATGGCTCAAAGATAAAAGGCCGTCTATCCTCTTTCTGCATGCACCACAGAGAAAGAACTACCCACGCCATCATCCATACTGGGAAGTTTTATTATCAGGATCACTCCCAAAGCTTGGTTAGTGTCCCTCAGCATCCGATACTGACAGTGATGTTCTCATACAACTAAACAGAAACATGTCTGGACCAACTAGTCTCCGTTTTTAAAAGTTTGAAACACGTGGTTAATACACAAAACAAAACACAGTTTTAGACAACAAAACTACTTTAGGTTCTATGTTTAGACAAATAAACTACATAGTTAGATAACAAAACTACAATGTTATGTTTAGACAAAATGATATTATAAGGTTTAAGCGACAACACAACTAAGTTAGGTTTACACAACATAACTAGACAACAAAACTATTTAATTAGGGTTAGGCAACAAAACGACAGTTAAAACCATCAAAAACCCCTACAGAATCTTCTCGCTGGTTTGCGAGCTATTCAGAGTGATTGAGAACTCGGTAAGCAGTAATCCAGAATTCATAGAACCATAGTTACATTCATAACTGTCGTTCTATTTCATCCTTACTGACCGCCAGAGGCAGTGCTTCACACTGGATGGCTTAAAGCCACAGAGTCACGAGGAATACTGCTTACCCAGTGGCGTGTCCAGACATTTTTGATAGGGGTGGCACCAGTGGGGCACTGACATATGCAGGGGTGGCATGAAGTGTGAGCAGGAGCGCCTGCGCAGACATATACACTCATGTATGCACACCCACACCCAGGTGTCGGCATAGCATTAATTTACCATTTTTGTATCCACAACCCATATCTACTTCACTTACTAACACTGCAAGCAAGAACAGACCTACTAGTCAAAACAGTGTTTGCTAATGAGATGAGATGATGACAGCCTTGTGCCAATTACAATAAAAAGAAATTAAACAAGACAGGATAAACGTTTAGCTTATTACCGTTACAGCTTTTAACTACAGGCACAGTAAGTGTAGTGAAATGTAGGTTTCTCACATCTTTCTCGACGACGCTCCAGAAACGTGTTGCTTCCATAGACAGTTTGTTTCACGTGTAGGTTTGCTCAAACTTCTTCTTCTTCGGGACTTTTTTTTTGCAGGCTACATACTACTTTAGCGCATCTCTGCTGCCTCTCAGGTTTGAGAAGGAACTGCAACTCTAAACAAGCTTCCAGTTTACATTCAGTGCCATGAATATTGGGGTGGCACTTGGGGTGGCCAATCAGATTTCAGGGGTGGCCCGTGCCACCCTAGGCCACTCCCTGAACACGCCACTGTGCATACCCAACTCGTAAGGAGAGGACCTCGACTGAAGGACCACACCCAATGGATGGGGGGTGGCAACGTTCACTCTGTAATATCTCGAGACTGTGCTTGGCGACACCCATAAGGTTGCAGCACATGTCCTCTCAGGGCATCCCTGTCAAGGTCGCCCATGACGTGGAGACACCCCTGGAACAGTGGCATTTCAACCATAATAGTCTTCTCCTTCCCCCCTCCTAATGGGGGGTCAAACTGTGCCAGTTGAATAGGCTGACTGGGGTGTGAGTGGTGGGATTAAAAAGCAGCCTGCTGCAGGGAAGCTGAGAGGGCAAACATGAGGTTAGAGAAGGAGTTACCGGCCCATGTGCACCGCTGTATCATACGCCTTAGACAGCTCAGAAAAGTTTGTCAATGCCCCGACACAAGAGTGTCATCTGGTGGCCAAGAGAAAATACAGTCCAGATCCTGACACATAGTAAGGTTTACACAACCAAACTATATAATTAGGTTTAAGCAACAAAACTTTATAATACGGTTTATTTTAGTAAAAAAATGGTAAGGATTAAAAATACTTTGAAATTGAAACAAAATGGTTCTATATGGACCCATCCACCACCAAGACCTCCTCCCTTCCTGGACCTCTAGGACTCTTTGGAACAAATTTTATGATATGTAAAGAGCAAGCGTAATCTAACACAAAATAAACATCTGTGGACATTTTATTTACAATGCAGTTAAGTTGACATAATTTTAGGAGAGTCACTCAGCGTCTGTATGAGATACACCAGGCTTCAACCAACTTGAATTAAACTTTTGTCATGACAGTCACTACTTAAATGACTCTTCAGCGATTGGCCATGTATCTATGTTTCTAAAGGAAGCAATCCAGTGTTGGCTGTGCTTTCAGTTCAACCCTCCACAAAGTCGGGAAGAAATCTTGCAGCAAATAATATGGTTTAACTCAAACATATTAATTGATGGGAAAACAATATTTTGGAAGAATATATTTGATCATGGGCTGCACGGTGGTGTAGTGGTTAGCACTCTCGCCTCACAGCAAGAGGGTCCCGGGTTCGATCCCCGGGTCGGCCCGGGTTCCTTCTGTGTGGAGTTTGCATGTTCTCCCCGTGTAAGCGTGGGTTCTCTCCGGGTTCTCCGGCTTCCTCCCACAGTCCTAAGACATGCAGGATGGGGATAGGTAAATTGGTGACTCTAAATTGCCCGTAGGTGTGAATGTGAGTGTGAATGGTTGTTTGTCTCTACATGTCGGCCCTGCGATAGACTGGCGTCCTGTCCAGGGTGTACCCTGCCTTCGCCCAATGACAGCTGGGATCGGCTCCAGCCCCCCCGCGACCCTGAATACTGGATAAGCGGTAGAAAATGGATGGATGGATGGATATTTGATCATGGTGTTTTGTTTATGAATGAAATTTTAAATCTAAATGGTAAAATTACAATGTATAACCAGTTCGTTGAGATATATGGAATGATCTGCTCCCCTCAATCCTATAACCCACTGATCTCTGCCTGAAGAAAAGACTGGAAGCAAAAGATTTCTAGTGGGATGAGTAATCTATTAGTTTGCCAGCCTGCTATAAAAAATACAATTTGGTTAAAAGATAATATGATAAACAAAATGATTTATAAAATGTATTTAACCTCTAGATCTTTAAGTTCCATATGGTACCTTTCAAATATGGGAGGATACATTTGATAGACCTATACCATGGAAACAGGTGTTTAAGTTTCTGCATGAAACGACAATAGACACATTTTTACGTTTCACTTGAAAATAATACTTTTTTTTTGACTAGGAGGAAATTGTTACGAATATGGGGAATTTCTGAAAAGGATAATTGTTGCTTTTGTGCTGCCGAAACTGAGACAGTGGTACATCTCTTGGTATTGCCCTGTTGTCTCCGCCCCTTGGGAAGATATTCCAAGGATGTGTAATGCAATTAAATTGTGTTTTCAGCTTGATTTTTTCTCTGTAATACTGGGTGATTTATAAGAGACAAGCAATTATATAATTGTGGATCATATCAGTAATTTTAGAATGTTTATCAAACGATACTTTACTTTGGAGGGATATATCGTAAGGGCAAAGGAAGACGCTAAAACATATTTAGAGAGATGGGAAAGGTTTATTGAAGAGGAAGGCTGGTAAGAAGCTAGTTTGATTTTTGGAATAGATGGGTCTCTGATGATATTTGTGATGAAATGGATGTTTTTGTTGTGTTGCTGTGTTTATGTTTGTTGTATGATTCGGTGTTAAGTGTGTGTTGGTTATTGTGATTTATGTTATGTTACTGTTTTATAGTTCCGTTTTTGTCTAAATGAAAGAAAAACTTCACATGTATTACAGTATGATAAATGAATCTACTGGTGTCAGAACAACGTTATGAAGCTACTCAAGTCAAGTGAGTCATGTATTTCGTCCCTTCTTCTATTGACTCTGTCCACAGGAGGGAGTGAACTCCATGTGTTGTACATTTGGCTAAAAACACTTGTCAGCTCTTTCAGCAGCAGTATGATTGCTTCCTAATAATATAGTTCATGGGGCCAGTTTTTGTGGGTCTGTGATGTTTCCATTTGTAACTTATCATTAGAGGCTGCTCTCTCCACATTTACTATCTCACAGCGAAGCATGTGTTTAAACGTCAGTGTTTCCAGCCGGACCACATGACATGAGGCTGCACTTCAGATGAAGGAGGGAGGTGGGGGAGGGGAAGGACGAGCGCTGAGGAAGTTCAAATGAAATCAGGCTTTTTACACAGATGCTCCAGATGTTGACTGACACTGTATACACAGTTGATGATTCAAGGCGATATTAAAGGCCAACACTTTATTTGATTATGTTTACATTCACCAAATATTCTCTTTTTATTCCCAAAGACAATATGCCTACTAATCTCTTTACATGGCTGATGTAAATCAACATTCCACTACATGCAGCCATTCATTTTCCGATTCATGTAATGTTATTTGTGTTGTTCAGTGTTCTTACCAGCATCATCTGGTCCATTTGAGGAGGTGCCTCCACATCCTCATCACCAGGACGGTGAATCCCACATCGACCCCATTCTCTGCTGTTTGACGGCTCGATGCCCTCACATGTCGTTTATCACATCAAAACATGAAAAGTGGAGCAGCAGGAGCTGTGTATGACATTTAGATGCTTTTTATAGTCGTCCATCGTGGTGGACTTGTTGGAATGTGTGAACACAGATTCCCTCTTTCATGCCTTCAACCTCATTCTTGAAGAGGTTGGAGTTGTGATGTTTGTTCAAATGAAAAACCTGTTGGTATCCGAGTCCTGGATGAGGGTTCAAAGTAAGTGTTTCTTATTCTTTTCTTGTCTCCATGCATCTATACTGTCAGATGACAAATCTGTTTGCAATTAGTTGCAAAGCCCAATTCCTCTCCTTGTAGAACAATCCACCAATCAATGTTCACATTGGCAAAATAATAATGATAATTAATAAGATGTTCCCATAGGTCCAGCTGTTTTTTCTTATTGGAAATTCATTATTTGGACAAAAGAAAATGACATCACCTTATGCTTGACAAAATTACATCATGAAGATCTACTATTACCAACCAATTTCAACCAATAATATCATGACATCCATCCATCAACCAATCAGAGCTAAAGCTTATCTTGTCATGCATCAAATCAACGTGATGTCCCACCTCCTGTCACCATACAGGAGATTCTGGCTGCATGACCCAGTAAACAAGTGGCCGCCATGATAAGAGCCGTTTGAATTCTCTATATGCAAAGGAAAGGAGCTCCAATGCTTCCTCTCCTTTAGCATAGGATGCAACGGATCTTCTTTTAAGAAAGGAAAGGAGATCACGCCGCCCCACAATGCCTTGCGAGAGCAACATTTAAAGTGCTGCGCAACTCAGCCGTTCATGAAAACAAACAATATGCGTATTTGCATATTTAACAATTACTTTCATGCAGATATAAAGTAATTGGAATTGTGTTGATAAATGTGTGGACAGTGATAATAATTGAATGGTATTTTAACTTATTTCAACCATGTTACAAATGTTTGACAGAAACAAAACTAAAAACTTTGTCAACGTTGTTGACTTGGTTTTCCCCCGAGGTCAAGGAAAAGGCGTGAGGAAAAGGAGTTAGGAGTTAGTTCATTTTTTGACTATTCGACTGCAGGCAGAGACTCTGGAAAACATTTTCCAGCTCAACTTTAAAGTGAAAGTGAGTAATCAATTAATGGAAAAAATACGTTACCAAACCAATGTCTGATTAATCACATTACCACACAGGAAACATGGCCCCTGGGTGATAAATTGATATTTCTTTTGACATGCAGCTCCATCTTTCATTTATAAAAATGTTTAATGTTGAAAGATGCTCATCACAAACCCCATGGTGAAGCCTTCAAATATCTAAACCTCAAAAGGTTGGTTCCCAGAAGAGCCAGATTGTGTCTTCAGGTCACACGGCAGCACTAATTAGTGACGAGTCAGGCCAAGTCCCCCTCTGTCTGAGCCGACACGCAATAATTAGGCCGCGCTGGTAATCCTCAAGGCTTCTGTTAGGAAGCAAGGAGGTCAAATGTTCAGAAAACAACCCGTCTGCTCTCAACAAAAGCAGGTGAGAAGAAGATGAGAAGCACACAACTCGTCAATGGACCATTTTTATTGGACTTATATAGAAATACTTAAAAAAAACATTAAGTAGCACCATTACTTATTTTTTTTATCATGTATAACTTTAAATGTCAGAAAAATAAAACTCTTGATACATTTTGAAATCTTGTCTCAGCAAATATAATATTAGTATTTGACCATGAGGTTAAAGGCCCTTTTTCATAAAATAAAATATACTTTGTTCTTAAACTTTGCCCAATAACCTACATTTACGCTCAAATAACTTCACCTACATATACATACACAAGTGGTAAACAAATGTATTAAAATAGAAATACTAAAACTATAGTGGTGCAACAGAAGCCTGTAATTCCCACTGGAATCTAATTCATACAAATTTTAGAAAGCATACGGTTTCTTTGTGTTCAACTTACTAAGTTTTGTACATTTCAATGTTTCATAATAATATAGAATAAAATATGCTTTATATTACTGAATAAAAAATATGCTGGGTGAAGCAGATTTAAAAGACATTGTTTTTTGCTGAACATATAAAAACTCCTTTCCAACAGAATACTGTCAAATGCAATACACAGTCGTGTGATATTAAAATAATACAGTGATCAATGCCATAAGGCCATACTAAAAAATAACCAACCCAGCCAGTTCACTGAACTTAAATTAAAATATCTGTAAACATCTTTGCAATAAGAAATATAATATTTCAAGTCAAAAAAGAATAAAATACTTGATTCTGTATGAATGTCATTTAAAACGTGGATTCTATACATACATATGTTGTTGCTCTGATCTGTAAAATGTCATGTTCACACCAGACGCCCAGCGAATCTTCACCGTGCGTTACTCACACCAGTTTGACTTTATTCCCGTCACTCGCACCAGACACCAGAGAGGAGGCGGGGCTTCCCTCCATGTAGAACCCAACCAGGTTTCCTCCATCATCATTCACCACTATTGCTGCTTTGTACATGTTGAAGTCCCAGATCCACCAAGAAACCAAACGCTGTCCTGTCTGAGTTCATGACATCATCCAGAGGTGCTCGGTGGATTTCACCACACTGGATTCTCTGGATCTAGGAAGACCCACGTAGGCTGGTTTACCACAGCTGGAGGAACCCAGAATAAACTATTTAGTTAAATATCAATAACCAGTTGAAATGGATGCTGAAATAACTTCATAATGATTGTGACCAGTAACAAGTGGGAAGTCATGCTTTGTTAGGTCTGTCTGCAAGACAACAAGCTGACTACTTTTAAATTGCTTATTTCTGAATGGAGTCTGGTTGATGTGTGCTAGGCTATGCTAACATTGTAGCTGCTCCATCAACACTCCAAATAAGGTAATCTAGACATAAATACGACAGAGGCCTTGTTGTTTGGACCACAGACAGACTCTGGTTTCTCCACATAGTCTGGTCTGGTCTCTGGACTAATGTGAGCTCCATTTAGGATTCTGCAACATCAGGGCGTAGGTAACGACAGGAGAATCTCAATGCCGATAGGCTTTAGTTCTACGTGAATGACAGGAATCTGCATCTATCTGCATCTTTACATTGAGTTTGTATGCAGTCAGTCACACTGCACATGAAATTGGCCTTACGTTTGGTGTGAACTCGGCATTAATCTACAGTTAGGCTGGAGGCCCTCCATGTTTCCCAGCATGACCTCCCCTCTGACTACATTCAACGGGTAAACTGTAGGACTCAGCCAGTTTGTCACCAGTTTGACCCACCTGTGTCTCTTCACTTCATAAATATAGAGTACAATTTACTACAACTATTGATTGCTATGCTGTAATATTTAAAACATGCACTAAGATGTTAAAAATATTTCCCGAAGCTACAGTATATGATGTCCATTCCTCTGGATACTGCAGCCTCTTAGATACATATCTATGTACACTGATGATCCCATTAAAGCTGTATGAGGTGTCTTTACTCTCCTTATGAAAATATACGTATAGCCTGAGTGACGCCGGTGTGGCAGATGGGGCATTTGGGTTCGCTCCTCTCACAGATACGATTAGCACATTCCATACAGAAGAGGTTGTGCCCACAGGGGACCAGGGCGGCGATGACCTCGCTCTCAAAGCACAACGAACAGTCGCGGCTGCCTTTCCGGCTGGTGCCAGAGGAGGTGGAGGAGGAGGAAGAGGATGAGGATGACGAGGCGGAGGAGTCGCATGGGAGGTGAGGGCCAGGCAGGGAGGCAATAGAGCTGGAGTAACCGGGGAAACTGAGTGGGCGGGCACCTGGGTCGCTGCGCACCCTCCGGGCCAGTGGGTGCTCAACTCCGGTGTGGTTGTGGAGGGGAGGCGACAGTCTGGGCTGCCGGCGCTGACTCACCACCGCTCCGTTGGCGTTAGTGGAGGCGTTGGTGGGGAATATGGCTGAGGTGGAGGTGGGGGAGCCAGCTCCGGTGGACGAGGGGGTCATGCGACTGTCGTACTGCGACCACAGGAAGCCCGGTGGCGTGGACGTAGCCTCAAACCCTGACGAAGAGTCAAAAGCCAGATCAGTGCAGTCAGGAGAGATCGCCTCAGTTCCATAAACAAAGCAGTTCCCATTGGTGGTGGTGTTGTTGTTGTTGTTGTTGTTGTTGCCGTTGTTGTTGGCACTGTAGCTAAGCGGGGGGCTGGGGGGGCTGTAGTCGGCCATACGGGAGTTACCAAAGCAGGAATCTGTGGAGGCGCTGCCCAGCGACGATGATGAGTCATTGCGGTAGTTAGAGAAGGGTTTACGCATCCCGGCGCTAGATTTAGACCATAGGGTGGCGTTCCCATGCAGATCAAAACCCACATCGGTCCCGTTGGCATGGAAGTCGTTCTCATCCTGAAGCTCAATAAGACCTCCTGTCCTCATGGCGATATGGGCTTCAATCTCTTCGCGTGCTCTGTCCACATTCTCCGGCATCCCAGTCACCTCAAAGACCGGCTCCTTGTCTCGGCTGGGCGTCACAATGTAAGTGTGGGTCTGCTGCTGGATCCGCTTGATGGTGGCCCCCTTGGGGCCTACTACCAGCCCCACCACACGGTAAGGCACCCGCACCTGGATGGTGGCCTGTCCAGGCAGGTTAGGTGGTACAGGCACCGGTGTGCCGCTCCCATTCTGGCTGGTGTTTTTGTTTCTGGAGGCTCGGATCATGGAGAAGTGCTCAGCAGCAGAGATGATCTCCCTCCTGGCCATGGCCACGTCCTCCCGTCGACCAGTCACCACGAAGACTGGCTCCTCACCTCGGACTGGTGTCTTAATGTAGGTGTTGGTCTTCGCTCGCAGCGCTTTGATCTTGCAACCTGAGGTGGTTAAACAAAAGGTGACCGTGAGGACAAAATGACAACATGTGTTCACTCATTACTTATGGACTCGCAATGGGAAGATTTAATAATCGTAATCAAATAACTTGATGGTGGTAATTTTACACAATCAAGACTTGAAGATTGATATTTTCATGTATCCTCTATTTATGCAGGCAGACTTTATGATCACTTCATGATTATTTTATTGAATGTTTTTTCACTAAAAAAATGTATATCTTACCTGTGACAAATTATGAATATTTGTTTCTTAACAAAATGTGACAATCAGGTGAATTGCAATAATCTAATCATGATATGAATGTTTTGATTCGTCTCATGCATATCATGGACTATAGAAAATAACTGCTGGATGTTTATTATTGTTTGTCAACACAAATTCTAATCCCATGCTCCACAAACATACAGCAGGACAAAAACTCACAAACAAAACATCACTCCTGGGTCTCTTATTTTATACTAATAGGATCACGGAAAGACGGGAAAGCTACCTAATCATTCCATAGCCTGCTACTGGTGCATAAAAGTGCAATCCATGCACATGTGTCTTTATGATCAAAATGGGAAACAGCCTCAGAAGAATGACATAATTAGTCAAGCAGAGAGGGTCTGTAACCAGGGATGGAGAAAAATGTCTCCATAGCCCAGTTGACATAGATCCTTAATGAATTACTAATGTAGGTTAAATGAGGCCCGGGTCTCTTTTCAAATAATCCAGAGGTCACAGTTAATCCACTGCTTGTATTTACCTGGCAGCAGCTAGAAGCAGCAGCAGCTAGAAGCATCAGCAGCAGCAGCTAAAGACATCAGCAGCAGCAGCTAAAAGCATCAGCATCAGGGAGTAGAAAAGATTCCTCATACGTAACCAAGCACCAGACCGCCCTGCAGCTGGAACACTCCTAGATGTGTGCTGTTTTACGGGCGCCAAGGTAAAATCTGATCCTGTACAAGACGGGAATCGATTACCGAAGACGGACACGTGGGGTTCTGGAGAGCCTCACTGTTGGGTGGTTTAGCCTACATGTCCATTTGGAAGTGTCTCTCGGGGAACTCACGTGACCTCAGAACGCTCTGTCTTTAACCCAGCTGCGTTCACGTCCCTCTGTGTTTACAGAGGCGGACGCACGACGTGGTCTTCTATCAGACTTGTTTCGGCTCATCCAAATGGGTTCCTCTTTCACTTACTTTTTAAATTGGGGTCTGTTGCTTGCTGCCGCCCACAACTGTGTATTTATAGAGGAGGAACAGAATGTGTAACTGGCGAGACACTCGCAAAAGTTGCTGCTGAATTAGAGGCTGGTTCCTGCTCATTTTAGATATCCGATATTAACACGCTCGTGAAGACGGGCAGGCCTTTGTCTAAGGTCGTCCAGGCAAGACCGGACCGTGTCCTGGCAGGACCGGACCGTGTCCGCACACCAGGATCACATCTCATACCTGAGATGTTTGTGACACATGATACATATAAAGAGAGCACGGCTGTGAAGAAGCAGAGAAACACGCACCCTGTCTGCCGACGATCTCCGCCACATGCTCAGAGCTCGGAACCGGGACGCATTC
The DNA here is from genome assembly GCF_963514095.1 of Eutrigla gurnardus. NCBI lineage: Eukaryota > Metazoa > Chordata > Actinopteri > Perciformes > Triglidae > Eutrigla > Eutrigla gurnardus. Next base: position 13,049,759 of record NC_139915.1, read on the forward strand.
GGTCATGTTGACGCTCTTCCTCCGGGGCTCCTGGTTGTCGTATAGGTTGCTCTCGTCGTTGTCCAAGCCGAGCAGGGAGAGCTGATCCAGGGCGATCTGCAGGGCTCTCTGCTCGTCCATTGCGTCTCCCTGGACGCTGCCGTCGGCGTACAGCGAGCTGGGCATCTTTGCGGCGTTGCGGGCTCGGATAGAAAAAGGAGGTAACGAAGGAGGGCGGAGAGGGGAGGATGAAGGGAGAGGCACCGGTCCCGGTCTTCAAAGACAACTGGTCAGCGCGATGAGGAGGGAAGTAAACATTCAAGCAGCAGCTAAATGAAAAACATCCACCCGCTAGGAAGTCCCGGTCGGGGCCGTGCTGTTGCAGACTGTGTTTATTCCACAGGAGTAATAAGAATATTCCTTCACGACAAAAAAGTGCCCCTCCCCGGCTGGCTTCCTTCAGGTTCTCTGGTGCTTCTGTCTGAGTCCTCGCGGAGCCAGACGGAGAGATGTGCAGGTGACGTCACCGCCTGGGCAGGGACGATGCGGCGCTGCGAGCTCATTAACATATCCTCACGCTGATTGGCTGGACGAGTGGTGAGTGGGTGGGGTTATGTGTAAAGACATGCCCTTCTTTGTTCTGAGCTTCTCTTTGTCTAGCTCTCCCATGCTGGTAATGTTGTTCTTAGATGTAGCACAGCTACCAGCAGCATGTGGACTGACATGACCTCAGTAGATGTGACTAAGTTATGGAACCACAAGCGGCACATCTCTGCTGCTCAAAAGCAAAGATTTAAGATACAACACAGCCTCATGGCAGCCATGAAAGAGTCACAAAATGTAATCGATTGGTTTTAGGGGACACTCCCACTAGACACCCGTACCATGCCCAAGCATGAGGTGTGCTTCGGCACAATACAGTTCAAGCACAAGCACGGGTACAGGCGGTAGTTCAACTCGGTGTTCAACTCGGATGGCGGCCCGCTATTGAGACAATTTTTGACTGGGTCGGAAATGGGGGTGCTTCAGACTCGTGGTGTGTGCGGTAAACTACATGATTTTTGAAAATAAATTGTCCATTTCTTCACACTGGGGCTCCAAAGCTGATTTCGACCAGCCACCTTCAACCAGACATCACACGTCAACCTTGAAAAAAATACATCCATCGTCAATGCAACTTCGACTACGCTGATTAAAAACGTATATGGTCCTTCTGGTCTTCTAACCCATGCCCTTCAGTGAAATCTGGATGAACTGTGGACCACAGCATGCTAGCTAAGTCTTCTGATAATGTACATTTTTTGAATTATACAGTAATGATATTTAGATTTGATTTAGGTATTTGACATGAGGATGACAATGAGGACCATTTTACATTGGAAGGTCTTCCAGCCTTTATGTAATAATGTTTTTAAACAGCCCGGCTGCAGCAGTGCAGTCTTGATGACAATAGCTTCAGGCAGTTTGTATAATGATTTCAGCCTCTTTCTCACTAATGCATGGTATTATGAAGCCTAAAGGTTGTGTCAGAGGCCTCTGTGGATGTCCATGGATGAAGAGAGGCAAGATGGTGGGGTGGGGAGCAATGGGGGATTGGCAAACACAAAGGGGATTTTAAGCCGATTGAAAACCGTTGAGACCAGAAGCACTTTGCTTTGTCCCCCCAATTCTGGAGCACAATGCTAATGCTAATGAGGAGTCAGTCAGGAGGAGGTGATGGGATGCACCCTCTTATATTTGACACCTCAACTACCCCCCACCCCACCTCCCGACTTGTAGCAATCCTGAATCTGTTCAATTATATATAGGAAAAGTGTTTATTACTACTACAAATAGACAAACACTAGATATGCATTTACAGCCTGGTCACCTAAAAGTTACATTTCCACACAACAAAACTACTTTGTGAATTATGTTTCAAGGGAAATATATTTTATAGTGGATCACATTTATTCTTGACATATCACAAATTAGTTTCGAAGAGCCTGTGGAAGTCCACATATGGAGAAGGTCTAGGTGGTGGACGGGTCAAAAGGCCACCAGGAGACTGATGAGAATGTTTTGTTATGTTTTCTTTCAGTTAATTAAGATTGCTGAGCACTATTCTGTAGCTATGGGGGATTCATGTCAAAAAGAAATGTTAAATTGACTTTGAAATCAGCATTGGTGAAAAGGGGGATCCAAACTGAACACCAGGAAGAGCTTCATCCAGCTAACACAGCAATATGTATCCAGACACAAGGGTTTACTTTTGAACAACAGAAAGAGCTTCTCATCATGAGAAGTGAAAGCAAGAGTTGGAGGTGAACAAACAGCTTGAATTAGAGCCGATCCACCAGCAGACTGAGAAGGCACTCATTATACTCCAAACCAAGATAGTTAGTGATATTTATAGTGTTTTGTTTTGTTAAGTTCATTAATCACACATTTCAAATGTTTTTTAAACTGTGAAAAAAACTAGAACAAGAAATTAGAAAAAAACTTTTTCCCCTGGAAAGTGTTTTCAGAGATGAATTGCTGCATAATGAGTTGACTATTCCCCCCCCTGTTTAATGCTTCATTTTGATCTTTCTTTTCTTAAAATGTGTGGGCATAACATGGGCTAGAAACATACAAATCTAATTTCCCAAGATGAAGGTCTAACCTTATGGGGGTCCCAACCACTGATTAAAATTATAATTGCTTCGTAATATATCTTCCACACGGAAATCTACCTCCAAATGCTAATGTGTGGAGTTGGAATTAAGCACAAAACTAGTTTACAAAACAATTTGTTGTCAGAGGTACAGCTTGTTTATAAGAAGTGGACATAGTGGTTTCTGGACTATTACATTCTCATTTCAACTGTGTTTTTCATGTTTTTGTGCATTTGTGTGGTGTCCTGTTCCATCTTCTCCCCTCTGGTAGGCGCCACCGAATACTGCACACCAAAACCACCAGATACAGTTGATATATATTTGCATACAAGCTTCTGATGTTGAAGTGAATAATTGGCATACTATGCTCTGAGCTAACCTTACATGTTAAGCTCAGTCAGTGTGTTAATACTATTGTTCATACTACTGTTGATACTACTACTACTGCTACTGAATCCTCATAGAGAAATAAACCCAAAAACAATACTCGTTGCAGCTGCGTTTATCTACATTTCTATCATTCTCCCCTTTGTTTGTGTTCACTGTTCTGATGAAATAAAGTGTGACTGAAAGTGTTGTCGTGGTGTTGCACAGGCCCACAGCGTGTCCCACTGCTCTTTCTTCAGCCCAGATGGACACTGATTGCAGCACCATCCCTGATATTTGTTGTTTGGTGTTAGGCGTTAGGCAGCTGCTTCGAGGCGATTACCCGTATGCCTTTTAATGAGAGGAAGAAAAGCTTTGTGTGCTGTAAGAGAGTGACGGAGACAGGCAGGGCTTAGTGATTGCCCTGTCAGGGCTGCAGACTCAGACACTGGGTCATGTTGAACAGCAGGTCACAGGATACAGCATCGCCTGTTTGCACACGGCTCCGTCACACCATGATCTCAGACACGCCCCCTCAGGTGTCCTGCATAGGACCTTATTTCAGAACAAATATGTATGGTAGTCAACGATGAGCGGCATCATTCTGATCCCATTTGAATTGTACCATGTAGCTGATGTGTCTGATGTGTTTTATCCAGTGACTCTTTTTATCAGCAGGAAGAGAAAAAACAAGCAAGACTGTTGTTGGCATGAGCAACGTTACATCCCGGTCCCGAACACACAGAGACCTGTTGTTAGTGTGAGTAACGTTACATCCTGGTACCGAAAACACAGAGACCTGTTGTTATAGTAACGTTACATCCTGGTACCCAACACACAGAGACCTGTTGTTATGTGAGTAACGTTACATCCTGGTACCCAACACACACAGAGAGACCTGTTGTTAGTGTGAGTAACGTTACATCCTGGTACCCAACACACACAGAGACCTGTTGTTAGTGTGAGTAACGTTGCATCCCGGTCCCGAACACACAGAGACCTGTTGTTAGTGTGAGTAACGTTACATCCTGGTACCGAAAACACAGAGACCTGTTGTTATAGTAACGTTACATCCTGGTACCCAACACACAGAGACCTGTTGTTATGTGAGTAACGTTACATCCTGGTACCCAACACACACAGAGAGACCTGTTGTTAGTGTGAGTAACGTTACATCCTGGTACCCAACACACACAGAGACCTGTTGTTAGTGTGAGTAACGTTGCATCCCGGTCCCGAACACACAGAGACCTGTTGTTAGTGTGAGTAACGTTACATCCTGGTACCGAAAACACAGAGACCTGTTGTTATAGTAACGTTACATCCTGGTACCCAACACACAGAGAGACCTGTTGTTAGTGTGAGTAACGTTACATCCTGGTACCCAACACACACAGAGAGACCTGTTGTTAGTGTGAGTAATGTTACATCCTGGTACCCAACACACAGAGAGACCTGTTGTTAGTGTGAGTAACGTTACATCCTGGTACCGAAAACACAGAGACCTGTTGTTATAGTAATGTTACATCCTGGTACCCAACACACACAGAGACCTGTTGTTAGTGTGAGTAACGTTACATCCTGGTACCGAAAACACAGAGACCTGTTGTTATAGTAACGTTACATCCTGGTACCCAACACACAGAGAGACCTGTTGTTAGTGTGAGTAACGTTACATCCTGGTACCCAACACACACAGAGACCTGTTGTTAGTGTGAGTAACGTTACATCCCGGTCCCGAACACACAGAGACCTGTTGTTAGTGTGAGTAACGTTACATCCTGGTACCGAAAACACAGAGACCTGTTGTTATAGTAACGTTACATCCTGGTACCCAACACACAGAGAGACCTGTTGTTAGTGTGAGTAACGTTACATCCTGGTACCCAACACACACAGAGAGACCTGTTGTTAGTGTGAGTAACGTTACATCCTGGTACCAAAAACACAGAGACCTGTTGTTATAGTAACGTTACATCCTGGTACACAACACACAGAGAGACCTGGTGTTAGTGTGAGTAACCTTACATCCTGGTACAGAACACACACCTGTTGTTAGTGTGAGTAACGTTACATCCTGGTACCCAACACACACCTGTTGTAGTGTGAGTAACGTTACATCCTGGTACCCAACACACAGAGAGACCTGTTGTTAGTGTGAGTAATGTTACATCCTGGTACCCAACACACAGAGAGACCTGTTGTTAGTGTGAGTAACGTTACATCCTGGTACCCAACACACACACACACCTGTTGTTAGTGTGAGTAACGTTACATCCTGGTACCCAACACACACAGAGACCTGTTGTTAGTGTGAGTAACGTTACATCCTGGTACCGAACACACAGAGAGACCTGTTGTTAGTGTGAGTAACCTTACATCCTGGTACCCAACACACACACACACACCTGTTAGTGTGAGTAACTTTACATCCTGGTACCCAACACACACAGAGACCTGTTGTTAGTGTGAGTAACGTTACATCCTGGTACCCAACACACACCTGTTGTTAGTGCGAGTAACGTTACATCCTGGTACCCAACACACACCTGTTGTTAGTGTGAGTAACGTTACATCCTGGTACCGAACACACACACAGAGAGACATCACTTTTGGGTGTGTTGTCTTTATAATCAAGTATTTTCAGTCTTATACTTCAACAACAGATAGACCACAAAATGAAAATTTCTTGATAGTGAAAGTGTATTTATATTTACATGTATTTATATACACTGCTCAAAAAAATTAAGGGGACACTAAATGATCACAGTATAACACCAAGTCAGTTAAACTTCATTAATGTTGGACACATTCAGGAAGCTCAATGATGGTGAATCAGTTTCAACTGCTTTGATGCAAATGAAAGTGACAACAGGAGCAACGAAGGGACGACAACAATGTGATGCGGAGGCCACAGATAGCTGCTCTATCCTCCTCCTTCCTGACTGGTTCTTCTCTAGTTTTTTCTTCTGCTAGTGTCATCACTACTTGTAGCATGAGGTGGTACCTGCAGCCCGATCAGGTTCACAGGTAGTCCAGCTCCTCCAGGATCCACATCCATACGTGAGGTTGCAAGAAGGTTTGCTGTGTCAAGAGCATGAGCAGGACCATGAGATCGGCCCTTACACCAGGAGAGCTGGACAAGGCCGTAGAAGGGCATCAACCCAGCAGCAGGAGGAGAACTGACAGAGTCCTACAACAAAACCTCCAGCAGCCTACTGGTGTTCAACAGACTTCAAGAGGGCCCCTGGTCCTCTAGTGGGACCTGGTCCCACAGCCCAGGAAGTCATTTCATTGGCATTCATATATTCATAGGTATATTCATTTATTTATGTGTATGTATTTAGTTATTTAATATTGGCTTAAATGGCATGACACATCTTCTTCTGAAGCTCCTCCAGTATATGTGAGGTGTCTCATAGTGTAATGGAAGAGAACAGACCCAGATGGAGATGGAAGGATATGTGGATGTGTGGTTTAGAGACCGGCTGGCACGTGTGTGTGTGTGTGTGTGTGTGTGTGTGTGTGTGTGTGAGTGAGAGAGCCACAGACTGTAACCTGATCCAGACTCAAGGTTAGACAAAGGAAAATGGGACACTTTGGTTTTGGTGCATTTTTACACAAGGAAGCTTCTTTCTTCACAGGTTTTTACATCAGCGAAGTGAATGCCTATTTATTCTAATCATCACACATCCCCAAAACCAAAACAAACAAAAACCCTTGAAAGAGTATGAGGCTGGAGCTGTCACTGAGGGTGTCTCTAGTGGGATGGGATTATATTTAAATCAAGATCATAATTGGTACATTCAGGCAAATATGACAAAGGAAGGATGATTCATTTGTAACCGACGTTGGATATGATATGCTGTTGTGATGTTGTGGCTGTTGCGATTCCACTTGCAGAATGATGTGTTTGAGGCATAGAAATGGTGCAGGCTACGTGCTGGGATCTGCAGGTATGGAAGCAGCGCTGTCCCTATCTGTTTCCTCCCTCCTCCCGTCTTCCTCACATCTCTGTGCCTCCTCCCTTCCTCCCCTCTTCCCCTCCCCTGTTTGCTCTGACACACTGAACTGAAGTGGCACTGCTTCTCTGTGCTGTGATTGGCTGCCTGCCAGACGCTGGCTGAGCCAAGCAGCACAGCGGCAGGGCAGCTGGAGCTGCCGGCCCACAATGCACCACAGCGCACCGTTCCCCCTCCCCCTCCTTCATCCTTCATCCCACCACCCCCTCCTCCTCCTCGACAGCCAGCCACAACCCAGCTCTTTGTCTTCGCTTCCCTCTGCTCCTCTTCTGATATTCAGTCAATCTCTGATCAATAACGGCTTCGTCTCTGAGAAGGAGGAAAGAAACAACATTATATTGCAATGCAAAGCACCTTCTGGAATATATCTATTTAATGGTTGGGTCTCATGTTCACACCAAACACAAAGCATATTTTTCGCAGGCTGTAATATACAAAGTCAATGCAATGATGTCGCTGCCGTATTTATGTCTAGATTACCTTATTTGGAGTGCTGATGGAGCAGCTACAATGTTAGCATAGCCTAGCACCTGTCAACCAGACTCCATTCATAAAACAACCATTTTAAAAGTAGTAGTAGCTTGTCGTCTTGCAGACAGACCTACTAAAAGCATAACGTCACACTTTTTACTGATCACCATCATTATGGAGTTATTTCAGCATCCTTTTATTTGTTTATTGCTATTAAATCTCAGCTAAATAGTTTATTCTGGGTTCCTTCAGATGTGGTAAACCAGCCCACATGGGTCTTGCTAGATCCAGTGAATCCAGTTTGGTGAAATCCACCGAGCACCTCTGGATGATGTCATGAACTCAGACAGGGCAGAATTTGGTTTCCTGGTGTATCTGGGACTTCAACATGTACAAAGCAGCAATAGTGTTGATTTCAGCCATGATGGAGGAAACTTGGTTAGGATCTAGGTGGAGGGAAGCTCCGCCTCCTCTCTGGAGTGTTTAGTGATGTCAATAAACACAAATGATCCTGTGGTCAAACTTGCTTGAGTAACACTAGGCCCCCTCCCCCGGTCACCAGGCAGCCCAGCGGGAAACCCCTTCCCTCTTCCTCACCAGTCCCTATGCATTTTCTGAGGCCAGTATAAACTGTGAAAAGAAAAATGGCTCAGCAGAGGCTGCCATGCAAGGAGCATGCACACTGACACACCGAGGGCAATATAATCACTATCTTGCCCAAGAACACTTCAGCATCGAGCCACCGATTCGCTCTACCTGGTCACCCGCCCCAATCAAGTCACACTTTATTTAGAACTGCATCAGACAGTGAAGTCTGCCTGTATGGACAGAATATATTGTGTGTGTGTTTACTGTTTTAAGCATGATTAAAATGAAGTCATCACCTGAGTCATCACTTCTATCAACCCATTGAATGAATCATCCTGTTTTTATTCCAGCACCTCTTGCACTGTGCACTTCATGCTTTTGTTGTTTCCTAAGAGAGACAGATAAGCTGAGATGAAAAACTACTAAGATCCTCTCAATACTGTGATCCTGAATGTCCCTTCTTCATGCAGAGAGCTGCAGGCGTTCCTAGATAAACATGAGGTCATGGTGGGCTCTGGGTGGCGGCTGCCTGTCCAGCTGCATGCATAGATGAAGGGATGGATGATCGCTCTGGGCAGGCTGGCAGTGCTGGTAAATTACTGATGTAGAGACGGGGAGTGGACTGTGAGTGATGTTTCCATGGTGGAAATCAGATCCTAATGGACTGGAGAACGGCACCAGTGGGCAAGATCCAATAGAGCTCAAAAGACAGCGGTCATGTACTGAGAGTAGACGTGGCATTATTGCCTGATGGAGATAATATTCAGTCTCCTTTTAAAAGTCTGTGGCCAAACCTTAAAATCACTATGGAAAGATGACTTATGATTGCACTGCATTGCCCCATTACATTGCATAAATGATAATACAATTATGATAAGTTATCAATATTATAAATACATACACATACATAAATGATGTATTCATGTGTGATCTGTGATCTACAGATGGATGTTAGAAATACAATTTATTAAGGCTGACCAACAATTTGAATGACGATTAATCACCATTCCTAAATATATACAATAATAAATGCCCATCTTCTCATGTATAGAATGTCTAAAAAGTCATAAAAAGTATTTTAGTCTCAGCAGGAAGTGGACACGTTGTTGGACTTTCTTGGTTTGAGCTGTGGTTTTGATGGACCAGTTCAGACTGTTGGCCATGTGCAACCACCGACTCTTGGTGTTTCAGACTCTTTCAACACTGATGGTCAGCAATTTACATTTTTACATTAACATTTAGGGAATTTAGCAGACGCCTTTGTCCAAAGCGACTTACAATAAGTACATTTGTCGATTTACTTATTTTAGTGTTTTAGACATGGAGCCCCCCTGTCAGATCCAAGTTCTTCTACTCTGGCCAATTCTGTCCAGAAGGGACTTCCACCTGAACCAACTGTGCAAGGGAGGGACTCCACCCATAACTCAGCAGCAGCCAGGCCTGCACTGAAACAGGCCCCTAATTTACTGCCATGTTTTGCTGCAGTTGAGAGTTTTTTCTCTTTTAATGTGTAGCTGACTGTGGCAGGTTTGGCAGCATGAATCCAGTCTTTGTCTCACTGCGCCTGGTTGCTGCTTTGAAATTTGTCTGCTTATACTTTGGGTGTGTGTGTCACTGCTGGGTGAGTTACTCTGAAAAATGTATTCTGGGACAATTCAAAGTCCAGATGTAGTCGTATACACCCCATACTGTCTTTTGAGGAAGTGGACTAATCAATCGCTGTCATTGACCAGTGATGTTGGGAACAATAGAGGGGCCTACATGCAAAGCCCAAGCTAGAGTAGGAGTTTTTTTTTTTTTTTATGACCGTAATAAAACATATTCACCCCACTAAAGTTACATGTAAGAGTAACCAGTTTGAATTAAAACTCTCGCTCCTCATTGGATGGGAGTCACCGAAACTCCCCGGAACCCCAGCGTGCCGTTCCTCCTTGCTGTTTTTTTCAGTGCATCCTTGTTACAGTAAGAGCAACTGCCTGCTTTACGTCCTGACTCGACTGCCAAAGGGAGCAACAACTTTGCACGGCTTCAATTCCCAAACTCAAGACCTAGGCCAAGTCTTCAACTTGTGAGTCGTGTAGCGGCCAGCATTCAACCAGGACCGGGGTGAGGAGTGGATGATTCCAAGACATGGGAACAACATCAAGTATGAGACTTAGGCCTATGTCTGGGCAGAGACATAGTGAGTTTGAGTCTCTGTGGGAATAATGTCGTTGTGTGGAACGTGTGGTGGGATTTGTTCTCCCCCACACTGGAGCAGATTTGTGAACCTTTCACCACACTGCCAATAAATATATTACTTTACTAGTTTGCGGACCGGTAACAGGCCAAGGAACACCAGGTCGTCTGTCCCGTTAACGTGTGGTAAAATAACTTCATTTATTGAGTTGGTGGTGAGTTTTAAGTTCTTTGATAATCTTGCATGTGTCTCTATCTCTCTTTTCCTCTCTAACCTGCTGTCATACTCAGCTGACAGAGCAACATGGATGTACAGATAAGAGTCAAAAATCAGTTTCCACAGTGCCATCTCCTGGCTAAGTCTTGTGTTACATCATGGTGTCTCTCCCTTTCTCTCTGTGCACCAGACAGTGGAGGAGGAGAGAGGAGGAACAGAGAACGAAGTGACAGATGTAGAGAAATGTAATAACATTTGTGGTTTCCAGAGAGGTGCATTTTATTTAGTTTGTGTTGTTTTTCTAAACAGACCCTGCTCTGACCTTTTTTTGTGTACATGTGATGACTTACATGATGAAAGAATTCGTTTTGAAGAGAACTATTCAACTGAGAAGAGACAGTTTGATCAGCGAGATATATTCAATCAGTAATTGTAGATAATTGTTCTAACTAATTCGCATATATTTGCTAAACATTTGCATTGTTGTTGTAAAAGAATAAGAAATTCAAACTGTTGTAAACCAGTGCCCAGTGGTTTGGAGGTTTACACATATGAAAATATGAATTATCATTTGAGAATTATGCACAAGCAATTGAGGGGAAGAAAAAATAAAAACAAGAATTGTTGATTGAATAAAAATTGTACAGATTGATCAAATATATTTTATTTTAAAAAGGTATTCAGTTCATCAGGACATCACATTTAAAAACCAACAAAAATACTTGTCTGACTTCCTGTATCATTTCAGGAAAGCTGAAAGTGTGCAAAAGTACACAGTAATTAATGACGATATAGTTTTAGTACTCAAGGAACTGAACCCCCTGTCCCAGTCCTGTAGCTCGTCTTGTTCAGGGACACATAAGTGAAGTGAAATCTTGAACTCTACAAGGAAGCTCAATATTACTTACAGATGACTTAACAAAGGCAATCACAAACATCTTCATAGCATCTTCAGTTGAAAGCGAGCAGCTACCAAAATGGTCCCTTCCATTTATGTGAAGTCACTGTGAGTTGAGGATGTCGATAACACAGTCCATTTATTTCTGATGAATGCAGTATTTCTTTAGGCGTGGATGCTTGTATTTATAGGACCATTGAGAAATATCATTGAACCTTTTCTTCCTGAATCTATCAACCACAACATATGTTGTTACAACACAAACCATACGAACATGGAAGTTTGCATGTCTGTTATGGGAGTATAATTCAACGTGCTGAAGAGCTGTGGTTTTCCTGTTGGTTTTAATAGTTTGAGCTTCAGCATTTTATTGAATCTTATTTCATCATCAAGGTCTCCACATCCGGATCAGAGTTCAGTTCGGGCCTCTTTGGTCATCCTCTTGCTATCTGATGATTTTTCTATGACAAGTTCTGTTATTCAGGCCTGAATCTATAAGATGAGTCTTTGACCCAAGATCTTTCGGTTGATCTCAGCCAAGGCCACAGAAAACACAAAGGCCTTCTCATCTGAAAGACTGGCATAGATATCCACTTCCTTCTCTAGTTTCTCTGTAAACAAACGAAAAAAAAAAACACCATCAGTCAAAGAAAACACATTTTGGCAATACAGTATTTATCTATGGTCATGCCAATAAAACTTTTTTTTAGGCATGGGACAATATAATAATTTCTCGTCTTAGTTATCCCACTAAAATTATTGTGATTCATGATATCCAGACAATAATCAAAATATGATTAAAACTCTTAAATTGGCACTCAAACACACTGGAATCACTTTACATTTAGTTAAGAAACACATTTTATTGCATCACAGATAAGACATATTTTGTAAGTGAATATTTGCCATGATAGTGAGCTAGACAGCCTTTGTCAAGTCACTCATGATGATATTTAAGATCATCCTGATAATGCAAATTCACCATGATGGGTTTTTTTTTATAATAAAATGCTATACCGCGGCATCCCTCGTGTGAACACCGCATAAGACCTCTAATGCAGCTACTGTTGTGATCATCAAATCAAAACCCAAATAAAGCCTTCCTCACCAGCTACCCCTGTTACGGTCCGGGTAAAATATTGATGGGCATTCTGACATATGCTTATAATATTTAATACAGGTTGCATTATATTGTAAAAAAAATGATTATATTGTTCATCACAATTATTTCTGTGACAATATATTGCCCAACAAAAGTACAGTTATCGTGACAGGCCTAATCATAAGAGACTTGTAATAAGAAACTGTGAGTTCTTTTACCTTTCTCCTCTTCCTGTTTCTTCAGCCCCACTGTTTTTGGTCTGCCCCGCCCCCTCCGAATGGGATCTGATTGGCTGTTGGTCCGGGATCTTCTCCTGTTCTCCAGTTCACTGGTTAAAGAAGAGTCTATCCTCTCTCTGCGAATGCGCTCTGTCCTCCTCCGCTTTAAGTCCAGCTTGTCTGAAGCAGTATATAATAAAAAATGTGTCAGCACAATTTGTGGGTTAGACTGGTTCCAGGCTGATGTGCCTGATTTGTTTGAAATCGTGATTAAATCTGTAGATCTGTAGAAGACTAAATATGGCAATATGACAATTACTATGGTTATGAGAAAGAGAAGACAATAATAATAATTATTATTATTATTATTATTAAAACAGGGTAAATAATACTAATAATTAGGGCTGTCAAAAATAACACATTATTGCATTATTGCAGGGCGATTCATTTGTGGAATTAACGCAAATCTTTTTTTAACGCATTAACGCTGATGGCTCTCTGGACGTTCAAGTTTGAAAAGACAAAGATGGAACAATTAATAAAGGGGGAAACACTGAAGCTCATGCGAATAACAAAAGGCCAAAATTCACCTCACATTTATTTCTCTCTTTAAAGACACCAACGATGAAAGCATTTAGAACGAATATGAACTGATTGGGAATGAATATGAGCTGATCGGTGGCTGTACCAGTAACCTGATCAAACATGTGGCAATTAACTTCAGCAAAGCCAGCAGAAATGTCTGGGGGAAAATGTCATTCTGTCATTTCATGCATTCTGATGACATGTTATGCATCGATTTATATTGGAAATGTCTTTATGATGCCATGCAAGTGTTGCATGGCATCATAGACACATGATAGGCGGTTTGAGGTGGTCAGTATATTCACAAATTATTGAAAAAGAAAACCTTGAAATATGTAGCATTCAGGAAATAGCCCATTGAAAATCTGTTAACGGACCGGCATTTCTATAGTGCTTTTCAGCTACTCATAGCGCTTTACACAACATTCAGTCTATTTTACCCATTCACACACATTCATACAGCAATACAGCTTTGGGGGCAATTTGGGGTTCAGTATCTGGCCCAACAACCCTTCAGCATGCAGACTGGAGGAGCCTGGATCCAATCTACCATCCCAATGTATGACCTGCTTAGTTTATTTATATTTCTTCAGTTTTATTTTTTGAAAAACTAAAGTGCTGTCAAGCCTTGGTTATGCTTCCGCGTAGTGATCACGCAATGGCCACACAGTTGCTTGGACGCAGTCGTGAGACCGTGATGGTTCTGCGTGGGGTTTACGTGTCGAAATACAATTCAATGCCAGATAGAGGGCGCTATGTTTTTTTGTAAAGACTGACCGACCGACCGACCGAGACTCTTGTGACGTATATCGTCGTTAGCCTCGTTATAGCCTATTTGTTTACTTTCCGGCTTTGAACATCCACAATTTTTCAGAACTTGGTGTTTTATTTCTTTGTGCAAAAGCGACAAGGTGCAAACAATAAAACAAGGTGGAAACAATAAAAGTAGCCTATTAAAAGTTTCAATGGCGGTGTTTGAGTGGAAACCGGAAAAGCGGTCTCCAGCGAATGTAGTTAGCTGACCAATCACAGCCAATGCCGCTGCGTTGGTGCTGCGTCGCCTCGACGCACGTCTTAGGATTTTTGGGAGGTGCACGTCAGGCCTTTGTGGTGGACGTAAGGGGGGTCTGCAAGGAGGTAAGGGGTCCGTAAGCCCCCTTGCGTTGTGTCAACGCGGAAGCATAACCTGGGCTTCACTTTGTATAATGGCAGTGGTTTGAGATTTCTATGTTATAATAAAATAATTATAATAATATTTGTTATAATAAAAGAGTTTAAGCTTGAAATGGGTCATATCGATCCCTAACAACACCTACAGTGACAACAGTCGCAATGCCAACGTTTAAAATGAACTTTGGTTTTGCCCATACCACGGCAAAGGTGTCTCCTTTTACACAAGCATCCCGGAACCAGAGGCGGTAGTGTGATGTACTAAATAAGCGTCTGAAATCCGATTCCCCCTGTGATTCCCTAGTGAACACTGGAGTTGAGTTTCTTTTGCTTTTCTTGCACATTTACACCTCAAGCGCAAGCAAAGTTGCTGTGCATCATACACAGCATGTTGAAGATACAATGGAGGCTTCGCGCAAGCAATTTCTGGCTTTCTATCTTCAGATCAACGTTCTGAGCTTTTTAAATCCCCCGGTTTTTAAAAGCTGTACTAAATCCCCCGGTTTTAAAATCCAACACGTTGAATCTACAAAACTACATTGTTAGGTTTAATCAAAACAAAACTTCATTGTTATGTTGAGGCGGCAAAAACTAAATAGTTAGGCTGAATCAACACAACTACATAGTTAGGTTGAGTAGTATCATGGTTTGGAAAGTACTGTGAAGCGCAACACAAGTACTTGGTTCACACGTGTCGCGAACCATCCATCACCCAAAGTTCTCCCTAAATACACTTAGACGGATTCCACGGTTGTGTGGGAATGTCGTTTTGAGGCGATCGGGCTGCATCAATGATGGCTGCATTCCACTTAGGGGAGATCCTGGTATTGTGCGTGCTGGCTCCCTGGAATAGCTTACTGGAACACTTCATGGAGTCTATTGAAAATGGAAGGGGTAGCAACCCTCCTTCTCAACCATTTTGCATTTCTAGCTAGAGGAGTGGAAAAAGCCAGAGCATTACGTTGAGTTGTGTTAAGATTTGCTTCCTCATCTGCAAATCCAAATAAGCTCCTAGTGGCTAGTGGGTCGTGTTCAATTCCAGTTTAGAGTCTGGGATAGTTCGTCATTTCACACTTAAACTTAGGCCTTCTAGCCGGGGTTAACTTCAGGATACATTTTATGTAATGTATTAAAGCTGCAAGCAGCGATGAATGCTGAACCATTTATTATTATTATTAATATTATCATTGAGTATCAGTTACAATAACCCTTAAATGAAACAGAAGGGCTTGTTTTGGTCAAACAATGCCATATTTTTTTGGAAGTAGGTGTAAAATTCTCCCTTTTCGAAAATAAATAAAATTAGAAAGCTGTTCAGTGATGGAGCTGGTTTCTTTGCAGAGCTAGCTGGACACTAATGATGATGATGATTTTAACAGAATTATTATTGGTTTTCATGTTGTCTCCAGTGGTGGAGGAAGTATTCACATCCCTTGCTCTAGTAAGAAAATATCCCTTGTCCCTCTTATACAATTGTATAATGCCATTAGATTATTATGAATCATGTCTTAATGTCAAAACAAATGCTGTTGTAGTTGCTTGAGGTGGAGCTCCTTTGAATTCAGCTGCAACAACTAGGCTAGTTATTTTCTTTATGGATTAATCAGGTTATTTTCTCCACACACACACACACACACACACACACACACACACACACACACACACACACACACACACACACACACACACACACACACACACACACACACACACACACACACACACACTAGGGCTTTGACTTTTGCCCAAAAGTCATATTCGAAGTTCGTTTGTTTATTAATATTCGAATATTTATTAATAATATTTTGACCATTAAATGCCTTCAGTAAGACCTATATGGTATGGTATGGTACTTAAGTTGTATATGTTTTGTCCACCTGAGGGCAGTGTATCAGTCAACGTCAATAGGCAGGCAACAATGTTTTCAGAACCTTTATTTATTTAGGTCAGACATAAACTGTGTATGCATTCGGTTTCATCAAAATAAAGATAAATAAGCCAGTCAGGCTAAACTGAAAAGACAAAATAAAGGTAGGCCTAAAAATAAAACCTGGCTCGCGGAGCATAATTGTGGGCTCGCGGAGCCGTGTGCTGCCCGGTGTCGGTGAGAGCTCCAGGCTGCTTTCGGACATTATTTGGGCCGTCAGTGGCGACCGTTCGGCGGTGTTTGTTTGCCTATTTACGGGCAGTATTCCGGGCGGCGCGTCTTAGAGTTTACGGTTCTCGGGACGGAGCGCGAGTGCGGGCTCGCAGGGCCCGCCCGCTGCCCGGTGTTGGTGTGGGCTCCAGGCTGCTTTCAGACATTATCGGGGCCGTCAGTGCCGACTGTTTGGCGCAAACCAGGACGCTAACGTCACCTATAGGAGCCCAGATGACCAATGATAGCCTTGCTAATGAGCTCGCGATTCACACAACTTCACCAGGCGTGAAAAAGCCTTGGAATCTGAATTGAAAACAACGTTCAAGCAAAGACATTTACAAAAAATAATGCCCATAACAGGTTCGAATATTAAGGGCTGCCTAATATTCGCTCGAATATATATATATTTTTTGATATTCGAATTATATTTGAATAACGAAGTTCGGAGTCAAAGCCCTAACACACACACACACACTCTATGCTGCATTGATCCAAGGCAGACAGACGTAAATTACAGTACTGAACCATGTAATAGAATAAATAATACTTTGCTCAACATACATTTAGAATACCAAGCATTATACAAAAGGTCGAACATTTTCAGGCATAACTGATTAGCTTTGTGCAATCTGAAACTTACCTGCTATGGCTGGAGACGAGCGCTCATTTAACTTGGCATTTAGGAGTTTTCTGCTAATAAACACAAAACCACATGGGCAGGACTTGCACGCAACCGGAATCTAGAGAGTAACAAAGAGGAAACATATGGAATATTTAATTACTGTTATGGCTTCACCCTTAAGGGGAAATAAAAGTTGAGCTTTGACCAAAGGATGGCACAACACAACAGCTCATAGAATAAGCACATATTTAATTCTTCTTCCTCTTGGAGTGAGACTTTTGTTTTGGTGCCTTTGTTTTGATCGTAATGCAGGTCGTCCAATAACTGGATGATCGGTGGTTCAATCCCTGGCTCTTCCAGTAGGTTCATCAGAAGGGAATGCAGTGAAGGAAGTGACCATATTTGGACTGCGGAGGAGTGACGTGCGGATTTGATAAACACAAGCAGCAGACTTGCTGCTCGGCCCACCACGCACCTGTCCCGGTAGTGTTTCTGGTGCTTTTTTAATGATTCTGAACGATCTGCACAATGTCGGCCCGCCCGTGGTGAACCGGAGACCGGATCAAACGACCGGTTCTCAAAACTACGCCCGAAAGCAGTAGATTTCAGTTCTTCACTTTGACTACAGAGTGTGTGTACTTTTCACTCCTCTGAATCTACCTTTCTATGTTTTCTATTTTATTGTGTTGTATATTTACAGGCAGCATGTATTTCTGACCACGGCCCGATCTCAATGTCCCCCCTCACAAACGCACCGAGTTTTCTGTGCCTTCCCGTTAAGTCCCTGCAGGTTCAGGTCTGTCCCACTATCAAATCATCAGGTGCACGAGGGTTCGCTAGTGGACTTTATGTGCACTTTATGGCCACTTTCTGTAAATCAGCATTAGGGCTGGGTTCAATTAATCGATTTTCCGATTAAGATCGATCTTCATTTGAATCAATTATAAAATCCCAGGATCGATCTTCTAATATAAGCTTTTTCCCCGTGGACGCGTGAAGTCTCGGCGTTAGTCTCGTGTGGCTAGCCATTGACTCTTCGCGCAACGCGATCTCTTCACATGAGAGACTACTGAACCAAAACATGGGGGGGGCTGCTCCACTGAAGGCACCGCCAAGACTAAAGGCAGATGCGTGCTTGCACTTCGGTTTCAAGAACTATGAAGACAGAGAAGAGCTGGACAAAAGTACAGCCATATGTAAGATGTGCAAAATGGAAGTGAAATATTGTGGAAATACGGCAAATCTAGGAAACCATTAACGAGACATCACCCAGATACGCAATCTGCAAAAACGTCCGATCTGAAAAAACAAACCCAACTGGAGAAGGCATTTGGGATTAAGTTAGCATCCAATTCTCCACGTGCTCAAAAAATAACTCAGGCTGACGCAACTTTCATATGCAACGATATACGCCCTTTAGGGCTGCACGATTCTGGAAAAAATGTGAATCACGATTTTTTTGCTTAGAATTGAGATCACGATTCTCTTGCACGATTTTTTTCCACAAAATGTTTATTGCACTGATGAACTTTAACAAAACAAAAAAAAGGTTTGTTGCTTTGGCAGAGGCATAGTAGTAGTTCTATCAATGGAAGATAAGTAATTTTTACAATAGTAAAAAAAACAAATTTGACATGCGGCTGATAGTGAATCAGGCGCTATAAAATGAACCGTCAGGCTCAAATACGACTGGACCATAAATCAGATGTAGCGGGAAAATGATCGATTTCTCACAATTCTGCCTCGACCACTGCCCGCTGCTTATTGTACATGTTCGGGAGCGCAATGTTTGAAAAGTAGTTCCAGGAGGGCATCTAGTACCGTTTGTTGTGAGTGTTTATCATCTTACGAAATCCCTCATGTTGTACAGTGTTTATCAGTTGGCCGCTCTTCATTTGCATAAAGTTGAATCTACTTTATGCTAATCAGAGGAGC
This sequence comes from Eutrigla gurnardus, assembly GCF_963514095.1. Classification (NCBI taxonomy): domain Eukaryota; kingdom Metazoa; phylum Chordata; class Actinopteri; order Perciformes; family Triglidae; genus Eutrigla; species Eutrigla gurnardus. Next base: position 13,068,886 of record NC_139915.1, read on the forward strand.
CGGGCTCGACTTGCCGCCTCGGGAACGGTCGCGAACGGTAGCGAACGGTCGCGAAAATCTTCTAAACTGAATGTTGTCGATCTAGGATGATTGTCAGGCGCTCTCCTTCATACAATCACGCCTACAGTTCATGGCTGCACCTGATTGGACGATCGCTTTCACAGCTGTCCTGTCTGCTCCGGAGTTCACGCAGACCAAGGCTCGTTTGGAAACGTTCTCTTATTTTACGAAAATAGTTCAACGAAAGGTGTTTCTGAAAACATTTTAAGCGAGAAGTAAGCTATGCAGTTGCTGAATCTGTCTTTATTTTAGATCGACAACATTCAGTTTGGAAGATTTCCGCGATCGTTCCCGAGGCGGCGAGTCGAGCCCGGCGCAATGAATGGGACGCGGAGAAACACCGCTGCCTGTGGACAGGTACCTTCTTGCCAAACACTCAACTGCAGGCGGCTTCCTCCACTGAATCACGTGTTGTAAAGACGCTTTACCATAGGTTGAGGGAGGAGGCAGCGGCAGTGCTGCGTTTGGGGGCGCTTCAAAAAATCCGGAAGGAAATAGGAGCATTTGTGATGCAGCTCGAGATATAAAATGTTTCAGAATCGCCGTGTGTAGAAATGAGATCACGTGTATGTGTGAATCGAGATCGCGATTTTTTGTGCAGCCCTAACGCCCGTACAGCGTTGTTGAAAATAATGGCTTCCGAAGCCTCATCAATACGAGAACCACGCAACGTTTTACCGACACGTAAACATCCGATTGAAGTGGCAATCCCAAACCTGTACGCAGACGTCAAACAGCGTCGCAACTTCACACACCGTAAATCCTCTAATATAGGCTCGGGCCTTTATTTACTGAAGCGCATCGCGGCCTAGGCCTTTATTGGAAGGAAGCCAGAATTAGAGACAGGCCCCTATTTCTATTTGAGCAAAACGGACTACCAGTAGAATTAATAAAAACGCGATTTTGTGTTTATTTGAACCTATAAAATACTAGGTGCTCCGCAGCTGCCATATTATGGTAAACAAGGTTTACCGCTTGCCAGTATTGCACGCTAGGAAGATGATTGACAGGCGCTCTCCTTCATACAATCACGCCCACACTTCATGGCAGCACCTGATTGGACGATTGCTTTCACAGCTGTCCTGTCTGCTCCCGGATTTCAAACAGACCAACATGGTGGCTCGTTTGGAAACTCTCTTATTTTACGACAACAGTTCACCGAAATGTGTTTCTGAAAACATTTTATGCGAGAAATAAGCTATGCAGTTGCTGTCTTTATTTTAGATCCACAAAGGTCAGTTTAAAAGATTTTCAAGAGCTTGCGGGAGGCGGCGGCGCATTGCAGGGCTTCTTTCATACCATAAATCCTCTAATATAGCTTCAGCCAAAATCTCCGCGACGCAAAGTCATTGCAGGCTGACAATGAATGGGAAGCATGGAAATAACGCTGCCTGTGGACACTTGCCCCGGCCTCCATTAGAGACCGGACGTTATTTACCTCCGCCGACAGCGAGACTGGCCAATGTTAGAGAGAGACAGGCCGGTAATTGAATACAGGCCAGTATTAGAGGATTTACAGTAAGTCGGCAGAAAGAGTCGCCCTAACTTGCAACAGCTGGACATCCAGAGCAACGGATTCGTAGCTGACAATTACTTCTCACTATATTGCCGATGACTTGAGGCTCATGTCTCATGTTTTACAGACTAGACTCGAGCAGTTGAAACTAGCCACACGATGAGTAATCTAGCTGAACTGTTGTCCGAGGCGATACAAGAGTAGGAGTTTCCAAACAAAGACCCAGTCATCGTAACTGACAATGCTGCGAATATGGTCCGTGCTGTGGAATTGATGGTGCTGTTACACATTGGCTGTTTCACTCACACAGTCAATTTAGCCTCACAAGCAGCTCTGAAAGAGGGCGAGTGGGAAATTTCCCTTATTGTCTACCCCTGGTGTGTCTGTCTATTAGGGCTGTAACGATACACCAAACTCACGATTCGGTTTGTATCACGATTTTTGACCCACGGTTCGATACAAATTTCGATATTTTTTTTTTTTTTTAATTAAACATTTGATTTATGTAAGATGCAGATTTGGCGTGGAGGGCGTGTCTATCTGATGGTCTTTTAACTGCACAGGTCCCTCACTCAACTTACTACAGAGAAATGTCCCACAGAGCAACGTTGCAGAACCAAACTAAGGTAACGTAGTAACTGTAACCGTCTTTGGCAACGGAGAAACAAATACCGCAGCTGTACGTGGAGAAGCGTCCTTCCTCCCGCCCGTCCTACCGACTCCTCCTCACATTTCTGCCCGATAAACAGCGTCTGTCACCGGCAAAAAAAACTTTAACTCACCGAGTGTTTATGATGAAAAAAAATCTCTGCGACGGTCAGCCCTCCGGACCGAGACTTCAGTGAACTTTAGCCTCCGTCGGGTTTTGAGTGACAGGGAGACTCCAGGGAAACCCCTTGAAAACGCACACACGTCATCATCATGACGTGTACCGGGACGTCTCTTTGCGCTGCTTTCTGTGAATTACACAGCGGTTCGTCTTTACTTCAGCGGTGCTTCGCTCCGTGTGAACGAACAACGGCGGAGAATTAGCGAACGACCGCTGCGGTGTTAATGTGGTGTTACTTACAGCTCATAGTGCTGTTCTGGACCGGAAGTTGTGTCGCGATTCTGCCTTCTCGTGGCGCGAGACAGGTTCGTGGATCTGAGTGTCGCGATTTCAGCTTCGATACGTGTATCGTTACAGCCCTACTGTCTATGCATGCATGTGTATGTAACTGCATGCATGCTGAATGCATGTGTACATCCAATTCAATGATATAAAAGTGATTTAATTATGTGAAATCTCTTATTAGAGATATGTGGCCCTGAAGGACAAGCTGTACGTAGCGTCAGCATTAGATCGTCACCTTTCTTGTCCGATTGCCAGTGACGTCACTTTCTCTAGACTGATGACTGAAGCTGCTGATCTGGAGCAAGTGGAGGTGCTGATGTTATAGAAGTATAAAGTTATAGAAGTATAGAAATCACAGATTTTTCCTGTAGACTACATTATTAATATACATCGGTTTAAGTAGTTTTCTTCGTTTTAGAAATATTAAGCAATTTAATTCCCCAGTGAGTTCCCAATTGATTTTCCAATTAAGTTTATTCATGAATATTTTCATCTTTGAACAGCAAGAATCTGATGGAGCTGAGCAGGAAGGACAACTCCCATGGCCCTGTTTATATTGTATATTATACACCTGGTTTATAATTATTATATTATACACCTGGTTAATTATTATTATTACAATATTACATACCTAGTTCATTATTATTAGTATTATATTACACACCTGGTTTATTATTATTTTTAGTATTATATTACACACCTGGTTTATTATTTTTTAATTATACACCTGGTTTATTATTATATTATACACCTGGTTTATTATTATTATTATTATATTACATGCCTGGTTTATTATTATTATTATTACAATATTACACATCTAGTTTATTATTATTATTATTACAATATTACACATCTAGTTTATTATTATTATTAGTACTATATTACAAACCTGGTTTATTATTATTAAATTCTACACCTGGATTTACAGCAACCAATTATTTTAATTTGGCTTATTAAAGCCGTTTGAACTAAAACAAGTAAATATACTATTTGACAGTTATGTCTGGTCTGGGATGATAAGAGTCTGGATGACGTTCAGATCAGGCTGTAAATATGTGAAATAAAAACCAACACTTTGAAATAACATATTTTGTTATCAAAGTAAAGTGAATTTCTACCATTTCAAACCCACAGTCTCTCACACTCAAATATCTACCAGGTGACGTCAGTTAAGTCCCTGAGGGTTCAGGGTTTAAGGCTTTAGGGGGACACTGGGACTGGGCCTGTGTGTTCCTCCAGAGAGGGGAGTTGGTCCCGAAACTTGCCCCATTATAAACCCCTCCACCTTAATGAAGGGGACTTCAGACGGAGCCCCAGGGACGGAGCGGGGACGGCTTCGGTTGGAAAAGGCCCGACGTGTGTCCTCCACTAAACAACCACGTCTACGTGTTACGAGCAAGCAGCGGCTCGAAGACGGTAGACGGTCTTCATACAGCGACCAAAGGCCGTCATACGGGACACGCCATCAACAACACTCACAACTGCAACATGGTTTCATTTCCTCACCTGTTGGTCGCACTCGGGACAAGATTTCGTAGCCATTTTGACTTTCTTTGTTTTATTCGCCGACATAGTCCGTCTCCTGCAGAAACCCGCTCGCTACAACTTATTTCTGCGAAACATGGACGACAACTAACCCTTACCGTCCGACGACACGAGGACGATTTACACACGCCGAGGCGTCGAGAGGACAACACGCGTGTAAAAAAGCTCACACACACACACGGATATCACAGTAGTAGGCGAATAATGCTAAAGATGCGCACATGCGCAGGAGGGTCTTTCTCCTGGTGTGTTGCGTTCAAGTTCTTTGGGGGAAATGGTAGATCGCAGGCTCTTCACATTTTATTGATTTTTATTGTCATGTACTTTGTAGCAATTCGTTATCAGTCATTAAATACTTAGTCTGAATTTGAAGAAATACAATAATATTACAATTACGAGCAGTTCATAATCACACAGGATTTCCGTATGCCTTTTTATGACAAATGTACAATTACTTTTTTTCAACATACTGCAATGTGCATTTTTACATACTACATAACGATGGATGGATGGATGGATACATAGACAGACAGACAGACAGACAGACAGACAGACAGACAGATAGATAGATAGATAGATAGATAGATAGATAGATAGATAGATAGATAGATAGAACATTTAGACATTGACAACAACAGATACACTTCACAGAGAGAGAGAGAGAGAGAGAGAGAGAGAGAGAGAGAGAGAGAGAGAGAGAGAGAGAGAGCAACCAAAAGCTAAAACACAAATGACAACCTATACAGGAAAGCTTCAAATCAACTGGATAGGATGCATTTAGGGGTTGTTAGTGGGTCAAGCTATGTAGAGTCGAGGTGAAGTCTGAACAGGTGAGTCTTGAGCCTAATAATATAATAACTGACATATTATATAAGTGCATATAGATATGTGTACCCTATACACAGCTTTGAGGTATAAAAAACGAATTATATAGAAGTGCATATAGATACCCTATAGAGGTTGAGGTAAAATAATAATAATAATAATAATAATATAGAAGTGCATATAGATATGTAGCCTATAGAGCTCAGGCAGCTGGAATTAAGGTCTGAGTGGTGTTGTTTGTGTCCCTGTTGATTCAAACAGAGTCCTGATCCTCCACAGACAACAAGCGGCAAACAAGATGCTTCTTTTTGTTATTATTACAACATTTTATTTTAAATAAGAGTGAGGTTTCATATCCATTTACAGCGGACTCTGAGAGCAGACGAGTTCAACTTTTCTTTAAGCCTGAGAAAGAGGGGGGATTCACGTTACATACTCGTGTGTAATATGAGTTTACAGCGCCCTCCATTGGTCAACACTGGAAACACAAACTTTGTGCCCTCGTGTGTCTTTTTTAATGTCTTAGTCAAACACACAAGACATGCTGATTTTAATGTCAAACTAATGTCAATAATATTGTATCAATGAAAAACATGTTTATTGCAGTAAAACATGGAAAAGATACATTTCAACTTAAAGACTGAAGTATTTAAATGAGTAAAAATGAGCTTGTGCCCGTCTGACTGCCTCACTCATGCAGGATGCTGATGGAGCCACACATGTGGAGATCCAGACCAGCGTGGTGTTCATGGTGGAGATGATGATCCTGTTTCCTGGGACTAAAAGCCTGCAGCCGACTCTGCACATGCAGAACAAGACATGGATGAGACTTCAAAACAAACAAGTGTTGACACGCCCACATGAGAAGAGACAGCCGAGCACGACACGCTGCTTCAACTTGCATTAGATTAAATGACATTTTGAAAAGTGGGCCTAAGTGTGCTATCTTAGGTTCTCTTAGCTTTAGCTGCATTCTTGGTCACTTAATCTGTCTAGAGGTCAACATTTCTTTTAGCTATCAAGTTTAGACTCCATTCCAGTAGGTAGCAGTGATGCACCAGAACATTGTTTCCCAGGGGCCATCTGGCTGTATTCCTTTGAAGACAAATGATATGAAAGTGGTAAACAGTGGATCCTCTCATTCAACCCCTTCAATGGAAAGTAACATTAGTGACTGAGCCTCACTACAGCTACAGATGAGAGAAGAGCATGCATTTAACATCAGCTGATACTAAAGGTCAACTTAATAAAAGCAAACTTCCTTAAAGCTAGAGGGCGCTGCTTTTGTCCCAACTGGCAGTGAGAGGAATTTAAAATAGCATTATTTGAATCTGAATGAATGAATATTCAGATTATCTTTCATCATGACATTGGTCGTGTTGACGACAAATTAACTGATAGTCATCTTTTCCATATAAAACTTGCCCTTCCCCTTTTCCTCCTCTTCTCTCCTCTCCTCTCTCTAAAAGACAAAAGAGGAGTTAAGAAAAAGAAAAAGTTGAGAAAAAGGGAGTTAAAGTCTAGAAAATCTTATAACCAGAAATAAAATGATACTCACCTTTTTATATAAGGGTACAAACGTGCCCTCCACCTCCTCTGTTCTCCTCTCCTCTCCTCCTCCTCCCCTCCTCTCCATGGTTTACATTAGGTGACCAATATTGTAGAAGTAGGTGCCTTGCGACGACAAGGACTTTATTGTTTTCTGTGTGTTGTTCTCATTAGTGCCTTTTTCGTCCTTTTCCCCCTCTTATTTTCCTTTGCCTGTATGACATACCGGTTAAACCTTAACACAAGCCTAAATTAAACATGAGATGGGGTCAGCACAAAGCAAACGTGATGAAGGCGTGGCTTTAAGCCCGAAACTCCATATATGATCACAAACTACGGTGAATCTTGCGTCGATCGATCCAAATTTTGGGTCACTGAGTGCGTTTTTCCTGATACAGGCAGTTTTAGTCTCAGGCAATTAGAAATTCTAAAAATTAACCTCAAGCGAAGGGAGGAAGAAGACAGGGAAAGGAAGAAGAGCAGGCGGGGCAGAAAAAGGGAGCCTTTCAAAGCTGATTGGGCTGCCTATGACTGCTGGTTGCAGGAAGCCAGATTGAGGGGAACCAACCTCTCCTCCCCCTCCTTCTTCTCAATGTCTTAAACTAGATGCGACCCTTGACCTCGACTCGGCTCCTCCAGCTAGGCCAGTTCGCCACAGGTCCAGGCAGCCGCCCAAACCCGCACCACAGCCACGGCAACCACTGTAACGACTTGGCCATATTGGAGAGAGGGAGACCGGACCCCCAGGCCACCTCAAGTGGACCAGCCCTCGTCAAGACAGTACGAGGGAAACTGCATGACAGGCCCAAGAGAAAACCCTGCCTGGCCAAACAGAAACAGCTGGGAAAGCAGAGACAATCGAAATGGAGGGCGCGGACGAGGCAGAGGGCAAGGACAGGGGTCCAGGGTGTGCAACGGCAACTGTTATATCTGTGGAAGACCTGGACATTGGCAAAACGATCGTCCGGAGCGTGGACAATGGCAGGACAACCGCCAGGGATGGCGCAACGGGGGTGACTGACTAGCCGGAGGGCTGGGGAGAGTGACGGGTGCATCTGGATCGGAGACAGGCCCCCATCCCAACCATGGGGCACGTGAGCACACCAGCACACCCACACACCCTCCACAAGACAATTCAGTTCCATACTGAAGGCCATTGATCGCTTAGAAAACACACACATCAGAAAACAGAAAACTTGACGGAATGTATGCCTCACTAAACTCTGCTGCCTATAAGAATCTACCCCCACTAACACTCACCGTTGCAGACACACCCCTCACTTTTTTGGTAGATTCAGGAGCAACAGAGTCTGTGATACGACACACAGAGTTTAAAACAACACCTAAATTGAGCGACAGATGTGCAAAAACTATCGGGGCCTCGGGTACCTCTGTGACAGAATGATACACTGTCCCACTGAGATGTGTAGACGAGCTGAAGGGCAGTTTTAAACACTTTTCTTTTGTCAAAATGATGTCCGATAAATCTCATGGGGAGAGATCTTATGTGTGTTTTAGGCATAAACATAAACTCAGGGCCAGAAGGCCTCACCATGCTCAGAAATGTCTCACACACTCAAGCCTTTCTCACGTCGTCTGGCACAGTATCATTGGCACCTCCCCCACTCAGACCTCGCTGCAATAACAAACACACTCACACACACAGCCGCATACACACACGCTGATGTCATGAACAACACACACTTGTATTGTGCTGCACACGTCTATTTAACTACTATTTTTTATTATTTATTATTATTAGCAACTATTTGAACTAACATGGTTTGGACAGAACAGCTTGTGTGATAACCTAAAAAAGAAAAAAGAAATGCATCGATGCAACTGAGTGGAGACAAACGGACGACCCCACCTTTTAAAGGTGCACCGAGTTAAAATTCAAAAAGTGATCGCTGCTCTGAGAACTGTCGAAATTAAACTTCAAAACCTAGGTATCTCACGCACCACACCTCACTCGTCCACACGAAAAGGTGATGATCAATAATGTCAGTGACATCCCAGAGCTAAAACAGGTACCACTGCAGGATGGTGATGTAGGGTTTATAAGGAATGCTGAACTCATTGTAATCACTCCAAAATCCTCCTACAGGCCCTGGCAGCGGCAGTATCTGTTAAAAGAATTTTTCCGTAAACGAATAAATTCACCCAAGGAGGAGATCGGAGACATAAGTAAAGTCGACGTCTGACTTTAATCTTGTACAAGAGGAGCAGTTACAATGCAACAACGTGTGAGGATGCTACAGAGGAAGTGCTCAAATCATTGTTGTGACTTGAGTCTTTTAAAGGCACAGGAGATAACGCGTCATTGAAAACATGTAATACAAGACATCATGTGCACAGGGCCCCTGATAACGGTTAGCTGTTCTGCAGGATAGCTTTAGGCCCTGTTTAGGTCATCAGTGGAAATACTAAAGTCATTAAAACACTAAAATCATGTGGTTATACAAAATTCTTATAACAGTATCCACTAAGGAAAGAGGCTGTGGAGGGCATCAAACCGGTGTTTGAGGCTCTCCTCAAAGCAGGCATCATCGTCCCCTGCGAAAATTCACCCGTCCGCAGACCGATATGCCCAGTGAGATTCGGCCTCCAAGCGCGCCAGATGAACGTTTGTCCAGGATCTGCAGGCGGTAAATGCAGCAAACCCACGTGCCCGCCCCTACTGTACCAAATCCTCACACAATCCTCTCACAGGTTCCACCTGAGTGTAAGTGGTTTTCTGTTGTTGATTTGGCTAATGATTCTTCAGCATCCCCATACACCCCGACAGCCAGTACTGGTTTGCATTCACATTTGAAGGTAAAACGTATACATTCCCCCGTTTGTGCCAGGGCCTGTCCAAATCTCCCACCACTTTTCAACGCCGCTCTGCGCGACAATTTACAATCCTTAAGTCTGCCACAAAACAGCGCCTTGCTGGCATATGTGGATGATTTAATGATTTGTTCTCCCACAGGAGAAGCCTGCGTGGCTGACACCCTGGCCCTGCTAGAAGACCTGGCCGACAACGGCAGTAAGGTCAGCTTGTCCAAATTACAGTTCGCCTGTAATCAGGTCACCTTTCTGGGACATATCATATCAAAATAGGGGAAAACGCTCTCCCAACCACGCATCTCTGACATCCAAGAAATCCCCAAACCAGTCACAAAGAAACAGGTTATGAGCTTTCTTGGTATACTGTAGACAATGAAATAATGAAATCTGTTCCCCCAGACCTGACCTCCGGGAAACACCACCTGACAACCCCCGACATGGAGCTCTTTGTGGACGGCTCAGCATCAAGGAACCTGGGAACAGGCCTCAACCAATCAGGGTTTGCAGTCACCACATTATGTAACAGGGACGCTACCCTATTTAAGTTTAGGTACTAACAATTAGCAAGACACACAATTATCGTTTGGCTAAATTCAGAAGACCCAGGTTGACTCATGGAGTGGAGAAGAGGACACTGAAGGCAGCTTTAGGTTTAGCACACCATATTTTTTATAAATTGTGAAACATAGACAGTAATATTAGCAGTGATAAACAAAATAGAAATACAAATGGCCATTCATAGGAAATACTATATACAGTTCATTTCATCAATAATCATTTGAATGACGTTGCAGCGCACAGTCCACAATTGCCCAAAGGGGAGAGTTCAACTTCGCCTGTACTGGGAAAGCACATGCTCAGTGCAACGGCCCAATGTTTGATTGTCCAGTGGGAAGGGGAAAAAGTCTGTGTTGGGGGTGAGTGTGTGTAAGGTGTGTATGGGCCGTGTGTGTGTGGCAAAGGCAAGAGTTAGGGAGAGGAGCGGCTGCACAATGGAGCCTCCTACCAGCCCGACAGTGAGCAGTGGAGGTTCAGTAGGTTCAGTAGGTTCCTTCCTGGCGCAGTCTTCAGGCTTTGCGCCCAGGCTAGGCTCTAGCTCGCCATCAAACCTGGCCAATTCCAAGAGTTAAATCGGCATACGACTCGGCATTCAGACGCTCAGCGGCTCCGGTAGTCGGCTCCTGCAGCAAACATTTCCCCAGTGTGCTCCTCTCGTTACCGCCGCGGCAAGCCGCACTGGGCTATGTTACCGGTGTTACCGGATGCGCTCTGTCACGTGACGGCGTAACGGTGCGACGTGATGACGTACGGCCTCACGTCATATTTTGTTTTAAAAGGACAAGGGAATATTAATAAGGGTTGGCCCCGCTGTGTACACAGGCAGGTCTCCAGCACGTTTCACAACGACATACACATCCCGCTCCCATTTGTCCTCAAGTTTATGCTTGCCACGAAGTCTGACATTTCGCACCAAAACTCGATCACCTTCCTCCAGACTCGACGGGGTGACTCGCTGATCAAAGCGGGCTTTATTTCGTTCACCAGATTTTACAGCATTCTTCGAAGCTAGTTGGAAGCTTTCTTCAAGCCTGGACCGCAGGTTCTCAACGTACTGGGAATGAGAAGTAGCTTGATGCTCCCGCACAGGCAAGGCAAGGCAAGGCAACTTTATTTGTGTAGCACATTTCATACACAAGGCAGACTCAAAGTGCTTCACATCATAAAACAAAGTGAGAAGAAAAATAAAAAAAAAATAAAAAAATTGAAGAATTAAAAGAAAATAATAAAAAAATAAAATAAAAAAAAATGCATTACAGAAAGAAAAGAGAATAAAAACATATTTGCAATAATTAAAAACAGTGCAGACATTAAAAGATTTAGCAGAAAGCTATGGTGAACATAAAAGTTTTCAGTCTAGTTTTAAAAGTGGTCAGAGTTGGGGCAAGTCTAACATCTTCAGGAAGTTTATTCCAGCCATTTGTTGCATAGTGACTAAATGATGCTCTCCCGTGATTGTTGTTTACTCTGGGAATCACTAACAGATTGGTCTCAGAAGATCTTAGTGGTCTAGAAGTATTATGTAGTGGGAGCATATCAGTGATATACTTCGGTCCTAGACCATGTAGTGATTTATATGTGAGCAGGAGGATTTTGAAATCAATCCTCTGACATACAGGGAGCCAATGTAAGGATTTAAGAATTGGTGTAATGTGCTCACATTTTTTGGTCTTTGTAAGAACTCTAGCAGCAGCGTTCTGAACAAGCTGTAGCTGCCTTACAGTTTTTTTCGGAAGACCTGCAAGGAGACCATTACAGTAGTCTAGCCTACTAGTAATAAAGGCATGTACAAGTTTTTCTAAGTCTTGAGCTGACATGACCCCTCTAAGTCTTGCTACATTTTTTAGGTGATAGTAGGCTGATTTTGTTACTGATTTAACGTGACTGTCGAAATGTAAATCAGAATCCATAATAACCCCAAGATTTCTGGCTTTGTTTGAGGTTTTCAGGGACAGAGAGTGAAGGTGTTGAATTACTTTAAACCTTTCTTTTTTAGCACCAAAAACAATTATCTCAGTTTTATCCTCATTTAGTTGTAGGAAGTTTTGGCACATCCAGTCTTTGACTTGCTCAATGCACTGGCACAGAAGATCTATGGGGCGATAGTCGTTTGGTGATAGTGCTACATAGATTTGGGTGTCATCGGCATAACAATGGTGGTCAATGTTATTATTTTGCATGATTTGTCCTAGTGGGAGCATGTAGATGTTGAATAAAGTCGGCCCCAAGATTGAACCTTGGGGGACTCCACACGTTACATTGGTAGGTTCTGATACAAAGTCGCCAATGGAAACAAAATAGTTCCTATCTTGTAGATATGACTTGAACCATTTTAAGACTGTGCCTGAGAGCCCCACCCAGTTTTCCAACCTGTCCAGGAGTATTGAGTGGTCGACAGTGTCAAATGCAGCACTGAGGTCTAATAGCATTAATATTGAAGTTTTGCCAGAGTCTGTGTTAAGACGGATGTCATTTACAACTTTAATAAGGGCCGTCTCGGTGCTATGAAAAGGTCGAAATCCTGACTGGAAGTTGTTGTGGCAGCCAGTTGAAGCCAGGAAGTGATTTAGTTGTTGGAGGACAACTTTCTCAATTATTTTACTTATGAAGGGTAGATTTGAAATTGGTCTGTAGTTGTTGATAATAGAGGCATCTAGGCTCCGCTTTTTTAGAAGAGGTTTAATGACTGCAGTTTTGAAGGCCTTTGGGAAATTGCCTGATTGAATGGAGTTATTAACTATTTGCAATACGTCTATTGATAGGCAGTCAAAAACATTCTTAAAAAAGTTGGTAGGTAAAGCATCAAGGCAGCAGGTGGATGATTTTAGATTTGTCACCGTTTCCACTAGAGTTTTAGAGTCTATGGCATTAAAGCTTGCCATCATTGCTGTGTTACTTTTGCCTGAACAGGGTGGCGATCCAACTTTTTTGTTTGAGATATTGATGGCGCGTCTGATGCCTTCAATTTTATTAGTATAAAAGAATGCAAACTCATTGCATTTCTGTGTGGAGTGGAGTTTAGCTGGTATTTGTGTTGGGGGGTTGGTCAGTCTGTCAACAGTTGCAAATAGGGTTTTCGCCTTATTAGTGTTGTTGTTTATGATATTGGAGAAGTATGTTTCTCTCGCACTTTTTAAGACTAAATTGTAGGCCCGGAGGCTCTCTTTATAGATGTCATGGTGAATATGAAGTTTAGTACTCCGCCAGATTCGTTCAGCCTTCCTGCACTCTCTTCTCTGGGCTGTCACAACAGCAGCTTTTCTCCAGGGTGCCTTTTGCTTACCAGAAATTGTTTTAACCGTAGCAGGTGCAATGACATCTATGACATTCAGAATTTTGGAATTAAAGATGTTTACAAGATCATCAGCATGACATGGGTTTAGAGTTGGTAACGAGGAGATGGCATTTTTAAAGAGTACATTGGCATGTTCATTGATGTACCGCTTTTTGACCTTATTTGATTCTGTTTGTGTGTCAGGAATGAAAGAAATATTAAAGAAAACACAGAAGTGATCAGACAATGAAGGATCAGTCACAAAAACATCAGAAACATGGAGACCTTTTGTGATAATCAGGTCCAGGGTGTGTCCCTTACAATGAGTAGCCTCTTTCACATGTTGAGAAAGGTCAAATGTGTCTAGAATATTAAAAAGTTCTTTTGCACCCTTGTCATTCAAATCATCAATATGAAAATTAAAGTCACCAGTTATAACTAGGCAGTCAAAATCAGTGGAGATGCTAGACAATAATTCAGTAAAATCATCGAAAAAATTTGACGAATATTTAGGTGGCCTGTAAATAATTAACAGGAGCCGAAAGCGAAATCCACTGGAAGACGCGTTGAACGACCGAACATCAGCTCGTATGGTGTAAAGCCGGTGACGTCATTCCGAGTACAGTTGTAAGCATGTACTAACGGTTTCACGTAGTCTTTCCATCTAGCCTTCTGCTTGCGCTCCAGCGTCCCAAGCATGCTGAGCAGGGTCCGGTTAAATCGCTCAACTGGGTTCCCCCGAGGGTGGTAAGGGGTCGTTCGGGTTTTTACAATCCCAGCGAGTTGGCAAAGCTCCTTAATCAACTTCGACTCGAAGTCAGGCCCCTGGTCCATGTGGAGTCGTTCTGGTGCCCCATAGCACACTATGAAGTTCTCCCATAGACATTTTGCCACTGTCTTCGCCTTTTGGTTTGCTGTGGGAATTGCTATTGCAAACTTTGTAAAATGATCAGTGAAGACGAGAATGTCTTTTGTATTGCTTTGATCTGGTTCAAGTGACAGGTAGTCCATGCAGAGTAACTCCAAGGGACGAGTAGTCCTGATGTTAACAAGTGGGGCTGATCTTTCTGGGAGTGCCTTGCGTCTCACACAACGGTTACAGGTCTTGATCTTGGTTTCAATGTCAGCTGCCATGCGAGGCCAAAAGAACCAGGAGCGTACACGGTCCAAGGTCCGCTCAATGCCCATGTGCCCCATGTCATCATGCAAGCTTGTAACCACTATCAACCTCAGCTCCTCCGGTAACACCAGTTGGAACAAGACTTGCTCCCCGTCTTGCCTCCTTCGGTACAAAATGTCCTCTTGCAGCTCAAGGCGGTTCAGCTCCCTCAGCAACAGCACCAGATCTGGAAGTTCTTGCCTTGCTGTGGGGGGAACCTTCTCCCCAGTCTCCATCTGGTGGATCACCTCTCTTATGAATGGGTCAGCACGTTGCTTTTCCTTGAGGGCCAGATGTGACAGGGAGGGAACAACTGGTAAGCCATGGAGGTCCTCGCTGGCATAACAGTCCGGAACGGCTTTAGCTGACAGGCTCAGGGACTCGACCAAGGCGATGGAACTCCCTGCCGAACTGCCGGGCTGACCCATGACAAGGCAGCGATGACAAACGGCAGAGACAATGTCGGTGTCGAGTTCTTCCAATTCACCAGACTTAATGACATGCTCTGCAGTAAACTTGTTGATCAGGTCCCAATCCTCCTGTTCTGTCATGTCAGCAGTGTGGCTGTGAGGCCGGCGGGAAAGAGCGTCGGCGTCGAGGTTCTGCTTCCCAGCCCGATATTGTAGCTTGAAAGTGTAGGTGGACAGGGCGGCAAGCCATCTGTGACTGGCGGCATCCAACTTTGCTGTTGTTAACAAGTAAGTGAGCGGGTTGTTATCAGTCACCACCACAAAGCTGGCTCCGTACAGGTAGTCATGACATTTTTCACACACACTCCACTTCAGCGCAAGAAATTCTAACTTATGGGCAGGATACCTCGACTCACTCACTGACAGACCACGGCTGGCATAGGCGATTACTCTCAGCTGACCCTCCTGCTCCTGGTATAAAGCTGCTCCGAGTCCGGTGGTGCTGGCGTCGGTATGCAAAATATACTGCAGCTTTGGGTCAGCGAAGCCAAGAACTGGGGAACTGGTCAACTTCTCAATGAGCGTTTCAAATGCACTCTGGCAGGTGGGGGACCATCGCTCCCCAAAGGGCTTCTTCGGATCCTGGATTCCTACTAGACTGGACTATTTTGAGGCCTTGGAGGTAGGTGCATAACCCCGCGTCAAGTCATTGAGAGGTTTTGCAATGGCGGAGTACCCTTTAATGAACCTCCGGTAGTATCCAGCAAATCCTAGGAATGACTTGAGCTCCTTCAGGGTTCTTGGAATTGGCCAAGATTTTAGAGCGAGGATCTTATCCGGATCAGTCTCAACTCCCTTCTCCGAAACAATGTGTCCCAGGTATTTAACAGACGTCTGGAAATATTTACATTTCTCGGGAGAGAGCTTCAGACCGTATTCTCTCAAGCGATGTAATACCCGCAGCAACCTCCGCTCATGTTCCTCCAGTGTGTCTGAGAAAAGAATAAGATCATCGAGGAAAACCAGAACTTCTTTCAAGTTGAGATCTCCCATACTCTTCTCCATTAACCGCTGGAATGTAGATGGAGCGTTTGTTACCCCTTGCGGCATTCGGTTGAATTCCCAAAATCCAATGGGTGTCACAAAAGCCGTTTTAGCTTTGTCTTCTTCGTTCATTCCAATCTGATAATACACAGATTTTAAGTCAAGAACACTGAACCATTTGGACCCAGACAAAGCGGACAGGGACTCCTCCAGGTTTGGCAGGGGATAGGCGTCCTTAACCGTCTGTAGATTCAGTTTCCTGTAATCAATACACAACCGTATGTCACCATTCTTCTTACGGACTGTTATGTGTGGCCAGGTAGTGTTTTTTTTCTTGCTGCTGTTTCCCCTCCCTCCTCCTTCTTCATGTTCTCCAGGCTGGTAGACTATTTGTAATCAGCCTGGGGATAAAAAGGGGGAGGAGGGAGGCCTCGGGGGCTCACTCTGGGCTCAGCAGGAAAAGGGGAAGGTTCGTTTGTTGTCAGTTAACCCTGGTTTTTTCCCCCACTTCTGTCTTTATGTCCGAAGTTTATTATTTTAGTTTGGAGATCCCTGGCAGCCCTGTTTTGTCGTATTTGTTTTAGGTTTGCCCTATTTCTTTCTTTTTCTTAGTGGGAAAACACAGGGTGCGACGGCCCACAGCGTGGCTGGCCCTGCGTTTTCCCCTTTTGTTCTTTTTGGCCGGGATCTCCTTCTCCCTTTTGGTTGAATACTTTGAATGTTTAAAGGTTAACTTTCTTTTTCTCTTTTTTCTTCCCCAGTAATCGTTAAGTTTAATAAATAAACTTTTGAAACTTAATTCTTGTGGTGTCCCTTCTATGTGCTATGGTCTCATCGAGCCTAATTCAACTAAAGTCTATGAGGCCGTAACACGGACCACGACAATTGGTGATGAAAATGACGACTCCGATTCACGAAGGACACCAGCCTCCAGAAGGTCCCTTAGATGTTGTCGAACTGCTTCGATGTCTTGAGGGTGGATGGGCCTGGCTCTGTGCTTGAATGGTGTTTCGTCATGCAACTTTATGCAATGTTTTACCTTGTCTGTGCATCCAAAATCCATGTCACTGAGTGCAAAAACATCAGGTATCTTGTTGAGCTTCTCAGTGATTCTCCTCTTCCACTCTGCCGGGATAGATGATTCTCCGAAATCCAACTTCAGAGTAGGGGGAGGTTCTGATGGTGAACGGCTCATTGACACAGTGTGTGATAAGATCTGGGGTGAAACTGCAAGTTCCGCGATGGTGGAGAGAGGTGGAATGGTCACATCCTGGTCCGACTCATTGCTGAGGATGACTGGGATCTTCTTATGGGACTGGCTTGGGAGCATAACCAAGGAGTTCTTGACACACAGCCCACCTGGCAGTGGTGAGGCTGGATGCTCCACAAGCGCCCACTGACCAGGAGACAGAATGCTGGTGTGGATGGAGCCATCTATGAGGGTGGTGTGGCCAGCAGGGATGCAGATAGGAGACTTGCTGGCTAACCTCACCACTCCATCGCTGCCCACCTGTTGTTGCTGGTGGCGGGTCTGCAGCAGTTTAAGCACTGCTTTGTAGCCATGGGCAGTCGGCTGGAAGTTGGCGTATTCGCTCCCCATGCACTGGTTGTAGAGTGGCTCCAGGGTGTTCATACCAATTAACACTGGGGACTGATGGGCTCCGATGTCGGGAACGACAAGTGCCAGCGTAGAAACATCCAAATCAACTCCCAGGAACTCACTGGGGAATGTGACCACCATCTCCACATATCCAAGATAAGGAACTGCTTGTCCTGCAGCTCCTTCCACTTGCAGTAAATCACACAGGGATTTCACCGGTTGGTCTGCAAAATGCTGGTTATAGAATGTCACCGGGATCGTAGTAACTTGCGACCCTGTATCCAACAGACAATCAAATTCTTCACCAGCGATTTTGATGTTGACTGTGCAGCGGGATCCGACCAAGCCTTTGGGCAATCTAGCTGGAACAGCGGGGGTGGTCTGGGTTACTTCATGACATTCAACATGGTTTCTTTGATTGGGACATTGTGGGTCCACAACAGTTCCGGTTCGCCCCACAACTGGAACTGACCTTAGTTTAAAAGACGTCTTGAAGGAATGTCTGATTTCTGCCATCTTTGCTGCTTATCGCTGAACTGCTTCTTCTTTGCAGCAACAAGTGCAGAGTTCGGGGGATTGTCACAGTGGGTCTTTATATGGCCGTCTTCACCACACCAATCGCAGTAGCCGGGCTTGGGAACAGAAGACGGGTTCTTTGATGACTCAGTTCGCAGAAGGAGCAGAAATTCAGCAAACGCTGGGGATTATGTTTACGTTGCTTCAGTTGGAGTTCTGTAATCAGAGAGTTGTCCCAACAGCCACGGCAGAACTGAGTCAGTATGTGTCGACCAAAGTCTTTGTTTAACACTCCCCCTCGTTTCATAGCCTGATTCAGCGCCACCTGCAACCGTTGAAGATAATGGGACGGCTTCTCTCCACCATCCTGGAATGTGTCCATAAATTTGGCATATAACTCATCGCCATCCTGTACCATCCCATATGCTGAGTCAAGTGTCTGTAGATACACTGCTGCTGGAGTGTCGGGTCTCAAGTGCTTAACCATATCAGCAGCAGGTGGTAACAAGCTGTCAAAGATTTTACGTGAGCGTTGTAGGTCGGACACTGCAGGATCTTGTAACAGCAACTCAACTCCGGAACGCCATGTGTCGTAGTCTGACTCGGTTTGAGGTCTGGGCGATCTTCCAGAGAAGGCTCTAAGACGCTGTGTGGGATGCATAGCGCTGTCGTCATTCTTGACAATATGCTCAACCACATAGCGTTGAACTTCAGGTGGATTAAGGTTGGCATGTGACATGGCTGGCAAAGAAGGTCTTGGGGCGTGTTGGGCTGGGGGGTCTGACTGGACCTTTGGCCGTGGTTCAGTGCCCTGGTCTGAAGCAGCAGGACCCACTGGAGGACCAAAGGTTGCAGCAGAGAGCAGTGGTGGATTTTGCAGACTGACTGTGACAGCAGGCGGTGGCTTTCCATCCTCCTCTGAAGGAAACTCAACATCAGTGGCAGTGGGATTGAGCTGGGAGACTGACTGACCGAGCAGAGACATCACCCCGTTAAGGACAACCGCAAAATATTGGCCGGTCAACTTTGCAACTTTTTGTAATTCGGAGAGGTAGTTCTTAGTTTACAACTTCCCTACCTCATCCGCGCAGACTGTAGATAGGTCAAAGATCTTATAAGTAACCTCACCGCTGTTACACTCATATACATATGGTAAGGTTGGATGCAACTCAGCTAATGCAGCGCCTGAATTATATTCAACCACGATCGAATGGTGAAAAGCAGAATCGGGTTCATCAATACGTCCGATATTTGAAACGGAACCATACTGCTGTAAAAAATCGATTACCTCATCATCTGTTTCAGTTTTTGTCGCTTCCTTTATCAAAACTGAATTTGGAATCTTAATGCCACGTTTCTCGAATATGTCCATTGCCACACAAATATATGAATTTGTTTCTCCATTCCTGGCTAGCTGGCCACTTTATGTAACAGGGACGCTACCCTATTTAAGTTTAGGTACTAACAATTAGCAAGACACACAATTATCGTTTGGCTAAATTCAGAAGACCCAGGTTGACTCATGGAGTGGAGAAGAGGACACTGAAGGCAGCTTTAGGTTTAGCACACCATATTTTTTATAAATTGTGAAACATAGACAGTAATATTAGCAGTGATAAACAAAATAGAAATACAAATGGCCATTCATAGGAAATACTATACAGTTTATTTAATCAATTATCATTTGAATGACGTTGCAGCGCACAGTCCACAATTGCCCAAAGGGGAGAGTTCAACTTCGCCTGTACTGCAAAGCACACGCTCAGTGCAATGGCCCAATGTTTGATTGTCCAGTGGGAAGGGGAAAAAGTCCGTGTTGGGGGTGTAAGGTGTGTATGGGCCGTGCGTGTGTGGCAAAGGCAAGAGTTAGGGAGAGGAGCGGCTGCACAATGGAGCCTCCTACCAGCCCGACAGTGAGCAGTGGAGGTTCAGTAGGTTCCTTCCTGGCGCAGTCTTCAGGCTTTGCGCCCAGGCTAGGCTCTAGCTCGCCATCAAACCTGGCCAATTCCAAGAGTTAAATCGGCATACGACTCGGCATTCAGACGCTCAGCGGCTCCGGTAGTCGGCTCCTGCAGCAAACATTTCCCCAGTGTGCTCCTCTCGCTACCGCCGCGGCAAGCCGCACTGGGCTATGTTACCGGTGTTACCGGATGCGCTCCGTCACGTGACGGCGTGACGGCGTAACGGCGCGACGTGATGTACGGCCTCACGTCATATTTTGTTTTAAAAGGACAAGGGAATGTTAATAAGGGTTTTTCACCCGGGTTACAATTACATGAGACACTTTTGGCTGAGCCTCTCCCATCTAACTATTCAGCACAGGCTGCAGAGCTTGTGGCTCTGACTGAGGTATGCAAACTGGCTAGAGGTAAGACTGTCACTATTTTCACAGATAGCAGATATGCGTGGGGGGTTTGCCACTCCTTTGGACAAATTTGGGCCAATCAAGACTTTCTCACTGCATCTGGCAAACCCATCCCTCACCATAGACTGGTCGCTTCCTTCCTTGATGCTTTGCTGCTATGTTTCACAGGGAATGCCCGTGCTGATGCTGAAGCCAAGGTCGCTGCTAAGCAACAATTGATAACACAGCTCGCTATCACTTCCAGCCCAGCTGTAACACCCGATGCAGACTTACAAGAACTGCAGAGCACACCAACACAGAGAAAGCCTACCAGGCTATTTCTTTCACCATTACGCTAAATTACGCGATGAATCGATTCTTAGTCCTACTGATTCAACCAAATCCATCTGCTAAAATAAATAAATAAATAGAATGAATGTTTTGGCTTCACCAATAATCAATATAAATGCGTTAAATCTTAGGAATCGCGATTCTTAATTATGATTAATGTTTTAATATGTTTAAGACACACTCTCCCCTGCAAGCATGTAGTCTATTGAAAAATGTTAAAAATAACTGAGCAATGTTTCATAACATTTTTGTATTCAGCATAAAATATTACTACTTTTTTATAGAATAAATATGTTAATTTTTCACCTTTCAGAAGAATACAGATAGTCTCACTCGCATTGTTTTATTCTCACTCGTTTTATTTCATGGATATGTAAGTTTGGTTAGAAGTTACTGTGTCGTTAATCGAATCGAATTGCTGTGAAGCCAAAGATTCACACCCCTAGTGATCTGTGCAACGAACAACATGGGCAGAGGCAACAGGGTCAAACAGAGCGCCCATCCCCCTGCAATAAGACCATTTTGATCAACTACAATTGGATCATGGAACTAACACCAGGTGAGGGAAAGAAATTCTGCCTCGTGATGGTCGATATATTTTCAAAATATGTCGAGGCTTTTCCCACTTCCAAACAAGACGCGTCGGCAGAGGCAAAGGCCTTACTAACACAGATACTTCCAGATGGGGAGCGCCCTCACGAAATGTTGCGGCATTGTGCACACCTGAACTCTGTTCTCTCTGATATTGATAAACAGGTGAAAGATGCACTGCCGACACCCACCACGCAAAGCGGCACAACCTGGAGCCAGGTGACTGGGACGTGGTCCGAGATCGGAGAAGGAAATCTTGGCGATCACGAAGGTGGAACGGGCCATACCAGGTGCTGCTCGTCACCGAAACCGCAGTAAAGATCGCAGAGAGAACCACTTGGATCCACACCAGCCGCTGCAAAAGGATCCCGGAGCCATCAGCTGATCTGCCCCCTGCGCAGGCCGATCAGAGAGAGCCAGATGGCATCGACCTTCAGCAGCCCGCCACTCCAGAACGGGGGGGGGGGGGGGGGACGTCAGCTGCACCTTCTGACTACATATCTCCTCCTGCTTTTCCTGCTGCAGATCGAGCCCTACTTCGGCCTCGCAGACCTAAACCGACAAGAACTACACACAGTGGACGTCACTCCGGTCACCCGGCTGGAACAGAACGCCTAGTACCGAGCCGTCGCTCTGGCCGCCCGAATTGGTGACGAATGAGAGTTGTTATGTCTGCGCCCAACTTCCCAATGGCGTGAGCACCCTGGCCGCTGAACATCTCTGAAACCATGGGGGTCATGGTGGCCTTCACTAAGCCTGTGGAATCGACAGATCGCATCATCACAAACCTTGCTCCTCGGTTGGAGGTTTTGAGCATCAGCGCTGTCAACTACAAGGGATCCGCAGTCAGTCATTGAGACCAGGCTGGTGCGGGTCTTGATATCTCACCAGACTTTTGCCTTCTGTTGCCATTGTGCCGAGCCTGAAATATTTTCACACTCATTACATTCACTACTACAGACTGCACAGGGCCAGACGCACGACAACACGTGTCTCACAAACCGAAAAGGGGCTCTTAGGAGCCTTCTCCTGGTGGGGGGCAGTCAACAATGCACATAAGATTGATGAAATATCCCTGGAGCTCTAAAATCTGACTGAACTCACAGCTGCCAGCTTTGCAGCATTTTCCCCTGTTGTCCAGGGCATCAGAAATGTGGCTCTGCAAAATAGAGTCGCCCTGGACTTGACCCTAGCCTCACAGGGAGGCGTGTGCCATGTCATAGGGACAAAATGCTGTACCTTCGTGCCTGCAATAGGTGACAATATGACCCATGTTGTTGCTCACCTGAACAAACTGTTACACAGGGAGAAAAGCAAAGACTCTGAGGCTTTTGAGGGCTGGGACCTTTGGTCCTGGCTCACAGAGGGGGGGTGGAAAGCCACCGCTGTCAGATTCCTATCACCTGTGTTAATTGTTGTGGTTGTAATTAGGGTTGGGCATCGAGATCCGGTTCCAAATAGGAACTGGTTCCTAAAAGAAGCTGTTGGAATTGCGATCCTGTTTTTCGGCTCTTAAACGTCCGCACTAGTTTGTTTGTTTTACTCCGCTCGCACTAGTTTGTTTGTATTACTCCGCCCGGCGTGCGGAGACTCCGCGATAGAACGATCAGTAACGAGTATTCTAACGCGCTACTATTGCCAAACCAGTAGTCAGATTAAAGTTACTTATCTAAATACACGGTGCGTTACTATTTTTGTCAGTAAAAAAAAAAGATCTGCTTTCTTCGTGCGTCTCGGGGGTGACGTATGTTAGCCGACACCTTCACGGACGGTCACGTGTAGTCGCTATACCGGCAGAAACGTAAACAATGGAGGGGGAGAGATACGCATTTTCCAGCTGGAAATACATGCATTATTTCGACTTCATCTCAGCAAAAGATGGCAACATAAAGGTTCGTTGTACACTCTGTGTTAACAACAGTGTTATCTACTTTCAAGAATACAACGTCAAACTTGAAAAAACATTTAGAGTCACAGCATGGCACAACCGCATTAAAAGAGCAGGTCCCGCCCGGTGACGGTGAAAAGGCGCAGCGTGTGAATAAACAAGACGAGTTCTCGATTTCACGGAGCTCCTGCTAACTCAGTCTGTGCTGAAATGCGAGCGGAGTCTCTCTTGAGTGTTTAGTGGAGAAATGTCTCGCTGCTTGCTGGCCCCGCCCCCTCCCTTCGTCATCACGCCGCTCATACTTGAGGACTGCGCTCATTTGTTTCATAAAACCAATCCTTGCTGCTCTAATGCCGGTTCAATATTCATAAAATGTTCATTCATGATGTCACTGCCATTACAATATGCAAACAATTATTTAAGTTAAGTGAAGTCAAGAAACACTGTCTTTATTTTTTTATATAAAAACATGTATTTTCTATCAGGACATAAGTGCAACTTAAAATGGATACATTGTTGATGTTACTGTTAAAAAAGCACATCAATAAAGTGAGTATTGGCAATAATCGGTAGTCTGATGCAGCTGTTGAATGTAACTAATAAAGTAACTCGTAATCTAACTTAGTTACTTTTAAAATCAAGTAGTCAGTAACTTAACTAAGTTACTTTTTAAAGGAGTAGTCAGTAGTCAGATTACTTTTTCAAAGTAACTGTGGCAACACTGGACCTGTTGACCTGCACCTCAAAGAATCGGAATCGAGAATCGTTTAGAACAGGAATCGAAACAGAGGATCAGGATCGGGATCGGTAAAATCCAAACGATGCCCAACCCTAGTTGTAATGTTGCTGGTCGTTTGTTGTGTACTACCCTGCTGCCGAGCTCTCGTGGGTTCGGCGGTGAGCTCTGCCTCTGGACAGTACCCGAGAATCACCATGGTTCCAGATGAAGATCAGTAGGTACCGCCCTTTTTGGATTCAGATATTGAGTCAATCTGATATGTTAACTCACACATAGATGTTAGAAGGTGATAACACTACAACTTTATGCTCAACAATAAAATCCTCACCCTTTTTGTGTGAACCTTGAAATGTAATTGTGTGCGAATTGTCTCACTCAGGGGCCGCCTGTCTACCTGTCCGAACTTAGTTCCTTTACCTTCTACAGCTCAACCAGTCCGCTACAAAGGGGGAGGGTGGTTTAGAAGCCCTTCGTCTCAACCCGGTGAAGAATGACAAACGACTTTGTCAAGGGGCTGTAGATTTTAGAAAGCAGCTGAGCTACGACGGTAGGTTATGGTGCCCTGAGGTAGAAATTTGTTCAAATACATGTATGTTATATCCTCATCTCACCTGCTTATCACATTTTGTGCATCATTTTCCCTGCAAGATGAAGGTTTCAAAGCACCAGGTCAATATGCATGACTTGTATGTTTGAGGGAAAGGTGGTCTGTATCAGAGAGCGAAAACAGGGTTGAAGGGTTTCTTTTTTAATTATCCATTTCTTTTTTTCCTTATGATTATTGAGCAGACATGTCATCAGTAGAGTATGGTAGGTTGTATCCTCCTGGGAAAGAGGTTCTGTTCCTGGTACCATGATGGCCACTCCTGATATGAAATTGTTTAGCTTATGCTTTTAATGGTATGATTGTTTTGTTTGATCAATATTGCTTGTTCACTATTTCCACATGCATGTGCAATGAAGAATGCAATGAAGAACAGCTTATGTTTTATTCTTTCATAATATAAAAGCCTTTTTCTCCAGTTTCAATGCATGCCCTGTTAATCCTTACTGTGAATTAGAGACAGACAATTATAAATTACCTTTTCTAGTGAACATAAAATGTTCAAAGGGGGGACTGTAATGGGAATGTTGGATGTTTGTAATTTCTAATCAGAATCTTCAGATGTTGATCCCCATCTCCTCTTTTCAACTGTTATGCTATGACTAAAATGATTGCCTGGTTGTGCGTAGTTAGGTGATTGAGCATGTGTGCCACAGGACATGGGATCATTTCATTATGACATCTGTATTCTGTACATTTTGTCTTTGTTAGATAGGACATGACCCGTCTTTTGTTCAAGGTATAATTCCTCTTCCTCAAAAGGGAGATTGCTGCTAGACTCAGGGTCGTTCCTGCTGACTCTGAACCTTTGCATCAGAAGGCAGGGGTGAACATTATTTTCCTCTACAGACGAAGATACTTTGTCGAATAAACCTCGGAGAAAAAGCTGATCCATTTTTCCACAACAGGAGTTAAAGTCTAGGAAATCACATGGGCAGATTTTCATTCATCACAAAATTAATTGTGACGACAAGAAATAAAATGATACTCACCTTTTAAAATAAGGGTACAAACGTACCCTCTGCCTCCCCTGTTCTCCTATCCTTTCCTCCCCTCCTCTCCTCCCGTTTCCGGTGAGCGTGAGTGGTGGTGGCGGAGGCGCGAGTAGCACAGAGTTTTGAATGGTTTTCTGTCTCTTCCTGTTGGATTTTGGCTGTATAGGCTACTTTTTCCTGTCCCTTTGTGCATGATCAGGTAAGTCTTTATTAAGTTTTTTTTCGAGTGTGTCCTGACTTGATCAGCAGCTGTAGGGGGATGGGGAGGAATGGCGTCCTCCGAGACGCCTCCGCCGTCGATCCGGCAGGGAGTGCGCATTGTCCCGCCGGATTGCACCGTAAGTGTGGAGGAGGTTCTGCTAGCTGCAGGGGAACAGGTAGGACACAATAATCTGCTCTATGCATCCAGGATGAACAAAGCTGTGGTTGCGTTCCTCAAGGACGAGCCACGTGTCCACCAGCTTGTGGAAAGTGGCGTTTTTATCAGGGACTTGTTTGTGCAGGTTTCCCCGCTGTCAGTACCTTCAACGCGGATTACCGTATCCGGAGTCCCACCATTTATAGCCTACCGAACAAACTCTTAGAAAATGAGCTGCGGAAGTTCGGTAAATTTGCAAGCGGTTTAAAAACTGTCTGGGATGTAAAGATGCCAAACTGAAGCACGTTCAGTCTCTGCGGAGACAGGTGTTTATGTTCCTGGACTCGCCCACTCAAACCCTGGAGCTGTCATTCAGAGTGAAACACGGGGATGGCTCGTATATGGTGTACGTGAGTTCAGGACAGATGAAGTGTTTTGAATGTGGAGATGTTGGACACAGACGTTTTAACTGTCCGCACAAGCAGTGGCGGGTGCCGCCGAGTCCGCTGAGACCGCGAACGCAACAGGGGCGGCGCGCTCCGCCGACACGGCCAGCGACGCCGGCGCAGCAGACTCCGCTGACGCCATGGCCGTTGTCACACAGGCAGAAACAAAGCCAGCCTGAGTGGCAACAGGCTTCTGTGACTACAGAACAGCTGAGTAGCTCTCAGCCAGCAGACACTGTCACTGGTGCACAGACACCTGTCGTTGAGGATGGAAACACAATTGTAGAGCAGAGAGAGTCCAGTAGGCCTCCATGTGAGGGAGAGGACTTGGATTTTGACTCTGAATCGGAAACGTCATCAGTTTGGGGAAGTCAGAAGCTCACAGACCTGTACTCGCTGGAGGAAATAAAACAGTTCCTTGACGAAACTTTAAAAAAGTCTGTGAAGGTATCCGATTTCTTTCCCGACACTGATAAATGAATTCGCTCTGTTGGTGTAATAAATAAGCTGGTTGGTTTGTCAAAATAGGGAGACAACACGAGCTGGCTATTAGAAATTGGCATTTATTGGCCCCAGAAACATAAATCAACCAAGGCAAAACGTATAAAGATCAGTATCAGTCATGAATGCATGTGTGAGTGTGTGACAACAAAGGTATAAATCAAAAAGAAATCAAGAACACAAGCTGCCGTCAGGCCTGCCGGTGGGCAGAGATCGGTTCCTCAGAGACCATGTGCAGAATGAGAACAGTCTTTATAGGCAGAGCACACCGGCCCAGGTGTAGCTCATGCAGCTGACGACCCTCCACTCAGCACCTGCAAAGCACAGCCATCACAGAACAGAGACACCTAGTGCGCCTGGGAGGAGGGATCGTCACCCCCCGTCAAAGCTTTGGTCAACGAAACATACAATTAAGTGTTTACTACTTTCTTCCTTTGGTCTCAAACCTTTTACATGTTGCAACCCATACTCACTTTTTTGGTGGATCCGTGAATCCGTCAGTATTAAGAGGTGGATCTTCCAAAGCAACTTTCTGTCCCCATTGCTTAATACTGGTACTGCAAAGGAGCCACAGAAGTGATAATCCGGTCACAAGCAGCAGCCATGTTGGTGTCTTCCATCAGCATCTGGTCAGAACAGCACCGTTCCGGGTTGTCCTCCTGCTGGGCTGTTGATCTTCACTGGTCCATGTTGGCATCCTGCTGGGCAGTTGATCTTCTGCAGTGTGATGAGTGGATCCATGTGGGGTGTCCTTCACACTTCATGACAGTGTTGTTGGTCAGCAGTATTTGAGATGGACCGGTCCACCTGGGCTGGAGAGCGTTCCTTCGCTTGAACTGTTTCAGGGTTGAAATCACCAGGCTGAAGGTTGTGACAGTCCCCATCAGTGGGAGGCGTGTGGGCTGCGATCACCTGTTAGTGCAGAGCTTAGACAGAAGAACACAGTTCCTTGCAGAGTTCTCATGTGATATGAGTAGTTGAAATGGGTGCCTTTGTCGCTGTTAATGCAGCGCGGGATCCCAAACAGGCAATGTCTCTGAGGAGCAGGGGAGACACTGTTGTGGCATCTGCTTTTCTGTTTGCAAAAAAATTCAGTCTATGTTGAAAACATATGATTAAAAAAAACCCAACAACAATAACATGTGAACATATGACTTTGTACAAAGTCAATCAGCATATTTACAAAAAAAATCCAAGAATGTGCTTCTTGGTTGACAAAATTGTTTGAATTTAGTGACATAACAGGAGCAACATAAATCTGCTTATTGCAGCAATCATTCCCCATTTGCTCCTGTGAGTCACACCATGTGTCACCCAAACAAGTTGAGGAAGCAGGAAATGTGTGGCTAATGCACGGCCGTCGCAGGAGCTCCACAAATCCTATAACAACACAACCAGTCAGAGTGCTCAGAGGTGTCGGGGGCAGCTTGTAACGTAGCCACGTTAAAGCAATGAGCTCAGCTTGTGGGGCTGAGCTTGGGGGGTGGGGGGTGGGTGGTTGAAATTCTAAGATCTCAAATAGGGGACCAATTGCATAACCTGATTCAAGTGTAGGGCTCTCTGATTCCCACGATGCGCATAGACTGAATCGCAGAATCTGACAAGAAAATTACCTGTAAAAGGCAGAATTTCGTGGAATTTGTCAAAATCTGAAAATCAATGTTTTCTCGAACATTAAAAGAGTTTGTTACCATACCTAAGCTGAAAAGGGGGGGGGGGGGGGGACGTTGTGGAGAGTCTCTATTGTGTTTTAGTGTAATCAACGGGAACACCACCTCATCCAGCATGTCTGAAAAGTGAACATAAATAGCGGCGAGTGGATTGACAGATCCACTGATTTTAGACACGGCGAAAGTCGGGGGCAGGGGCTGCTAGAAATGTCTTTATTTTGATTAACGATATCACTATTAGATGAAAAAAATGCTATAAAATTGTAAAATACAGAATTTCTATAAATGAAAACGGAAAACAGAATTTCAAAAAATGGAAACAGAAAGCACTGAATTTGGAAAAAAATAAAATGAGAAAAATGGAACTTAGAAAAATTAAATGGAAATCAGAATTTAGAAAAATTAAAATGGGAAAACACAGAACACGGGATTTAGAAAAAAAAATTAAACGGAAAACAGAATTTAGAAAAATTTAAATGGAGAGCACGGAATTTGGGAAAAATAAAATGGAATCTTGATTTCATAGGGTTCTCCTGTGGGAGAGCGGTATGAGCTACCATCTGCAAACAAAATTAACTCAGGTTTTGCAAGTGGTTTGTCTAGTGGATCGGGACGGGGTGAGCATAGTGATCAACTAAGATCAACTTTCACAACTATATGGCTTGCCATCAATTAGGGAAGGAAGGAGGGAAACCGAGTTATGGGGTGATCAGCGTTCAATAGTAAGGTTAGGTTTGGAAAGAAGGGTGAACTCATAGAGGGCAACTGCCAAGCATAGGTCACTGATCGGGAAACCTGTTTTAGCATAGAAAACACAGTATTAATGTTAGCATCAGGTACATCAAGATATACCCCATTAGGGGTGCATTTAATAGTGCAGCCAAATTGACAATAAATCACGACCCAGTAAGTTCAGAGGGGTATCAGTAGCCATTAGAAAGGCATGTTCTCCAGATAGGGGGCCTAATTCCACTGTCATTGGAGTACTTACTGGGTTTTGTTTAGTGATGCCGGAGACGCCTACTGTGTTTACAACCTCAGAGGACAATTCAACGAAGTCTTTAGGATTGATGGCAAGTCATATAATTCAGTTAATTTACCCTCTCTTTTTTTTTTTTAAGGAGAGAAAAAAAAAATGTATAAGCGAAAAATAATTTAAACACTAATAAAAAATAAAACCATAAAAATTAAAACCAGCATAATTATTAACGAGAAAAAAATATGAAAATATACATTTACGGAAAAAAAACTAATATAAACAAAAGGTAAAAATGAATTAATATAGACAAAACAACAAACTAGCTAAAGATAAGCAATAACACTTAAAAGGACAAAGTACTAACAGTATGTGAAACCTGAAATAATAAAATAGAAAAATAATGTATTTACAAAAAGGACTAAAATAGCAACAGGTAGGTTGCGGGAAAAAAATGCATTAAAACAGACAGACAACCAACTAGTTACAGAAGCAATACTACTAAACAGTGTAGAACACGATAGTTCATGAACTCGTTCATATTTTGGGCGAACGTGAACTGAATGTACTGTATTACTGCCTGATGAATGCTACTGTGAATGCGTTTATTCTGGTGTCTGTGAATGGCACACTCTCTCAGTTTAACTCCGTTCAATAGGGTGCCAGATTTGTATAGAGCATTTCAGGCAAAAACCAGGTGAAAATTAAAAAAAATAATAATAAAAATAAAAATGAAATACTGTGAAAAATAAAATTATAAAAATACAATTGAAACAAACAAAAAATATTATAAAATGATTAACGAGAAAATAATACTAAAAATTGAGAACAATATTTTTACATAAAAATAAAACGGGGCAAATGAATTAATACAGAAACAACCGGCTCAAGAGAAATGATAATACTAGAAGGATAAGGTACGGTATTAGTTATGAGAAACAAGAAATCATAAAATTGAAAAAATGAAATATTTACAAAAAAATACTAAAATAATAGAAGGTAGGTAGGGTGAAGTGAATTAAAAAATAAATAAACAAACCAACAGGCTAAAGAGAAGCCAGAATACTAAAAGAACCAACAATTTAACTATAGTAAAGAACAAAAGAGTAAATAACAAAGGGCAGGGTGGGGGAAACTAATTAAAACAGAGAGACAAACCAACTAGTTAGAGAAGGGATAAAGGGCAATTTACTAACAGTCTTGAGTAACACAAAATTCAAAATAGAATATAACATATTTACAAAAAAACTAAAGTAGGTTGGGGAAAATTAATTAAAACAGACAAACAACTCAACGAGTTAAAGAAGCGATACTACTAAATAACAAAGGAACAGTGGAGAAAAATTCGAATTTACATGAAAAGAAAGTACTCTTAGCCACGTGGTAAACCAGCAGTCGTGAATCACGGTGAACAAAAGGTTATTAACTAACAGATAAGGAATTAGAGCTGGAATGATGTGTTCAATTGTAACCTCCTGAACAACTACTCAATTCCAGCAACATTTCTCATAGTAAGAAAACAACATATTTATGGCCGCAGCGGGCCTTAAATCACAGCAAAACACAAATACACAACATTGACAAACAAGACGTTACAATGAGCTCATACAACTCTCAAACCGGTTATACACACCTCATTCATTCAATATAACAATATTTTACAAAGAGAAACACTGAAATCCATAAGATCACAGAGAGTTTCACCATGCAAATCGTCATTATATTTCCAAGTAGGGATTACGATGACATGAGCGGCGGTCTGGCTACCCCTACTACAATGTCATCCACCTCGCATAACAATCCCTCATATAGAAAAATCCTCAATCAGAGAATTCCACTATATAAACCGTCATTATACTACCAATAGGATTTAGGACAATATGAGCGGCGGTCTGGTTACCTCTACTCCAATATCATCGACCTCATATAATAATCCCTCACATAGAAAAATCCTCAATCAGAGAATTCTACTATGCAAACTGTCATTATACTACCAATAGGATTTAGGACAATATGAGCGGCGGTCTGGTAACCCCTACTACAATATCATCGACCTCATATAATAATTCCTCACATATAAAAATCCTCAATCACAGAGAATTCAACTATGCAAACTGTCATTATACTACCAATAAGATTTAGGACAATATGAGCGGCGGTCTGGCTACCCCTACTACAATATCATCGACCTCATATAATAATCCGTTACACAGAGAAAAAATCAAACCCATAAGGTCACTTCATAGAGAATCGCACCATGTAATCCGTCATTATACTACAAAAGGCCTTTTTGCTTAAAACTCACCAGAACAGCCTGCAGTCAACCGTTGCTATTTGAAAATGTAAATCGCGTTACCTGGGTCTATGGAAGATCCGGACCTGAGACAGGGTATTGTGAATATCAGCAAAAGTTAGGAATTTTACAAGGCTTCCTTTACCCTTTGAATTTGGCGCCGATTGCTAATAATCAAAATCACTCCCTCCAGTCCAGACGTCCTCTAGCCAAGGGTTAGCGAGTTGCCGACAACGCCATATTGTGGAAGAAAACAATCCAGGTCCAATTCTGTGGCTGGTTCAAATGAGGTTTAATCACTGACAGTGGAGAAAAGAAATTCACAGTGTATCCATGAAGATCCAGTCTCTTGGCCTGGCCGAGGTGGATTTATACAGAACATTCGCTCTGAATCTAACCCCCACCCTTTTCGTCCGATTAACAACCATGTTAAGTCCCTTCTAGCTGATCATCTGCACGATAAACTTGAGTCTTTCTCCAACACTGCCATGTCTGTCAACAACCTCACTGATGGCCTAAACGGTGCACTGTCAGAATCGCTCGAGTTCTTTGCCCCTCTTAGAACTAGTAGAGGCACTCGAACAAAATCTGTGCCTTGGTTCTCCGACCACTCTCGCGCATTAAAACGGGCATGTCGTAGACTTGAAGACAGATGGCGCACCTGTAAATCAGAGTCCTCACGCCTTGCCTGGACTGTTAGTTTTAAACGTTATAAACATGCCCTTTCTGCTGCCAGATCTTCTTATTTCTCCAACTTGATTGAAACCAAAAAGAACAATCAACGGGTCTTGTTTAATACTGTGGCCAGGCTTACACTCTCTTCACCTGTTCCGTGCTCCTCTTTCACAGCGAACGATTTTCTTGAGTTTTTTACCGATAAAGTCTCCCTTATAAGGGACAATATCATTAGCCAGCAGCTCTCTAGTACCATGACAAGCCAGCACTCTGGGTCCTGGCCCACGGGTTCACTCGCTCAGTTTCAACCCATTTCTGCTGAGGCCTTGGCCTCAATGGTTGCCGCTTCAAAGCCAACAACGTGTTCACTAGATCCCTTCTGACCTCTTTAAGGACATTTTTCCTATTCTAAATAACCCTATACGTGCCATTTTGAACACTTCCTTCTCTGAGGGGTGTGTCCCCTTAAACTATAAATCCGCTATCATTAAACCACTCCTCAAGAAACCCAATAGTGATCTCCTGGTTCTTGCCAATTATCGACCTGTCTCCACTCTCCCTTTCGTATCCAAAATACTTGAGAGAATTGTTGCTGATCAACTGAATGTCCACCTTTCTGCTAATAATCTCTTTGACAATTTTCAGTCTGGTTTCCGCCCCTGCCACTCTACTGAGACTGCTCTAACTAGAGTGGTTAATGATCTTCTTGTCACTGCTGACTCTGGATCTGCCTCCTTGCTTTTAACTCTTGACCTTAGTTTGGCCTTCGATACCGTAGACCATTGTGTGCTTCTACACCGACTGGAGCACTATGTTGGTGTTCGGGGGCTGGCGCTCTCTTGGTTCCAGTCTTAAGGCCAAGTTATGCTTCCGCGTAGACACAACGCAAGGGGGCTTGCGGACCCCTTACGTCCTTGCGGACCCCCCTTACGTCCAACGCAAGGGCCTGACGTGCACCTCCCAAAAAACGCCAACGCAACACCAACGCAGCGGCATTGGCTGTGATTGGTCCGCTAACTACATCCGCTGGAGACCGCTTTTCTGGTTTCCACTCATAAACAGTGTTGGGAACGTTACTTTAAAAAAGTAATTAGTTATAGTTACTCACCACTTGTTCCAAAAAGTAACTGAGTTAGTAACTGAATTACTTTATAATAAAAGTAACTAGTTACCAGGGCTGCCGAGACCAGGCACGAGCGGCGCGCAAGCAGAACACGATCCTGACTTTTTTTTTTTAACCGACAACCGACAAATTCAATTCATAGTAACGCACCACATTTAACGTTCAGTAACGATAACGGCGTTGTAACGACGGAAACAGTAATTAGTTAGATTACCCCGTTACTGAAAAAATAACGGCGTTACCTAACGCCGTTCATTTAAACAGCGTTATTCCAAACACTGCTAATAAACACTGCCATTTTTAAAAGTCTTCGAGTCAGTTTTGTTGAGTTGGTCGAGTGAAAATGAACAACCTGGAAGAGCGTCTGGCGGAGGAGGTTCGCAAGCACACGAACCTGTACGAGGTGTCTGCGAGAAATTACAAGGACCACCAAATGTCCGTCAACTCGTGGGAGCAGATCTCTCAGAACCTCGGGTGGTCAGTGGAGGAATGCAAACTGAAGTGGAAGAATGTAAGGGACCGGTTCACTCGTGTCCGAAAACAGATGTCCACATGCAGCGGCAATGCAGGGGGCAAGAAAGTCCCTCCCATTTACCATATGCTCTCCTGGTTATGCCCGCATATCAAACACCGGGCCCCCTCATCAAATTTTCCTGCCAAGGTAAATATCTGTCTGGTCGACCTTTGTTTGGGCTAGCTAGCACACTAGCAGTCTCGTCAGAGTGCAAAACATAGCCTATTGTGTTCACGGTGTGATAAATGCTTCGACTGATTGGCAACAACATATATATAACTTTTGCCTTCATGGTTGTAAACTTTTTTTTACTCGCTAGTAGTCCGTATGTAATCAAAAGCATTGTTACGTGACCATGCGTGCCTTTGTTTGGGCTTGCTAGCACACTAGCAATCTCATCAAACACTATCCTATTGTGTTCACGATGAGTGTTTCGACTGATTGGCAACAAAATATATGTAAAGTGTGCCTTCATGGCTGTAAACTGTTTTTTACTTGCTAGTTATCCGTATGTAATGACCAGAATGGACAGCGACGACGACCAAGTAGCGCTAGCCTATCTTCTGTTTTAGCACATTGTATGTAACTTTTGCCTTTGTTTTCTGTTTACCACAGACCTCACCCACCCCCACAGAATCCAGTCTGCCACTGTGTCCTTTGTCGGAGTCTCCCTCATCGGCTGAGTCTCCCCAATCAACATCATCATCACCTGAGCCTACCCCATCATCATCATGATCACCTGAGCCTACCCCATCAACATCGTCTGTCTCCCTGCCACCACAAGACATTCCAGAAGAACCAGTTTCTCCCCAGCTCCCCTGTCCACCAGCTGGGCCATCCCTAGGCACCCCCGGTCAGTCTCCACTGCCCCGGCCATCCCTAGGCACCCCAGGTCAGTCTCCACTGCCCCGGCCATCCCTAGGCTCCCCAGGTCAGTCTCCACTGCCCCGGGTGGGCCAAAAGAGGAAGAGGAAGGAGCACAATGATGACTACATCAACCAGCGGTTGGCTGACCTGGAGCAGCTAAAAACAAGAAGAGCTGAACTGGAGGAAAGGGTGGCAGCATCCTCGGACGAGCTCTTACGGTTCGGCCGGATCGTGGTGGACATGCTGCGGAGGGTGGCACCACAGTTTAGGTCTGGTTCCATGGACAATCTCTACATGTTATTACGAGAAGACATAAAAAAGACTGAAGCTTTAGCACAATCACAACCCACCTAAATATTCACATTTTGCAGCCATTTGCCATTATCACTTAATTGTCATTTACTGACAGGCATTTATGTTAATGACAGGTAGTTCACTCCTGCAAAGCTTGGAATCATTGCCTTTTTGCACTTGTATATAGCTCATTGTGTTTGTAAATAGTTGTTGTCATATTTTATATTGTTTTTATTTAATTTCATTGTTTGCACCTTGTAACTTTTCACTTTTAGTACTTTTAACTTTTGACTCATTACACTTTAACTTTTAAACTAAACTTTAATACTTTTGCACCTTGTTTTATTTTATTGTTTGCACCTTGTTGCTTTTTGCACAAAGAAATAAAACACCAAGTTCAGAAAAATTGTGGATGTTTATTTACACAAGTTTATAAGCATCACTGTTCAAGTGTGCCACGTGAGATGTTAGCTGTGTCCCAATTCAGGGTCTGCAGCCTTCGGAGGCTGCATTCGAAGGCCGCTTACGTCACAGAGCTGCGCGAAGGCTGTCCCAATTCGTCTAAATTCGAAGGCTCCTCCAAATGCGGCCAACAAATGTGTCCTCCTTTCCCCCGTATTTGGAGGATGCACCGCTACTATCCTTCGCGGCCTCCCATATCCCAAGATGCTTTGCGCGCCGCTGTTCAATCAACAATGGCGGCGAAAGACGGCAGCAGCACCGGCACCGGCAGCAGTGCCGAGTACCATATTTAAATGTAAGTAACGGGTTTTTGCTTAACGCCGGACGTTCAAGGGGCCTTAAAACACATTTGAGTGTTAAATGCGTGAAGTTAATAATGCTAATACGTGTAGCCACCAGAGTGTAGGGCCAGCTACGTGATGTAGCTTAGGCTGTTGATACGAGGAGCTCAGTTAACGTTAGCCTTTAAACGTAACGTAAGCCTAAAACCCTTCACTTTTAAATGTTGCAAGCTCCGATGGTAACTTATAGGGCTGGGAATCGATCCGAATTTCCTGGATCGATCCGATTCCGATTCATAAGGTCACGATCCGATTCGATCCACGATTCGATCCGATTCGATATCGATCTATTTACAGACATAATGCAAATAAATACTGTCCCATAGACAAAACAGCTCCATGTGTTTGTGATTGTATCCGTGTACGTGTAAGAGGGACACAGAGAGAGAAGAGTCAAGAATCATTCCATGGCAGAATTAAAACAATGACCAGAACTAAACAACAATGACCAAATAAAATATAAATAAATTAAAATTAAGTGGCCCTCTATATTAGAAAACTACAAGAACCCCTGTACCCAGTCTTTGACAACCAGAGACTTGTGAAATGCCAAACAGGTTGAAAGAGAGAGAGAGAGAGAGAGAGAGAGAGGGTACTTTCTCTTCGCTTGAACTCAAGTTTTGGTGGACGGTCCCTAGACCCGGACTGGCAGAGCGCAGCCGCTCAGTCCGGCTCCGCGCGTCAACACCGCCGCCGCATGAATGACGGCGCACTTGACCGACGCAGAGGAAACACTTCGCCGCTTCACGGGAGCGGAGTCAGCGGAGCCTTCATTCCAGAAGGTGATTTTAGTGGTGCCGCTTCAGCCATCTCGCTAGCTTCAGCCATCTCGCTAGCTTAAGTTTCGGTTTCGTTTAGCCGGCACTCGCTTTTTATAGTGCGCCTTGCGCGTCAAAGTAAATAGTGCCTTTAGTCACCTGGAAAAGATCGATCCAGACATTTTTGGATCGATATCGTGCTTTTTGAGCGTGAATCGATATCGGATCGCGGATCGATTTTTTGAACACAGCCCTAGTAACTTATATCTTATTGTAACCGTGGAGCTGTTAAGTTAATTTGTACTCGTAAGTTGTGTAGGCTACAGTTCGCTCCTCTCGCAGCTGAATATATAACGTTAACGATGGATTGTGAGCCCCGCTGTATTTCTAGGCTGTAAAACTGTAAACGTTTGGATTGAATACAGAGCTAACCTTAGGATCATTATTACTGTTAATATCGTTATTATATCGTACAATCATTTTGCATGTTGACATAACAGGAAATGTGCTTTACATGTCGTTTTGTTGTAGAGAGCAAGGAGCAGACTGAGGATTTGATCAAACTCCGGGTCCGGGATGAGAACGACCACCTGTTGAGGCCAAGAACACAGGGCCACCGACAGCAGCAAGAAAGAGGAAAACAGATGACTTGCTGGATTTGATCAGGGAGGACATGAAGTTACAGAGGAAGAGCGAGGAAAGGAGAAAGAGAGAGGATGGAGAGACCTTTTAGTTTATTGGAGAGAATGGTTGAGAGGCGTTGAATTTTTTGGGGGGTGATGGATGTTTTTTTTTCTGTTCGATTAAGTTCTGTGTTGATTTGTAATTTAAATTGTTAATTAAAAATATTGTATTGTTCCATTTTCTTTTCCAAATATTGTATATAGTTAAATTAAAATCCTATAACCTTGTAACATTATCTGTTCCATTTCTTATTTACAACTAAAGTCAACTTTTGAACTGCTTTTCAGTGACAAGAAAATAATTTATTTTTTGTGTAATTAACAAATATTTACAAATTTACAATAACTATTGACAAGTGGGTGTTCTTAACATGTAGAACTATTTACAAAAGATCAGCAGAAATAATTATTTACGGAGAACATATATACAGTATTGACTGATACCCTGGTGGTGCTGCTGGACTGGATGGGATGCTAAGGACCCTGGACTCTTCTGGCTCTGAGTGTGACATCATTTGGAAGGTGGGGGGTGTGGGATGCATGTCTCCACTGTCCACCACATTGTCCATCATCGGGGTTTGCAAGGCTGATGCAATCGACGGATGCCATGTCACTAAAATGTTTAAAAGAGAGGCAAGAATAAAATATTGAATTAAGTCAGGGTTATTTACAGGGTTCGTACAAATTTATATTCAATTAAATCACTTTATAAGCCAAGCATTTAAACTAAAATTCAAGCACTTTTCAGACCTTGAAAAAAAGCATTAAAATTACAGCATTTTCAAAGATTTTACATTTTAAGCACCTGTACGAACCCTGTATTAAGTCTTATGGTTAAATGACATTATCCATGTCAATCTATACTTAATATGGCTTGTCACTTAGCAGTATCATTTATTATCGGGTTATTAATTACCACGTACTAAGCTAGCTATGTATGAACATTAATATGGGTTAAAATAACGGCTTTAACGTTACCTCCCCACGGCTCTCTCCCAGCCGGAGATAAACAAGCCACCGGTGTCGCCGCAGCCGCCTCTCCTCTTGCTAAAAAAAAAAAAAAAAAAAAAATATATATATATATATATATATTTTTTTTTTAAACTCTCCATCATGTTCGTCTGTATTTTTGTTTTGACCGGTGTTTTTCCCGGGCTTGGCCGGCAGAAGTGATGACGTCGTGACGCAATCAGGAAATGCTCCGTAGGTTAGACCGTCCCATTTACCGGCTGGGTCCTCCGAAGGCTGCAGACCCTGAATTGGGACACAGACAATGTCTGTGCCTGCCATGGCACAGTTCCTTCTTGCGACAGAAAGAATTTCGTCAAGGCCTCCCGTACACCCAATGCAGCTGGGCCAGAATGGCGACTGGTCATCTCTTGACGATTTACGGGTGTCAGGTTTGAATCTCCATCCACCTCCCTGTGCCACTCACCAGGCTGTACAATTCCGCCAGATTCTGTGTCTGTAAATTGGGGTGGTGCATAGCGGCTTTCTGGTGCATTCGCTGCGTCTGTGTAGGACAGGTAGTTATGAAGCACAACACACGCCTTGGTGACATCCACAGCCTTGTCAGGTCGGAACTCAATCACCCGGCCCAGAATTCGCCACCGTGCTGCCATGATTCCAAAGGCGTTTTCAATGACCCATCTGGCTCTGGAGAGGCGGTAATTGAAGGTCTTCTTTTCTATTCCCAATTGTCTCCCTATTAAAACAAATATTGCAAGTTAGTAACATGATTGTACCACATTTTAATATACGAAAAGAGAAAATGCAGCACACTCACATACATGAGTTGTTATGGTTTTAATGGACAATGTAAAGTGTGTGGAGTATAGTGTGTTACATACCTCCATAGGGGCGCATGATATTGTTGTGCAGAGGGAAAGCAGCATCAGCGACGATCAGGTGTGGGGCCTTGGTCATGGTGCCAGGAAAAACAGCTGGCGGGGGCAGATTCAGTGTTTGTTTGAGCAACATTTCTCCAAATGTGCTGCGCTGGAAAATACCACCATCGCTCTCCCGTCCGTACCCTCCAACGTCCACCATGGTGAAGCGATATCTTGCATCACAAGTAGCCATGAGGACGATGGAGTGAGTTCCTTTGTAGTTGAAGAAATCACTCCCGGCATTCGGCGGTGCCTTGATGGTGACATGCTTTCCGCTAAACTCCCAACACAATTTGGAAAGTTCCAGAGGTGCCAAAAATCACCAGCAATAGCTTCCCACTGGCTAGTAGTAGGACAGGGCAGGAATTCTGGCTGCAATGCCTCCCACAACGCTTTGCACACCTCGGACAGATTGCCGGACACCGTGCAGGAAGCCAAAATCCTCAGCGTCACGGCCAGTCTTTCAGCGGCATCCACGGGCATGTTGTGTGTGCTCTGATGGTGTATGAAGGGCTGCACACGCCGAAGTAGGTCGTCAAACCTTTCCGCCGACATTCGGAAATATCTGAAGTGTGTCTCTGGGTCCAGATCTCGCATTGGTCGGACAAGAGTCACATATTCGCCTGTCCTCTGCCTCGGCACGTTTAAAGGACGTACAGACCACCTCCGCTGTTGTCTCCTTTATCGTGCCCTTATTTGCAATAGAAGTATTTCTTCCTCGGCTTTGATAATTTCGATCTCCAATGCCAGCAGTCTCTCTGTATCGGTCTTCATCGTTCACTGTGACTAGGAGAAAGCCGGAAGGTAAACAAATAGGCTATCGAGGCTAACGACGATATACGTCACAAAAGTCTCGGTCGGTCGGTCAGGCTTTACAAAAAACCATAGCGCCCTCTACCTGTGTGGTGTTGAATTGCATTTCGACATGTAAACCCAACGCAGAACCATCACGGTCTCCAAGCAACTGCGTGGCCGTTGCGTGATCACTACGCGAAAGCATAATCAGGCCTTTACTCATCTAGTAGAACCCTACGTGTTAGTTTTAATAACTCTTTGTCAGATTCCTCTACGGTTACCGCTGGTGTGCCCCAGGGTTCTGTACGGGGCCCTCTGTTGTTTTGTATTTACATGCTCCGCCTAGGTAGGATAATTGCAGATTTTGGTATTAAGTTCCATTTCTATGCTGATGACACACAGCTATACATCCCACTGCACCCTAATGACCCCTCTCAAATACAAAATCTGGAAACATGTGTAAGCCGAATCAAGAGCTGGATGACTTATAACTTTCTCTTGCTTAACACTGCTAAGACTGATTTGCTGCTGATTAAGCCTAATAACTATAAGCACTTTTCTGAGAGTTTCTGTCTTAACATTGATGGTTGCTCAATCCCTGAAAGCACGCACATTAGAAACTTTGGCTCAACCCTGACTTCAAGGACATCACAGGGACAGCCTTCTGTCAGCGTAATATTGCCAAAATCCGTCCTGCTCTATCCCGGCAAAGCGCTGAGGTGGTTCTCCATGCCCTTGTGACCTCCCGCCTTGATTACTGTAATGTCCTTTTTTCGGGCCTTCCCATTTGTTCTACCAGGAGTCTTCAGCTTGTGCAAAATTCAGCAGCCAGACTATTAACAAAAACAAGTTGATTCTGCCACATAACTCCTGTTCTGGCATCATTGCATTGGCTGCCCATTCAGGCTAGAGCTGAAGCTTTTAAAGTTCTTCTTTTAACTTTTAAGGCCTTAAATGGACTTGCTCCATCGTATTTAACTGAACTGCTCTCTCCCTACATTCCGCCACGTCCTCTTCGTTCCCTTAGCTCAAACCTCCTTGTCATCCCCTCAACCAATAAGGGTTAAACACAATAAAAAACAGCTCAGCAGGACATTTGATGTTCCGAGAGAAAGGAACATTATATGAGATACAAATAAGAATTGTAAGGTAACACATTTCTTCTACACCACCTTGCCCTGAACCAACCCACAGTCAAGTTCCAATTTATGCAATGGAACAGGCAACACAGTTAAACCCATTCCCTTCATCAGAATGTAATGCCCCGTATCACTTTCCTGAGAAAAAGGCAGTGCAGAACTCACAATGAACGAATCAAAAGCTCCAATATCTCTCAAGATTTTCACTGGTACCTTGAGACCACTCCTCACTAGTGACACATGGCCGTCTGACACAAAAGCTGAGAATTCAGACTGCTCCAGGCCCCACCTTTTCATATGAGGAAATGACATGGGGCGAACTGCTCTTTCTGACTGAAGCAGCAAGTGCGACAGGCTTGGCATGAACACTACCAAACTCACTTTTAGCCCTGGACTTAACAGGGCATTCAGCTTTCCAATGCCCCCTGCCCTTGCAGTAGTGACATAATTAATTCGGGTCAAACTGCATCTGACCCCAGGTATCCCGTTCTGACCTACCCAGGCTAGTACTAGCTCCTCCCTCCCACCGTTCACCTGCTGGACGAAAGTTACGACCATCCCCATTGTACCGAGCATCATCCCAAGTCCTGGACTCGCGGCCACAACGATGCGTCAACACATACTCATCAGCCAGTGTGGCTGCCTCGATAGCTGTCTTCACTTTCTGTTCATTTATGTAAGTTGCAATGTGACTGGGAACACAGTTCTTAAATTGCTCCAAAACTATCAAGTCACACAAAGCCTCATACGTATGAACCCCCAGTGAAGTACACAAATGATTAAACTGAGTTATTAACTCCCTGGAAAACTCCATATGCGTCTGCTTAACCGACTTCTCCCAAGACCTAAATCTCTGACGATATGCCTCAGGCACCAACTCATAAGCCTTTAATACGGCAGCCTTGACGGACACATAAAGCTTGCTTTCAACATCACTAAGTACAGAATAGGCCTCCTGCGCCTTGCCCGTCAAAACACACTGCAACAATAACGTGCGCTCAACGTCAGACCAACCTCTGCTTTCGGCCACTCTCAAGAAAAAGGTGTCCGGATCTCGCTCACAAAATTGAGGAACCAAACGCAGACTCTTGG
Organism: Eutrigla gurnardus; assembly: GCF_963514095.1. Classification (NCBI taxonomy): domain Eukaryota; kingdom Metazoa; phylum Chordata; class Actinopteri; order Perciformes; family Triglidae; genus Eutrigla; species Eutrigla gurnardus. Next base: position 13,111,278 of record NC_139915.1, read on the forward strand.
TAACATTTTTCTTTGAATCTGTGTCAGCATCTGAGGTGTGTAGAGCCCTAACTATCTTGGATGCTAAAAAAGCAGCTGGTCCTGACAAATTGGACCCTATCTTCCTGAAGTTGGCTGCAAATTGTATAGCTGAGCCCTTGACACACATTTTCAATCTTAGTCTCAGCAACAATACACTCCCAAAAGTTTGGAAATCTGCCTTTGTCCTTCCCCTGTTAAAAGGGGGTGACCCTTCCGACGTGAATAATTACAGGCCTATTTCAAAATTATGCATTGTTGCAAAAATATTAGAAAATAAAAGAATCAGCGAACAATTAAAAGATTTTTTAGACTCTAACAGCATTTTAAATAACTTCCAATCTGGCTTTAGGAAGCAACACAGTACAGTCACTGCTGCCCTGAAAGTTTTTAATTATGTAATTGAAGCGCTTGATCTTAAAAAAGTATGTGTCGCCCTCTTTATCGATCTCTCTAAAGCTTTCGACACAGTTGATCACAAGATATTTATCAGAATCTTGAAGAAAATTGGCATTTCTAACCAGGCATCCACCTGGTTTGCTAATTACTTGTCCAACAGGACTCAATCAGTCCAGTTAGCCAATGTCACATCATCCTCACTCGAGATCAGTAAAGGTGTGCCTCAGGGATCGGTCCTAGGACCTATTTTATTTTCTATTTATATGAATGATCTCTGTGTCAATATGTCCAATGCTGCGTATCACTTTTATGCTGACGACACTGTCATTTATTGTTGTGCGTCCTCTGTTGTGCATGCTTTTGACCTGCTACAGTCTGCTTTCAACGTTGTACAGGCCCGACTGCAAAGTCTCAAACTGGTTTTAAATACCAGCAAATCAAAAATAATGGTTTTCTCAAAAGGTCCTTACTCAATTGAAAATATATCCTCTGTAAAAACTGCGCAAGGAAATCCAATCGAGGTCGTTACTAATTATAAATATTTAGGTCTCCTTCTAGATACGGAGCTCTCTTTTAAATTGCATATTGAAAACTTGGTAAAAAAACTCAGACTAAAGCTTGGTTTCTTTTACAGAAATCGCATGTGTTTCTCTCTGCGTGTGCGTAAATTGCTTGTGTCGTCAGTTAGTTGACTATGGAGATGTGTTGTACATGTGTGCTTCGTCCAAAAGCCTAGCAGCTTTGGACACTGTATATCACAGTGCATTGAAGTTTTTCACTGGTTGTGGTCACCTCACACATCACTGTCAGCTCTATTTAAAGTCTGGGTGGCCATCTCTGAGCACCCGAAGAGAAACTCACTGGCTGCTAATGGTCTACAAGGCTCTTCTCGGTATGGTTCCGTCGTATCTATGTTCACTCCTCCGTAGAGTAGAAAATCGGTACACCTTAAGGTCCAGTGATATTTACTGTTTGATTACTCCACGAGTGCGGACTGAACAGGGAAAAAAGCATTTAGTTTCGCCGCCCCATCAACATGGAACAATCTCCAGGCTGATCTGAAAATGTCTGAACTTTGATGTTTTCCGTCGCTTCCTAAAGGGCCGACAACACAAATCAATTGAGCGATGCCTCTGCTGACTATTCTTGCACTATTCTTATTTTAACCTCTATTGTACTATGGCCCTATTTATTATATTGTAATACTGTAATGTATTTTATTTTATGGAAATGTTGACGACGTGTGCTGCTGTCCTCCTGGCCAGGTCGCCCTTGAAAATGAGATCTCGATCTCAACGGGTCCTTTTACCTGGTTAAATAAAGGCTTAATAAAATAATAATAAAACATCAAAAGCACCTAAGGGCCCAGGAGAACCAGAGACCTGCCCTACGTTACCCACATTAGCCAAACTTAACTTGCGCCCTTCATGTTCAAGTTTTTTTATTTCTACTTGCAACATTAACAATTCTTTGCGCTGCTCAAAAGTCAACCCAGTATTCAACCCAACTTCAGAAACCGAAATGTCAGCCGTGTGTAATCCAGCACCACAATCATGTAATTTAGGCTGGAGAACACTGGTTTCCCACAAATTCTCCTTTAAAATGTTCTTCACATTCTCCTTTAACCGCCTATCACCGACATCCATCTTAAAATGTTCAGCGATCTTTACCAATTGCTCCCGCGAACAACCCTCCAATAACTCTTCTGACGGAGCTCTCAAAAATCCTCCAGAGTAGTCATAACTGAGGGAACAAAGATTAACTCTACTTGTCAGAACACACACAAAACTGACAACACACAAGCAACAGAGCTCAAACAGCCCATACACAGACAAACACCAAATACAGGCCACAGCCCCGTCCCTCTAACTGCCTAACAATCAATATCTCAAACAAAAAAGTTGGATCACCACCCTGTTCAGGCAAAAGTAACACAGCAATGATGGCAAGCTTTAATGCCATAGACTCTAAAACTCTAGTGGAAACGGTGACAAATCTAAAATCATCCACCTGCTGCCTTGATGCTTTACCTACCAACTTTTTTAAGAATGTTTTTTGACTGCCTATCAATAGACGTATTGCAAATAGTTAATAACTCCATTCAATCAGGCAATTTCCCAAAGGCCTTCAAAACTGCAGTCATTAAACCTCTTCTAAAAAAGCCGAGCCTAGATGCCTTTATTATCACCAATACAGACCAATTTCAAATCTACCCTTCATAAGTAAAATAATTGAGAAAGTTGTCCTCCAACAACTAAATCACTTCCTGGCTTCAACTGGCTGCCACAACAACTTCCAGTCAGGATTTCGACCTTTTCATAGCACCGAGACGGCCCTTATTAAAGTTGTAAATGACATCCGTCTTAAAACAGACTCTGGCAAAACTTCAATATTAATGCTATTAGACCTCAGTGCTGCATTTGACAGTGTCGACCACTCAATACTCTTGGACAGGTTGGAAAACTGGGTGGGGCTCTCAGGCACAGTCTTAAACTGGTTCAAGTCATATCAACAAGATAGGAACTATTTTGTTTCCATTGGCGACTTTGTATCAGAACCTACCAATGTAACGTGTGGAGTCCCCCAAGGTTCAATCTTGGGGCCAACTTTATTCAACATCTACATGCTCCCACTAGGACAAATCATGCAAAATAATAACATTGACCACCATTGCTATGCCGATGACACCCAAATCTATGTAGCACTATCACCAAACGACTATCGCCCCATAGATCTTCTGTGCCAGTGCATTGAGCAAGTCAAAGACTGGATGTGCCAAAACTTCCTACAACTAAATGAGGACAAAACTGAGATAATTGTTTTTGGTGCTAAAAAAGAAAGGTTTAAAGTAATTCAACACCTTCAGTCTCTGTCCCTGAAAACCTCAAACAAAGCCAGAAATCTTGGGGTTATTATGGATTCTGATTTACATTTCGACAGTCACGTTAAATCAGTAACAAAATCAGCCTACTATCACCTAAAAAATGTAGCAAGACTTAGAGGGCTCATGTCAGCTCAAGACTTAGAAAAACTTGTACATGCCTTTATTACTAGTAGGCTAGACTACTGTAATGGTCTCCTTGCAGGTCTTCCGAAAAAAACTGTCAGGCAGCTACAGCTTGTTCAGAACGCTGCTGCTAGAGTTCTTACAAAGACCAAAAAATGTGAGCACATTACACCAATTCTAAAATCTTTACATTGGCTCCCTGTATGTCAGAGGATTGATTTCAAAATCCTCCTGCTCACATATAAATCACTACATGGTCAAGGACCGAAGTATATCACTGATATGCTCCCACTACATAAGACTTCTAGACCACTAAGATCTTCTGAGACAAATCTGTTAGTGATTCCCAGAGTAAACAACAATCACGGGAGAGCATCATTTAGTCACTATGCAACAAATGGCTGGAATAAACTTCCTAAAGATGTAAGACTTGCCCCAACTCTGACCACTTTTAAAACTAGACTGAAAACTTTTATGTTCACCATAGCTTTCTGCTAAATCTTTTAATGTCTGCACTGTTTTTAATTATTGCAAATATGTTTTTATTCTCTTTTCTTTCTGTAATGCATTTTTAAATTTTTTATTATTTTCTTTTAATTCTTCTATTTTTTTTCTTCTCACTTTGTTTTATGATGTGAAGCACTTTGAGTCTGCCTTGTGTATGAAATGTGCTATACAAATAAAGTTGCCTTGCCTTGCCTTGCCTAACCAAACCTACTTAACTCCCCCCTAGTCTTCAGGCGCTACTTGTGGTGGGTATTTATGCACTATAACCCGAAAACCCGGTGAAGAAACCAACATTTGGCGACTCCACCTGCAGCCCCGGACGTGCTCCCAAGACAACTGCTTTAACCACTTTCGTCACCACACTATCAAAGCCCCCCCAACGAACCCCAAAGGGAATTCGGTCTTAAGCCTACCCAGGGACAGAACAGCAGCAAAGCTATGGCTGTGCACAGATTCACCAGAACTCAGTGCCAAAAATCCACCATCATAACTAGCTTGACTACAACACATCCCTCAAAACAAAACATCGTACTCAATAAGCTACAAATGCTTACATTTAACCAAAACAGCTCAATAAACTACTCACCACTCGTCACTTGTCCCCCGAATGATTAGTTGCCACCTATTCACAAAAACAAGATGCACAACCTACAACCCCTGACCCTTGACGTCACACCGACATTACCCCAACAAATCACAGTCTCAGCCCCTTCAACCAGCCGAGCAACTGTGCTTCAAAAAACCGGGTCAAACGGCTGGACGAGCCCCCATGTGTCACAACCCGGCTCCAAGGCTGTGCCAAAATAGGGAGACAACACGAGCTGGCTATTAGAAATTGGCATTTATTGGCCCCAGAAACATAAATCAACCAAGGCAAAATGTATAAAGATCAGTATCAGTCATGAATGCATGTGTAAGTGTGTGACAACAAAGGTATACATAAAAAAGAAACCAAGAACACAAGCTGCCGTCAGGCCTGCCGGTGGGCAGAAATCGGTTCCCCAGAGACCATGTGCAGAATGAGAACAGTCTTTATAGGCAGAGCACACCGGCCCAGGTGTAGCTCATGCAGCTGACGACCCTCCACTCAGCACCTGCAAAGCACAGCCATCACAGAACAGAGACACCTAGTGCCTGGGAGGAGGGATCATCACAACCAGCTAGACGAGAAGAAACGTTTCCGGCTTAAAAAGCACATCACACTTCTGAGGAAAGGGAAAAAAAGTAGAACTTTGAGGAATAGTACGTAGTCATCACGATCATGCACACCAAGGTGTTTTCTTTTTCTTACTGTTCTTTCATCTTATGCTGTCTGTCTTTGTTCTCTGACTTTACCATGAAGAGCCTTAACATAGGGTCCCTAAATATCAATGGTGGAAGAGACAGACAGAAAAGAGCATTGATATCTGAAGTGGCACTTCAGAAGAACTTGGACGTTTTATTTTTGCAGGAAACGCATACCACCCCTGCCGACGAAGTTGACTTATGGTGGAAGGGTCCTTTTGCTCTCAGCCACGGCTCCAATACTAATGCTGGAGTAGCTGTTCTTTTTAAATCTGCAGCTAACGTAACTGTTTTAGCCTCCACTGAAGTGGTGAAGGGTCGGCTTCTGATCCTCAGAGCTGAAATTGAGGGCTCCGTGTTCTGCTTCATTAATGTCTGTGCCCGTAATCAGGGAGCACAGAGAGTAACTCTTTTTAACCAGTTGGACAACGAAATGAGGAATAGCAGCCAGGACCAAATAATCTTTGGTGGGGATTTTAACTGCACACTGGATTTCACAATGGACAGGACAAGTGAGGAGCCACACCCACACTCTTCTAGACGTCTACAATCTGTCATCACTCACTTAGATCTGCTGGACACATGGCGAATCAAACATCCACTTTCTAGACAATACACTTGGGTTAGATGCAATAACAATAGAGTAAGTGCAGCAAGACTGGATAGAATCTACATTTCACATAGCATGAACTCCAGATTAATCCACAGTAATATAATCCCAGTTGGTTTCACTGATCACCATCTGGTTCTTACTACAGTAATCATTACATCAGCTGAAAAAGTGAAGTCCCTCTGGTCTTTTAATGATAAACTTCTCCAGGACAAACAATTTTGCCAGAGCTTTAACATGTTTTGTCAGCAGTGGAGGCTAAGGAAAAAACATTTTAACTCTTTGAGACAGTGGTGGGATGTTGGCAAAACTCAAATAAGTTTGTTATTGGTAATGGTTGCTACCCCAGCTGTCTTATAGAGTAAGAGTTCTGGTTACCAATAACTTGGTTGCCTCAACCCTTTGGCACAGACTTTTTGCATTGACGCCACCTAGAGGACTGATCGAGGATATCCAAAGGGATATTGTGGACTTTTTCTGGTTGGGACGGCATTGGGTCCGGGCAGCAGTCCTTAACTTGCCTGTAGCTGAAGGTGGACAGGGACTTGTGAATATCCAAGCGAAGATTGCTGCTTTTAGACTGCAAACGGCAAAAAAACTTCTTTATGCCTGTGGTCCAGGCTTGCTGGACACAGCCAAGCTCCTGCTAAGGCGAGCTGGCAGGTTGGAATATGACAAACAGCTTTTCCTTTTACAGCTCAGTGAGGTGGACCTTTCCGCACTGGGACCCTTTTACTCCTCAGTCCTGCAGGCTTGGCAGGTGGTAAAGACTGCAAGTTCCTTGGACGAAACTCCAGGAATGTGGGTATATGAGGAACCGCTGTTTTTCAATAACTGCCTAAGGACACATGTACTGGAGTCGGCCAGCCTGCGAAACAGTCTGAGGATGACATAAGAGGCCACTGCAAAATCGCCTCAGGCTGGTAGCCAGAGTGGTGGGAGAGGTTCGTGCCGCCCTGCCAGGGTCCCTGAGGGCTTTTGTTGGGGATGCAGCGGCGGCGCCAGGGTGGGGCTTGGTTGGGCTATAGCCCAATCAAGAATTGTGTTAGCCCTACCATTAACCCTACCATAAAACCACCAAGAAAAAAACAACAACAAAATAACCAAGAAAAGTGCGGAGTCCAACAGCACCACCACGTCGCAAAGGCATTCAGGCAGCTGCGATGACAACTGTCACTGATCTGGGTTCATTAACAGACTGTACTGTCCGTACGTCAACGTCACTCATGTGAGCCCGCTTTTAGTACATGCTCGCAGCTCGACACAGTACGCTACTAGTTTGTAAGCTTGGCTCTAGCAGTTAGCGTAAGCGGCTGGCGGCTGCTAGTCACTCTCACGTTAAGTTAACGCTGTCGGTCAACAACATTTATCATGGATAAACGTCGTCGGACCGAACCGTTGACACCTGCAGGGGAAGATGACCACTCGGGTCCCGCGTCTTTCCTGTGCAAGGCTCGGCCGGACAAAGGTGAGCAAGAAGAGGAGGAGATGGAGCAGCAGCAGGAGCAGGAGGACGAGGAAAGGGGCTGGCATGGCCAGCCACAGCCAACCACCGCGGGCAAGGACACTGGCCATGATGCTAATGCTACCATCACTTACATTAGCCCACGACCCGGGGATGGGCCGCGGCGCCCCATCAGGAAAAATTACCCTTCAAGGCTAATAGGTAACCAGCAGAGATCTTTCAATGCTGCCTGGTTTGACACATGCAGCTGGCTTGAATATTCGGTTGACATGGACGCCACTTTCTGCTTCGCCTGCCGACATTTTTTGGGTGGTGGTGGGCACCGGTTCAATTCCGAGCCGGCCTTTTCTAATGGATATAAGAACTGGAAACACGCAACAGTAGCCTTTAAAAAACATAACGCAAGTGCGGCACACAAGTTCGCCATGGAGGCATGGGCTGAATTAAAACTGGCAACGACAGATGGCTCGAGATTAGGAAACATGATAGATGCGGGTCATTCAAAAATCGTACAGGAAAACAGAGAATACATGAGGGCTGTGGTTTTGACACTGCGTTATACTGCATGCCAAGGCATTGCTCAACGAGGTCACCGAGAAGATGAGCAGTCAGAAAATAAGGGCAACTTTGTGGAGCTGTTGAACGTAATTGGTGAATTTGACAAGAGAGTAGAAAAGAAACTGAAGGATAATCCCAGAAATGCTAAATACTAGGGGTGTGACGAGATCTCGTGCCACGAGATATCGCGTTAAAAATCTATCTCGCGAGATTTGTGAGACTCCAAACTTCTATTTGTGACCTGTGGGGGCAGTAATGTGCCTTTGCTACGTCTAGCCTGCCATAACCTAAAGACGGAGAAGGAAAAGAAGAAGAGGAGGAGAAGGAGGGAAAGCAGCAAGCAGCCATAATGACGTTGGAAAATACTGGTATTACCATTGAAGATGTCCCCGCCACTTTCAAATCGTTTGTTTGGCAGCACTTTGGGTACCCGGCGGAAATGATAAATGGCAGTAGAGTGACTGATAAGACACGGACAATATGAAAGCGTTGTATGAAAATAATGCCGTACACCGCGGCTAATACGAGCACGATGCAGAGGCATATACAGCACCACCACAGCTCGTTACTAAAATCAACTGCACCTGTGAAGAAAACAAACGAGACAACGCTGAAAAACGCATTCGGACCTCAACTTCCACAGTCAAGCGCCAGAGCCACAACAATAACGACAGACATTGGTGTTTTCATCGCAGCAGATATGAGGCCGTTTTCTGTGGTAGAAAATCAAGGATTTCGGCGACTTCTCCACACACTGGAACCGAAGTACACCATCCCATCACGCACGCATTTTACCCGCACAGTGATCCCGAACCTCTATGGAGAGTCCAAGAGCAAGGTTGTACAGATCCTGAAAGACGCAAAAAGCATCGCCATAACAACGGACGGTTGGACATCGAGAGGTACGCAAAGCTGAATCACAATTACAGCCCACACAATCAACAATGACTGGAAAATGTGTTGGGCTACAGACTCGCCCACTTTTCGAGGCCCACACAGGGGCAAACATAGCTGAGGTTTTACAGACAGCTGTAACCGACTGGGAGCTTAAAAAACCCAACCACGGCATCGCTATTGTTACGGACAATGCTCGTAATATGGATGTGGCCGTGCGCGAGGCGGGATTGAAGCCGCACATTAAGTGTTTTGCGCACACTATGGGCCCTAGTTTCGTAGACCAGGCGCAGTCAGCTTTCAGCGCACCTGCGCCGCGCCGACGGGGTGTGTCCGCCTGGACTTTGCAAGTTTCGTGCACCGCGCAGGCTCGCGCAGGCACACCTCCCATCTCGCCCACCGGCGCAAGTGGGAAAGAGGGAGGAGAAGAAGGCGTGAGTGGGAGACGAGGAGGAGACGAGGCGTGGACTGGGATTAATACAGCCGATTCAGATCTTCACCAATCAAATGAGCTCCTCTCCTCTCCTTTAATGCGTTAGGGGAGGTTCAGTGCAAGTTCCGTCACTTGACAACCCGATGACAGAAGCAGCGCCGCCACTCCCACAACGCTCATCACGCGCTGTGCGCGCGTATCATAATAATAACAATGCCGATATTATAAAAAACAGGAAAAAGAGAGGGAGATGTTTTGATCCGAGAGGCTGGGTTTCCGTTACTTTGATCTGACGTCAGATGTGACGGGACAATCTATATAGATATAAATTCACGTGTTGATTCAAATAGTTGCATTAAATAGTGTTTGTTGTGATTATTTATTGCATTTAAATGTGCCAGGAACTGTGAAAACCTGCCTGTGAGGTCTCGGTGACGTGTGCGCACTGCGCACCGTCAGCCAAACTTCCGATCCGCCAGCTGTGATTCGCATTGAATGAATGGACTTCATTTACGCCTTGCGCCGAAAGTAGACCAGGTTGGAGCTGGCGAGCTTTCAGCGCAGTCTCGGCGAGGCTTTTTGCCACGAAACTTCCGCTACGCCAAGCTGAATGTGTGACGCCTCCCCCTGCTGCGCCGCCACACCCATCTTGCCGCAGGCGATCCACCAAACTGACAAACTGACCGTGCGCAAGGCTGCGCGGGTCGAAACTTGCATTGCGCCGGCTCCGCCACCCTGCGCCGCCCTGCGCTGCGCCACGAAACTAGGGCCCTATAAATCTGGCAACCCAAGCTGGCCTCGGTGTTCCCCGCGTCGCTCGTTTGCTCGGGCGGGTGAGACGTGTGGCTGCTTTTTTTCACCGTAGTTCAACGACTACTGCGGTGTTAATGTCCAAGCAGAAACAGCTACAATTGCCATAACACAAATTAATCATGGACGTTACGACGCAATGGAACAGCACGTTGGATATGCTGGCTCGTTACTTCGAGCAGCAAGCTGCCATAGCAGCAACTCTCACCAGCCTGGAGAGAAGACGAAACGCTCAAAACATTGATACACTTGACAGCTGCGATGTCAGAGATGCTGAAGACCTTGTGAAGCTGCTGCATCCTTTGAAGACAGCCACCACAGTGTTGTGTGAGGAGAAGAGTCCCACAGTGTCTCTCATTGTGCCACTGAAGAGCATGATTGAACAGAACATGACACCAAATGATGGAGATTCTACCACCTTAGCCAACACAAAGACTGCAATCCTCACGAATATTGCAAACAGATACAGTGGGGATGACTTCAGCTATCTGCTGGAGTGCACGGTACTGGACCCAAGGTTCCGGACTCTACCTCAGCTAGACCATGACCAGTCTGAGGCTGTCTTCCTGAGGGTACAGAACAATGCAAAACAGCTGCTGCAAAAACAGGTATATATATATATATATATATATATATATATATATATACATATATACACTCAACAAAAATATAAACGCAACACTTTTGTTTTTGCTCCCATTTTTCATGAGATGGACTTAAAGATCTAAAATTCATTCCAGATACACAATATTACCATTTCTCTCAAACATTGTTCACAAATCAGTCTAAATGTGTGATAGTGAGCACTTCTGCTTTGCTGAGATAATCCAGCCCACCTCACAGGTGTGCCACATCAAGATGCTGATCTGACATCATGATTAGTGCACAGGTGTGCCTTAGACTGTCCACAATAAAAGGCCATCCTGAAATGTGCATTTTTTTTGCTTTATTGGGGGTCTGGGGACTCAGAACCTGTCAGTATCTGGTGTGACCACCATTTGCCTCATGCAGTGCAACACATCTTCTTCGCATAGAGTTTATCAGATTGTCAATTGTGGCCTGTGGAATGTTGGTACACTCCTCTTCAATGGCTGTGCGAAGTTGCTGGAAATTAAAACAAAAACTGCGTAAACTTGAAACCATCTGGCGCTCCACCAAACTAGAAGAATCCCGCCTAGTTTGGCAGGACTGTCTTAAAGGAAAACACCACCGCATTTCCATACTGAACTATGTTCTGCTGTGATCTTAGACGAGGTGATACATACCTCCCTCTCCTCTGTGCGTGCACTCAATGGCTCTTGCGCGCACTCCGCGCAGCGCTAATTTGCTAGCATGTAGCTTGTCCTTAGGATCCAAAGGGGGGTGAAGTTAGAAGCGACCAAGCACTTCCACATTGTCCCTATTTAAATATGGTTACGTGAGTAGTTACACGACCCAAGTTTGGTTACACAAAATGAAACATGCCAATTTTTCTAAGCGGATAACAAGGATAACTATATAGTATGGCGGAATAACAACTGGAAGCACTTCGACGTCGGCGCAGCAATATAAAAAAAAAACCACCGTATGGAAATGCGGTGTTTTTTTCCTTTAAAACGTATAAGAAGGCTCTCCGTAATGCCAGAGCAGCCTACTACTCATCTTTAATAGAGGAAAATAAAAACAACCCTAGATTTCTTTTCAGTACTGTAGCCAGGCTGACAAAGTGTCACAGCTCTACTGAGCCATGCATTCCTAGAGATCTTAGTAGTAACGACTTTATGAACTTTTTTAATGATAAAATTCTAGCAATCCGCGACAAAATTACTTGCATCTTGCCTTCAATTGGAACCGCGTTACCCTCAAACTCAGGAGTTTTAGAACTAGCATTAAGACCTGATATATATTTAGACTGCTTTTCTCCAATCAACCTAAACCAACTAACGTCAATGATCTCTTCTTCTAAACCTTCAACCTGTCTCCTAGACCCGATACCAACCAGGCTACTGAAAGAAGTCTTACCCTTAGTTAGCGCGTCGCTATTAGATATGATCAATGTGTCTTTATTAACAGGCTATGTGCCACAGTCATTTAAAGTAGCTGTAATTAAACCTCTTCTTAAGAAGCCTACTCTAGATCCAGGGGTTTTATCAAACTACAGACCAATATCAAATCTTCCTTTTCTCTCTAAGATCCTTGAGAAAGTAGTCGCCAATCAACTGTGTGACTTTCTCAACAATAACAGTCTACTTGAGGACTTCCAGTCAGGATTTAGAGTACATCATAGCACAGAGACAGCTCTGGTAAAAATTACAAACGACCTTCTTATTGCTTCTGACAAAGGACTGGTTTCTGTACTTGTTCTGCTAGATCTTAGTGCTGCATTTGACACCATTAACCATGAGATTCTAATATGTAGACTGGAAAAATTAATTGGCATCAAAGGAAACGCATTAAGCTGGTTTAAGTCCTATTTATCCAATCGATCTCAGTTTGTGCATGTCAATGAAAAATCCTCCAGGCACACTGAAGTTAAATACGGTGTTCCTCAAGGTTCTGTGCTCGGACCAATTCTTTTCAACTTATATATGCTTCCTTGAGGCAACATTATTAGAGGACACTCTATAAACTTCCATTGCTATGCTGATGATACTCAGTTATATCTATCGATCAAGCCTGAAGAAACCAATCAGCTAGTTAAACTCCAGGCATGTGTGGATGACATAAAATCCTGGATGACCTGCAATTTCCTGATGTTAAACTCCGATAAAACGGAAGTTATTGTACTTGGGCCTAAACTCCTCCGAAGCTCGCTGTCTAAAGATATAGCGACTATTGATGGGATTGCCATCGCCTCAAATGCTACTGTAAGAAACCTTGGAGTTATCTTTGATCAGGACCTGTCCTTTGACTCGCATATTAAACAAACCACGAGGACAGCCTACTTTCACCTGCGTAACATTACTAAAATTAGGCCAATGCTGTCTCAAAAAGATGCAGAAAAACTCGTCCATGCATTTGTTACCTCAAGGCTGGACTATTGTAATTCTTTATTATCAGGCTGCTCTAATAAATCTCTTAAATCTCTCGAGCTGGTTCAGAATGCTGCAGCTCGTGTTCTGACTAAAACCAGAAGAAGGGATCACATTTCTCCTGTATTAGCTTCTCTGCACTGGTTGCCAGTAAAATCCAGAATAGAATTTAAAATCCTTCTCCTCACTTACAAGGCTCTTAATGGACTGGCACCATCATATCTTAAAGAGCTCATTAAACCCTACTGTCCTCCTAGAGCACTATGCTCTCAGAATAAAGGGTTACTTGTAGTTCCTAAAGTCTCCAAAATTAGAACAGGGGCCAGAGCTTTCAGCCATCAAGCTCCTCTTCTGTGGAACCGTCTTCCGGTTCTGGTTCGTGAGGCAGACACTGCTCCCACATTTAAGAGTTCTCTTTGACACCGCTTATAGCTAGGGCTGGCTCAGGTTTGCCCTGAGCCAGCTCTTGGTTAAGCTGCTATAGGCCTAGACTGCTGGGGGATTATAGTGACACACTGAGCCCCCCCTCTCTCTCTCTCTCTCTCTCTCTCGCGCACTCTCTCTCACTGTGTATGTTCCCCCGGAGTCCCTGATCCTGAACCTGATCCGGACTGCACCGATGTTGTGGTCTTGTTTGCCTCTTACCGCCTGTATTTTTAATTAAAGTAATTGACTAAAATCGTCATCTCTACTGTCACTAACTTGACACTCCCGGGAGTCTGGCTATGCTTTCTGGTCCAGCAGAGTCCACTGAGGTCCTGACCGATGCAGACTGCTAACTGGCCTGATGCTGGAAACACCACATTGTAGCTCCACCTGCCCGCTGTGTGACTGCTCAACTACTCCTGCTTTCTGGTTTACGGCGACGTGGTTGGGATGGATCCATCTCGGCGTAGCTGTGCCTGCTGCCATGGACTACTACTGTTGATACTATTGCTACTGTTAATACCACCGCTACTGTTAATGCTACTACTACCATACTACCAACACCAAATGCAGTTGGAACCCAAGGGCCTGGGCTGCACGAGATTTCTGCCTAAAAGCCTATTAAGGCAGTTTTTTCTCGCCACTGTCGCTGTAACGCTTGCCCCTGGGTGATGTTGGGAATTTGAAATTGTGTTGACAAATTTTGAGCGTATTCTAGTCCTGCTCAATGTGTTAAGTGTCCTGAGATGACTTCTGTTGTGATTTGACACTATAAATAAAATTGAATTGAATTGAATTGAATTGATATTAGTGGGAACTGGTACACGCTGTCGTATACGCCGGTCAAGCACATCCCAAACATGCTCAATGGGTGACATGTCCGGTGAGTATGCTGGCCATGCAAGAACTGGGACATTTTCAGCTTCCAAGAATTGTGTACAGATCCTTGCAACATGGGGCCGTGCATTATCTTGCTGAAACATGAGGTGATGTTCATGGATGTATGGCACAACAATGGGCCTCAGGATCTCATCACGGTATCTCTGTGCATTCAAAATGCCATCAATAAAATGCACCTGTGTTCTTCGTCCATAACAGATGCCTGCCCATACCATAACCCCACCACCACCATGGGCCACTCGATCCACAACATTGACATCAGCAAAGCGCTCACCCACACGACGCCACACACGCTGTCTGCCATCTGCCCTGAACAATGTAAACCGAGATTCATCCGTGAAGAGAACACCTCTCCAACGTGCCAGACGCCATCGAATGTGAGCATTTGCCCACTCAAGTCTGTTACGGCGACGAGCTGGAGTCAGGTCAAGACCCCGATGAGGACGACGAGCATGCAGTTGAGCTTCCCTGAGACGGTTTCTGACAGTTTGTGCAGAAATTGTTTGGTTATGCAAACCAATTGTTTCAGCAGCTGTATGAGTGGCTGGTCTCAGATGATCTTGGAGGTGAACCTGCTGGATGTGGAGGTCCTGGGCTGGTGTGGTTACACGTGGTCTGCGGTTGTGAGGCCGGTTGGATGTACTGCCATATTCTCTGAAACGCCTTTGGAGACGGCTTATGGTGGAGAAATGAACATTCAATGCACGAGCAACAGATCCGGTTGACATTCATGCTGTCAGCATGCCAATTGCACGCTCCCTCAATGCTTGTGGCATCTGTGGCATTTTGCTGTGAGACAAAACTGCACATTTCAGAGTGGCCTTTTATTGTGGGCAGTATAAGGTACACCTGTGCACTAATCATGATGTCGGATCAGCATCTTGATGTGGCACACCTGTGAGGTGGGATGGATTATCTTAGCAAAGCAGAAGTGCTCACTATCACACATTTAGACAGATTTGTGAACAATGTTTGAGAGAAATGGTAATATTGTGTATCTGGAATGAATTTTAGATCTTTAAGTCCATCTCATGAAAAATGGGAGCAAAAACAAAAGTGTTGCGTTTATATTTTTGTTGAGTGTATATATGTCACTTTAAATTGTATTGTGTGTGTGTGTGTTCTTCTGTTTAAAGACCACAGCTGAGGAGAGGGAAGAAGGGGCAGCAGGTGGAGCTCACTGTCCCACACACGGTAGAGAAGAGGCTGTGAGAGATGAGCCCAAAGTGACAGGACCTGCTCCCAAAAAGACAGCACTTGAGGACCTGTTAGGGAACTCTTTCTCAACTGAGCCAGAGGAGTCCAACAGTTGAAAACAGGCTGAGAGGGAAGTTGAAAACTACAGAAAAGAGGCCTCTATCCCTCTCAGTGGCTGCGCTCTGAAGTGGTGGCAAGAACACTGCTCCCAATATCCTTTGCTGTCTCACCTTGCCAAAGCATGCCTTTCTGTCCCTGCTACTTCCGTTCCAAGTGAGCGTATCTTTTCAACAGCAGGGGACATAGTCAATGCGCAAAGATCCCAACTGCTGCCAGAGAATGTGGACATGCTAATATTCTTGAAAAAGAACATGGCTGTGTAGTTACAGCATGTTGTTAATAACATTGGTCAGGCTGTTTTTGCACTATTTGCAATCTATCTCTGTACTGACAGAGTAGAACTTTGATTTGGTTTTGCACATAATATTGTTTGCACTTGAAAAAAAGAGAAATATTTTATTTATTTTATTTTTACTTTTATAAATTTTAATTTTAGTTTCAAGTTGTGGAAGAAGTGTATTAAAAGCTTATGCTTACATCATGCATGTAAGAGTTATAATAAAACAATTTCAAAATGCATGTGCAACTCGGTTAAATAAAAGTCTGTTGGTCATATTTTGTCATTGTAGTTTTCTTAAAATCTTGTCTCGTTCTCGTGAACCCAATATCGTGTCTCGTCTCGTCTCGTGAGCCGAGTGTATCGTCACACCCCTACTAAATACACACATAAAGACATTCAAAACGAGATTTTTGAGATTATGGCTGACATGATCAGAAATGAAATAAGTGCAGAAATCCGAGAAGCAGAACATTTCGCCCTGATGGTTGACGAAAGCAAAGATATCCGTAAAAGTGAACAGATTTCCATCGTTGTGCGGTATTTAAAAGGAGACGAGGTGCGTGAGGAATTCCTGCACTTCACGCATGCAGATGGCCTGGACGCCGGCTCGCTCCTGGGAAGTATACAACAGACTCTATCACAGTGCAATATTGACAAAAACGTGTGTTGGACAGTGTTATGATGGCGCTGCAGTTATGTCGGGCTCCAAAAGTGGTGTTCAGCAGAAATTCAAAAAGGATGTGCCACAAGCACTGTACATTCACTGTCATGCGCATAGGTTAAACCTCGTTTTGGTTGATGTGGTGCGCAACGTTGAAGCAGCAGCAGAGTTTTTTGAAACCGTACAAATGTTGTACAACTTTTTCTCCAACTCTGTCGCCCATGATCTGTTCATCAAGAAACAGAGAGAGATTGAATCAGCGACACAGCCCGTTGAACTCAAGAGCCTATCCGACACACGCTGGGCATGTCAATATGCGGCGTTGATGGCAATCCGAAAATCACTGCCTGCAATACGGGCAACACTTCTGGATATCATGTCTCAGCCTAATGCGCGGAGGAAAACTGAGGCCAGGGCTGTGAATGGGCTTATTGATGAAAAGTTTGTCCTGCTTCTCACGCTTTTCGAGGAGCTATTCCGGGTCACAAAATTCATGTCTGACCAGCTCCAGTCTCCCACTCTTGAGCTTTCGTCCACAATAGACTTAGCAGAGTCAGTCATAGCGACATTGTCAGACAAACGTGCAGAAGAATCGTGGGTTGACATTCGGGACAGAGCAGCGGACCTGTGCACCAAAGACGGTGTGAGCCAGGACGGGACACGCGAAAAAAGACAGGCACAGCTTCCTCGAATCCTCCAAGAGTTTGTTGTCGAGGCCCCAGTTGAGCGCACACCTGTAACAGCTCCAGATGCGCTGCGCACACATTGTTATTACCCAGTAATTGACAGACTTGTGGGTGAAATGAGAAGACGTTTCTCAACCGAGGCCGGAGGTGTTTTAACTGGAGTCTCAGCACTCAGCCCCAAACATGCGTCTTTCCTAGACAAGAAATGTCTGCAGCCCATGGCGCAGTTCTATGGAGTGACTGAGGAAAATCTGACAGCAGAGCTACACCAAGTTCAGCGTCTGCTGGAAAGAAAGAAAGCACAGGGACATGTAGTGAATGACACTGTGGGATTTCTCGCTTTAATGCAACCTTACCGGGATGCTTTTGTGGATTTATACAGACTCATCTGTATTTCACTGACCCTGCCCGTGACTTCTGCTTCGTGCGAACGGAGTTTCTCCTGCCTCCGTCGGATTAAGAACTATCTACGGAATAGCAGCGGTGATTCCCGAAACAGCAACTGGGCCCTGTTGTCCATCAACAAACAAAGGACAAAGACTTTGGATGTTCAGCGCATCATCGACATCTTTGCCTCAAATCACAAAAAATGGCGGATTGTACTCATTTGAAAATCTCAACCTGGTGAGTTTTAATATTGTTTTTGAAAACTTTGCTGACTTTGTTATTGCGTTTTGCGTGTTGCCTGTTTCATGCTCTTCCTTGCTGCGGTCTTGTCGCCTTATTCGCATATTTAATTAGTTGGAGATGTGTTTTGACTCTTGGCTGTTGTGTGGTAGAGTAGCTACCGTATGGTTTTAGGACAACTGGAGAAAATGTGCGGTGTTGAATTGGGTGATCTGTGTGTCAAAGTTTGCCTTATTGCCCCACTCTGATCTTATATTGGTCTCGTCTCATCGCCTTCTATATCTGTCTTATTTTCACTCGCATCATTACGCAATATGGAAATTAATGTAAAATTTAAAAATAAAGTGCTAATAGAAAGCTAACTACTTGTGCGTGTCCTGTGTATGTGAAAGTTATATGCAATTGCCATTTCTTTTGTGTCAACAAATTGTCAACATGAGTTCATTCACATTATCAAAGTCACAATAAACTTTATATCTAAACCTCGGGAAATATGATCCACCGTAAACACGGTGCATTTTATTTTGAAAATCAAACCGGTGTTTAATTTTGTATTTTGTACATGATTTCCTGTCCCGCACGATCTGCTTGACGTCCGGCAAAAATAGAAGCTGACACATTGACTAAAATAGAGCGTTTTTCTGAAATATTACCCATATTTAAGCACGTTGAATAAGTAGACGGCGACTAGTTAGACCAAAACTCACAGGTTCACGTTGCTCCACTGTCACGTCTCGTCAGTTATCCATGGGGCATCTCTCTCTCTCTCTCTCTCTCTCTCTCTGACCGAGGACAGAGGAGCAGCAGGCTCAACACACACAACAACCCTGTATTACAAGAAAATGGGTTTTTGTACCGCCGTTTTTTTTTTTACATCCCTAACAGGAATTTATTAATGTTATTAAAAAAACAAAAAACACACACACACACACAGAGTGCACTTTTAATACGAGGCAAAAAGGGCAGGGATGGTGTTGTTATATATTCACATTGAAATTCTGGCATTGATTTGAGCCCGACCACCGTATGAGTTAGCCCCACCGTAGTTGAACCAGAAAAAATACTCTGGCGCCGCCACTCTGGGGATGCCACCTTGTGCGACCAGTGGATCGAGGACAGCAACTACAGCTTCCCTGCGTTGTCCATCGTGCCAGCTGTGGGGGACTGGCAGGAAGGAGGAAGCCAGCTGCTTTCGTTTAAAATCCCTCGCCTCGCTAAGTTTCAGGATGCGGGAAAGACAGAAATGTATCAACTTCTCGTAAAGTTGCTAAATTTTGTCTCCCTGGAAGGAGTAAAGGAGTCGAGGTGGACTGAGTTCTTTGGTCCAGACTCTTCCCCGAAAGGCAGTTGGCGTTGGGTGCCCGTTGAGAAGCGGACAGCTGACCTCCAGTGGAGGGTTGTACACGGGGCGATTTGTTTGTTGAATGCCCTCGTCCGTCAGCCTTGTTTCAGCTTTTAAAAAGTTGGTTTGAGGGTTTTGGGGAGTTTTCTTTTTGTTTATTTATTTTCGGTCCTAAGTACATTGTTCAGAAGAAGGCCGTGCACCTCCTGCTAAACTTTTTGTCCGGTGCTGCTAAGTTGGCCATCTGGCTGACACGTAGAAACCGGGTCCAGGAGGCTGGGTGTGTGGAGCCGGTGCCTGTTCTGGCAGGACTGGTGAAGGCCAGACTGAGGGTGGAACACACCTATTATAAAATGATGGACAATGTGCAGGCCTTTACTCACATGTGGGCTGTTGGCGAGGTGCTGTGCTATGTGGGGGGTGACGGGGAGCTGTTCATCTCTTTTTAATATCTGTTCATTGCTTGGTTTATTGGTTTCAATGTTTGTATTTCACATTGTTTGCGGCGAGGTGCATCCCTGAAATAGTGCATTAAAGGGATTTTGAAAACCAAACCTCCTCCCCTGTTCTCCTCCTCCTCCCCTATTCTCCTCCTCTCTTACACAAATACAGACAATGTGAATTAGAGTTAAATTAATTTTGGATGTAATTTATAATCAGAATCTTTGTCAGATCAACTGTTATGCTATGACTAAAATGATTGCCTGGTTGTGCGTAGTTAGGTGATTGAGCATGTGTGCCACAGGACATGGGATAATTTCAGAGGACATTATGACAGCTGTGTTCTGTACATTTTGTCTTTGTTAGATAGGACATGACCCGTCTTTTGTCTAAGGTATGATGCCTCTTCCTCAAAAGGGAGATTGCTGCTAGACTCAGGGTCTTTCCTGCTGACTCTGAACCTTTGCATCAGAAGGCAGAGGTAGGGCTGCACGATTCTGGAAAAAATGTGAATCACGATTTTTTTTCTTAGAATTGAGATCACGATTCTCTTGCACGATTTTTTTCCACAAAATGTTTATTGCACTGATGAACTTTAACAAAACAAAAAAACGTTTGTTGCTTTGGCAGAGGCATAGTAGTAGTTCTATCATTGGAAGATAAGTAATTTTTACAAAAGTAAAAAAAAACAAAAAAACACACGGGCGATTTTAAGTATTGCACGCTTGGTGGGCTGCCACTAGATGATGATTGACAGGCGCTCTCCTTCATACAATCACGCGTACACTTCATGGCTGCACCTGATTGGACGATCGCTTTCACAGCTGTCCTGTCCTCCGGAGTTCACGCAGACCAACATGGCGGCAAATAGTTCACAAAAAGGTGTTTCTGAAAACATTTTAAGCGAGAAATAAGCTATGCAGTTGCTGAATCTGTCTTTATTTTAGATCGACAACATTCAGTTTAGAAGATTTTCGCGAGCGTTCGCGAGCGTTCCCGAGGCGGCGAGTCGAGCCCGGCGCAATGAATGGGACGCGGGGAAACACCGCTGCCTGTGGACCATAGCTGTGGACACGTACCTTCACTCTTTCCAAACACTCTGCAGGCGTCTTCCTCCACTGAATCACGTGTTGTAAAGACGCTTTACCATAGGTTGAGGGGCGGCAGTGCTGCGTTTGGGGGCGCTTCAAAAAATCCGGAAGGAAATAGGAGCATTTGTGATGCAGCTCGAGATATAAAATGCTTCAGAATCGCCGTGTGTAGAAATGAGATCACGTGTATGTGTGAATCGAGATCGCGATTTTTTAACGATTTTTTGTGCAGCCCTAATTCACAGCTACATTACCAATAACTTGATTGTCATATTCGGACAAAGATGAGAAGCTCATTACTAGGGGTGGGGGAAAAAATCGATATTGCAATATATTGTTGTGCTCTCTGTCGCAATAAATAAATCGATACACTGACGGCAAATATCGATATTTTGGGTCTACAGGTTTTTTTAGACTCCCGTCTGTGCGTCTAGGAGTTAACGGTTCTCCGGAGCGGATCCGCGGGGGCCGCCCGCTGCCCGGGGGTCGGTCTGAGCTCCAAGCGGGTTTCACACAGCCTTGAGGGCATGAGTGCCGACTTTTCGGCCGGGTTTGATTGCCTATTTACGGGCAGGATTCCGAGCGGCGCGCTAGAGTTTACGGTTCTCCGGACGGAGCAGAACTGCGGGTTCGCGGTGCGTAATTGTAAGCGTGGCCGTGTGCTGGCCAGTGCTGTTGTGAGCTTCAAGCGCTTTTCACACAGCATTGAGGGCATGAGGACCCACTTTTCGGCCGGGCTCGATTGCCTATTTACGGGCAGGATTCCGGGCGGCGCGTGTTTACCGTCCGCCGGAGGGTCCGCAAGTGTGGATCCGCGGAGCCGTGTGCTGCCCGGTGTTGCTGTCAGCTCCAAGCGGTTTTCACCCAGCTCTGAGGGCATGAGGCCCGACTTCCCAGGTACTGGATGGGTGAACATAACTCTGCACATAATTGGTTGCATACGGAAATGTGCCCAATATTTCATTTAATTCTGATGTTATTCTTATCTTGTTTAGCTATTGTTAAACTTAAACGGGCCCAAGTTTACATAAAACAAGTTGCTACTGACTTTTCAGTATCAGAAAGCACTGTCCTGGTTTACATAAGACATGTTATTAATGTTCATGCACTTTAATGTGTCCAGCTGGACAGTGTTTATTCATTTGCACATTGTACGAAGTTTGGGAATTTATTTTTTATGCATATTTTTTCTTTTTCAGTCACATATCGTGATATATCGTTGATGAAACTTCTTGCAATATATCGAATATCGCAGATATCGTGTATCGTGATATTATCGTTATCGTGGGCCAAATATCGTCACAGTATCGAATCGTGAGTTACCCGTTGTTGGGGTTGTAGCAGGAGCAGATTTGGTTATCAACAGTTAATTATTAATATCAATATGATTATCGGTATTAATAATTATATTTAATATATTATCATGATATAATCATGAATAAACGGGGCACCACCCTGGGATCAGGGAAAAGATAACCTAAAACTGTATTCAGTCTCAATATGAAGGTTTTATACTCACATGCCAATCATCGTGATCATTGGCATGGAAGCATAAAACAATCTAACAATTAAAAAGGCGTGAAATTCAAGCACTAGCCTTCACAACCTGCTGTTATCCAGTGACATATACACAACAAGCACAAGAGACCGCTAGTTATAATATAATAAGATTTATTAAAATCAGTAATAATGATCACAATCAATAACACTGCAATTAACAAAGCCTTATTACCTAACTACCTAACACACAAAGCTAAGCTTAAACAAAGGATGTGTGTGTGCGTGCGTGTCGAGAGAGAGGGAGAGAGAGAGAGGGAGAGATGGCTATGGGCGGCCACCAGATGTAGCGAGAGAGAGAGAGAGGTGGAGCTATTCCTCGCAGCGTTCAGGGGCGGAGCCACTGAGGTCTGATGGAGTAGCGAGAGAGAGAGAGAGGTGGAGCTATTCCTCGCAGCGGTCAGGGGCGGAGCCACTGAGGTCTGACGGAGTAGCGAGAGAGAGAGAGAGAGATAGCCGTATGTAGCCACCAGATGTAGCTATGTCCCTAGCGCCCGCCGGGAACAGCTGGCTTAGGACACGTGTATGTGTGTGTGTGTTAGCGGGTCACAAACAAAGAGAGAGAAAATGCGCGAGCGATATTCGGAGGGACAGAAAGCGTGCCGTTATCACACGGGCTCGCGTGAATGAACTGGCGTTTATTCCGCGAGACCGGTCTTTTAACTGATAGTAGAGGCTTTCTGAGCTCGCGAATATGGCGGAGGTTAGTCGAAAACACTGTTACAGAAATCAACCCAGCTGCGTGGTACACATCAGTATTCAAATACAGCAGCACATGAACCAACGGACTCGGCGGTCCGCGATCAGAACTTAAAACACATTAACAAGAATTACAAGCATATCCTACACTATCACTTGTGTCTCTGCCCAGACTGATAGCCTCTTACTGGTATCGTTGCGTAAGACGATGACGGCGTTCCGTAACGGCGGTGGTTCGTGAGTCCCCGGCGTCAGCGGGGGACGTGATGAGTCGGCTTCGTCCAGACGAGAGCGGAGCGGGTTTCCTCTCGTTGATCAAACTCAAATAAAGAAAACAGTCCGTGTTTCTTTCTTCCACGGACGGCGATATAATCGCGGCTTGGCGATCTAGTCAGCTTACTTCAGACAGCGTCTGGTAGCTGGACGGCAGGAACCGGCTTGGTTCCTCTTGTTGCAGCGGTGCGCTGCGGGAGGGGGTCGCCTCCCGTTGCAACGTGGTGTTGCGCCGGTTGTAGGAAGAGGCCAGAGTAGGAGTCGGAGTAAGAGTGAATAAGAGAGCGTTCTCCGGGCGGCTTCGGTTTATAAAGCTCAGGCCGCTCCAGGGGACCCCCCGGGGTTCCCTGAAGATGGCAGCCAATAGGATGGTTGGGTGGCGTCGCATCTCTCACCTGGGTGAGATGTGAAACTAAAATGGCGGTGTAGTTTTTAATCCCCTTTGTCCCTTTGTCCTGGCCGCATGTGTGGGCTTCTGTAGGCCGCATTGTGTAGTCCTAACGGTTAGGTCCCAACAGTCCCCCTTTTGGTCTGAAGGTTGAGGTGTGGGACGCAACCTTCGGAGCAACATAAGGGCCGAACCGTCCATGTATTCCTTGAAACACGTGGGAGTCCAAACAGTCTGTATATTCCATGGAAAAGAGGTTAAACAGTTCATTCAGGTTAAAGTCCATGACTTTGATGGAGGCATTGTTTGGGCAGAGATTGAGGCAAGGTCTGGGCAGAGATTTCTACGGTCTGGGCAGAGATTTCTAACCATCTAACCTATATCAAACATCTGCTAAGACACAATTTTCACAAACATCAACATTATCATTACACTCAGGTAGTTTCAAACAGGACACACCCCAACTATGAAACGGAACGAAGGAGGAAAAGGAAAGCGAGGAAAAGGAGAAGGGGTTAGTGGTCGTTTGGTTTACTCCTGGAGAAGACTTAAGTTAGCCATATTTACTATGTTGTGGCTCAGGGCTGTAACGCTCCATGTAGCCAGAAACAGAGGAAATGTCAGAGGCGCTGTCATTATCTGAGTTGTCATGTTTGTACACTGCTGGTTCACGTGACTGAGACAGAATTTCGGAGTAGGGCTTCCTACTACTTCTGTGTGAATGCCCATCTCGACGCAGTTGGTGGGCATGTCGGTGATGCTCAGTATCCCCACGCTGTCTCTTACCAGGCTTCTGGGGGGAGTTTAGTGATGGTTGGGTCGAGTCACGCCATAGCGCTATCGTTTTTATCAGCTTCTCGATCGGGTCGCACGGATCCCTATCTTCGTCAGTTTGGGAGTTTGTCTGATTCCAGGGGCGTGCTGGCCGCTCACCCCCTTTCGCGCTGTTATGAGGGCTCTGCTTTAAGGCGGCGGATGTTTGGGAGTTACTCTTGTTCCTTGGTTTAGTCTGATGCCTGGGGCGTGCTGGCCGCTCACCCCCTTTCGCGCTGTTACGAGGGCTATGCTTTAAGGCGGCAGACGTTTCGGACGCAGATGTGTCGAAGTTAGCGGGCTGGCTTTTAAGTTTGCGCGCTAAGTGGGTTTCCCAAGCCATCTGTGCGTAATCACGAATCTCTTGCATGGAGAGTCGATGTGTCCTGAAGTGTATGGTGGCATCGTAGCGCACACTTTCGTGTAGGTTATGCAGGAAGAGGGCCTTGAAGGCAGGCTCTTCCTCCACTCCTGGGGAGTTACGGCCCTGAGCATAGGCGGCTCTGAAGCGCCAATAGTACTCCGTGGGTGATTCCTGCCCCTCATGTACGACGGCGAGGGCACTGATCGTAGCGGCGGCGGGATCCCAGTCTCGGCTATACTCCTTCCGGAGTGCTGCACAAAGTCTGGGGTATCGGTCCTGGGTTCTGGGTGCAAGTGTTCCTATGAAACTGCGGACATGTCTGGTTGTGGTCTTCCCGACTAGTCTGAGCTTCTCCCGTGAGGAGGCATGGGGGAGGTCAATCAGGAGTCTGTCTAACTCTCTCAAATATTCGTCAATATTATGGTTTGAGTTGTCGGGATCAAAATGTTGAATATCTTTAGCCATGCTCTCTAGCTCTTGAAAGCGGAAGCGCTGTGGCATCCTTTCTGGTGAAGGCGAGACTAAGCTAGGTTGAGGAGGCGCGTCGCAAATTACAGGTTTGTTCCAAAGATAGGAAGATTTTGGAGGAGAACTTGTGTAAGTTCCACTGCTGGTTTCTTCACTGTCTGTGTCGGAGCAATGGGAAGCTGCGTAGCCGTTACCGCTGTCTCTCAGTGGAGTTTGTCTTAAGGACTTTGTGTCCGCTGGTAACTGTTCCCATCTTCTGCATGGCGGGGGAGTCGTATTTTCACTACGAAAAGAGGGGAAGTCGGAGAAGCCTGAATCACACTGACTGGCCGAGTCGGCTGAGGGAGGACATTCTGGTTTAGACTTCGACCACCTGTTCTTGTAGGACAAAAACTGGGACTCTGTGGTGTGCAGGACATCTAAATAACGCATGGCTCTCATGTCTGCTGCTTGAGCGTCGTGGAGGTGACAAGCACTTTGCTCCTCTAGTGCTACCACTTTTTTCTCTAGGGCAGATTTACTCTGAACCAAGAGACAGGTTTGTTTGTAGAAAGTCAGTAGCAAGCATTTTAACAATGGACCCTTGGATGATGTTACTTCATCAGATCTGCTCTTCAGTAACACGTTGATCTCCTCTTGGCACTCACTGAGATTTAGTTTCTGCAAAAACTCAGAGTAGCCTGTCTGAAGGCTCTGTGCCACAGATGAGATGAACTGTTCACAAAAGTTCTCCATTGTGTCTGGAGAGAAAGGAGGGGGGTTATGCAAATCACCTGATAAGGTGACTGGCGGTTCTCTTTTAGAGAGGTCAGCTTCACGCTCTAATGATTCTATACAGCAACTCAGACTTACTGTAGGCTGCTTACTTAATTCTTTGCCAAAGGCACGCTAACTGAAATGCGCGGCAGGAACAGTTAGGGAATTATTTTGAAATTTTAACTCGAGCTAGAACCCGTGGTGGAAATAGCAAGGTACAATTTCAACGTTCACAGAGTCGGTACACTCTGTGGCTCTATTCTCTGCTCTACTTCTAGTGAAAGGGAGAATACGGTGGCTTTACTTGTTCGGTGTTAATCGCAAGAAAAACTGTATTTGTTGTTATACTGAGGTGGGTGCACAGGTGAGCTGCGTCGACCTGTGACTTACAATGGAAATGTTAGTACTCTTCTACAGCCTGTGGACTGTCAATGAGGTGTCTCTAGCACCTCTGGTGAGTAATAACAGTGTTATAACGCGTCTTAGTATCCCTAACCCTGTGTTTGTTAGTATTGTTGTCAAACAATAAATGGCTAATCACAACATGCATATGCAACCCATCACTGTATTTGCTTGGCAAATAGTAACAGGGAGCAAACAAATCGATCCTTGAACATCGATTTCTAAACAATGATATCAATAACAACAATTCCTATTATTGTTATTATTACTATAATTCTCAGGTTATTGTGCATAAATCTCTGGATAAAGCTGGTTTAAGAAGGCCTCACACGGGGCACCATTTATGTTGGGGTTGTAGCAGGAGCAGATTTGGTTATCAACAGTTAATTATTAATATCAATATGATTATCGGTATTAATAATTATATTTAATATATTATCATGATATAATCATGAATAAACGGGGCACCACCCTGGGATCAGGGAAAAGATAACCTAAAACTGTATTCAGTCTCAATATGAAGGTTTTATACTCACATGCCAATCATCGTGATCATTGGCATGGAAGCATAAAACAATCTAACAATTAAAAAGGCGTGAAATTCAAGCACTAGCCTTCACAACCTGCTGTTATCCAGTGACATATACACAACAAGCACAAGAGACCGCTAGTTATAATATAATAAGATTTATTAAAATCAGTAATAATGATCACAATCAATAACACTGCAATTAACAAAGCCTTATTACCTAACTACCTAACACACAAAGCTAAGCTTAAACAAAGGATGTGTGTGCGCGTGCGTGTGCATGTGCGTGTGTGTGTGTGCGTGCGTGTCGAGAGAGAGGGAGAGAGAGATGGCTATGGGCGGCCACCAGATGTAGCAAGAGAGAGAGAGAGGTGGAGCTATTCCTCGCAGCGTTCAGGGGCGGAGCCACTGAGGTCTGATGGAGTAGCGAGAGAGAGAGAGAGGTGGAGCTATTCCTCGCAGCGGTCAGGGGCGGAGCCACTGAGGTCTGACGGAGTAGCGAGAGAGAGAGAGAGAGATAGCCGTATGTAGCCACCAGATGTAGCTATGTCCCTAGCGCCCGCCGGGAACAGCTGGCTTAGGACACGTGTATGTGTGTGTGTGTTAGCGGGTCACAAACAAAGAGAGAGAAAATGCGCGAGCGATATTCGGAGGGACAGAAAGCGTGCCGTTATCACACGGGCTCGCGTGAATGAACTGGCGTTTATTCCGCGAGACCGGTCTTTTAACTGATAGTAGAGGCTTTCTGAGCTCGCGAATATGGCGGAGGTTAGTCGAAAACACTGTTACAGAAATCAACCCAGCTGCGTGGTACACATCAGTATTCAAATACAGCAGCACATGAACCAACGGACTCGGCGGTCCGCGATCAGAACTTAAAACACATTAACAAGAATTACAAGCATATCCTACACTATCACTTGTGTCTCTGCCCAGACTGATAGCCTCTTACTGGTATCGTTGCGTAAGACGATGACGGCGTTCCGTAACGGCGGTGGTTCGTGAGTCCCCGGCGTCAGCGGGGGACGTGATGAGTCGGCTTCGTCCAGACGAGAGCGGAGCGGGTTTCCTCTCGTTGATCAAACTCAAATAAAGAAAACAGTCCGTGTTTCTTTCTTCCACGGACGGCGATATAATCGCGGCTTGGCGATCTAGTCAGCTTACTTCAGACAGCGTCTGGTAGCTGGACGGCAGGAACCGGCTTGGTTCCTCTTGTTGCAGCGGTGCGCTGCGGGAGGGGGTCGCCTCCCGTTGCAACGTGGTGTTGCGCCGGTTGTAGGAAGAGGCCAGAGTAGGAGTCGGAGTAAGAGTGAATAAGAGAGCGTTCTCCGGGCGGCTTCGGTTTATAAAGCTCAGGCCGCTCCAGGGGACCCCCCGGGGTTCCCTGAAGATGGCAGCCAATAGGATGGTTGGGTGGCGTCGCATCTCTCACCTGGGTGATATGAAACTAAAATGGCGGTGTAGTTTTTAATCCCCTTTGTCCCTTTGTCCTGGCCGCATGTGTGGGCTTCTGTAGGCCGCATTGTGTAGTCCTAACGGTTAGGTCCCAACACCGTATCGTCCCACTCCTAATACAGTATATGCAGTATATACAGTATATATTAAAAAAATGTGTGAAATGTTAACATAAAACAAATACAATTCTGGCAGACTTATTAAATAGTTGGAAATATTATATTATATCGACACAAGCTTAAGATTCCGTGCCATTCACACCCATTATAACATCTGAAACTTCACCAAACTCAAACTGCGATATCGGGAAAACCGTACGGACCATCGACATGAATGTTTGAGCCAATAAAGTCCACAGTCTTGTGAACGTTTTAATCACGTTTGGAAGTTAAAGTATGGCGAACTTTTAGGGTTGTGAAGTAGATGAAAAAACAATGTAAACATGTTTAAGGGCAGTGGTTACTATGGCAACCTGAAAGTTCTTTTCTTTTTTTTTCATTTTGCTTTGATGTCTGATGTCTTTGATGACTGGTGACATCACGTGACCCTGGACTGTATAAATACAAGCAGCGACCAGAACTCATCGTGGAGTTTTTGGAGTTTGGAGAGAGAGAGAGCTTTAGAGAGATAGTGATTGAGAGTGAATAGATAGTGATATTTTGAACTTTTTGCAACTTTGTGAGAGGAACGAAATTTATTCTACGTTCAAACAGATAGTGACAGAACTTTTACATCTGGAGCGGGCTGTCTCCACCAGTCTGCTCTTCTAGTCCATCTGTTCATCGGCGAAAGCCAGTTTACATTGTACCGTCTTGTAAACTATCATTCCTGCAGCCAAGATGCAGCAGGGAAACAGCAGGAGGCCTTGTGTCCAACTGACCCCTCAGGAGACCATCAACCAGCTGCGTGAGCAACTGCGTGAGCAAAAGCGAACCAACGCTGAAGAGTACGGCATTAGGATGGGGCTCACTGAGGAGCTCAAACGGCAAAAGACCCTGAAAGAAATGCACATCAATCGGGGCAAGGCCATCCGTGGCGAACTGGAGATGCTCAAGAAGGCAAGTGAGCCAGAGACTCTGAATAAAATGGAGATCGCCTCTGCAGTCCATTGCACCGTGAAGATAAAGAAGAAGAAAGATCTTCAGAGGGAGCATGAGGACCTCAAGGTGTCTCATTTAATCCTCCAGGAAAAGTTCGAACAGCAGGAGAAGGCTATCCAGAGCCTCAGGCAGGAGAACTTTGAAAAGGAGGAGGAATTGGAGTACTTGAAAGTACAGGCCTCAATCAACCTGGAGACAACCATTAATCTCCAGGCTGAGGTGAAGGTCGCCCAAGGCCTCAGAGATCAACTAGTTCAACTGCAAGAAGAGCTTGATCAGAGTACTCTGCGCCATGACCTCGCGAAAGAGGCCCTGATAAAACAAGCCTCCGCCAACCAGCAGTTGGTAAATGACCTCCAGACCGCCACGGAGGACAACAAGGACCTCCAAGCTGATTTATCTGAAAAGACCCTGGACCAGGAGCTGGCGAAGGAGGCCCTGATAAAACAGGTCTCCACCAACCATCAGCTATCAAATGACCTCCAGACTGCTGAGGAGGACAACAAAGACCTCCGAGCTGAATTCGTTCAGCTAAAGGCAGAACTCAAGCAGAGGACCCTGGACCAGGAGCTGGCGAAGGAGGCCCTGATAAAACAGGTCTCAACCAACCAGCAGCTCTCAGATGACCTCCAGTCTGTTGAGGAGGACAACAAGGACCTCCGAGCTGAATTATCTCAGCTAAAGGCAGAACTCCAGCAGAGGACCCAGGAGCTGGCGAAGGAACCAGAAGACATCGAGGTTGTGAATGGTGCTGATCTTCAGGGAGCTGAGGAGCTGCACCAGACCTCACCCGACCAACTGGTGACTGAGCTCCAGGTCGAAAGCCTCGAGCAGAGCCTTCCTTGTGTGGAGCTGCCAGAGGAGGTGCAGCCCCCCAAGAAGAAGAAATCTCTTTTCAAGAGGTTCAGACACAGCATCGGTCTGCGCAAAAGGCGTTGAACTGGTGCTGTGTCCTAATTTGGCCCTAAATTTATAATTCGGAAAATAATATATGCTGTAAAAAAATACAGCTATATATTATTATAAAAAAAAGGGCGGCACAGTGAATTGTACTGTGTCGTGTGGGTTTTCTCCGGGAGCGCCGGTTTCCCCCCACTAGAAAAAAAAACAATTTGGCCCCAAATTAAATATCTCCTCATCCCCTCCCATATTACCCCCTCCCCTGTGGGTGCTCCGGTTTCCCACAACCAAAAAAAAAAACCTTTGCCGCTTGAGCAGATGCGTGAGCAGCAGCGAATCAATGCTGAAGAGAACAGCATTAGGGTGAACCTCACTGAGGAGCTCAAACGTGGAGCAGGCGATGGAGGCCCTGAGAAAACAGGTCTCCACCAACCAGCAGCTCTCAGATGACCTCCAGACTGCCGAGGAGGACAACAAGGACCTCCGAACTGAATTATCTCAGCTAAAGGCAGAACTCCAGCAGAGGACCCTGGACCAGGAGCTGGCGAAGGAACCAGAAGACATCGAGGTTGTGAATGGTGGTGCTCTTCAGGGAGCTGAGGAGCTGCACCAGATATCACCCGACCAGCTGGTGACCTGAGCTCCAGGTCGAAAGCCTCGAGCAGAGTCTTCCTTGTGTGGAGCTGCCAGAGGAGGTGCAGCTCCCCAAGAAGAAGAAATCTCTCTTCAAGAGGTTCAGACACAGCATCGGTCTGCGCAAAAGACGTTGAACTGGTGCTGTGTCCTAATTTGGCCCTAAATTTATAATTCAGAAAATAATATATGCTGTAAAAAAAATACAGCTATATATAATTATAAAAAAAAGGGCGGCCAAATTAAATATCTCCTCAACCCCTCCCATATTATCCCCTCCCCTGTGGGTTTTACTCCGGGTGCTCCGGTTTCCCACAACCAAAAAAAAAAACCTTTCCGGGAACCATCACCTTAACGCGGTGGAGAGGTTTGCGTGTCCCTATGACCCTGAGGCCTGTGTTGTCTGGAGCTTTGTGCTCCTGGTGGGGTTTCCCATGGCAAATTGGTCTCAGGTGAGGGGCCAGACTAAGAATGGTTCAAAAGACTCCCATGAATAACCTAGGAAGAAGAGGAGTGACCTGGCCTGGAGGAAGCCCGGGGCTCCCGTCTGGAGCCAGGCCCAGAGGGAGGGCCCGTCAGCGAGTGCCTGGTGGCCGTCTTGCCACGGAGCGCAGCCGGGCACAGCAGAAGAAGAAGAAGAAGAAGAAGAAGAAGAAGCAGCGACGTGGCAGTTATAAGAACATTCACTTTTTATATAAAAATAAATGAAGTTAAAATATTCCCTTTGATAGAAAAGGAAAAAAACACTTGAATGCTCTGTCTGAGTTAATAGTCCTTCGGTTCAGGGAGTATTTACCCCATAAACATATAAAATAAAATAAAAATAATCACCGATCAGGTGTTTTATAAAAGAGTCTTTCAATTGTCCTTTCAAAATAAAAATAAATGGCTGGCCAGCAAAAAAAAAATAGAGAGCTCTCTTTATATTATGTTGATGTATGTATGTGTAATATGTGTTTGCCTGAAGAACGGTCAAGGGGGTGACGACCGTCGCTAATGGAAACACCACAATAATAAGAGTCTATATCGGAGAAGCAACGTGTTCGGCTGCAGCTTCACTACATCCCTCTGAGCCCGCGATTCCCACTAGGGGCGGAAACCAGGCGGCTGTCGTAAAAACTGCCGTAACGCGGTGCTTAAAGGGCAACGCACCCAAAAACAGACCTGAAGCGATTACATGCAGCAAGGAACTGTAGTTACCTCTGGGTTACACTAGCAGCGCCGGCATTCTTGTCCTCCAGAAAGTTTTGCCGATGCCCTTCCAGGCGCCCACGCCCTTCCAGCAGCCCACGCTTCTTTTTTTTTTTAGGAATTAGCTCTTTATTTCTGGCTTTGACAGTACAGCATGAAACACATGAACATAAATGCCTACACATACTTACACCCCTGACAAATATAGCTCTTATTCTTTTTTGTTTTTACAGAACCTACTCTCCACACATACACGCAAAAAAAAAAATATATATATATCAATATATTCTAGAAAGGGGTCCCAGATTTGAAAAAACTTAAATGGTTTATCATTGAACCAGAAGCTTATAGCCTCTAGGGGGAGAAGTTCCATAATACTCCGGATCCAATGTGAGATTGTGGGGACAGAGTCTGAAATCCACTGTAGAAGAATACATCTCCTTGCATTAAACAGCAGCACCCTACGCGGGACGCGGGGAAACACCGCTGCCTGTGGACCATAGCTGTGGACACGTACCTTCACTCTTTCCAAACACTCTGCAGGCGTCTTCCTCCACTGAATCACGTGTTGTAAAGACGCTTTACCATAGGTTGAGGGGCGGCAGGGCTGCGTTTGGGGGCGCTTCAAAAAATCCGGAAGGAAATAGGAGCATTTGTGATGCAGCTCGAGATATAAAATGCTTCAGAATCGCCGTGTGTAGAAATTAGATCACGTGTATGTGTGAATCGAGATCGCGATTTTTTAACGATTTTTTGTGCAGCCCTAGGCAGAGGTGAACATTATTTTCCTCTACAGACGAAGATACTTTGTCGAATAAACCTCGGAGAAAAAGCTGATCCCGGTTGTTGGTCTTTATTGGGCAGAGTCATTTTTCACAGGAGTTAAATTCTAGGAAATCACATGGGCAGATTTTCATTCATCACAAAATGAATTGTGATGACAAGAAATAAAATGATACTCACCTTTTAAAATAAGGGTACAAACATACCCTCCACCTCCCCTGTTCTCCTATCCTCTCCTTTCCTCCCCTCTTCTCCTGATCTCCTCTCTCTAAAAGACAAATATAAGAAAAAGTGTGTTTGAATCTAGAAAATCCCATAATCAGAAATAAAATGATACTCACCTTTTTATAAGGGTACAAATGTGCCCTCCACCTCCTCTGTTCTCCTCTCCTCCTCCTCTCCTCTCTCTGAAAGACAAATATAAGAAAAAGGGAGTTAAAGTCGAGAAAATTTCATAATCAGAAATGAAATGATACCTAACCCTAACCCTAACCCTCTTGTTCCGAACAACAGCTAATGCAACAGTCCTGCACCCCCAACATCACTGCTGTGGCCCGATCCTGCAGATTTGCCCTCTACAACATCCGCAGGATTCGGACCTTCCTCACAAAGGACGCAACGCAACTCTTGGTCCAAGCACTGGTCATCTCCCGCCTTGACTACTGCAACTCTCTCCTGGCCGGACTCCCGGCCTCTGCGATTAAACCATTGCAGCGTATCCAGAACGCTGCAGCACGCCTTATCTTCAATCTACCCAAATTCTCCCATGTGACCCCCCTCCTCCGTGACCTCCACTGGCTCCCTGTTGCAGCACGCATCCAATTCAAGACGATGACACTGGTCTTCAGGGCCATCAATGGAACGGCACCCATCTACCTTCAAACACTGGTCAAACCTCATGCCCCGAAGCGAGCACTTCGCTCCTCTACTTCAGCTGGCCGGCTGGTACCACCATCGCTGAAATCAAACAAATGTCGCTCAGCAAAGTCCAGACTCTTCTCTGTTCTGGCGCCTCAGTGGTGGAACGAACTCCCGACTAATGTCAGGACAGCTGAGTCATTTGCCATTTTCCGAAAAAGGCTCAAGACTCACCTGTTCAGACTTCACCTCGACTAGCATGACCCACTAACAATTTAATTTAATTTAATTTTGAACATCTCGCCAGGTGAAAGGGTTAAGTCCTACTGGCTCTTTAATAACAAGCTCCTGCAGGACACAGTTTTTTGCCAGCACTTTCACTCTCTGTGGCAAAAGTGGAAGCTTCAAAAAGCAAACTTCAGTTCTCTGACGCTGTGGTGGGAGGTGGGCAAGGCACAGATTCGTGTTTTTTGCCAGCAGTACACCTCCCATTCAACTGCTAAGATAAAATCAACAGTTCAGGAACTTGAAGTGAGCATCAAGAGCATGGAAGGAGATACAGGGAGACTCAGATCCAAATAAAGGCCATCTGCTGAAGGAGAAGAGGTTGGCTTTGAGCTCCTTCCTGCAGGAGAGAGTGAAGGGGGCTTTGGTAAGGTCTCGTTTCCTCCAGCTGAAGGACATGGATGCCCCAACCTCTTTCTTTTTCAACCTGGAGAGGACGGTGGCACAGAGGAAAAGCATGGCCTGCCTTGAGCTGCCAGGAGGCAGAGTGACCACCTGTCCAAACGAAATGAGGAGCCATGCAATGGACTTCTACACTAAACTCTTTGCAGAAGAGCAGTGCAGCATGGAAAGCCGCGAGGAGCTCCTGGAGGGGCTTCCTCAGCTCAGTGAGGGAGAGAAAGCTGCTCTGGATCTCGAGCTGACTTTAGAGGAGCTGACGATTGCTGTCAATCAGATGGCAACAGGACAGGCACCGGGGATTGACGGTCTTTCCACAGACTTTTTAAAACACTTTTGGAATATCCTTGGACCGGACCTGCACAGTGTTCTGTTGGAGTGTTTTAGAACAGGATCTCTTCCTGTTTCCTGTCAGCGCGCAGTGCTTTCCCTGCTGCCAAAAAAAGGAGACCTGGCCTTACTGAAAAACTGGAGGCATGTGGCTCTCCTTTGCGCAGACTACAAGGTGCTTTCCAGAGCCTTATCAAACAGACTTAAGGATATACTGGAAATAACTGTACATCCTGATCAAACTTACTGTATTCCTGATAGGACGATCATGGATAACATTTTCCTCATTCGTGATGTTATTGATGTGTGCAAAGGTGATAGTGTCAGCGTTGGCATTGTCTCTTTGGACCAGGAGAAAGCGTTCGACAGGGTGGATCACTCTTATTTGTTTTCTGCACTGAAGGCATTTGGTATTGGTGAGGGGTTTTTGGCTTGGGTGAGTTTGTTGTACAGGGATGCACAGTGTATGGTGAAGGTGGGGGCAGGGTTGAGTCGGCCAATCCCTGTAGAGCGTGGAATCAGACAGGGTTGTCCTATCTCGGGCCAGCTGTACAGCTTGGCTATTGAACCCTTGCTGTGCATGCTGAGAAGTCGCCTCGGTGGTCTCGCATTGCGGTTCCTTCAAGCCTGATCAAGGTTTTCCGACCCTTTCTGCCTATGCAGATGATGTTAATATTTTTTATCTCCAACCAGGAGGATGTTCAAGGTTTGAAGGATACCCTGTCCCTATACGAAGAGGCGTCTTCTGCACGGGTGAACTGGGCAAAAAGCAAAGCTTTGTGGGTTGGACACTGTAATAAACAGGAAATGCCAGATCTGCCTTTTTACACCTCGGTTCTGCAGGCTTGGCAGATTTTCAGGATAAAGCGTGACACTGCAGAGACTCCGGGGCTGTGGCTGTTCGAGGAACCTCTGTTCTTCAACAGTTTTATCAGTACCCGAACTCTGCAGTCTGCCAGCCTGCAAGCTAAACTGAACACCTCGCGGCACAAGCGGTACTGCGAGCCAGCCGTCCGACAAAGGTGGAGGCCCCAGGACGTCCGCTGAGCTCTGAGCCGGTAAAACCTCTTCCCCACCCCCCCATGGAGCGCCAAGCGCCAGCGGCTGACCTGAGGAGGTGTTTCACCTGCGGTGGCCTGGGACACCTATCCTGGGGGTGTCCCCTTTGCCAGGATGTCTCGATGCCCTCGGCTTCCTCCGATCCGAACCCCCGGAAAACCTGTGGACTGCTCTCCGCCTGCTGGGGCCAAGCAGACGGACCCAACCCCGTGACCCCCATCCGCGTCAACGGACGCGACGCCTCGGCCCTCCTAGACTCCGGGAGGGCAGTGACGCTAGTCCGCCCCGAATTCGCCCCTGGCCCACCACTTCCAGACACGGTGGCCGTGACCTGCATTCACGGCGAGACCCGCCGCTACCCCACCGCCCACGTCGAGGTGCAGATGACGCAGGGCACATTCCAGGGCGCAGTGGGCCTTGTCCCGGACCTGCCAGTAGAGGTACTCATTGGCCGA
This sequence comes from Eutrigla gurnardus, assembly GCF_963514095.1. Classification (NCBI taxonomy): domain Eukaryota; kingdom Metazoa; phylum Chordata; class Actinopteri; order Perciformes; family Triglidae; genus Eutrigla; species Eutrigla gurnardus. The sequence goes on from NC_139915.1 coordinate 13,147,742, forward strand.
GACGCAGCCCTGTTTCACCCCCTCTGGCGCTCCCTGGCAAAACGAGACGGGGCCAGGAAGCCGCCCCTCCCCAGAAGAGTGCCCCGTGATAACCCTCTATGTGGACTAAATGAGGTTGGCCCCGGGGACTCCACCGACCCCCTCTCCGAGGGCGCTGCTAGCGCTGCAGCCGAGCGAGCAGAGGAGGAGATCCGAGCCGCGCCTCCGGGGCGACGCCCCCTCTTCCCCACCGACGAGGAGGAGATCCGAGCCGCGCCTCCGGGGGTACGAAGGGCATCGCCAAGGAGCTGGCTGATGTTCACCCGGGTCGGCATCCCTGAGGAGATCCTGACCGATCAAGGTACCCCCTTTATGTCTGGACTGATGCGCGAGATGTGCAAACTACTACGCATTAAACAGTTACGCACATCCGTATACCACCCACAGACTGACGGCTTAGTGGAAAGGTTTAATCAGACCTTGAAGAAGATGTTAAAAAAAGTGATGGAACTGGACGGGAGAAACTGGGATCAGCTACTGCCTTTCCTAATGTTTTCAATACGTGAAGTTCCCCAGGCATCCACCGGTTTCTCCCCGTTTGAACTTCTCTATGGTCGGAGACCCCGAGGCCTGCTGGACCTGGCCAAGGAGGCGTGGGAGCAGCAACCCTCTCCCCACCGAACGATGGTTGAACATGTGGAGGACCTCCATAAGCGAATGACGACGCTGTGGCCGCTCGTGAGAGAGCACATGGCCGAGGCCCAAACGGCACAGGCACGGGTCTACAACCGGGGAGCGCAACCCCGCGAGTTCCAGGTGGGGGATAAAGTCCTGGTGTTAATTCCCACTGTGGAGTGCAAGTTCCTGGCGCGGTGGCAGGGGCCATATGAGGTGATCGAGAGGACGGGCGAAGTCAACTACAGGGTACGACAGCCAGGTAGACGACACCCCACCAAGATATATCACGTAAACCTCCTGAAAAAATGGGTGGCCCGCGAGGCGTGTCTGTTTCTCTCTCCCCCACAGAAGCCGCACAAGACAGTGTTGGAGGCAGTGCCCATGGGAGAGCAGCTCACGCCCCGACAGACCCAGGACCTCCGGGAGCTGGTGCAGAGGCACCACCGGGTTTTTTCCACCGAGGCGGGCTACACCACCCTCATCGAACACCCCATCCACACAACCCCCGGCAGGAAGGTAAAACTAAGACCCTACCGTGTCCCCGAGGCCAGGAGACAGGCCATTCGAGAAGAGGTCCAGAAAATGCTACAAGCTGGCATTATAGAAGAGTCCCGGAGTGAGTGGTGTAGCCCCATCGTCCTAGTCCCCAAACCCGATGGTTCGTTACGGTTCTGCAACAACTTCCGGCACCTCAACGCCATATCACAGTTCGATGCCTACCCCATGCCGCGGGTAGATGAGCTGATCGAACGCCTGGGAAAGGCCCGGTACATCTCCACCCTCGACCTGACTAAGGGGTACTGGCAGGTGCCTCTCTCCCCCGAAGCCCGCGAAAAGACCGCCTTCGCAACCCCCGACGGGCTGTTCCAGTACCTCCGACTCCCGTTCGGATTACACGGGGCCCCCGCCACATTCCAGCGCCTGATGGACCAGGTACTCTGGCCCCACCGGGAATACGCGGCGGCGGGAGTGGGGAACCCATCTGGAGCAACTGAGCGCGGTACTCCAGGCGCTGCGGGAGGCGGGGCTCACCGCCAACGCCAAGAAATGTCGCCTCGGCCTACAAGAAGCCAATTACCTCGTCATCGGCAGGGGCTGTGTGAAACCCCAGGTGGGGAAGGTCGAGGCGATTCGCGAGTGGCCCCGCCCCCAGAGCAAGCACCAGGTGAGAACATTCCTGGGCCTAGCCAGTTATTACCGCCGATTCGTCCATCACTTCTCCTCTCTCGCAGGACCCCTCACGGAGTATACGAAAAAGCAACAGCCAGACCGGATACGGCGGACCCCGGAGGCAGAGAAAGCGTTTCAGGGACTGAAGGACGCCCTCTGCTCCGATCCCGTGCTGGTGACCCCTGACTTCTCCCTACCCCTACTGGTCCAAACCGACGCGTCAGAAACCGGGGTGGGTGCCGTCCTGGCCCAAGTACAAGAAGGTGGCGAACATCCCATCACATACATCAGCCGTAAGCTGACGCCCAGCGAGAAGAATTATTCGACCGTGGAACGGGAATGTCTGGCGATCAAGTGGGCTGTGGAGAAGTTGAGATATTATCCCCTGGGAAGACAGTTCACCCTGGTGACCGATCATGCTCCGTTGGTGTGGATGGCCCGACACAAGGACACCAATGCCCGAGTAACCCGATGGTTCCTGGCTCTCCAGCCGTACTCGTTCAAGGTCACCCACAGGTCCGGCTCAGCCCATGGAAACGCGGATGCCCTGTCCCGGCGGGACGCCCTGAGCGGCTGGATCGCCCCTCCCACATGGTCGGAGCTGAGGGGGGGGGGGGTATGTGGCGCCCGCGGGACAGAGGTAAGGAGGAGGGAACCTGGGAGCATAATAAATAACGTGTATGTACCGCCGTGGCATATGACAGCCACGGCGCTGTTGCCACCGCACTCTATCCCTCCAAGGCACCGCGCAGGGAACGGACGGCGGGCCATATATGGAGTTCCGATTGCCCATCGGAATCACCGGCGTGGAGGAACACGGCTAGGAGGAAATCAGCGCAAGACGACCGGTAGGGGATAAAAGGAGACGACAGAGAACACGTTTGTGTGGAGAGTAAGGAGATGATGAGAGAGAGAGAGAGACAACTAAAAGCCCTGTGTATGACCCGCTTCTGGAGGAGAACCCCGCGCCCTGATCGACCCCCGGACAGTCTGACTACCCGCCTCTGCTTCGACCCCCGCCTGCCTGACCGCCGCCCCTCCCGCCGAGCCCCGGACCGTATGACTGCCCGTCCCCGTGTACCGAACCCCGCTCTCCCCCAACGACGTCGCCTCAGCCTCAGCCCCCTCAAGCCAGCCCCGCACTCCGCGGCATCGACAGCATCCCTGCAACAGTCTTTAATAAAGAACATTAATTGTGAATTTGGTGTGGACAGCCCTCTTTTCCCTGAAATTGGTCACTTAGCGCCTTCTCGTAACCCCGAGGGCGCCACACTATAAACACAAGATGCAAACTCCTACAGTATAAATGGTTGCTTAGAACTTATATCACACCTGTTAAATTGCACCGCTTTGATCCCAATATTCTGCACCAAATGTATGGAAGAAGTTGGTACCCTGCTACATTGTATGTGGAGCTGTCAAAAACTGCAGATATTCTGGAAAGAGGTTCTTGACTTAATTTCTAAACTCACAGAAAAGGTTCTTCCAGTTGAAGCAAAGATATATTTGTTGCACATATATCCTGAGAATTTCCCAGTGACTGTAAAAAAACGTAAACTAATTAATCTGTTGCAAGCTAAACGTGTGATTGCCTTAAAATGGAAGGAGATTCAGGGACCTACCGTGGGCCAATGGATTACAGAACTGTCATCTAATTTGGCACTGGAAAAACTGACGTACATGGCAAGAGGAAAAGTTGAGGACTTTAACAAGATGTGGTCATCTTTCCTAACCTTCATGAATAACCTGAATGTGCAACCTAGAACTGAACAAGATCTGTTGCCACCACCTTTATGATCTTAAAATGGCTCAATAATGGTTCCATGGCTGGAGTATTAGTACTGTGAAGTAGAAATAGAGATGAAGAGAAGGACTGAATTGTGGACCTATGTTGTTTTGAATAAATGTTTCTGTGAATATTGATGTTCACAGGAATGTATACAGGCTAAATATGTAATGCACATTTTGATACTATTATCAGAACTTTATTTACCGTAGATCTTATTGTGGGTGGGAGGAGGGTGGGTTAGAAGGGTTTCTGTTCTGTTTTTGTGTGTTATATTGTTGTTGTTATGTGTATGAACGTCTGTTCATTAAAATGGAAAATCAATAAAGAAATTGTGAAAAAAAAATATATATAAGAAAAAGGGAGTTAAAGTCGAGAAAATCTCATAATCAGAAATAAAATGATACTCACCTTTTATATATAAAGGTACAAACGTGCCCTCCACCTCCTCTGTTCTCCTCTCCTTTCCTTCCCTGCTCTCCTCCTCCTCCTCCTCCTCTCCTCTCTCTGAAAGACAAATATAAGAAAAAGGGAGTTAAAGTCGAGAAAATCTCATAATCAGAAATAAAATGACACTCACCTTTTTATATAAGGGTACAAACGTGCCCTCCACCTCCTCTGTTCTCCTCTCCTTTCCTTTCCTTCCCTGCTCTCCTCCTCCTCTCCTCCTCCTCCTCCTCCTCGCCTCTCTCTGAAAGACAAATATAAGAAAAAGGGAGTTAAAGTCGAGAAAATCTCATAATCAGAAATAAAATGATACTCACCTTTTTATATAAGGGTACAAACGTGCCCTCCACCTCCTCCTTCTCCTCCTTTCCTCCTCTCCTCCTCCTCTCCTCTCTCTGAAAGACAAATATAAGAAAAAGGGAGTTATAGTTGAGAAAATCTCATAATCAGAAATAAAATGGGGAGCGTACCTATGTTCTCCGGGTTCTATGTTCCCCGGGTCCTATGTTCCCCGTTTTTTCCAAAAAAGCTCCTATGTTCCCCGGTTTGTATGGAACCGGGGAACATAGGACCCTTATTTAAAAAGAAGGTCCTATGTTCGGGTCCTATGTTCCCCGCTGTTGCCGGTTGACACACACGCACGTTTTAAGACATGCGTACAGATGTGATACAGTCAGTGGAAGCTTAATAAATAAACACAAAGTCTCCCCCCCGTGTGCAGGTGTGTGTGTGTGTGTGTTGGCGCGTGGTGAGGGCGAGTGAGGGAGAGTTTGTTGGTCTGTCCACACGAGAGACGCCGAGGTGACCACGCCAATCCTCTCCCTCGTCCCGCTTGGCTGCAGACGGACCCGGCCGTGCTGCGTCCAGACGGGCCTTTACAGGGTAACAACACACCATAAATAATCCACTATGATGCTTTGGAATCGCCCCCACACCAGCCGTCCAAACGCCGACTGCCACGGTCCCATTAATGCACCTGTGTGCATTACGCACACAACTTACGGCAAAAAAACAAACAAAACATTCATTCATTCATTCATTACAGGTCCGCACATCCCCGTGCGCAAACGCCAAGGATAATTGATCATGAAAAAAACCTGGGGAGCAAAGCTGCAAATCAACGAGCCCATAGCTCCAACAGACTATAGGCAAAACCCAGTGGATCACTACAAGTTGTTGCAACTTTGGGGAATTTCCTCCGGATAAAAAAGGCTTACAAACAGGGACCAGGACAGCTTTATAATATGCACAAAGATCCAAAGGAAACGAAAGGTAAAGAAAAAACAAACAAACAAACAAAAAAAGCAACAGCACGAAGTAGTTAAAATGTGTGTTTTACGCATGCCTCTGTGCGTCTGCCTGTTCAGCTCCACCTACACGTAAAATGACATTTGGCTCAGCCAAGACGTCCGTTGTCTATGCTCACAACCATTACAACAAACGAAATTATTCCAAGCAAATCATTTGGTGATTTGAAAGCCTAACAAATTGACATTTTCATTCTTTAAGATGAAGAAACTTTGTCTTGAGCAAAACTTCTTTCCTGCCACTTCTTTCTGTCATTTTACTGCACGTTTGTTACCAGTTTCCATCATATTTGTATCACAATAAATCCTGAGAAAATGTTTATTATAGCAGCAAAAGGAAATGTGCAATAGTAAATCATATGCATTAGGTTCTCAAATCAGCTGTTAATCTGCAGGGAGGGCAGGAGTCATAAGCTGAAAAACAAATGTGTAGACGAACAGGAGAGCTGGTAGGAAGAAAGAAAAGAAAGAGTCAGAGCGCAGCGCATCCTGTGGATAAAGATGCATCCGCCGCGATCTCCGTCTCTCTCTCTCTCTCAGTGACGCGCTGTCATTCATTTCAGCACCGAGACAGCGGACAGCGCGCTTGGTCACAGTTCAGCACTAGACAAAAGATATCAGTAGTTCACTCTGTGGCAAATACATCCATGGCACTGTCCATAAGGCAGAAAGAGAACTCAACACTGTCTTCTCCACAAGTAGAAAAATATAATAATAAAATAATAATATAACGCATTTTATAATGGGCTTGGTTGAGGGTGAGGAAGACAGAGTCCTGTCTGTCTGTGTGTGCCTGTAGGTGTGTGAGTGGGGAGGAGCAGAAGAAGTGAGAGCTGTCAGATAAGTTTGTGTTATGTTGTAGTTACGTCGGTTGGGACGCTACTGCGGAGCGGAGCCAATTTCATTTCTGTGCCGATTGTGCCAGTTGCGCCAGAGCGCGCACCTCTGTGCCAGGCTCGCGCTCTGCGGCGATTTGTGTTTATTCATTTTAACAGAGATGCTGACCAGAGAGGGATTAATACACACATTCACAGGCTACGCACACACGAGCTACCCACAGACTGAGGGGCCGATGCGCAGCACGGAGAATGCCTCTCACTGATAATAAGTCCCTGCAATGCCAGGCTTCGTAGTTCAGCGACTGTTCCTGTTTGAGAAGGTGCACTCGATTTTCTTGTCCAGCTGTCCAAGAATAGTAGCCTATGCTTTATTATTTCGTGCGCACGTTATACCTATTTCGTGGCCACAAATTACTATTTTGTGGGAACTAATTAATATTTCGTGGCCACAACTTTTTTCTTATTTTTTGCATGTCATATCTGGGGATCCGTACAAACAGCTCCATAATACACACAAAATTCAAAAGAAACGAAAATTAACAAAAAAAAATAAACTAAACAGCATGGAGTTGTCAAAATTCCTCTGTGCGTCAGGCGTGCCAGACGCACAAACACACCATGTCGAATATAAATAAACTTGAATCATAATGTTTGTAGATCTGACTTGGTTACTTCAAAAGTAGCTCTTAGGCTTAAACAGTGTTAATTTGTTGGTGACAAAATTGTTTGACAAAAATTGTTGAGGACATGTCATCTATTGAATAATCACTTGGTACACTTTCTTTCAAAAACAATAATTTAATAGTGAACTTGTAAAGGACCATAAATAGTTATTATAACAATAACAATAAAATACGAGTCAAAAACTGGAAACTCCACTTAAAAGTTTTTTTTTCCAAAAAGAAAGAGGGGAAAAACGTCCTCACCAAAAATGAAGGAGGGGCTAAAATGCCTAATGAAATTTTCTGCATCAAAAACTGCAAACTCCACTTAAAAGTTTTTTTGTTTTGTTTTTTCAAAAAAGAAAGAAGAGGGGGAAAACGTCCTCACCAAAAAAATGAAAGAGGGGCAAAGCTGCCTAATGGAAAAATCAGCATCCAAAACGGAAAACTCTCCTTCAAGTTTTTTTCCTTTTTTTCAAAAAAGTTTTTTAAAAAAGTGATTAAAAAAAAGAATGGGAAAACGTCCGTTTATCACCAAAAAAGAAAAGGGTGGCTTAACTGCCTAATGGAAAATGCTGCGGCTGACAGCCTTCCAATATGATTCCAGATCTCTGTGACCTGCAATGTACTGCCCTCTGAGCCTCTGGAGACGGGCCTCCAACTCCCTCCACTTGCATCTCCTTGTTGGAGGAGCATCACCCCGGTCTGCCATCTCCAGCTTCTCCTCAGCAAGCTGCTGCTGGTCTTTCAGGTGGCGAAGAAACATCCATAGCGATGGGTGGCGCACTTGAACGGCATCGTTCAGAGTGCGATGATAAGCTAAAAACAAAAAACAACTTGTTTAAAAAATGTTAAAGGGTATTGATTATGCTGATTGTGGCTTTATAAACATGAAAATACATAGGCCTAGCTTTTTTTTTTTTTTTTAGGTGTTTAGGCCGAGATGACGCACAAAAATTAAACTCTCTGTTCATCTGATTATTAGATATAGTTTATTATAAAAGTGCTTTGAGATTGAATGAGCCGCGTTCGATCCTGTTCTGTTTTTTTCATACTGTTTTATACGAATAAATTAAAATAAATAAATAGCCTAAATAAATCCAATCAAATCAATTAATCAGAAAATCAGTCTTAATCACTTACATTCAACATGGTTGTTGGTCCTTTGTTCCATGTTTCTCTCAAACACATTCCACATTGCAGGGGGGAAGGCTGCTCCAGGGTGGACGTAGATGTTGCGGACATATTGCAAGAAGTCCTGCAGCTCTGGGTGGTCCCGCTGGGCGCGCCTGGTGTTACGTTGATGAACCAGCAGATCAAAGTTGTTTTGGACCAGGGCCAGTGGCAGGTGGCCCAGTGCCATCACTTTACGGATGACTGCTGTCAAACGATTGTTACCGCGAAATGCAGGAGCCAGTCCAAGTCCCTGTACCCTCTTCCACAGGGCCTGGTTAAAATGGAAATAGCATCCACACACTCGAGACCTCGGAAACTCTGTTTCCAGCGCAGTTAGCAGTGCCTGTTCAAAGTCGCAGATGACTTTGCGAGGTCTCCAGTGGTGGTGCGTAATTCTCCTGGTTGCTCTCTTAACACAGTTGAACACTTGGCGGTAGTGTCCAATCGTGCGCTGGCTCATGAGGACATGTACCAGAGGGACGACAAAGCCATGCACGTCCCCTAGTACCGTGAAAACCTGGTTGTAGGGGCGTGGGCAGGACTTGAATGTCGCGTCCATGTATACAGTTCTACAGTGTCGCAGCTTCTTCAAGTTGTCGTCTGTGGCAAAGACTGCAATGCCCCAGTCGTCATCTTTGTGGCAGAGAAATTGGTCCCTGCCCCATGTTTCCCCCCATGGCCCTTCAATTCTGACCTCCTCAATTGTAGCTGGGATGGGAGGCATCACGGCTGTACGGGCTCTGGACATGACAGACCTCACTGAGAGGAAGCCCTGAGGTGGTGCGATGTCACCTCCACCCTGGAGTCGACGTTGCCGCCTCTGACGCCGCTGCAGGTCTACTCTTTGGGCGTTGTAGACCCTTCGGATTGGGACCGTGGGTTCTCTCTGTACCTCTGCTGTAAGCACTTGCCGGAAACCTGCATTGTGCAACATTTGTCGGTCAGGGGGATGCACGTGCTCTCCAACGTCCTGCACAATGATATGAGGATCGTCCTCATCCACATCGAAGATGTTCGTCCTCAATACTGCCCTGCAGTTTAATCTCCAACATCTCCATCTGATATTTTCTAGGTTGGTGCGGTGCCTGTGGTACCTAAAGTTTTCAAAAACCAACACTTTACCCCCTCGATCTCCAGTGATTAACGTAGCCATCATCTACTCATTGGTAATAAACCATGGCCACAGGAAGTAGGGGTGCTGGGAGTGATGCAGCACCCCTAGTGGCCTGAGTAAATTGAAAAAAGAGAGAAATGTTTCAAATAATTATAAATATGCAGCCTATAATTTATGTTGAGTGTTTTGACTAATTAGATCTTCCATGTTGAACTCTTTTTATAGGCCTAGACCTATGTAATCTTCTTAGTTTTCCCACTGAGAGAAACAGAGCGCACCCTGGCAACTCTCAGTGAGCTGCAGGTGAGTAGGGAGGAGAGCGCAGCACCTTTTTTTTTTTTTTTTTTACGGAAGCATCCATAGTTTTCTTTGTTTGATATTCCCACTAGTTTGCACCATGCAGGTACTGGCTTTATAAAACGAATTTCGTCTTTCTTTAGATATCATGTAGCCTACTGGACATACTGTTATGTCGACGCAAATCGGGGATTTCTCTGGTGGTCTAATGAATGAACGTGCATTTCTACACGATAGAGGCTATGTGTAAACGTGCATGGTAGGCCTATGTGTAAAAATTATAAAACATGAACGATTTTTTTTGTGTGTGAATTATATTTATTGTATTTGCTGCCCAACATCATTTTAGGAAAAGTCACAGAGTGAGAGCGCCGTTTGTCAAGCTGGATAGACCAGATCGTACCAGACAGGAGGTCGGGCACCGAGGCGAGAGAATCCGGTCGATTTTCAAAATAATATAAATTAAATTATGATTAATTTATTTGTTGCTTGTCCATCTGTAGCCTAAATATTTGTCAGGTTCGTCTGCACACGACACACACACACACACACACACACACACACACACACACACACACACACACCAGCTGATCCATTTTTTTCCTCATGTTCTTAGTCCAAAGTTTGCACTGCGATGATGCGCGTGCATTTGTGCGTGTGTGTGTGTGGGGGGGGGGGGTTCGTGTGGGTGTCATAGTGCAGTGGTACTTGACTGGAGTTGAAATATTATCATCAGAAGCTGTAAAACCAGAACCAGTCCCAGAAGCTCCAGGCCCGGAGACCCAGAGAGGGGACCCTCCCAAAGCGCTCCCCGAGAATGGTGCATTGCCGCCCGCGTAAAATACGTGAGGGAGAGGGCTGGAAGATTTGACGCTTTTTTCAAAACTCCGATCTAAAATATCAGATTATACCACTTTTCCTTGGTCGATTGAGTCCAGTAAAAAGTATGAGAGAGAGAGAGAGAGAGAGAGAGAGAGAGAGATTCTCCGCGTCCGTCAACCGGCAACGGTGGGGAACATAGGACCCTTTATTTAAAAAAGGGTCCTATGTTTCCCGGGTCTTTGGGTGAACAGTGGGGAACATAGGACCTTTTTTTAAAAAAAAGGGTCCTATGTTCCCCGGTTCCATACAAAGCGGGGAACATAGGACCTTTTGGGTGAACAGCGGGGAACATAGGACCTTTTTATAAAAGAAGGGTCCTATGTTCCCCGGTTCCATACAAAGCGGGGAACATAGGACCCGGGGAACATAGGGATGATCCCAATAAAATGATACTCACCTTTTAATATGAGGGTACAAACGTGCCCTCCACCTCCTCTGTTATCCTCTCCTTTCCTCCCCTCCTCTCCTCCTCTCCTCTCTCTGAAAGACAAATATAAGAAAAAGGGAGTTAAAGTCGAGAAAATCTCATAATCAGAAATAAAATGATACTCACCTTTTTATATAAGGGTACAAACGTCCCCTCCACCTCCTCTGTTCTTCTCTCCTTTCCTTCCCTGCTCTCCTACTCCTCTCCTCTCCTCCTGCTCTCCTCTCTCTGAAAGACAAATATAAGAAAAAGGGAGTTAAAGTCGAGAAAATCTCATAATCAGAAATAAAATGATACTCACCTTTTTATATAAGGGTACAAACATGCCCTCCACCTCCTCTGTTCTCCTCTCCTCTTCTTTCCTTTCCTGCTCTCCTCCTCCCCTCCCCTCCTCTTCTCGCCTCCTCCTCCTCTCCTCTCTCTGAAAGACAAATATAAGAAAAAGGGAGTTAAAGTCGAGAAAATCTCACAATCAGAAATAAAATGATACTCACCTTTTTATATAAGGGTACAAACGTGCTCTCCACCTCCTCCTCCTCTCCTCCTCCTCCTCCTCCTTTCCTCCTCTCCTCTCTCTGAAAGACAAATATAAGAAAAAGGGAGTTAAAGTCGAGAAAATCTCATAATCAGAAATAAAATGATACTCACCTTTTTATATAAGGGTACAAACGTGCCCTCCACCTCCTCCTCCTCCTACTTTCCTCCTCCTCCTCTCCTCTCTCTGAAAGACAAATATAAGAAAAAGCGAGTTAAAGTCGAGAAAATCTCACAATCAGAAATAAAATGATACTCACCTTTTTATATAAGGGTACAAACGTGCCCTCCACCTCCTCCTTCTCCTTCTCCTCCTTTCCTCCTCTCCTCTCCTCCTCCTCTCCTCTCTCTGAAAGACAAATATAAGAAAAAGGGAGTTAAAGTCGAGAAAATCTCATAATCAGAAATAAAATGATACTCACCTTTTTATATAAGGGTACAAACGAAAGTTACAAATGTAACTACGGTTCTATGAATCCTGGATGACCGCCAGAGCATCTTGTCACTCAGAATCCGTGTGTTTTCGCGATAAGATTCTGGGAACAGATCCTCTTACGACACCGGAAGATATAGCCTTCCCGGTGTCACGTGGGGGTCATAGGTGACTATGTTGTTATTGGTACTCGAAATGCGCATGCGCGAGGTGGAGGTATCCAGTGCTTTAAGCACCGCCTCTGGCGTTCTATTTCATCCTTACTGACCGCCAGCGGCGGTGCTTAAAGCACTGGATGACCCATACCAACAAGGTCACAAAGAATCCAACACCCACCTCACTCATCGGGGGCAGCAGCGCTTGGACACAGGACCACACCCATCGGATGGGGAGCGGCGACGTTGACACGATAAAAACGTGCAAATGTGCCAGGTGACGTCCATGATGCCGCAGCACAGATCGCCTCCAGGGGCACCCCTCTTAGTGCCGCCCATGATGTTGAAACACTCCTGGTGGAATGACACCTTACCCCGGATGGCGTGGGGCGGCCACTGGCCCCATAGGCATGCGTGATCGCATCCACAACCCAGTGGGACAGCCGCTGCTTGGAAAGCGCACGGCCTCTGTTAGGGCCACTATGACACACAAACAGCTGTTCCGACTGCCGCATACCGGCAGTAGCGGCAATATAAGCCTCAAGTGCCCGTACCGGGCACAGCAGCTCCGACTGACCATCCTCAGACAGGGAGTCAAAGCGTGCGAGCTGGATAGGCTGGTTAAGATGGGCACGTGAAAGCACCTTGGGTAGGAACGCCACATTCGGCCACAGGACCACCCCTGAGCCATCAGGGTTCCACCGCAGGCAGGTATCAGCCACGGTGAGGGCATGCAACTCCCCGACCCTCTTCGCAGAGGTAATGGCGAGCAGAAAAGCCGTCTTCATAGAAAGCCATTTCAACCCTACCTGGGTCAAAGGCTCAAAGGGAGGAGCGGACACGGCCTCCAGCACCAGGGGCAGGTCCCATGCTGGAGCCCTCAGGGTCCTAGGGGGACGCAGCCTCAGAGCCCCTCTAAGGAAGAGGGACACCAACCTGTGGCACCCCACTGTGGCTCCGTCGACCATCTCGTGTTGGGAAGAAATAGCAGCCACATAGACTCTTAAGGTGGAAGGAGCGCGACCACCATCCAGCAGGGACTGCAGAAACTCCAGAACAGTGGCCACAGAGCAACGTGCTGGATCTACTGCCTTATCCACACACCAGTTAGAGAACAGCCTCCATCTGTTCTCATATTGAACCCGGGTAGATGGTGCCCTGGCATTCAGAATAGTACGCCTGACGTCCGCAGGGCAAACCCTCAGCAGTGGGTCGGGCCCACCCCTGAAGAGGGGAAGGCGGAGGAGGATGTCGTCTACACGCCGAGGCGACAGATACGCCCTCATAGTGACCGAGTCCAGGACCATCCCCAGGTATACTACCTGTTGGGATAGGTCCAGGACACTCTTTGAAAAATTTACTGTCAGGCCCAGCCGGGCCACGTGCTGAAGCAGCCGAGCCATATCCTGGGCCACCAGACACCGGGATGGTGCACAGACCAGCCAGTCGTCTAAATATGGCAGAACCTTCATGCCCTGCTTCTGCAGGGGTGCCAGAGCTGCCGAAACAACCCTGGTGAACACCCGCGGGGAGAGGGAGAGGCCAAAGGGAAGAACCCTGAACTGAAAATGCCGGCCGCGAAAAGCAAATCTCAGGAAGCATCGATGGTGCAACGCAATTGGGACATGGAAGTACGCATCCTTTAGATCTACAGTGGTGAACCACTCCCCCCTGGTCACCACACGAAGCGTGTCTGACGCGGTCAGCATGTGAAATGGAAGCACCTTCAGGAACCTGTTGAGTCCCCTCAGGTCGAGAATGGGGCGAAATCTCACCTTTCTTTGTTACCAGAAAGTACCTGGAGTAGAACCCCCTGGGGTGTAGCAGAGGGTCCACTGGCTCGATTGCACCCTTGGCCAGGAGGGCGGACAACTCCTGGCTCAGAGCTAAGGCCTTCGCCGGATCGTTGACAACAGTCATTTTGACCCGGCTGAAGGCCAGGGGCCGGCGTCGGAACTGCAATTCGTACCCCTGGGTTAAGGTGGAAACCACCCAGGGGTCTGAAGTACAGGCAGCCCAGTAACTGAGCTGCTGTTGGAAAAAACATCCGACGACCGGCCCCGTGGCCCTAGCGCCTGCCCCCCCCCGCCTCTCGAGGCTCTGGGGGGGGGGCGACGGTCAGGCTGCGGGGCACGAGGCTGCCGGGAAGGTAGGCGCCCGGGGGGCCGAAAGTCATCAACAGGCTGCTGAGCAGGCCGCTGAGACCTCCACAGGCCACCAGGGTAACCAGGTGGCTGAGAGCACTGCCGGGGGACAGCCGAGGGGCCCCTGGGCCTGCTAGGAGCGGACACACTCCTGCGTAGACCGGATAGCCGCTGCCTGGTCTGAGTAGCCTGGGCAGCTCTCTCCAGCGCCTCCAGGGCAGCAGAACCAAAGAACTCCCCAGGTTCTACCGGTACAGCACGAAGAACCTTCCTACATGACTCCGACAGGGGCGACTGAGCGAGCTAAACCTGGCGGCGAGCCTCGACAATGGTGGACATTGTGCGCCCCAACTCCCTCGACATGAGGGCAAATGCCTGTAACGAGGCATCACTCAGACTCTGCAGCGACGGATCAATCTGCGCCTGCTGCAGAGAGGTAGAAAGGCCCAGCAGTAGGTGGGAAAGGGAATTGCCAATCCGACCCATGCGTCCCGCAGCATCATAGGCCTTTGTGAGAAGGTCGTCCGTGACCCTGCACTGAGGCTGGGGACACCTGGCATCCGGCCTCAAAGCCTCATCAGGAGCCAAAATGAGGGCCGCAATGGCAGGCTCAACTGGTGGCATACGGCCTAGCCCAACCTGTGCCGCATCATGCATGGCAGCCAAGGTCCGGGCGTCTCAAGTACTCCTCTGAAGGAGGAACAGTGAGTGCGGTCGGGGCAGGGCTGCGCCTGAAAAAGGCGCTAGCCTGAGCCGCGTCTGTCTGTGGCACATCCAGCTGTAGGCGAGCAAGGGCCATACGCATGATGGCCCCGATAGAGGTGTCTGCTGCCCCCTGCAGAGAGCTCCGAGCAGAGGAGCAGGAGGCCTCCCCCAATGTGTGGGAGGTGTCGTCCTCCGTAACAGCCTCACGGAACAGGCCAGACGAAGCCGCCAGCGACAGGGCATCGTCCAGCACAGGCGCATCCTCCGAGGGGGGGTCAGGCTGTAGCCCAGCCGGCCCCCGACCAGCCCCAGGCTGAAGGGCCAGGAGGAGCGCCTTCATCTGCTCCATGTCGGCCGCCAAACCGTCCACCTTGGAGGACAGCCCGCCCCTCCCCTTTTTCTTGGGGGGGCACCCATGGCCGCAGCTCCCTCATGTCAATGACAGCAGTGCTGTTTCAAATGCATGTAACGCACTGGGCAAGGTCACCCCGTCCTCCTGTAGCTTCAAGCTTAGACTGCAATTGAACAACCATTGAGGGGACAAAGAGGATATCAAAATCAATGGATGATATTTGCTTAAGTCACACAATCACCCAAACTAACACAAATAATAACCTGCCATGAAATTACTGATACATGTGAGCAAGCTTCAGAGACCTACCCACTCCATTACTCAGTAATGTCTACTTATGTACCTCATTAGTTAAGGTATTAAGACTATACACACCAACTCAGAACATGCAGAATATCTTGCACCAAAGCCACAAACAGCAGGTGTTTGTAGTCCTTCAGGACTTGGATGCACTGCCTGGCTCTTCCCAGCATGTCGGCACTGGCAGATCTTAGGGAAAATGAAAAAATGTTAAGAATATGAACTTAAAATTAGGCAATTATTTAGAGTCACTAACATCACATCATGTCGCTTATCACAGTGTACCGTGTTTCAAGAGTATTCTCCATGTGTGTCAGGACTGGAATGTAGTCTTTCATCAAGGTGTTGAGGGCTTTGGCAATGTGAGGGAGCCATCTCGTTCCTCCAAGATTTGTTGGCTTCCAGATCTTGATCTGCAGGACCTCTGCTAACTCACGCAGCTCTCTCCAGGCCTTAGGCGAATAGTGGTACTGCTTATACAGGCCCTGCAGTAAGTCAGTTACCTGTACAGAAAATCACAATACATACATACCTTTCTTTTCACTTGGCATGGCCATTTCTTGCACCTTGACATGTCTAAATACACTGACATAACCAATATTACATGAATCAATTTCACTTACTTTCTTCATGTTGGCATGTTGGTTGATGGTATCCATGGCTGCCAGTTCCAATCCATGACCAAGGCACTGGATGTTAACCAGATATGGAATCTCTTGGCGCAGAAGGGTTGACACTCCCCAACGTCGTCCCACCATGACGGCAGCCCCGTCAGACCCAAAGCCAACTGTCTTCATCTTCCAGTCATGTAGCCCACTTTTCTGTAGGGCTAAAAACATGGTTAACAAAATTCAATAAGTCTTAATGTGTTTTTTAAATTCATTTGATTATTTACTTATATTTGTGTGAAAGGACAGTTTACATTAATGAACTTTTCTTAAAATAATATGCCAAACTATAGCCAGAAGCTATTTTCCTCTATTCACCTGTTGAACATAGAGATGATATAAGAAACAGCTATCAGTGTGCACAAAAAATATGTAACAGGACTGAGTTGTAATTTTTCTCCCCTTACCAATACTTCACTTTGTCATTTTTGAACTAATTTATGGATGCATCATCTTACCAGAATTAATGGCCTCACAGTGTCCTGGAGCAGTGGCATGTGTTAATTCTTCCACTGCTACAAAGACATTGTTGGGCTGCCCATGTCTTATCATTCTTATGTAGATGCCCTCCAGGTCCCTCACGCTGACATCCGTGGCTGCATCAGCCAGGACGCTAATGAAGGGTGCTGTGTTGATTTGTTTGAAGATGGGCTCCCACATCTCATCGTAAATTACTTCAATAAATCTGTAAACAATATAGAAAATAAATAATGTGGTCAATGTTAGAAAAGCAAAAACAACAATCTTCTTTTCTTTTTTATGTACCAGTTCATCTTTTTTTTTTTAATAAAATGAATAAATTCACACACTTTCACAATGTTTTTTTAGGACTCAAACTCTTGGACATTTAATTCAGAAAAAAATACCTTCAAAATGTAAGACTTAATAAAGTCGTGAAAGGACTTTTTAATACTTTTTAAGGGTCTTAATTTTCCCAAAATATCAAAAGTTAACATGAATGTTAATCACTCACCTCCGGCATGCTTGATCTGACCCGTATCTTGACCCGACGTCCACTCCATTTGTCGTCTGGAGATTTAGAAGAGATGCATACTGCGTGAATGGCTGCTCCGTTTTGGCGACATGATAAGCTGTCGTTAGACATTTTTTTATCTGGTTGTGGCTCTCCAGGTAGAGTCTTTGGACACAACGGTCCATCGGTCCGGGAACATTTCGGTGTTTTTTAGCCTGTACGCAGGCCAGGTGAGGAAGTGACTTGCTATGGCTGTCTAAATTTTGTTTGCGATAGCTGTCGTTCCCGCGGAAGAAAGAGCCGTTTTTATCGGCTTTCGAAGGAAACTCCCTGCACACCGTACAAAACATACAGGCCCCATCGTACTCCACCCACGAATAAATTTCCTTCCATGAAGGCAGGAAACTTCTTTTTCTTTTGTCCGTTTCGTATGTTGTTTTTCCTGTTTTTTCCGAGCCGTCCGCCATTTCTGTTACCGCCGCATGTGAAACAACGTCACCGTACGTCTGCGTCGGTACGTCAGCACGTCAGCACAGAGGCTCAGCCAATCGAAGCACACACAAAAAAAAAAAAAAAAGCAGCACACTGCAACTGCCGCCTCCACAGCAGCAGACAGATGATACGAATTTGTCAGAGTTTGTGCTTGCCCGACCGGGCAAGTCTGAACAGGTTCTACCTGCCCGCCGGTTATTTTTACTTGCCCCGGGCAATCGGGCAACCGTTATTGTCGAACCCTGGCTTCGAGCGTAAGCGCTGCTGCCAAACAGAAGTCGAATAAAAGCGTCACCGGGAGCAAAAACACTACTTTCACCGGCAAGCCACACAAAAACAAATTGGTTAGACACCAATAACATTGAGAGCAAGGAGGCCAACGAGTGCTAGGATCGGGAGCGAAAACACTGCCTCAACCAACTAACGCCGACACAAACCTGACTCCACGCTGGTCTGGTCTCAGACGAAGATCATCTAGCCACAGCCTCTGGAGGACGGGTCGCCCGCGGCTCCGACTGTCGTCACGAGGCTGCACGCAGCCAGCTGTAAACAAAAGTTTCCAACTTCTGTGACGCCCTGCCCCTCTCTCTGCCTATTGGTTGTGGGTGGAGATTGGGACAGGGCGTCAGGCCAATTGGCCACACCTGTGGGGGTATAGGGATCCAGAGATTTAAGGGCTGGGTAGCCATGTGTTCAGACGCTCTCTTTGCTGCTTCTAGGCTGAGCTTTGGGCTCAGTCTTCCACCCGCCTTGTGGTCTTCAGTATAATTTCTTTTGTTTAAGTATAATTATTTATGTTTACTTTAACCAGTAAAAATGAGTTACTAATAAATTAGTTTTTGTTTATTTCATGTGTGGACTCCCTTTATTTTGCCACTACCTGACCCGGTGTGTGACAAAATGGGGGCTCGTCCGATTGTTAAAGTTAATTTTGTAGACAAGTGTAAGTCTGTTTAGTTTGGTAAGGGTCATTTGGTCAAATTCAGCCTGGTTGGTCTGAATATGGTTTGTGTGCTGGCATTTGCTTTGTGTTCCTGTTAGGAATTGTAGTTTTGCATTAGTAAGTTGTTTGGTTTCAAAGGATTGATTGGCTTATTGGTAGCACCTGTTGAAGCCAATTCAGTAGCTGCCAGTGTTGGGAGTTCCACATGTGACTGTTGTCTTTTGGATTTCAGTTTTTAGGAGGGATTTGGTCGGTGGAGTTTGGAAGTAGTAGAGCATTGTGTCCTTATGTTTTGTTTTTTTGCTTAAAGGTTAATGTTTTGGTTGTAATCAATAAAATAAAGGTTGGAACTTTGAGTTTGGTTATTGGGGACAGTCTTGTAATGTGGTATGGAACCATGAATCCCCTGTGAGGCTAAGAAGACTGGTTTCCAATAGGGGGACTGGTCTTGGGGAATTTTAGTGTGGCTGCAAAAGTGGGTAGAGCGGTTGTCTCGGGAGCACATCCACGGTGTAAGAGAGGGTCGCTGGTAACAGTTGCCTTTTTCTTCCCAGTGGGCTAAAGTGCATAAATACCCCCCATCAGTAGCGGCACGAAGACTAGGGATGGAGCTAAGGTAGTTATGGGGTCGCTAATGTCTTAGTTAGTCAGGGCTGGGGAGGTTCCATTTTGGTTTGGCTGTCCCAGACTTTGTTAGTGGTTCCAGCTGATATTGTTTTTGTTTTTTTCTTTCTCCTATTCTATTTTGTCAGTGAGTGTAGGTAGTCCAGGTATGGCATCTACAGTGGATAAATTTGTTGACTCACCGTCAGTAGCACTACTGGATCAGTGTACTAAAGACCAGTTACTGCTAATTGCTGAGAAATATGAGATTGAGATATTGGATAAAAAGTTAAAGGAGTCTGTTAAGGGAAGTTTGATGGCAGGTTTGCTGGAACAGAGAATTATTCAACCCGTTGGGGGGACTCAGTCTTCGGCGTCTGCAGGTACTGTTTTGAGTTTTGAACCGCAAAAGGAACTTTTGTTGTTAAAGCAAACTCATGAATTAGAGCTACAAGTACAACTTCAGAATATAAAACAGCAAAATGACTTGGCTTTGGAAGAGATGAAGCAAAAAACTGAGTTGGTTAGGTTAGAGCTACAGAATAAAAAGCTGAACTTAATTCAACAGGGTATATTGCCAGGTTCAGCGGATAGTGACAACCCTGTGTTTCAGTCTGGTGCACCAGTGGCATCTTTTGATATATTCAATAACTTGCGCTTGCTTCCGAAATTCAATGAAAAAGACCCTGATTCATTCTTTTCATTATTTGAGCGAATAGCGGAGTCTAGGAAATGGCCGGAGGGTGATCAGGCGTTAATGTTACAATGCGTCCTGACCGGTAGAGCCCAGGAGGCGTACTCAACTTTGAGTGCTGCTGATTGTAAAGTGTACAAGCGAGTTAAGTCTGCGGTGCTTAAAGCATATGAGTTGGTGCCTGAGGCGTACCGGCAGCGGTTCCGTGGTTGGAAAAGAGGAGATAAACAGTCTCATGTGGAGTTTGTGCGAGATCTGACTGACCATTTTGGTCGTTGGTGTGCAGCGTCTGAGGTGGACACGTTTGAGAAACTGTGCGACCTGGTGTTGGGGTTGTAGCAGGAGCAGATTTGGTTATCAACAGTTAATTATTAATATCAATGTGATTATCGGTATTAATAATTATATTTAATATATTATCATGATATAATCATGAATAAACGGGGCACCACCCTGGGATCAGGGAAAAGATAACCTAAAACTGTATTCAGTCTCAATATAAAGGTTTTATACTCACATGCCAATCATCGTGATCATTGGCATAGGAGTACAAAACCAATCGAACAATTAAAAAGGCGTGAAATTCAAGCACTAGCCTTCACAACCTGCTGTTATCCAGTGACATATACACAACAAGCACAAGAGACCGCTAGTTATAATATAATAAGATTTATTAAAATCAGTAATAATGATCACAATCAATAACACTGCAATTAACAAAGCCTTATTACCTAACTACCTAACACACAAAGCTAAGCTTAAACAAAGGGAGATACACACGTGGAGTGTGTGTGTGTGTGTGTGTGTGTGCGTATGTGTGTGCGTGTGCATGTGCGTGTGCGTGCGTGCGTGCGTGTCGAGAGAGAGAGAGAGAGAGAGATGGCTATGGGCGGCCACCAGATGGAGCTATTCCTCGCAGCGTTCAGGGGCGGAGCCACTGAGGTTCGATGGGGCAGCGAGAGAGAGAGAGAGGTGGAGCTATTCCTCGCAGCGGTCAGGGGCGGAGCCACTGAGGTTCGATGGAGTAGCGAGAGAGAGAGAGAGAGATATAGCCGTATGTAGCCACCAGATGTAGCTATGTCCCTAGCGTCCGCCGGGAACAGCTGGCTTAGGACACGTGTGTGCGGCGTGTATGTGTGTGTGTGTGTTAGCGGGACACAAACAAAGAGAGAGAGGATGCGCGAGCGATATTCGGAGGGACAGAAAGCGTGGCGCTATCACACGGGCTCGCGTGAATGAACTGCCGGTCTTTTAACTGATAGTAGAGGCTTTCTGAGCTCGCGAATATGGCGGAGGTTAGTCGAAACACTGTTACAGAAATCAACCCAGCTGCGTGGGTACACGATCAGTATTCAAATACAGCAGCACATGAACCAACGGACTCGGCGGTCCGCGATCAGAACTTAGAACACATTAACAAGAATTACAAGCATATCCTACACTATCACTTGTGTCTCTGCCCAGACTGATAGCCTCTTACTGGTATCGTTGCGTAAGACGATGACGGCGTTCCGTAACGGCGGTGTTCGTGAGTCCCCGGCGTCAGCGGGGGACGTGCTGAGTCGGCTTCGTCCAGACGAGAGCGGAGCGGGTTTCCTCTCGTTGATCAAACTCAAATAAAGAAAACAGTTGGTGTTTCCTCCTTCCACGAGCGGCGATATAATCGCGGCTTGGCGATTTAGCTTACTTCAGACAGCGTCTGGTAGCTGGAAGGCAGGAACCGGCTTGGTTCCTCTTGTTGCAGCGGTGCGCTGCAGGAGGGGGTCGCCTCCCGTTGCAACGTGGTGTTGCGCCGGTTGTAGGAAGAGACGCCCGAGTAGGAGTCGGAGTAAGAGTGAGTGAAGAGAGCGTTCTCCGGGCGGCTTCGGTTTATAAAGCTCAGGCCGCTCCAGGGGACCCCCCGGGGTTCCCTGAAGATGTCAGCCAATAGGGCACTGGTTGTGTGGTGTCGCATCTCTCACCTGGGTGAGATGTGAAACTAAAATGGCGGTGTAGTTTTTATTCCCCTTTGTCCCTTTGTCCTGGCCACATGTGTAGGCTTCTGTAGGCCGCATTGTGTAGTCCTTCTAGTGAGGTCCCAACACTGGTAATATTAGAACAGTTTAAAAACTCTGTACCTAAAAATGTGGCTACTTACCTCACAGAGAATAAAGTAGGTACTCCTGGTCAGGCGGCCGTGTTGGCCGATGAGTACGTGTTGATTCATAAAAGCAATTTCAATGCGTTAAGTTCAGATAATGTGTGCAGAGAGAGTTATGGTCATCAAAAAGGTGCATCAGACTCTTATGCTAAGAGTGAGCATGGCATGCGAGAAAGGCAGGCAGAAGGTAGAACGTGTAATTACTGCAAAGGCAGTGGGCATTGGAAGAGTGAGTGTCCAGTCCTCAAATCAAAAAATAAATTCTCCGGTACGCAAGTAAGACCAGCGGCTTTGGCCAGTTCACTCAGCCCAGCGGTAGTGGTTGAGGAGCAGGTTGAAGCCAGGCAGCAGAAGAGCATGGAGGATTTTGGACCATTCATTTCTGAGGGTTTGGTCTCTTTGCCGGGTAGTGTTGAACAGGTGCCAGTAAAGATACTGCGGGATACCGGCTCATTGGACTCATTTGTGTGCAAGTCTGTTTTACCCTTCTCGTCGGAGACTGACACAGGAGACTTTGTGCTGGTCAGAGGAATGGGGATGATGGTGTTCCCTGCACCAGTGCATAGGCTGTGTCTTGACTCAGGTTTGGTGAAGGGAGATGTTGAGATGGGTGTGCGCACTGAGTTGCCGGTGGATGGGGTGGACATAATTCTGGGGAACGGTCTTGCTGGGGTGCAGGTGTGGGCTGATGGTCTTTCTCCCAATATAGTCACTAAAAGTGTACCTGGTCACCATACTTAGTTCTGCTCAAGGCTATTTTATTCAGGGAGGCTTATTGTTTAGGAAATGGGTGCCTCATGGAGAAGCTTTTGTTGGGGAACCTGTTTTTCAGTTTGTAGTGCCGAGAAGGTTTCGGGACTTGGTGTTGCAAACTTGTCATGATAATGTAGCTGGGCATCCAGGGGTAAAGAAAACATATGACCGGGTGTTGCGGTACTGTTTTTGGCCCCGCCTGAAGCGTGATGTCTCAGCATATGTCAAAACGTGTCATACATGTCAGTTAACCGGCAAGCCAAACCAGTCAATCAGACCGGCTCCACTTTGTCCAATTCCTGTGGTTGAGCAGCCATTTGCACATTTGATTATTGACTGTGTCGGGCCGTTGCCTTGTTCAAAACTAGGTCATAATTATTTGCTGACTGTCATGTGCCAGGTAACCAGGTATCCAGCGGCGTATCCACTCCGAAATATATCTACTAAATCGGTGGTGAAAGCTTTGACACAGTTCATTTCGGTGTTTGGGATTCCAAAAATTATTCAGAGCGATCAAGGCTCGAATTTTACATCCGGTATGTTTGCCGAAATACTGCAGCAGCTTCACATTAAGCATAATAAAGCTTCGGCTTATCATGCGCAATCACAGGGCGCCCTAGAGCGTTTTCATCAAACGCTGAAGTCTTTACTGCGCTCTTATTGTACAGAGCTGGGGTGTGACTGGGGGGAGGGGTTGCTGTGGCTCCTGTTGGCAGCCAGAGAAGTGGTTCAGGAGAGCACAGGTTTTAGCCCCAATGATTTGGTGTTTGGTCACAAGGTACGGGGTCCCATGGCTGTGTTGGGAGATAGCTGGGAAATAACAAATCCTCCCCAAAATTTGCTTGACTATGTCAATGGCTTCAGGCATAGGTTGGTTTTGGCGGTTGAAAGTGCAAAAGAGAAATTGGTAAAGTCACAGCACAAAATGAAAGCTCTGTATGACAGGCGTGCAGAGCCTAAGCGGTTTCAGGCCGGTGACCAGGTTTTGTTTCTGCAACCTATTGTGACTTCTCCCTTTGAGGCAAAATTCTCCGGTCCGTACACTGTAGTACGGCAGGCTTCAGACTTGAATTACATCATTGCCACTCCAAACTCTAGGAAAGCCACTAGACTGTGTCATGTGAATTTGTTAAAACCTTTTTACGGACGTCAGACAGTGGGGAAAGGGGAAAGTGGGAGTGGTATGGTTAATGCTTCTGTTTGTACATCTGCAGTTCTGAGCTCATCTCCGGCAGTCAGCATGGAGGAGAGTTCGACCACTGATGTGGTTTTGCAAGGGCGATTGAAAAATTCAGAGTCACTGAAAAATTTGGATTACATGTTGGCAAATTTGGATGATAAAAAACGTGCTGAGTTGGGTGCCCTTATTAAAAGCTATCCTGTTCTGTTTTCGGATGTACCTTCTCGCACACATCTTATTGAGCATGATGTGGATATTGGTGATGCAGCACCTATAAAGCAGCGTTTTTATCGGGTTTCATCAGATAAGCGCAAGCTTTTAGACAAAGAAGTTCAGTATATGTTGGACAATCATATTGCTGAGCCGTGCGTTTCAAGTTGGGCATCGCCGTGTCTGTTGGTCAGTAAGCCGGACACAACTTTTAGGCCATGTACTGACTTTCGTAAAGTTAATAACGTTACGAAGCCAGATGTGTTTCCTCTTCTCCGCATGGAAGACTGTATAGATCAGGTGGGGTCTGCCGTTTATGTGACTAAGTTTGACCTTTTGAAAGGTTATTGGCAGGTTCTCCTGTCTAAGCGGGCAAAGGAAATTTGTGCATTTATTACACCTTCTGGTCTGTACAAGTACACTGTTATGCCATTTGGCCTGCGTAATGCGCCTGCAACATTTCAGCGCCTCATGAACCAGGTTGTGGCAGGGCTGGATGGCTGCGCAGTGTACCTTGATGACGTGGTAATATACAGTGATACATGGTCTGAACATATTCAGCGCATTCGCGCATTGTTGGACAAGTTGGTCTGGGCAGGGTTGACTGTTAATTTGGCAAAATGCGAATTTGCGAAGGCCACAGTCACCTATTTGGGTAAGGAGGTCGGTCAGGGCCAGGTGCGTATGTTACAGGATAAGGTGGATACAATAGTAAGATATCCCCCTCCAACCACCAAGAAAGGGCTAATGCGCTTTTTAGGGATGGTGGGATACTACCGAAGCTTTTGTGAGAATTGTTCATCAGTTGTAGAGCCTCTGACTGCACTTTTGAAAAAAGAGGCACACTTTGTGTGGTCAGATAGATGTAGACTGGCATTTGAAAAGGTCAAGGCACTTTTGTGTGCAGCACCTGTGTTGGATGCCCCCCGGCTGAATGAGGTTTTTTCCCTGCAGGTGGATGCATCTAACGTGGGGGCAGGAACTGTACTTATGCAGGCAGGAGACCACGGGGTTGAAAAACCTGTGGCCTTCTTCTCTAGGAAGTTTAATAAGTACCAGCTCAATTACTCGGTGATCGAGAAGGAGGCACTAGCATTAATATGGGCATTGCAGCATTTTGATGTTTATTTGGGATCTGGTCTAACTCCGTTGGTTGTTTATACCGATCACAACCCACTGACTTTCCTGCGGTCACTTCAAAATCCAAATCAGCGGCTGATGCGGTGGGCATTGTTTTTACAGCCGTACCATCTGGATATTCGTCATATAAAGGGATCAGAAAATGTGATAGCGGATGCCCTTTCTCGGTTGCCTTAAAGTTGGGTGGTGTTCTCACTGATTTGTCTATTCTGTTCTTTTCCAGGTCTACCTTCTCACTACTCTTAATGTGCTCCTAGGAACCAGGTTGCTGAGTGGAGGACGGGGGTAGATGGGGAGGAGTGGGGGGGATAATGTGGTGGGGCCCCTTTTCTGTAGGAGGGGGGTGTGACGCCCTGCCCCTCTCTCTGCCTATTGGTTGTGGGTGGAGATTGGGACAGGGCGTCAGGCCAATTGGCCACACCTGTGGGGGTATAGGGATCCAGAGATTTAAGGGCTGGGTAGCCAATGTGTTCAGACGCTCTCTTTGCTGCTTCTAGGCTGAGCTTTGGGCTCAGTCTTCCACCCGCCTTGTGGTCTTAAGTATAATTTCTTTTGTTTAAGTATAATTATTTATGTTTACTTTAACCAGTAAAAATGAGTTACTAATAAATTAGTTTTTGTTTATTTCATGTGTGGACTCCCTTTATTTTGCCACTACCTGACCCGGTGTGTGACACGGTACATGCGCAGCGAGAAGATGAAAAGGAACAGATCCTCTTACGACACCGGAGGATATAGCCTTCCCGGTGTCACGTGGGGGTCACAGGTGACTATGTTGTTATTGGTACTCGAAATGCACATGCGCGAGGTGGAGATATCCAGTGCTTTAAGCACCGCCTCTGGCGGTCAGTAAGGATGAAGTAGAACATGCCCTCCACCTCCTCTGTTCTCCTCTCCTCTTCTTTCCTTTCCTGCTCTCCTCCTCCCCTCCTCTCCTCCCCTCCTCTTCTCTCCTCCTCCTCCTTTCCTCCCCCTCCTCTCTTCTCTCTGAAAGACAAATATAAGAAAAGGGAGTTAAAGTCTAGAAAATCTCATAATCAGAAATAAAATGATACTCACCTTTTTATATAAGGGTACAAACGTGCCATCCACCTCCTCTGTTCTCCTCTCCTTTCCTCCTCTCCTTTCCTCCCCTCCTCCTCCTCCTCCTCCTCCACTCCTCTCTCTGAAAGACAAATATAAGAAAAAGGGAGTTAAAGTCGAAAAAATCTAATAATCAGAAATAAAATGATGCTCACCTTTTTATATAAGGGTACAAACGTGCCCTCCTCCTCCCCTCTTCTCCTTCTTCTCTCCTCTCCTTTCCTCTTCTTCTCTCCTTTCCTCCTCTCTTGATAAAAACAAATACAGACAAGGTGAAGTTAAGTTAAAATCTTAACAGAATAAAGGTGAATGCATTAGGATATATTTGTTATTAAATATATATTTACCTTTTATATGAGAGGGTTCCACCTCCTCTCCTCCTCCTCCTCTCCTCTCTTCCTCGACATTATCTCATCTCCTCCTCTTCCTCATCTCCTCCTCCTCTCCTCCCCTCTTTAACGCACCTCCCTCTCAGACTAACTAAACATTATAACTCCTCCCGTTTTGGACCCCTATGATGGGTGTAGTGCTGCAATGCCAGCTTGACCACTAATTAGTCCCCTTTCTAGTCTGTGTGGAGGTCCTGAGGTCACTCCAGACTCTTCTTGGTCTCGGGTGGGCGTCGACAGACATGTGGACCTCCTTGACATGGTGTCGCCATCCTTTTCCTTCTCTGCAAAGAGGAGCTTCACTTGGAGGACGTAACACGTTGGAGGTTCACGATTTCCCCCAAGATCACACTCCCTCTGTGCAGACACCCGGACTGAGTCTGAGCAGCGACAAGGACACAGTTCTCCACACAGCAGGCCTTTCATCCAATCCACCTGAAGTCCACAACAGTTTCTCATTCAGGAGATATTGGATTCAAAGCAATCAATGAAACATGATTCAAATAAAGGGAATCAAATATGTTTAAATCAATCAATGCACAGTGATTCAAATAAAGCAATTCAAACATATTAGATTCCAATTAATACATAACTATAATGTCATTCAAATCAATCAATAAAGAAATTCAAATCAACCAATAAAGCAATTGAAATAAAGTAATTCAAATATGTTTAAATTAATCAATTCACATCAATTAAAATAAAGCAATTCAAACATATTAAAATTAAAATTAATTAATTACAATAAAGTAATTCAAATAAAGCAATAAAGCAATTCAAATAAAGTAAATATGTTTAAATAAATCAATACACATCAATTAAAATAAAGCAATACAAACATTGAAATTAATTAATTAAAATATGAATTACAAATATATACAAAAAATCCATTGAAATAAATTCAACTCAATTCCATCAGGGAAAAAACTGAATTGTAGAGAAAGAGTTCTTACCTGGGGGCTTACCTGCAGGTTCAGCAGCTCTCTTACGCCACCTGCTGCCAACCCTGTTCCTCCCCTTAATCAAACCACGTAGGCTCAGGGCCGCTGCATGAAGGCCGACGCGCGCGGAACGCCTTGCAAATTCGTCATCGGACACCTCGCGTGTTTTAGGGGCGCTACGTTTTAAAACCCTACTGGATCCCTCAGGTGGTTTAGGGGAGTTATGTTCTAAAACCCCACTGGATCCCTCAGGTGATTTAGGGGAGTTATGTTCTAAAACCCCACTGGATACCTCAGGTGGTTTAGGGGAGCTATGTTCTAAAACCCCACTGGAGGACTGAGGTTGGTTTGAGGTACTCACCCTCCGCAGCTTGATCTTGGTGGGATGAGCTGTTGGCACGCGGGTCCACTGGTCCTCCTTCATCTGGACTGTGGGGGAGCAACTATAGAGGAGGAGGAAAAAGAAGAGTTTGAAGTTGAGGGAGAGAAGGAGCTGGAAGAAGATTGAGGGGTGACGGGGTGTGAGCCAACACTGATCCTCCGGAGGACGAGCCGAGGGCGGCCGGGACAAAACAATAAAACTTAAGCCTCTGAGACCCATTGTAGCGTATACGCTACAAAAGATCATGTTGTCTTTAGAGCGTCATAACTCCGTAATGGTTTGCGCTAGAAACATGCTAGAAACGGGGCTAACTAGAGATGGGACGTTTGACACCGAGACTCCGAAGCCTGCTTCACTCTATTGAAGCAGGCTGGTTCGAAACGCTGTGTCGAGGCTTGTATCAAATCTCCGCGATCACGTGACCGATGACGTTTGACGCTTCATACGTCACAACGAACCACCGGAAATGACGTGACTGATTCGAAGTTTTGGCGCGCCTTCATTCGTTATAACGAGACGCGAGATGCCCAGTGCTCCCCCCTGCTTCATAGCGTTCTGAGAGACCTTTGACACAACTGCTTAATAATGACTTTATTGCTTTTGTGTTGGAACTGGAAGCAATGATGTGTGAATCATTTGGAGGTTCATTGCTGCTATAACTGCAGCTGACCACTAGATGTCACTGGTAGGGTCTTTCTGTGAAGCTTTGAAGCTTCGAATCTTTTTTCGGTACAATCAGGAAGAAGCCTCAAAAGCTTCACGAGGCTTCATTTGCCCATCTCTAGGGCTAACCAACGGTACCCTGCTTGCCCATGTGAGCGATTTATTTCTGGCAATAAATGCGTAAAGTAGTAAAATATGTGACTTGATGTCTCCTCGTCTCCGTGGCGCATTTCTCCGACACTTCTCATCCGCCATCTTGCTAGTGACGTATGGAGTTACGTTTATGCATCGGACAGTCGTATTGGCTCCCGTAGCGGATTTTACAGCCAATCGGAAAGCCTGATTTACGCTTGGCCGTGAGTTGTTATGTTTACCCCAACGGGAGGAGTTCAAATCAGAGAAATGGACGGTCAAAGAGTTATTGCAGTGATAGAGAAAGTTAAAAACATAAATGACACAGAAGAAGTACACTATATACACACATATTTAGGGCAGGGAGAGGAAAGGACCATTCCTGGCAAATAAAACAAAACAAAAACGCCCATAGACACTACCCAAAAGAATATCCATAGACAAAAGCAGCTAAAAGCTTCAAATAACTTCTGGCATAATCCAAACAAGTGTGTGCAACTTTTTATGTTGAGCTTTTCTTTCATTATAATGGTTTGCAGTGCTTTTTTAATAAAATATGAAAAAATTCAAGGTGCGTTTTTTATTAATTTTTAATTTATGGGCTAAAATCCCCTATTGTAGTGTATATAAGTATTTATTGAGTGACACAGTTAGCTGAGGTTGTGCTGATCCTGGGGATGTGTATAACTTGATGATACTGTAAAAAATTACAATTTTATAGTGCAATACACAAAAGTATGACAAGAAGGAAAGTTGTGGGTCTCAGAGGGTTAAAACGAGGTTTTGGCTCACAGTCTCAATGACGTTATGTTATTAGCAAGTTATTTTAAAGACGTGCACGTGATGAGCAAGTTGATCAAGTCCAATGGGGGCCAGCAGTGACGGATTATCAACTGCTGTCCCACTGGGCACAGATGCATGAAGACCCCACCCAACCCTAATTATGTAAACGTTGGTCCAAATGGGGGTTCTCCCCCAGAAAAGTCTGAATTTGGTAGATATGATTTCCTGTGTTCTGGTACATTTGGGGATGGCCTAGAGAATGGCAATACCTTAATGTGTTCACATTCATAGCCTGGGGGGCAATCACACCTAAGGGCAATTTAGAATGATATAGAATATAATAATAATAATAAAGCAGGTGTATAATATAATAATAATAAATCAAGTGTATAATATAATAAACCAGGTGCATAATATAATAATAAACAAGGTGCATAATATAATAATAAACAAGGTGCCTAATAAAATAATAAACCAGGTGTGTAATATATTAATAAACCATGTGTATAATATAATAATAATAAACCAGGTGTTTAATATAATAATAATAATAATAAACCATGTGTATAATATAATAATAAATAAACAGGTAGTTTGTTAGGTTGGTTTGAATCCTGTACAGCATGTATCACATTTATAATATAAACATGGGAACAATTGTATTTGAATTATATTATATTTGTGTAGAATTGACAAAATGCAAACATTTATTGCTCATTTTAATTTTATTTCAGCAAATGACAATGATAATTGCTATTCAATCTGCTTTTTTTCTTGATGCGATTTACAAGTGGGTTTACACACAGATTTAAAAAGAGGAGAGAAATTGGTCAATACTGCCTCCAACAAATCAACAAGAACAGTTAAGGAAGAGAATTCAAATGTGTATATCGTTAGTTACTCGGTGTGGCAACATGTCAACTCGCATACAGTCCTGAGGAATCGCTGCACCCCCCCACAACAGACTCATCGAAAATGACCACATATAGAGGAAACCTGAAAACCAGGCCTGACAGTTACGCACACTAAAGCATGCCAACACATTGTCCAGTTCAGAACGTGTCAATTCATTGTTGAGAAGTCCAGAAATAAACCGATACGTGAATATGACAACAATTTTCCAAACTCAAAATTTCTTGGAGCCGAGCTGGCAGAAGAAATGAGCTTCATGCTAAATTCTACACAAGTTTGAACTGAATTGAATGACAAGATGAAGATGCTAATTGTTTTAATGGGAACAAGTTCGCATATGCTTCCTTCACCTCGGTCCAAACTGGTTTTAAATGTTGCCAAAAAGTCATGTGAAAGAACAGCAGAGTTATTGATGTTTTAGGGCTGGAAACGAGCTTGTATGCCACACAGCCATAACAATAGGACTAGAGTGTGTAGCCGGTATACGCCCACACGGATGCCTTCACGTCTCTATATGGAAAGATGTGAACACCTAGAACAGCCAGCAAGTCTACTATTGATAGTAAAATGATACAAGTTAAAGACAAATTAGTCGAGCAGGAATTGGTAAAGGAATGGTACCTACGATTTGCCACAAGTGCACATTGAAGCCAAGTGCGGTGTTTGCTGACACGCTTCTTAACATGTAACATGTCCACCTGTTGCAGAGAGTAGTTCTGCGGGTGGGGGCCATGAGGTGGAAATGATGCGGAAACATTAATAACAAGAATAAAATGAAGGAGTGACTTCTATTATCTCTCCTTGACATTTATTTGTATTCCTTTTTAGCATGTGCTGTTGTATATTTATAATATAGTGAAACATCTATGGAGAGACTTCACATCCTTCCAATCTGTGGTGGTTTTAAAGGACCAGGCCCTCATAGGCAGGCCCCTCGGACTCAGGGGACTCCCTCTGTAGGCGAAGATGCTCCAGTGTGTTGTAGAAGTGTTTGTTGATCTGCTCCGTCTCCTCGCTCGCCTCCAGGTTAGGAAGGTCTTCCCTGATCTTCTGGATGAGCTGGTTTAATACCTGGACAGTCACCTGGATGGAGGAGGAAAAATAGAGCCCGATTTAAAAAATGAAGCATACAAAACTTCTTACGTTGGCCAGGATTTTCTGACGTTAAATTCTCATCCCATGCCTCGCCTTCATACAGATCAGCGCAGTGGCAAAATGAAATAGCACTAGATGGGTTTCAACCATAGAGGGCAGTTACTATGCATTTTTATTACAGATGTAGAATTGAAATACTTTACAGTGAGATGTCAACAACACTATTAAATACCCAGGCACATTGGTTTTCAGTGGTTTGGGGTTCAGTTACTCTTTAGGGCCTACAAGCAAACGTGTGGAGTCCTACCGCATCGTTTTCCCTCTCATAGAAGCAGACGTATCTGTTGAGGATTTCAATGAAAAGCTGGACTTGCAGGGACGGGTCCATACACTGGTTGGCAATCTTCAGGGCTTTCTTTAGACACTCCATCACCCGCTTACCATCGCGGATCTAAAATGCAACATCAGCCATTAGCAATGACACTAATGGTAGAAAGGTGCATCAAAACAGTCATCCAGCATCAACATCCACAATAAAAAGACGTTCTGCTTCTGTAACAGTCTGGAAGGTTCTGGTAGCCTGGTTCAAAGGGAGTTTGAAAACTGATGATTTGATGTAGTTTTGCTGTTGTCAAATTGGTCTCCAATTACTTAAATTCAAGGATTTGAATCTGTTTTTGCCTCTTTCATGATTCACATTGCAAAAGACAACAGAAATGTAAACACTCACCTCTTCACCACTTTTGTCGGTGCTGCGACCGGACCAGAAGAGATGGGCGCAGATGCTGACAGCTCGGCACTGGTCTGGCTTCTTCAGCAGCTTGGATGCAGCCAGCGCACACTGAGTCCTAAGGGGCTCGTGGTTTTCCTCGCTGAAACATCGCATTCGCTCGAAGGTACCAATGATCAGTGTGATGGCTGCCAGTTGGGCTTTAGAGTCGCTGATCTCATCCTCGTACAGAGAGAAGGCCTGGTGGCGGGTTGAGAAGCAAGAAATGCAAAGAAGAGACAAGAATACGGAGAAAAAAGGATGCGAGACATCAAGTCAGTTAGATGTTTACAATACCAGAGGATTAAAGGGAAACAAAATCAATGAAAACAGTTTTTTGCTCTTCGTGGCATAATTTTCAATATAGAGGGGCTAAGCCTTCTGGTAGCCGACCATGGGACCTTATTTCAGAAAAAAGATAGCATGAGAGTCTATGGAGAAGACCCTCGAGAATTAGAGAGGGGTCAGTGATTTCACTATGTAGCCTTCATGGTGCGAGATTCTAAGGCCTGACTGTTGTATTAAACATTATACCTGTGACATGAATTCATAAGCTACAGTCTCGTGGTTCTCAAAGCCAATCTCGCCTGCAGCCAGCGCCCCCTGCAGGAATAGTCGAAGAGGCAGTTCGGCAAGCTCGGCCTTGATAAGTGCACTGATGGTCTGGTGGGCAAAGGAGAAGATCTTCTGACACTTCTTTTCCCACTTGTCGTCCTGATGGGAGAGAGATTTTGGATGATTTAAGAGGACAGACAAACGTAGAAATGCAGCATGTGAGATGTAGTGGGAAAAGGACGTTTGCACACCAGTGAGGAGTTTTCCTTGTATCTGAAGGCCAGCTGGTAGGCAGCGAACACCAGGGGAGGGAGTGTGTAGCGAATCCTGAGGTTTCCACCCGCACCAAAGTGTTTCCGGGCTGTGTTCAGGATCTGACCACAAAAATCAGTCAGTGTTAACTTCAATTAACAACAGCAGCAAACACACAGTGGATCATCATCACCATCAATCATGAAGTCATTATTTGGAATGAGAAATGTATAGTAAGCCACTGGTTTCCATTCATTTCCATAAATTATATAAATCAAGGGAAGGTGTGAAATTCATCACAGTACCAATAGAGTACCCTTACCATGATACTGAGAGAGTACCCTGAATATCATGTTTACATTACTGCAGTTAGGTGGACATTGCGATGGCAGAAATACGCTAAAGAGCACTCATACAGCAGTAACCCATAAAGCTCATGGTGGTGGGACCACACTGTTGGAGGTGCAATGCCCACCCTCCAAATCCCATCCATCCATCCATCCATCCATCGTCTACCGCTTATCCTGTATTCAGGGTCGCGGGGGGACTGGAGCCGATCCCAGCTGTCATTGGGCGAAGGCAGGGTTCACCCTGGACAGGTCGCCAGTCTATCACAGGGCCACCCTCCAAATCCCACTAAGGTTAATTCTGTCAGCACTGTTGCCATTGTCATTTCTGTTAGCAACGTTAGCTCTCAGCGCGGTGTGCAAGCAGGCGACCCATATGGCCAACATAAATCGAAGAACACTTGCAGCTATTGGCAGCGGCAAAAGCGTTCCATGAAAATCAAAAGCTTCATGGATCTGGATCGGGAAAGTGGGCTGACCAAAAGTGAGGTGGATCTGGTTTATCTCCTAAAAGTAGCATGCCAAAATATAGTGACTGTAACTTCCTGTTACTTTGATTTTGAGTTAGGGAGATGTCTTTAGGCCACAACTCTCATCAAAGTCTTAATGTCTGGTGAGGAAGTGTGAGCTAGATCTGAAACTTATCATTTAGAGCAGATTGGACTTTGTATGCTCCCCATCAGGTAGCTATTTTCACCAAATCGTAAGCGTGTGCTAATCTTCCCGAGTTTTCCAGAAGCCCAAGCACCTGGTTTTTGTGTTTAAATACAGAATAATGATCACTGATGAACAATGGGTCCTAAAAGAGGAAACACTACGGTATGATTTCCCAAATAATCAGTAGTACTATACTGCAGTAGCTGGCATGATCCTTTAATGTTGAGGAAAAAACTCACGAGATACTGTTGATCAGGATCGTCTGAATGAAGCAGATGGATGAAACGACCCACAAGGCTCTGCTCTTCAGCAAAGTCCTCTGGGTCCGGATCGTCAGCTGGTTGGTCTGGCTGGTCCTGTATCAGTGTGGAGACCAAGTTCAAGATGGTGTCCACCTAGAGAAACAAGGAAGGAAGGGAGGGAGGGAGAGAGAGAGAGACAGTGACGGTGAGTATGAAGTCAGCAGTTAAAGCGTGAATGTAGCGGCCTGTGTTCGGCTTATCCGTCGCCAGTGAATAAATGCTACAACTAGACTCAAGCTAAGTTCCTCTCTTGTTGTCAAACAGCTGATAACTAAAGTGAAAGGAGTTAGCCCCGAAGTTAGCAACAACTCTGGCTCAGGAACATTTAAGGTGGGCTGACCTTTAAGGAGGACGAGCACTATTCTCCATTAAGTGACAAGCTGCTCCTCTGAGTCTCTTAGCTTTTCATCTTCAATATTTAATTTAACTGTGTAACTGACAGCAGGTTAAACAGTTGATTAATAATTATAAAACGCCAAGCAACCTGGCTTGTCCGTCAAGTTGCACCCCGATCCAGCACACTGAATGCCGTGGGCTCAGAGTGGTGTATGAGTGTGTAGCATGTCTGACTTTCATGACTCCCTTCCTGTCACACACCAACAATCAATGGTAGTTAGGAATCAGACCTGTTCCTGTGCCAGAATGGTGGTGTTGTAGTCCAGCGTGTTGCTCAACACGTAGCAACTCATGCTCTTGCGCGACTCGTAGTCAAAGTACTCGAAGAGCGGTGGGAAGTGCTTGAGATGCAGCACGGTCAGGATGTTATTGTAGGTATCCACGGGGATCTTCAACAGTCGGGTGAGTTCCTTTGACACAGCGCTGCTGGTCGCTATGCTAGGAGAGACAACGGAACGGAAAGGGTCAAAGTGTGGATTTAAAATGTCAATTACTGTCTCTATTCTAACCTGTCTGTCATCAATTTGTGATTAAACAGTTTATATAGACTATGATCTTATCCGATGACATCACACTCTTAACTCCCTTCTCCCCATTTTGTATTTATTTTGTTGTTCTCTCTACTGTGAACACACTAGACTTGGGACAATATGAAAATTTCCTGTCACGATTATCCTGCTAAAATAACTGTGATTCATGACATCACCCTGATAATGATCAAAATGCTTAAAAACACTTAAAATGGCACTTAAACATACTGTCGTGTCTTTGCGTTGACTTTATATGTAATCGTGTTGGGTGGATAATTCGTGTCATGTTTGGTGTGAATGCACCTTTAGACTACTACCATTTTTCTGACTGAGGTACATGACAGTGAATTTTTCTACTGTTGCAGAGACAAATATTTGATTCCTTAGACTTACTGTTCCAAGTTGAGCTTGTTGAATATCTCCACAGTACTCTCCAGGACTTTATCTACATAGTCAACACGGTCAGGGTAGCACTTCATGGCCAAGTTGATGAGGGAGACCTGAAGAGAGACCACGTCCTCTGATGGCATGTCCTGGCGAGACTGAAGGAAGACAATTGGTCAAATGAAAACCTCAGCATGGGAAGTCCAACGTTTGGTTCAAACTTAAATCACTGTCGTTTGGGAGGTTTAGACTAGAAACCCTGGATTATCATTCTGTAAGCAGTTAAAATGAATAAAGCTGAACATGTAGGTAGACTAATGATTGGATGATTCATATAACATTCTCAGGTTTTTTCTCCTTTTTTGACCTGAAATACAAGGGGGAGATGAAAACAAACAAGCACATGGGCCCAGTCCTACACTTATGGAGACATGTAAAACCATAGAAATAACAGGAGTTAAATGGAAGCCGTTTTCAGCCGTCATGTGACAAGTACAAAAGGAAACTATGATTGTTATGGTGACGACACTCATCAGTGGGGCACAGCTTTCACATTAACCGAACAAAGTTGTGATTCATGTGATAATATCAATGTGCTGATGAAGCATTAAGTCTGTCTCTCTGTGCTTCATAACGTTTCTACTCTACTGTCATTACTGTAAAACCTAACTGAGTTTTAGGTCGGATAACTTATCCAGACGTTGCCCACTTCAATGGTCACAATGGCAAAGGAAGACATCGTTTTGGACAATAATGTACTTGGAATTGGGAAGGCAGATTGTGATTAAAGTGGCCCCATTTATACATAAGTGTGTAAGAGATGTTTTACGACATCTTCTGTGACTTTTATAGAAAAGTGAGTCATGAACTAACAGAAGGGAATTAAAAGGGATTCAAATGACAGAACAGCTCAAGAAATAAAAAAAAAAATCACAGGAACCCTGCCTGAATGGGACAACTGACTGAAGTTTAAATAGTTTAATGGAGCAGGTAAACTTGACATAACCTACTTGAATGACAGTGGCCACTTGCTGAGAGAAGATGTCAAACAGTTTGATCTCAGCTGGAATGCCAGGGCCATCTTCTCGGTGAGCAAACAGAGCGAGTCTGAAAAACAACACAGAAATCAGCACAACCAGGCATCACAGAGGTCCGGTTCATTAAGTTTACACTCAATCAACTTCTGTGAGTTGGTAACCGTAACGTCATTATACGATCTAGTGATCCTTGTGACATTAACAGGGTATCCCATGACTAACTGAGTTTTTATTTCCATTAGCTTCTGTAATAGGCAGTGATTCAAACTTCACCTGTCGATGAGGGCGATGATGATGTTCTTCACGTTGACATGTTGATGGAGCTCAGCGCAAGAACGCAGGAAAGGGTTCAGGGTTTGAAGGTGGAACTCATCTGGAAAAACCTGACAACATCAAACGCTTTCAGTTCAGGAGTGTAGGTTTTCACTTAGATTTTATTTTAAGTGTGTGGAGGTACAATGGACACAATATAAAAATTGATTTAGTGCAAACTGATCTACTTTTCAGTCTATTAATATGGATTAATATCCATACAATTTAGTGCAGTACCATAAACTTATTTGGTGAACAAAAGCATTGCATTGAATTGCATCTAATAATTGCCAGATAGAAGTCTTCCGTCTACACACGCTTCGCCAACTTCATCTATAGACCTGAACGGAATAATGGGATTGGCATCCACTCCCACACTAGTGCCGCAGCCCATACATGATCCGTGGGAACTGTCTACACACTCTGGACACATGAGGACGGGCTAGTCCTGCACCAGGAGGAACCCAGGACCCACTGCACCAGGAGGAACCCAGGACCCACTGCACCAGGAGGAACCCAGGGCCCACTGCACCAGGAGGAACCCAGGGCCCACTGCACCAGGAGGAACCCAGGGCCCACTGCACCAGGAGGAACCCAGGGCCCACTGCACCAGGAGGAACCCAGGGACCCAGGGCCCATTGCACCAGGAGGAACCCGGGCGAATGCACCAGGAGGGACCCAGCGTCCACCTCTCCAGGAGGAACCCAGGACCCACTGCATCAGGAGGAACCCAGGGCCAACTGCACCAGCATAAGGTCTCACAATCACTGAGGATTTCATCCCGGTACCTAACAGCAGTCCGTTTACCGTTGGTTATGACATGAAGGTCAGATTCAGTGTGAACCTGCTCTCATCTGTGGAGAGAACGGGGACCAATGATGGACCTGCTAATTCTGCTGTTCTCTGGTGAGTGCCAATGGAGCTGCACGGTGCTGGACTATGAGACCATTTACATTTAGGGCATTTAGCGATGCTTTTGATCTATGCTATGATCAAAATAAGTGCTAAGGTAAGGTAAGAACATAGAAGTGCTATATTTTTTTTTGGAGGGGGGGGTGTTAGTGGGTCATGCTATTCAGAGTCGAGGTGAAGTCTGAACAGGTGAGTCTTAAGCCAGGACGTGACTGCAGGTTCCACCTCATGCTATCAGTAGTGTCAAGGACACTAGGAGCAGAACACAAAACTAAAGAAAAATCCGTCAGGAAGGAGAATGAGAGAGCAGCTGTCTGTGGCCACCAGATCAAAACCATTTGCTTTTTTTTGGGCTTGTCTTGATTTTGCCTCCATTGCATTAGGGGTCTACCTGAATGATGCACTCCATGAGATACTCCTGAGCCAACGAGTCTCTGCAGTTCACCACCTGCTCCAGCACTCCAGAGAGAACAATCTGTGGAGAGAGAGAAGCAAAGAGGGAACCAGGTTTAACACACAGATGTCAAGTTGCCAAAACAGCTCAAAGACGGTACAGTATGTCAGGATGCAGGTCAAATGTAGGAAACTAGAAACTGAAGACTTTCTCCTGGTGATGTTGGGATTTTGAAAATCATGAGCCTGTTCTAGTCCTGCTCAGTGTTTAAAGTGTCCTAAGATAAATTCTGTTGTGATATGATACTATAAATAAAATTTAATTGAATTAATCGCTTTAGGTTTTAAGTCATCAAATCTGATCTGATCATGTGGAGGGGAGTTAAAACTAAGTCTGTCAACAATGAAACATGTTAATCAATTAATCACAGGGTAGTTGTGTAAAGGGTCTATGTAGAGGGCTGGCAGGTCCTCCATCATCAATATAGACATATTCTCTTCATTGGGTTTTATGTTATGATGCGCTACTCACATTAAGTGTATTATTTTGATGGATTCGCCTCAATCACGCTGTGCTCTCACTTTTCCTTCAGCGCAGTGCATGATGGTCTATAATGCTCGGTTAGTTAGTTAGTTATCGGTTGTACACTACTTTTCAAGATTAATTGTGGGATACTTTGAGTCTATTATAGAAAAGATAATAATTCTTACTATACATCCGCACAGCACTACATCATGGCAAATTCAATATATAAGCACCTCAAAACATTTCTTTATGCTAAGTCCTTTGATCCCTAACCCCCCCCCCCCCCCCCCCCCCCACACCCCCCCCACACACACACACTTTTTGTGAAGCGACCTTGAGTACTATGAAAGGTGCTATATAAGTCCAAGTTATTATTATTATTATTATTATATACTCAGCCTTAAAGTCAGTGATTTTGGACACAATCTTACCTGTAAAACAAAAATGAGGCTTTTTTCTGAACTATTCTAATAAATCATACAATTAGCTACAAACTCAAATCAAATCACCACTAAATTAAAATTACACCGTCAAATCAATCATTAATCAATTAAACCGTTGGAAGAAATGAGTAAATATCACATAATATTGCTGCTGTAAGGACCGAACACAGACACACACACACACCTGTTTGTACTTGTCCACGTTGACGCCCTCCAGCTGGCTGAGGCGGACGAGGTTGGTGCCCACCAGAATCCTGAGCTCTTGTCGTTCCTTTTCTCTCTTCTCTCGGTCTCGGCTGTGACCCTGATGCTGCATTCGAACCCACAACTTGTTCATTTCCGCAAAGTTCAGAAGGACAAAGTCGATTGAGTCATTGACTTCACCAGTCATCTCCTCTGTTCCCCTGTGGAGGAAAGATTACAAGTTTAGGGATGCTTGTTCAAATATCCACTCTCTGACTCAGTACATATGTGGTTCTGTTAAAATCGATGATTTAAGCTCAGCTGCTGTGGCTCTAGGGGGCATCAACATTCAATCATTCATATCCAAAACTTATTTTTTCTGAAATTGAGTTGATTCAAGACAAGACCTGCATCCATTGTGATTGATTAAAGTGGGTGGAATGTATAATCAAAAAACTATACTAAGCTACATCCTCTGATGTCCGACAATGTTTCCTCCATCACGGCTGAAATTACCACTACTGCTGCTTTGTACATGTGGAAGTCCCAGATATGCCGGGTCAACCAACACTGTCCTGTCTGAGTTCATGACATAATCCAGAGGTGCTCGGTGGATTTCACTGAGCTGCATTCATTGTATATAATAAGCTAGTGCTGGGCGGTATACCGGTTCATACCGAATACCGGTGGTTTTTTTGTTTATGATATGCATTTTTCATATACCCCAATACCGGTGAGTGTGTAGCGTATGAACGTCGGGAACGCAGAGCGGCGGAACGTCGCGCCGCCGGACATTGTTTGAGAGGGGGCTGTTTAGCAGCTGCACCAAACAAGCAGCATGCGAGAGCACAGCCTGTGTTGAGCGTAAGATGCGGTGAAAAAATAGATAAACACGGCGAAAGTTTCTTTTTGCCGAAACTTTCGCCGTGTTTATCCATTTCTTTTTTTCGCCGAAACTTTCGCCGAAAGTTCCGAACGAGCAAGCAATGAAACAGAAGAACTTGTGCCGAAAAGAGGAGCCGTGTCTGTTGTTTGGAAATTCTTCGGCTTTAAAAAATCGACGTCGAACAAACAACAATATTCTGCAAATGCCGTCGGGCTAAAGTTGTAGCCGCTGTTCGCACTGCGGGAGAAGAGACGAGTCAAATGTCACTCAAAGACGCGTTTGCTAGGGGGACTGCCTACGACAAGAAAAGCAAACTGTGGAACTATTTATTTGTTTCAATATTATTTATGGATGTTGCCTTAATTGATGTCCAGTGGATAAAGAAGTCTTCATATTGCAGTTACAGGAGACGTATTGTTTACATTGTGTAGCCAGTTGGTTTACAAAAGATGTTTTTTCAAGTTGCAAAACAATAAAGGGTTCTGTATTTTGACTGCAACAGTCATGCATTCTGATTCCTTCACATCATTAATGCTAGTGTGGACATTAATGTTTTTCTACAATATTCACTCCTTATGACATTAAAATATGTCAGTCCAAGCCAATTTACTGCAGTAATTATTCTCTAAATTATTAGAAAATTAGGTTAACACCCAGTCGTGCTTGAAAAAAAAAATACCGTCAAATACCGTGAAACCGATATCATTTTGAAAAATACCGTGATATACATTTTTGGTCATACCGCCCAGCACTATAATAAGCCACACATCTGCTGGTTTACTACAG
The DNA here is from genome assembly GCF_963514095.1 of Eutrigla gurnardus. NCBI lineage: Eukaryota > Metazoa > Chordata > Actinopteri > Perciformes > Triglidae > Eutrigla > Eutrigla gurnardus. The sequence goes on from NC_139915.1 coordinate 13,188,975, forward strand.
CGGTATGAACCAAAATTAACAATTGTGTTGTGGTTTAATTGCAATAAATGGATAAAATGGATGCCGAAATAATTACATATGACAATTTACAAATGTAAAAAGTCAAAAGTCATGCTTTGTTAGGTCTGTCCGCAAGACGAAGCAAATAACTTTTAAAATTTTTGGGTTCTTTTTAATGGAGTTCGGATCGATCCAAGGAAGGCTATGCTAACATTGTAGCTGCTCCTTCAGGACTTAAAATAACGTCATTAAGACGTAAATTTGGCAGTAACCTCATTGCTGCCACAGACAGGCTCTGGTTTCTCCACAGTCTGTTCTGGTCTCTTTACTAATATGAGGTTCTATTGTTGACCTCTGGAAGACCACAGACCGCGAAAATGTATTTTCTCTAGATTTCTGATGACACAAGGAGTCCCAGCAGGCTTTGCATCACACGGATTTTTTGCTTCATGGTGCCCGACATAAATGTGCTTCTTTGATGGAAGGATCTCAGAAAAGCATGCTACGTTAAAGTGCAGTGGGTGAAATGGACAAAGAGAAAAGGCTGGACATGCTTACTCTGGCTGCTCTCCATCATCTGGCAGTATGTTGCGGGTGCACTGCAGCAGGTAGTTTCTGAGGAAGAGGCCCCTGAGCGGGTGCTGGACACCACGACACATCTCCACCAGGTCCTTCAGAATGTCCTTCCGAGACTGGGGGAAGGAGCGGACGTAAACCACGCCCACGGTGATGAGCAGGTAGCTGGAGGGAGAGGAGGAAAGCAAATATGCCCCATCTGATAAGTTCATACAGTATGTGCTTACTGCCGGGCTGGAAATTCAGGAATTGAACATTATTAGAATAGTAAAAAAAAAACAATACTAATTGAATATTTAAATTAATATTTGAATGTGTGTTTTTAAATTTGTTTTTTATAATGTTAGCAAATCTCGCCACCCACGCCTTGGCCTACCTGCATAAACGACCCTCACAACAGTGACGGCCCCTAACAACAGTGACAGCAGACGGTCCCTAACCAGAGTGACAGCACACGGTCCCTAACCAGAGAGACAGCAGACGGCCCCTAATGACAGCGACAGCAGACGGCCCTTAACAACAGCAGACGGCCTCTAACGACAGCGACAGCAGACGGCCCCTAACGACAGCCCCTAACGACAGCAGACAGCCCTAACCAGAGCGACAGCAGACGGATCCTAACCAGAGCGACAGCAGATGGTCGCTAACGACAGCAACAGCAGACGGCCCCTAACGGCAGCAGACGGCCCCTAACGACAGCAGACGGCCCCTAACGACAGCAGACGGCCCCTAACGACAGCAGACGGCCCCTAACGACAGCAGACAGCCCCTAACGACAGCAGACAGCCCCTAACGACAGCAGACAGCCCCTAACGACAGTGACAGCCCCTAACGACAGTGACAGCCCCTAACGACAGCGACAGCCCCTAACGACAGCGACAGCCTACGGCCCCTAACCAGCGCGACAGCAGACGGATCCTAACCAGAGCGACAGCAGACGGATCCTAACCAGAGCGACAGCAGACGGATCCTAACAAGAGCGACAGCAGAAGGCCCCTAACGACAGCAACAGCAGACGGCCCCTAACGACAGCAGACGGCCCCTAATGACAGCAGACGGCCCTAACGGCAGCAGACGGCCCCTAATGGCAGCAGACGGCCCCTAACGACAGCAGACAGCCCCTAACGACAGCAGACAGCCCCTAACGACAGTGACAGCCCCTAACGACAGTGACAGCCCCTAACGACAGTGACAGCCCCTAACGACAGTGACAGCCCCTAACGACAGTGACAGCCCCTAACGACAGCAGACAGCCCCTAACCAGAGCGACAGCAGACGGATCCTAACCAGAGCGACAGCAGACGGTCGCTAACGACAGCGACAGCCTACGGCCCCTAACCAGCGCGACAGCAGACGGATCCTAACCAGAGCGACAGCAGACGGATCCTAACCAGAGCGACAGCAGACGGATCCTAACAAGAGCGACAGCACACGGCCCCTAACGACAGCGACAGCAGACGGCCCCTAACTACAGCAGACGGCCCCTAACGACAGCAGACGGCCCCTAACGGCAGCAGACGGCCCCTAACGACAGCAGACGGCCCCTAACGACAGCAGGCGGCCCCTAACGACAGCAGGCGGCCCCTAACGACAGCAGACAGCCCCTAACCAGAGCGACAGCAGACGGATCCTAACCAGAGCAACAGCATGCGGCCCCTAACGACAGCAGACAGCCCCTAACGACAGCAGACAGCCCCTAACCAGAGCGACAGCAGACGGATCCTAACCAGAGCAACAGCATGCAGTCCCCAACGACAGCTCGCCAACATTTCCCAAAACTGGGAGGAATCAAGGTTTTGACTCATGAAGATAACAGCCGCGATCGAACATCAAATATTAAAATAACTTCACCCCGTTCTCAAGCCGGCTATTACGTCTGTGTCTTGCTGTTGCACAGTTAACGCATGAAAAGTCAGCTTACCTTAATAGTTTACTCTGCATTCAAATTAAAATGCTTTAAAATGCAATAACGTGATCTTGTTATTGAGGTCAAGTGCGTTGATTATAATCTGAATGCATGAATTAATTAGGCTACCACTAGGTGCAGTCACACACTGCGTGTGCTAGTAGAGTGGTAACATTATCTCAGATGGGTGGATTTATTTACAACAACAAGAAATTGTTATTCTTTCTATTACTTGGGCAGCCATTAATATATCTGGGCAGCCCACCCAAGTCAAGCCTGTGTGTCATGTTAGGTCCATTTTTGGCAAAGCATTCCCATCTTAATACTCAGGCAGGCAGGCTCAGACTGCTCATGAGTTTCTACTTACAAACAGGCCGTCATTGTGTATGGCCTCAAAATGATGTATGATGCCTTGACTAGAGTTGTCACGATACCAGAATTTAAGATCTTGATACTGAAACGATTTCATGACAAAAATCTATGAAGTCAGGAAAAGTAATGGAATAATAGTTTTATAGGTCCAGCAATTAGCTAACATAGCAAACTAGAAGGATGGAGTCAACAAATGAAATTACAAGAATATTAAAGCATTAACACAGCTTTAACACAAACTGGTCTCCACAGTCTTGCTCTGACTGTATCAGCAGAACTCCATTCAAAAAACAAGGGAAATAATGCAATTACTGACCAAATTCGATAAAATGAGACTTATCTTTTCTGAATTCTTCCATGCATTTCCTGTTTTCATCAACACATACTCCACCAAAGCAGTTAAAGAATAATTTTTCACAGTTTCTCAATAACGTTAAGTGGACAGAAAGGAAAAGAAGACTAACATTCTTGTCACAAACACCACTTCAACACAACACAGAGCTTTCTACAGTAAAAGTTCACCCTCAAAAACTTCTCCCCATCTCTGGTGCTGCAGTACCACTCTCCGCCTGAACTGTTATCGATGCGCAGGTGGGGCGCTGTTTTACAAAAAAAGTAATACTGAAGCCTGTTTAATGCTGTATTCGATTCATTTGATTGATGTATACAATATCACCCAAAATCACAAATATGCCTCAGAGGGCTTTACAATCTGCACAGCAAACGACATCCTCTCATCATCTGTTTGCAAATATTAATCAATACATACTACATTAACTATCAGAGAAAACACAAACTCCAGTTAAGTTTTAGACATCAGATTACTCCATAACACATACATTTATTGATCAACACATTTTATATTTTCACAATTTTAACTAATTGGAAAACCAATGTTAAATCCTACGTTGTCATCTATTATTACTTTACTGAGTCAACTGACTCAGTTTACCATCAACACCGATTTGACATCCACACAAAACGTGTGAACATTGGCTTTTAAGGTGATACTCACAGTCTGGGGATGATGTTGCCTGCATACTGGACCAGCTCATAGAGATCTGCCACCTTGCGTCCTTTGGCGAACTCATCAGTCAGATAAACTTCTAGGTAGTGGAGTTCGTCAGAGATCGCCATATCTGAAAGGATCGTTAGGGACTACGAATCATCCACACACACACACACATACTTCAGTCCTCCATCAAGGATGTGTTTATGTTAAGTACTGCATGGGTCACGCAGCATTCTGTACCCAATACCCAACTCACTGTAGTTATACAAGAAAATTGGCACTTTTACATATTGGCTTCATATTTTGATCAGCGGTTGATAAGGTTCACTTTTCCAAAATTGTCAGGACAGAAATATAACGAGGAGGACCAAATAACATTTATCTAATTAGATAATTAGACATTAACATATTAAATAAGCGTTGTAATCAGCAAAGAAAGACGTCATCATTTCTCTCCTATCTCCTTATAAATGCATTATCTATTAGCTTGTTCTGTATATGAATTAGGTCCCGGGTTTTATTCCCGGTTCCTTCTGTGTGGAGTTGCATGTTCTTCTCTCCGGGTTCCTCCCACAGTCCAAAGACATGCAGGATGGGGACCTGTCTGTCTCTACATGTCAGCCCTGTGATAGACTGGTTACCTGTCCGTCTCTACATGTCAGCCCTGTGATAGACTGGTTACCTGTCTGTCTCTACATGTCAGCCCTGTGATAGACTGGTTACCTGTCTGTCTCTACATGTCAGCCCTGTGATAGACTGGTTACCTGTCCGTCTCTACATGTCAGCCCAGTGATAGACTGGTTACCTGTCTGTCTCTACATGTCAGCCCTGTGATAGACTGGTTACCTGTCTGTCTCTACATGTCAGCCCTGTGATAGACTGGTTACCTGTCTGTCTCTACATGTCAGCCCTGTGATAGACTGGTTACCTGTCTGTCTCTACATGTCAGCCCTATGATAGACTGGTTACCTGTCTGTCTCTACATGTCAGCCCTGTGATAGACTGGTTACCTGTCTGTCTCTACATGTCAGCCCTATGATAGACTGGTTACCTGTCTGTCTCTACACGTCAGCTCTAGTTACCTGTCTGACCCTGAATACAGGTACGGTTGATGATGGTATATAGTATTATATTAATATTAAAAAAGACACACACACACAGAACAGCAAGCCCCACCCCCAACGTGTGATGCTGTCTCAGTCTTAAGTCCAAAAATCTAAATGTATTGAAAAAAGATAGATGTAAAACAGGTTTTAATTTAAAGAAATATTCTCTTCAATCCATATTTATTGGCATTCAGCCTTTCAAAAACATGTTCACTCTGGACACAAACTATTTGCTTTCTTGCTAGCTGCAACACACAAAGGGAGGTGTACAGCTGCATCAACAGACAATCTATGCTTCGTTCAAAAAACTCAATAGAGGCTTTGAATGTAAAAAAACCCCCAAAAAAACAGAATGAAGTGAATGAAGAGAAAGTCTGAGTGCCAAGGACCGACATGGAGTCTGTCATGTCACAACAAGACTTGAGGTTTCTCTAATGGCCTAATCTGGCAGTGACTGTATTGACCTTTTCTCAAAAAAAGGCTGGCACTAGTTATTAAACACATTTAGATAAGAAAATACCAAATTTAGCAGTCAAATGTTATAAAAAAAAGTCAATTGTGTCCGTCTTAGTGTTATTTTCGAATTGCATAACTTCTAGCTGTACAGTAGGGGTTGGAATCACAGAGTACATTAAGATATGATAACACGATATTTTGCCCACGATAATGATGATATCACGATACGCGATATATTGCAAGAAATCATGTATGAGAAGAATCACGATATCTGTGTTTCTGAAGGAGAATAAATACCATTGAAAAGGCAAAAGCAGGATTTATTCACTGCATTGTGGTGTCACTTCAGAGTCTTAGTTTTGACCCTCTTTAGCACACTGACTAGACATGTCAAGGATACAGAGCTCATAGTAGCTCTTTGGAGAAAGCATGGAGGTCCTCAGCTCTCCCAGCATGTTCGAGGCGTGCTTCAGAGCATCCATCAGCTTGTTCTTGTCCTGCAGACGGCACAACAGAATTAAGCTATGGACATGCGAATGAAATATGAAACTGGGGTAAGGCTAGTAACATGTACACTACAGTATCCTACTCTACGCACTAGTCGTTTCCTTCCAGGTGGGACCTCATTCACTGAGGTGCTTGTTGAATGCTCGACATTTCAGGTTTTCCCCAGTGTGTAGTAAGGCTGGTGACTTCCTACTGGGGGACCACAGACAGTCTCTGGTTTCTCCACATAGTCTGGTCTGGTCTCTGGACTAATGTGAGCTACTATTGTAGACCTCTGGACGTCAGTGATGACGCTGATAGGCTTTCGGGACACAGCGTCATATGTATTTTTGGCTCGAGTTGAAATAATGGTGGTGTGAACACAGTATTATATACATACTCTGCTGCCTCTAGACAACAATGGGTTTTGATACTAGTGCCGCTGTACTACACGAGGAAGTACGGCTGTATGAAAACAATGACGCCCATCTTATTTTGCATTTTCAGTGGGCTGAATATTAGAATAAAGACTTGTAAGTAGGGTTGTCACAAGAACCGATACTTCGGTACCAATTCGATGCTGACCCGAAAAAAATCATTCGATACTTGCTTTTTTCTGGTATCGTCAGAACCGAATATACAACTTTTCACTCGGCGAGCCGTGTCGATTCTTGGCGGAACTGACGGGGGCAGTATACGCGTGTGAGCAGCACAGAGCAGTAAGCGGCGCTGAAGAAGAAAACTTGCCGTCTTCGAAAAAAATGGCTTCAGCAGGTGGGAGCGAAAGCACAACACGTCGGCAAGACAGGTGCGAAGAGTCGCGTGTGGAAATATTTTGCATTCGAGGCGGATGAATCCAGAGCAATTCTTGATTCAAACAAGCCGACATGCAAAAAGTGCCTCAGAAGTTTTCAGACCAAAGGAGGAAGCACGTCAATCCTGGCTATAGGCCACTGCTGTTTTTTTTTAAATGTAAAATAGTTGACTATTGTTATTTATGACCATATTTATATGCACAGTATTGTTTGTTTTTATACTGGATGGCTATAGGTCTGTTGGCAGCTGGTACTGCAATTTAAACCTTGTGCAAAAAGATCTTAAAGCACAGTGGTGTTAAATACTTGACAGTTTGAAGCAGTTTTCAATAAATTAGTGAATTAGTACATGGGTACATGGGTTTTTTTTAATTTATTGTGGTATCGAATTAGTATCGAGAATCGTGGAAATTCACAGGTATTGGTATCGACTACTGAAATTCTGGTATCGTGACAACCCTACTTGTAAGTTAACATTAATGCCCTTAAATGTAAGTAGTAGTTTTCCTGAAGAAAACTGATATGTGCAATTGAAAATGGGTGCTGGAGATCCTAGTATTCAGTATATCAGCAAAGGGGGTCCTTGAGGCTGCTCAGCTCATCACTAAACAAGGTTGGGAATCATTGGTTTAACCGATCATCACACGCATAATTACATCTATAAGCACATTGAAATCCCCCTACCAGACATCGCTTCATCTGGAATGACTGGACCTTGACGGCCTGCACGGCTTCATCGAGGAGCTTCTCCTGTTCGTCCTGGGGAGACTGCTGTGTGGTTGGCTGTTTACCAAGAGAACAGAAACACAACTTAGTGGCCTGATTTACACGCCAACAATGATTACACAGTGCTGAATAATCAAGAACGTCAGGCAATACTGTGTCACACATATCCCAGACTTGCATGTCAACTCAAATTCACAAATGTTTGAGTTCAAACTGTATTTTGTCACTATACCTGACCTTTACAGCACTGATCCAACCGTAGTCAGTGCTACTATTAGCAAGCTAAAAAAAAAAATTCTACATAGGATTATTCACAATATTTTTAATTATGAGCACTTGTCACTTCATTATAAGCAATGTAGCATCTCAGTCGTGGAGACTTGTGTTTGCAGGTGTACTCGCTCTTCTAACTATAACTCATATTACTCTGCGCTGAATTATGATAATTATTGTTATATTACATTTCATGCATCCGCTGGTATTTTGCAAGTGACTGAAATGTGAGGATAGTAGAATGATCCAGGAGGTGGTGGTATACACTCACAATAGAAAATCAAAAAGCTTTTATTGCATAATTAGCATTTGTTGAAGCGTGAGATCTTGTTGTGGAGGACGGAAGTACGGTCCCGGATGTGTTGACAGCGTTGCTGTTCATTTTGGCAACGAAATATCTACGAAAACCCGCAGCGGACAGTGTTTACAACCAGGACACCAGCGTCTTTGGACGAGGACACGTCCGTAAAGCCACTGTTTAACACGCTAGTGGCTCAAAAGTGAAAGAAGCAGGAAATAGTTCCGTTAGCCAGCTTCGCTGAAACGGAAGAGTAACATGACGCTAACAACAGCTAGCGTTAGTTTTCACTGTCACTTGTTGGAAATCTCACAAGCCAATGTTACACGTACTGTCTCAGTAACCCAACACATAACACGGAATATCAGGGTATGATTCATGTGTCAAAGAAAGCATGAATAAAAGGAGCGTTACAGGAAAACTGCTAGCTGCTTGTTAGCCGAGCTAGCCGCTGTTTGACGCTGCCGCGGAAGCGTTAGGCCGTACTACCACTCATGTACAAGGCTGGTCGTAGATCGGTTAACAACTTGGAATTAGTTGTTCGATTGAACAACACTGTTCAATCGTTCCGGTATACGGAGGAACCGTGCAAAGGCACAAAATAGCAGTCCATTTTGCAAAGTGCTTACCATGGTTATCAGGTGTGTATCAGATCAGTCGCAGAGGCTGGTCTGTCATGTGACTCGCATTAACGCTGCCTTCACGATTTGCACTCAGCCACAACATCAGAGATGGGCGTGGCCTGTAGGTCTAATTTCTTCTTCTATGGTGTGTTATGACGGTTAGCAAACAACAACATGATGCATTATCGCCACCAACTGGTATGGAGTGTAGAGTGAATTTACACTGGAACCTGCGACCCTGAACACGATAAGCACAAGAGAGAATGCAAACTCCACACAGAAGGAACACGTTATGTCTAAAAAGCAACTTTATTATTGTTTCTTCTCTCCTTGTTCTCCTTGTGCTTCGCATCATACCTACTTTCACCTTCTTATCACCTTTCGATTCTCTCATCTTCACACTGCTTTTGGCTTTTTTTGCACAGTTGTTTGCTATTTCATCTCCTTTGATTCCTATATGTGCTGTTATCCATATAACCTAATATTCACATTCTATATAGTGTTATAGTGCTGTTTCTCTAATAAATGGTCTGCTGTCTGAATGTACTTCAAGGTGGATAGCCATTGGAATCGGATCATATTACTGCTCTCAACAGTTTGGCATCTTTAATACATTGTGATGCTAACAATTCATTTTTCATTGAACAACTATTTTCATCGTACTGTTCATTAATAACACGGCCTCTGCTTAGAATCCTTTGAAGACTTTATTCCAAATCTATCAAATCAAACATCAAACAATACAAACTGTTTTACATGTAACAGGAAACAGATAATGAAATGGTGCATTCAATAAAGCATAGATTTTTAAATAAACAAATAAATACTGTACTACAAGAAAACAATATTTTTTCATGGACTCCCTATCCAACTCACATCCTGACCCTCTAAGTTGGCATCGTTCGTGTTCCTCCACCTCAGCTCACTGAGGTTCCTGTTGTGTTTACAAGGAATACCATTCTATGGTCACTGATCATGTTACCTTGTCTTTATCCCAAACACACCAGAGTGTCAAACACATCCCTCCCTGTGTGCCATCGGCTGCTTTTTGGGGAGGAAGAAGAACAAGAACACTCTTGCTACCTTTAAGTGACAGAGCATAATACTCTATACGGGTGCGTCCTACACTCAGTAAGATGCTGCACTTCCGTCACATTTTGACCAGACCGTGCTGGCAGGATGTCGCAGCAGCCTTTGTGGGTGAAAGCTGACTGAGGAGCCTCAGACAAAGTAGACCACCTTGTGACGGATCCGTTTACTGGTGTCTGAGCGCTCCTGTCTCATCTCTTGTGGAAGCTGGGACTGTGAATGATCTGAGAGAGCCGCCCAAACGAGTCTATTGTGTCCACAGGTTCTTCTGTTTGCATTGTGCTCTGTCTTGGCTGGTCAGGGATGTTCAGTCTAAGGTCCAGGGTGCTGATCCTGGGGAGGAACTTGGCCAGAGCCGGCACACCCCGGTCTCGACCCTGCAGCCTCTGCCTGTGGTTTCCCAGACTGAGCAGAGCTCCGTGTCTGGCAGAGACGTAGATGTTGTACCCGTCCGCCAAGATCTGCTCTCTGAAGGTACAATCGTCTCTACTGTAGGTGTGCTGGAAATTATGGGACACGTTCATATATTAAGATGTATTGAAATTCATGTTGAAATTACACTTGTGTATGGGGCACACATGAGGCCAATTACTTGATTTATTGTAACTTTGGAAATGTTGTTTTCTATGATTGCCTTTACATCTACCTTATCTGCCCCTGCTTTGGGACACGCAGTCTCAAACACCGGTTTCTTGGTTGGAAGTCCCGTGCTTGTTTGACCCCCCCCCCCAGATCTCAATGTCAGCACTATTTCACAACCTGGTGTGAGACTGTGTTGTACCACAGTTTCAAAGTGTAGTTTTTTTATGAGATATGACTGTTTTAGTCTATTTTAATAATTAAAGCACATCTATGTAACCCAATACACCTTCTTTTCTCACAAATGAATAGTTCAAGTAATCAAACTTCGATCTTGATTCTGGTTTGAGCTGCTAACAAAAGTTGCTAACAAAGTTAGCTTCATAATTCAAGGTCAATTTTATAGCTAAGTGTTAAATTCATCTTAATAGCTAACTGCATTGGTAGCGGGGTAGCGACCTGTCAATTACATGTAGCCCGTCCAACCTGCCTGTCCAACACTGGTTGAAAGTCATGTGTTGTTGGACCCATACAATAGGTTGCATGAATGGTGTTTTTAAAAAGAAGGCCCCTTGTATTAAAAAAAAATCTTCGACAGCTATATTTACTTTGGCCAGTCAGAGGCCAAGGTTGTTATTGCTGCTGTTGAGTCTTTTCATTCAGGTTTTTCACTTTGCAAACAGATACCCTGCACCACACTGGACAAAGGTTGATGAACTGCTCGTCTGTTTGAATGAATGACTGACTGGCAGGCAGTTTCTTTCTTTCTTTCTTTCTTTCTTTCTTTCTTTCTTTCTTTCTTTCTTTCTTTCTTTCTTTCTTTCTTTCTTTTTTTTTGCATGGAAGCTCATTAACAACTTATGAAAAGCAGCAGGAAATATTTCTGGAAAATCCTTTCCATCATCAAATCCTCTGGAAAATGTGGTCTCTAACCATTTTGGCAAAGCATTGGTTTATTTTTTAGCTGTATTGCCAAGTTTAAAAAAGGTGAAATTTTACCAAAGATCATGATTGTTTTACTCTTATAGTGAGCAATAATAGGTAAAATTGTTAGATTCATTTAAGGTTGAGTTTAGATTTCAAAGATGTTCATGGGACAAAAGACCCCAATGCTCCCACAATGGGAGCCCTGCTGGGAAATGTGACTGGATGAATGGCATGAAAAGTGACTAGAGGAAATGTAGCAGTGAATAATATGGAATTAATACGAAATGTCAAAAGGAATTATGACATAAAACTGATCTCCGACAGAACTATGACAATTCTGATATTCCACATACTCCTTCTATTTTTGTATTTAATGTGTTTGAGTTTGTTTTCATTTAACTATCAGATCATTTTGATTTGGATTAATATCTAATTATTAGCACCGTGCAGTGATAATTAAACAAAATAATCTTCTCACGCGTGGCTTGTCATACGAAATACAACTCAACATTCTTTTGAATGAATTCTACCCTTTGCCACTTTAAATGTATCCTCATGACTAAACAGGAGCGTCCTATGAGTCCTTACTGATGAGTAGAGTCTCCCGTCGTCTTCTATGCAGAGGAAGCGCGCGGTTGCTGTTCCTC